>NC_141156.1:67994309-68629309 GCF_053477565.2 Lygodium microphyllum | reverse complement strand
TCAGAGGGAGTCCCAACACATTGCCAAATAGCACGAAGTACAAACATAGGAGGTCCTCCCACGGCTGACTGCCGCTACCTCACTGCGACTCTCCTACACCTTGGGGATTGGCCCTCGATGTGTCGCTAAACATATACAACACAATATCGCACATATTTTCACTCAAGGTACCAATTGATCGTATCCAGGAATGTACCGTTTTCCTCACTTTCTTTCCCCTTAGACCCAATGCCTAGCCTACAGCTTGGAATATCCTATCTCACTTAACGTTGGTCATGTTCCTCTAGAAAGCAATTGCCATGCATCCAAGAGGTATTTTCTGACACCTTTTATCATTCATGCTTCATGCAAATTGTGAATGTCCACATGCTCAAACAATTAAGAAAATCAGTATTTGTGCTTAGTGCAAAAGCATTCTTTCAATGAATTTAACTATCGCTCGTATACGGCGTTGTATGAACCTAGCACCGAGAAACCCTCATGCTACTAGGTTCTTAATTTTTAATTATCGACCAACCTAAATGGTATGCATAAAGACCAGCAAGCTTTTCATCATTTCATTCAGCATTTAAACACCTTTCATACGCTCTACCCCCTCACCCATTTAGGTTGTGCATTATTGTCAGTTTAGGGTTCATTTTCCATATTTTTATTGTATAAAAAGCAATAAAAACTCACTAAAACATAAAGGTAGGGCTGAAATGAGGCTAAACCTCATACTTCAAACCCCCCATACATCCACAAACATGAATCTTATTTTTCCTTAATTTTCGGCACTCAAAATCTATTTTCCCCCTATTTTTTCTCATTTTTCCTATTTTTCTTGTAATTTTCCGAATATTAAATGACTGAAAAATCAAAATGAATTGTGGGCTGTGTCCCTTAGGTTCATTTGCAGCAAAACCATAAATTTAGTTAGTGTGTCTTATTATATTTTCCATTTATATATCAAAAACACCCAATTTTCCCATATTTCGTGTGTTTTACGGGTTTTACACTACTAATTTCAATCACAACACTTATGATTTTCTGATTTTCTGAGCATAAACAGTTGGAAGACATTGCAAACAACATTATAATGCATAATCATCCCATGGGAACAAGTATTCATGAAGCAATTTGCATAAAACATCAATTTCCTTTGTAAAAATGAGATTACCGTTCTTTGCGGGTTGCGGGTTTTTATTTGCCATATCTCGGGACTGATTTCTAGCCACCACTAATGCTTATGACAGTCCACAATCAGCAATCTTCCTTCCTCTTGCACCACGGAGCAATCCGGTCTTCATTGGACAAGCATCCGTCATCCATTCTTCTTCTTCTTCTTCACCACATGAATCTGCCCTTAGAAGAGAGAGAGGGAGGAGAGAGAAAGACTAAAATCAGAATTCTTCATAGAGACCACCATTTCTCGGGCGAGAGGCGGCGATATGATTGGCATCTAGGAGGGAATGAGGGGCAATTATCAATTGCCATGGTTGTTTGTAGCAGGCATGATGCATCTCCATCCACCAAGCGCATTTTTCGGCGCCTGTTTCTCACGCCTTGTCTCCACGATTTGATGCATGCTCCCTCCTCCAAACTTTCATGTGACATTAAATTTTGGGCTCCCAAAGGTCACTTGCCCATTTTGGCCAAATTTTGTCCACCCCTTCCCATCTTGATCGGTTTCTTGGCCATTTCCCCGTCCGGACTTCGAATTGAGCTCTGAAAAATCTTGGGCGTCCGGCTTGACATCCTGCATTGGCCGGTAACTTTTGTCAACCCGCATGATAGTCTGAAAAATTATGAAAAATCAACAAGTGTCGCTCGGGCGCCTTTAAAGCACTTTGGCGCTTAAAATCGTCCTAGATTGAGCCGCCGCCTTCGACGTTGAATATTTTTCCCTTGATATTCGTAATTTTTAGCTATTTTTAAGCACTTCTCGGCACCAAAATTCTGCTCTCATATAGGGGGGAGAGAGGTATTGTTTGGGGGGCGAAGTGAAGTGGTGGTGGTGGGGTGGTGGTGGCGGCGTCTCCCCCCCACCCACCACCTAATAGCATGCATGGTGGCGGGGACTGGGTGAGGTGGCCGCCATGGGACAGGTTGATATGCCCAAGGGGGCGGGGTGGTAGGCCCATGGCCTCCCTCCTCGTCATCATTGACTTGCCATCATCATCCTCTTCCTTTCCCCATGTTGATGTCATCTCCCTTCCTCCTATTCGTCATCTGCCGTCTTTTCTTCCTCCCGTTAACCTCATCATGCTGTCCCCCTCCCCGTCACCTGTTCGGCGTTGACAGGGGGAAAAGATTATAAAATTTTCAAGTGGCCGAATTCGTTTTAGGGGGGGTGGTTTCTGTGGGGGAGCGGAATGGAATATTACAACAAGCTACATAAAACAACTCATGTTTTGCATGTTCTTCATGCCTTCTTTTCTAATCCCACTTGCACATCATTGTACCTTATTGAATACTTTGTGATATTTGTTCTTAGCCTAGTCGGATGCACATTAATAAATTTCTTTTATAGTTTAAAACAAGTTTTCAACTTCATGCATGAAATCTCAAGCCTACAAAGTCTAGCTTGCATTTTGATCTTAGCACATATGATATTCAATTTAAAATGTCAAGATCTACACTAGTGCATCAACTTTGCACTAGGTGCTCAAACTAGAGTGGTATTACTATTTGTGGCTAAAATTCAAACATGCAACATAGTAATGGGTTTTGATGCACTAGATCATGTCATGGCAATAGAATGTGAAAGAGAAAACAACTATAGGCACATTTCATAAGAGCAAGGTAAGACTTAAACTATCAATTATGGCTTATTATCAAAGCTTAATATCATGAATCAAAGCGATAGAAATTGTTTGATGGGTGCGAGGGACTATAGAATATTTTCCCCTTCTTTGAGATGCTCATTCAAAGGGAGATGAGGTTGTAGGAAAATTTGATAAAATCAAAGGTGCACAAACATTTGGCCATGAGCTTGGTTGTTTTGATACCTCTAATCAATAAGCTTATTGTGCTTCCAAGAAGCCTTCCTATATCCATAGACATGCCTCCTCATCCCATTTCTCCATTCTCCTCCTCCTTCCTCTATACACATGGTGTCTTATTCTTCTATGTAGAGCATATGACACCTCAAATGCAATGGACCTACTTGCATTTAAGGGGAATGTGATGAGGTTATCTATGATGAGATTGAACATTGCGAGAGTGTGCACTTGGCAAGGGGTAGGGTGCATTGTAGAAATGGAACATGCCCTAAGGAGGGAGGGCCTCCATATAAAGCATCATAGTTGAGGTCTGAGGTGCCCTCGAACCTCTACAAGAACTACACATGGTAGATTTTCTCCCCTCCCTTGTCCATCATGAAGTAGATCCCCTCATGTAGTGACATGCAATTGCAAATGTAATGGTCATAGTCTAGGTTGAGAATGAAGAGGATGAAATGTCCATTAGGCATGATGGCAAAGCTGCACACCAAGGTGGTCATGGCACTCACCTTCCTTTTGTGGTCATACCCAATCCTCTTCTCTCAAGAGGCATAGACAAACATGGGGAGGTAGATATCAATGCCATTGGTGTCAATAGGATTCTCCTCAATGTTTAGTCCTTTACATAGAGGATTGTAAATGGGTGTGAACACCTCAGGCACCCCCACTACCACCACCTTCCCTACTACCAATGAGTGTAAGGTTAATGAATAGTTGAGGAATGCCAAAGTTGCCCTTGTGGAAGGTGAAGTGGATGGCACTAAGGTTGAGGTCTGAGACTGCAATGGTGAGGGATGGAGGAGCAAGGAGAAAGAAGGACACAATAAAGGTGAGGAGGGGGAGGAGGATGGTGAATTGCCAAGATGTAAACATAGTGTTGTACTCCATTGATGGTATCAATATTTACCAATTTTATAGTAGTATGGTCGAGAGACTCACTCCGCTTTGCTATTGACACCTCTCTCTCTCTCTATTTCTCTCTCTTTGTGCACATAAGTGTGTGTTACTATCATCTTGATGTGCATAAATTCCTTTTACAACCACTCCTTTGGGCTTGAAAATATGTTATCCACTTTCTATGCATTCAATGCCTCGCATATTGCATCTTAGGTTGGTTACACACTGGGCATTAGCTCCTGCCATTTTCCTTACACACTAGGTATGCCTAAATCTATCATAAAAGTGCATGTGGCCCACTGTTTAGAGCTCCAAGGTGGTAGGGGATTAGTTTATGGTTCAATACTTGTTAGATGTGTCACACTTTTTAAATTGAGGATATTGGTCTTTTTCCCTCTTGGGCACAAGTTCCCATTGTGGACAAGGGATCTCCCTCGTCCAATTCTCTTGGCACATAGATTTAATGGAGCCAATCATTCGCTTACATGTCAGCAGTATGCCCCTCTATTTTTCATTGAATTTGGTATCTGGGCCTGTATGTAACTGGCCTTAACACATAATAATTTTGACTCATATTTCTCGAATTCTCACTATTCCTCTTTTGTAGAAATGTGAAATACTCATACATAGTTTTTGGAATCTTGCTAAATTGATAATTGTGGTTGTAGCCTACATGAAACCCCTCTTCAATGTTTACAAACAATATTTTTAAACAATTGTAGTTGTGGCCTACATTCAATGCAAGCCTTCGTGTGTGTCTTCTTACATGGGCATGATGTAGCCCAAAATTACATGCCAATGACAATGGCACATCTTGCTTTGTAGACTACACTCACTCCATATTTATTAACTTCTTCATAGAAACAACTACCCTATCAACAAATCTTGGAGCAACTCACACTACCCTTTTAGATAAACCCTTCTCAAAAATAGCCTCTTCTTTGGCATATGTATCCCTCCTCCATCCTATAGCTTTTTCCTCAACACAACCCAACATAGCAATAGCTCACAAATTTAAAAATTCCATCCCATAGGCTAAGTGTTTCATATGCATTTGGCTTGTGCAATCTAGCACCACTTTTCTAATACTTCCTACTTTTGGTGGGACCTTAGCCTATAATCCAAACTATGTTACACGAGGATGCGTTTCTGTATCGAAATGACTTAATAAAGCAATGCCACAAATGTGTACATAAATAAGTATATATGTAGATATGGGTGAGTTATTTTTCAAGCATACATGGATTTTGTGTGTTAATTCATCAATGCCTTTGTTGAGCCTTTCCTTTAAAACTACCTAATCACATAGAGAGACACAAGGCATGGAAATTCCCTAGGAATGGCATGTTATAAGCAGAGAGAGAGAGAGAGAGAGAGAGAGAGAGAGAGAGAGAGAGAGAGAGAGAGAGAGAGAGAGAGAGAGAGAGAGACCGAGTCTTAAGTATTGACTCCCCTTTGCCCACCTTTTCTCTCCACCCACACCTCCTTTGTAGCCCCCTTGAGCCCCCCCAGTTGTGCTTCTGGAAAATTTGGAATTAAAAAACCCCTAATGTATTTTTTATATGAGATACGTTTATAAAACCCTTCTGTTTTTGGAAACCTATAAGTCAACATAATAAAAATAGATATTCTATAAGGTAAACCCCCCAAGAAGGATAGTGGCACCTTCAACCATTCAATGATATGTCTCCTTTGTTGTACATGTCTCTCAAGATGGCAGTGTGATCCTCCATTGTACATGTCTCTCAAAATGAATGAGCTCTTCAACTTGAAACAACAAAGTCTTATGCTTCAAGCATATTATTCGTACTTCATGACACTAAAGAAGCATGCTCCTACTATGGATACCTTTTATCAAATGGCCAAGTTTTTCCAAAGCCTAAGTCCTCCTCTAAATGGCCTATTTGTAGCAATATTACATATCATAGATGCTCTTATTTGAACAAAATTGCTAGCAAAGGGCTCTATCAAGAAAGTCACTAGACATCACTAATTGAACCAATCAAATGGGTAAAGATAATTTCCTCCCAAAGAAGCACATTTTTCTAGAAACCCTAAGGGAAAACAAGATCTATGCCAAGAAGAGCAAGTGTGCCTTGTTCAAGAAGCAAAGTTAATATCTTATATTTGTAGTTTTTAAAAAACATATTGTTCTAGACCTAGCCAAAATAAAGTATGTCACGACTAGCCACCTCCTAAAACCCTCAAAGAAATAGAAGGATGCCTTGGATTAACAAGCTACACCACTTCTTCATCAAAGATTAATCCTTGATCACATCTCTAGTTACAAAGCTATCCAAGAAGCGAACATAGACTATCTAAAGTCCTATTGAGTGAGGGATCTTTAACAAATTGTTTTGATCATGACACCCATCTTGAAATTTCTCAATACTACTTCGGGATCTAAGGTTATAGCACATGCAAGCTCACTAGCACTAGGATGCACTCTTACTTAGGAAGGTGATCCTATTTCTTACTCTTCTCAAAAAATTGAAAAATATAAGAAGAATTATGCTACCCCTAACTTCAAGCTCTTTGGGATGATTTAAAACTTAAAGAAAATTTGGCATCATTATTTGCATGAAAAGAGGTTAAGATCCAAGGATTTCTTAGGTTAACAAATTAAGATCTCATCTTCATCAAAGACTATGCCTTGATCACATCTCCACTTACAAAGCTATTCAAGAAGTAGACACAAATTATGTGAACTCCTATTGAGCAAGGGAGCTTTGACCAATTGAAAAAAATCTTGGCCATGGCATTCACCTTGACATTTCTCAATATTACTAAGGGATCTAAGGTTATAGAGAACACTAGCTCACTAGCACTAGGGTGCGTTATTACTTAGGAAGGTCATCCCATTGCTTACTCTTCTCACAAAATTTTAATATATAAGAAGATTTATGCTACGCACAACTTAGAGCTTTTGATAGAGTGACTCATGCCTTGAAGAAAATTTGGCATATTATCTATTTAGTAAGAGGTTTACCTTAGTCATAAACCATAAGAGCCTAAAGTGGATATTCATTCAACTTGACTCTAACATGAGGCAAAGGAGGTGGATTGAAGTGCTTTAGGAGTTTGACTTTGAGATCAAGTATCATCCATAAAGGATAATATAGTGCCTAACACCTTGGAACGTAAAGCATTCTAGAAAGCTATAATCTTTAAAAAAACATTAAGTGAAAGAGCTCTAACTTGGCTATTCTCTATGCCAAGAATCCCTATTCTTAGTGCATTACTAAAAGAAATTCCTAAGGATCTAGACTCTCAAGCAACTTGTTCAACAAGGAAAATGATCCTAAGCAGCAATTCAAGAACAAGGACACTCACACAGAAGGAGAATGCTTCTAGGTTCATGATAGGTATATTCCTAGAAATTACCCAAAAAATTACAAGCCGTTGATATTCCCCAAATGAAGTGGGAGTTCATCTGCATGGATTTTATAGTGGGAATTTTCAAGAAAGATATGATTCTATTCTCGTAATAATGGATATGCTCACTAAAGTTACCCATAACTTCCCTACCAAAACACCCTTTAAAGCATCAAATATTGCAAGACTTCTTAAGAAAATCTTTAAAGTTCATACTCTACCAAAGGGCTTAGTCCATGGTAGGGATATATTATTTTCCTCAAGTTTTTGGACTAATACCTTTCAAACCATGAGACCAGAGTTGTATTCTAGCGCAAATTACCACCATCAAACTAATGGATAAACTAAGAAGGTCTATTGAATCATTGAAGACATACTTAGAACTTATTGTAAAGAAGAGCCTAAGTAATGGATTGAATACATGTCTTTGGTAATATAATGGATCTAACCAATCGAGCATTGATATGACTCCTTTTAAAGCACTTTATGGCCAAGGCTACTTATTATCTCTCAACTTCTTAGATCCTATACTTGAAGTGGAGGCATCCAAGAGAATGTTAGGATAGATGGAAATGCATGTAAAGACTATTTTTCATGACATCAAGGATTCCAAAAATTCCCAAAAAGGCCTATTTAGATCCAAATATGTCCAAACATGTCTTCAAGGAAAGAGACATGGTTTTCTTATGGGTGCAATCTACAGACACTACCAATCATCCTTACGAAGGATCCCCATATTCCTTGTTAGGAAAACAAATCTTGATGAGACCATTGAAGTTGAAAGCCAACCAATTGGATTTTATGTATTGCCCAATAGTGATGATGCAAACAAGGAAGACCTCCTTAGATGAGCTTTTGAATACATGGATAAATGTGACATCATTATAGGGCACAATGAATACACTAAAATTTAACAAGTATCAATGTAATTATAGCTTTCAATAAAATAAATCTTACCTACCCCTAGGGAAATGACAAGAGACTAGCCTTCAAACCTGAGACACTAACCCTACTAGTGAGAGTAAGCAAGTGCTCAATCAATAAGAAGAAAACAAGAACTTGTTAGCACAACTTACCTTAAGGCAGATAACATGGACAATAAGGCTAAGTGCACACAAAAAACTTCTAGGTTGGTCCCAACTAATCACCAAAAAACTCCAAGTAAACAAAGTTGGTGAACTTGAGCATACTACTATAAATGCCAAAGGAGAGTTAGCACAAAGTACAATGGATCTCTAAATCCCTCTTATGTGCTCAAGGATACTATGCAATAAACCAATGGTTGTGGTAGTTGAAACCATATGCTAGAGCACCTTCATTGATTGACACTCAAGTTCCAATGTTTGTGGCAATTGAAACCACATTTATGGGACCTCAAATGGGCCGGCACTGACTATGGCACTAGCCGGACCTTATGCTCATAATAGACAAACCCACCCTCACGGCCTTGCGGGCCAGGAGGGTCTATGTGCTACTAAAGGACGAACTGTCCTAAAGCCTAATCTATGCGTTTTTAGTTTTGTAGTCCAACGTTTCCCTTTCTATAAACTCCATAGAGGGAGAACCCATACACATTGGCAATAAATGCCACGATGATCACATACATGGGAGGCAATCTCTCGGTGGAATCACCGCGGCCCCACTACAGCTCTCCTACATCGCATGGATTGGCCCCTTGATGCACTGCTCAACATGTAGAATGAACAAATAAACTCCACTCTTTCATTTTGAAAGCATTCCAAGAAATACCATATGTTATTACCCAATAATCCCCCAAGAAACGAATGTCTATCCTACGGCTTAGGTTGCCTTTCCACACTCAAGCGTGTGTCATCGTACTCGAAAACAGGTGCTATGCATCCAGTCCTTTGTATTATGATACCATGGTTGACATGCACATGCAAAAGTGGATGATCCTAAAGTGCTCAAACATAAATTTCAATCAGAAATGTGTAGTGCACAACCAGGCTTTCCAATGCTCATTCACTAACTCGTTGCGGCGATGTAAGGATAGCACCGAGATAACACCCATGCTACTATCCTCTTAATTAAAATACAACAAACTCTATGTCATGATATGCATAAGAAAATCAGCAACAATCAACACACAAATCGCACCATTCAAACACCTCACCCCCTACGTTTAGGTATTGCTTTCGTTGCATAGGTGTAGGGGTTCATTTTGTCATGTTTTGATGTATGAAAAGCGATAAATCACAAACTTTGACAAAGAGATAGGAAAAACTAAGGCTAAACCTCATGCTTTGCCACTACCATACATCCACAAACAATCATTATATTTTTCCTTATTTTTGTGAGGTGAATTTCTATTTTTTCCCTTATTTTCCCCATTTTCTTGATTTATTTGTCAATAAAATATGCTATTTTCTGATCTTTATTGTTCCAATCACTTCAACATACTAACATTTAATTTATTTTTCATTTTTCTCTCATAGGAACATATTTCACCCACACGAAACGACAAAACTATCATTTTACCGCTTAAAAACCGCATTTCGGATTCTATGGAAACTAAATAGCGCATGTAAATCATTGCAAAATCAAAATTTTCTAATAAGCAACAATTAATCATGATGCAACCAGCACTCAAACAAATTTTCATCCAATAAGAACATCATTACCATCATAAAATACCAAAAAACCCTTCATTTTCTTCATAAAAATGATCATATTGTGTTTTTACGAAACCTGAGATGCATTAAATGACTGCATGAGCAGTGGACGGAGCCTCCATTTCTCTCAATCCAATACTGCACATCAATCTTCAACATCTCCATCAATCTCCATCACCGTTTTCTTCAATCTCCCTCCCGATTCCTCTTTCAAGATAGTGCGCATGAACAACCCATAGAGAGGAGAGAGAGGGAGGAGAGAGAAAGACTAGATTCTGATCTCTTCATTCAATCAGCCATATCTTGCGCAAAGACCGGCGATATGATCATGGAAGAAGGAGCATTTGCTAGGCAATGTTTGTTATATGGCTTACTTGCAGCCCCAAAATCGATTTGTGGGGGGGGTCTTGATTTTTGCACGCCGTTGCTGTCGTGAATATGCTGCCGCCACGCCATGAGAAAAATGAGGGAGGGGGGTTTAAGGTCCCAAAGGGCACCCCCCTTTAATCTCTCAATGTCCACCTTTTCAAATTTGGCCAATTTTTGGCCTCTTCCGCTTCCGGGCTCCGATTCGACCTCTGAAAAATCTTGCGCGTCTGTCTCGGCATCCCACACTGACTAGTAGCTCCCAGCATCCCGTACGGTAGTTGAAAAAATTATCAAAAATCCACAAGTGTTGCTCAAGCGCCTTTTAAAAGCCGTCTTTCACTTGGTGCTTAAAATCGTCCTAGCTGTAGCCGCCGCTTTCGATGTCGAATATTTTTCCTCTAAATTCTGGATTTTTTGGCGAATTTTAGGCACATCTCGGGCTCAAAACTCTGCTTTCATTGGTGACCACGGAATAGGGTGACTCAGCTAGTCAAATCCCACAACAGATCTGCACAAAACAACCAAAGAAAGCATCAAGCTGATACAAAATAGATACATACTAAAATACAGCACAATGCTCACCCTACCCCTTGACAAAACCAAGGCATGAAATCCACAAGGAGTAGGCCTAGCATAATATGGTCGAAGGTCCAAAGCTAGTCACTAACCGACTGCTTCAACATGGCCAGAGTAAAAAGAACTATCAAAGAGGTCACCCTAAGTGGTGGTCTGAACTACCGACCTAACTAAGGACAACACACCCCAAAAGCTCCTACTAAGTGAGGAGTCCTATAGCTTGGTCAAGAAGTATTTTCTTTTAGCACATTTCTTATTTTACATTTTTATGTTTCCATACTCGGGCGTGTAAAAAGGAGGGAGCTGAACGTAGTGACCCAAGGAGAATAGGGCATCGGCCTTGGGTCCTGTCTCGGTACCCAAGAACCTACCAAGCCCTCGCGAGGCGACACTTAATCCTTTTCTGACGCTCACTTTTATTTTCACTCCAACCTTCCTTACTTTCTTCTTTTCCAGCGAGACGCCACCCCTAGGAAGACAAGGCATCGGCCCCGGGTTTGCTCATCCCCAGGAACCTACCAGGCCTTCGCAAGGCGATGATCAGCTGCTTATAAATTTTTCTTTCTTTGCTTTTCTATTTTTATAGGGGTTAGAACCCCTTTTTACACATCTTTGTATATATTCATTTTCTTTGAGATATTTAGGGTTTTTTTTCCTCTCTATCATCATCATTTTTCCTTTGGTAGGCTTCTCTAACTGCCTCACAACTAAGCAAGAACTCCTAGAATGGCTGCCTAGCAGGCTAGCAGAACAGGGTCACTAGGACTGCTTTCTAAAACAGGTCTTTCGATGCCTGACAATGTCTTTATAGAAGGCAATGACTACTCAGCCCTCCCCCAGACAGACCTAACCTAAACTTGGGACTTCATGCCTTGGACGTTGATCCCCAACAAGAAAAGAAAATCCCCTACAAGTACATAGACACATATAGCATAAAAACACGGTACTCGTAAAGGAGAGATATCACCTGGATAGGGCCACGAGAAGTTTTCGCGCGACATAGGCTCCTTCCAAGCTCTGCTTTAAACCTGTCTAGCACAGGACTAAAACAAGAAACCATTAACCGCACCCATACTAAACAGACGATTGGCCCTCTTAGACTAATGAAATAAAACATTTTACTACAAAACCTGATCAGCCCTCTTGGTCTAATGAAATAAAATAGAATAGCACCTACACATCCCTCCTCGAAATAGTACATATATGCAATAATATGCTCCTTTTCAAGAAGGAAAAATAGGGCTCGCAACCCTAAGCTAAATGCATAAGATTATGACCCATCCCTCCTGCATATATAGCAAGAGCGTACGCATAACATGTTGTCTAATAAGCCTATGGGTCCAGGATAACAACGATAGATGGGTCTCGGCTACTCTTTGCATCACCCATATCAACCACCACCTCCCATATATTGCATGCTTTGATAAAATTCCCCACAACCGACCGGGTCCTGTCTCATTATTGATAGCAATATCCAAACTAGGACCACAGTTGAAGAAAAGGTCTTCTTCATAAGCAAGGTTTACCAGTGAATCCACAAACTGATTCTAGTAACGTGGAATCAGCTGAAGAGACACTCTCTCAAACTCCTCAAGTAGGGTCATGGCAGTTCGATGATACATACAAAGGATGGGATTCCGCACTATGTATGTCCCATCTAGCTGATTCAAGATCAACTGGGAATCCCGTTTTACTAACAACCGCCGAATACCACCTTGCTTGGCAACATACAGTCCCATAATCAAGGCTTTATACTCCGCCATGGTGTTAGTGAATCCTACCTCGAGATAAGCAGCTAACTTCATCGTAACTCTATGTCGGGAATCTCGGATTACTACTCCAACACTCCCCTTTTTATTAGGGCCCCTAGATGCTCCGTCAAAATATAATGTGTACGTCCACAATGGGTTTACACAGCCTGCCATCACGAACTCCTCTATTCGTAATTATGATAGTCAAAATTTAGCATGTTTAGAGGATGAACTGACGGCTCCATCCCACCTTCTTTATTAAACTTAACAGGGATACTTGTCAACATTCGTAAGCAGTGATAGCAGAAGACTTTGATCTCCCACACAAAGGTTACATCTTCTTGCTCAATCACTTTGTATCCTTTGCTCCACCAGATAACTTTCCCCTGATGGTATCTTTGCTCCAGATATGGGTGCTCCAAATAAGGAATTAATGGCCCCATCAACCATCTCTAAGCTCTTTTCTAGGTCTCAAATGGGCCGGCGCTGGCTATGGCACTAGCCGGACCTCATGCTCATAACAGACAAACCCACCCTCATGGCCTCACGGGCCAGGAGCATCTATTTGCTGCTAAAGGACGAATTGTCCTAAAGCCTAATCTATGCATTTTTAGTTTTGTAGTCCAACGTTTCCCTTTCTATAAACTCCACAGAGGGAGAACCCATACACATTGGAAATAAATGCCACAATAATCACATACATGGGAGGCAACCTCTTGGTGGAATCACCACGGCCCCACTGCAGCTCTCCTATATCGCAGGGATTGGCCCCTTGATGCGCTGCTCAACATGTAGAATGAACGAAAAAACTCCACTCTTTCATTTTGAAAGTATTCCAAGAAATACCATGCGTCCTTACCCAATAATCCCCCAAGAAAGGAACGTCTATCCTACGGCTTAGGTTGCCTTTCCACACTCAAGAGTGGGTCATTGTACTCGACATGCAAAAGTGGATGATCCTAAAGTGCTCAAACATAAATTTCAATCAGAAATGTGTAGTGCACAACCAGGCTTTCCAATGCTCATTCACTAACTCATTGCGGCGATGTAAGGATAGCACCGAGACAACACCCGTGCTACTATCCTCTTAATTAAAATACAACAAACTCTATGTCATGATATGCATAAGAAAATCAGCAACAATCAGCACGCAAATCGCACCATTCAAACACCTCACCCCCTACGTTTAGGTATTGCTTTCGTTGCATAGGTGTAGGGGTTCATTTTGTCATGTTTTGATGTATGAAAAGCGATAAATCACAAAATTTGGCAAAGAGATAGGGAAAACTAAGGCTAAACCTCATGCTTTGACACTACCATACATCCACAAACAATCATTATATTTTTTCTTATTTTTGTGAGGCGTATTTCTATTTTTCCCCTTATTTTTACCATTTTCTTGATTTATTTGTCAATAAAATATGCTATTTTCTGATCTTTCTTGTTCCAATCACTTCAACATACTAACATACAATTTATTTTCCATTTTCCCCCCATAGGAACACATTTCACCCACCTGAAACAACAAAACTATCATTTTACCGCTTAAAAACCGCATTTCGGATTCTACGGGAATTGAATAGCGCGTGTAAATCAATGCAAAATCAAAATTTTCTGATAAAAAGCAATTAATCATGATGCAACTAGCACTCAAACAAATTTTCATCCAATAAAAACATCATCACCATCATAAAATACCAAAAAACCCTTCATTTTCTTCATAAAAATGGTCATATCGTGCTTTTACAAAACCTGAGACGCATTAAATGACTGCATGACCAGGGGACAGAGCCTCCATTGCTCTCAATCCAATGATGCACATGAATCTTTAGCATCTCCATCAATCTCCATCACCGTTTTCTTCAATCTCCCTCCCGATTCCTCCTTCAAGATAGTGCGCATGAACAACCCATAGAGAGGAGAGAAAGGGAGGAGAGAGAAAGACTAGATTCTGATCTCTTCATTGAGTCAGCCATATCTCGCACAAAGACCGGCGATATGATGAGGGAAGAAGGAGCATTTGCCGGGCAATGTCTGTTCTATGGCTTACTTGCAGCCCCAAAATCGATTTTGGGGGGGGGGGGGGGGGGAGGGGTACCGATTTTTGCGCGCTGTTGCTGTTGTGAACATGCTGCTGCCATGCCATGAGAAAAATGAGGGGGGGGGGGGGGGGGGGGTTAAGATCCCAAAGGGCACCCCCCTTTAATCTCTCAGTGTCCACCTTTTCAAATTTGGCCATTTTTTGGCCTCTTCTGCATTCGGGTTCCGATTCGACCTTTGAAAAATCCTACGCGTCCGTCTCGGCATCCCGCACTAACTGGCAGCTCCCTGCGTCCCGCACGGTAGTCGAAAAAAGTATCAAAAATCCACAAGTGTCGCTCGGGGGCCTTTTAAAAGCCATCTTTCACTTGGTGTTTAAAATCGTCCTAGCTGCAGCCGTTGCCTTCGATGTCGAATATTTTTCCCCTAAATTCCAGATTTTTTGGCGAATTTTAGGCACATCCCGGGCTCAAAACTCCGCTCTCACACATGCTAGACCACCTTCATCAACTAATTCCCAGGTCCCAATGTGCTCACAATAGAAAAGAACTAGGCCTAAATAAAACCCAAGCCAAAATCTAACTTGACATTGGGATCAAGACCAATCGAGTTAACTATTGAAAGGAGATTTTAGAGCATGCAATGCAAGACATGCAACCAAATCAAGTTGCTTTTGATTCTCAAGAGAGGCTAGAAGTGTCTAAGAAGCCATCCTTGTAGGTGAATGAACTCAAGATGATTGTAGCACATAGCCTATCCCTAATGAAGTCTAAAGAGCTAGTTCTCATCTATCAAAGGAAGGCCATTGAATCTACAAATCATAAGGCTTAATAAACTAAATCTATTGTTGACCCATTGGTAATGACCTCCTAATCACACCCTCCTCCCGTGACTGCAACTAAAATAATCAACTTTGCCCAAGAAGAAACCCATAACACCTCAACACAAAATAGGATGAAAGTGTGGATGTTGGAGGTGTTAGCAACTTAGGTCTTGCCAAGAAGAGCTCTTCTTGACCAAATCTCCTCTTCTCCTAAAACTTGAATTGGTCACAAAACTCATCATAAAAATTGCACAAGAAATAGCTCAAGGAGGAGATGAGACCCGAACATGGATTGATACTATGATTAAGTCACTTTATTGCACTTATTTGTAAGCTAATGTACGTATTCTACCAACTGGACACAAGTCACTTCTGGATTTTCTGGTAATATAGGAATTGCACAAACATATCTACATAAATAGCCCAAGAATCATGGATGAAAACTTACAACTCATCCCTCAAAACATAGTCAAGCATCTCTAGGTCATTTTGTCCTTCCATACAAAACCTTGTCAAAAGGGTTTTGATGAGGTGATTGAGTTGGAGACGAAAACTAGTATTGTAACATTCCTCGCAGGAATCCCCCCCCCCCCCCCCCCAAAAAAAAAAAACTAGTTTAATTTTTTTAAAATCTTCCCCCCTCTTGCTGTCACCGACAGGTGGCGAAGGGAAAGAAGTGGACGTGGCGAGGAGAGAAGATGACAAGGAGGGGAAGCAGGGTGGCGACAAGTACGAGGAGGAAGGAGGCGATGATGGGGAAATAAGAGGAGGATGATGTGTCATCAACATGGGGGAAGATGACATGGTTGGATCACAATGATGGAGGAGAGGACATTGTTGATCAAGTCGATGGGGGAGTAGCACATGTGTGCTACCTCACTCTTCCCCCCTCGTAAAGGGAGGATACCACCTCTTTTTTCCCTACTGCCACCATTGAGAGAGAGAGAGAGAGAGAGAGAGAGAGAGAGAGAGAGAGAGAGTGTGTGTGTGTGTGTGTGTGAAAGGAAGAATAATCCAAGGGGTTCCCTTCTCTTTCCCTCCGTAGAGGGTATCCACACACATTCCTTCTCTCCTGTTGGCCGCAGACCCATACCTCATTTCCCCATGATTATCCTTCGATCGCAAGCTCATTTTGCTCCCCAACTGGCCCTCGCTAATCGAGTACAAGATGCGGAAATCCAGTGCGAAGCCCGTCTAAAAGAGAAGAGATCAGGGATGGCGCCTAAGTGGAAATTGTCGCACCCAGATGGCAATCCCTCCATGAGCAATGAAGCCTCAGGCAAGGGCATCACTGCCAATCCAACTGCAATACCGGCCGTAAGTAATGTATTTCCAAATTAATGGATGCTTGTTTTGATTCTTGCATGAAGCACATTAGATGCCGCATGAGAATAGGTCATGGGAAGGGATAGGCTTCATCTCATACATTTGAAAGATAAAGTTGCAAATTGTGGGTATCAAGAGAAGCTAATTGTATCTAGATGCTATGCGACAAACTCACACATAGCATAATAGCATTCCAAGGTATTATCAACTCTCCTTTTCGTGAAAATAATAGATGGATATTTCCCACACTGAAAGTATATTATAGCTTGTATGCTTGACGGATTGCATGATAAGTAATCTAGCCTAGGGGAAATTAAATCTTGAAATTGTTAGTTCATTGGGATCTTGATGATGTGCGTAGTTAACACAAACAATGACCATAAGGACTAAGACTAAGATGCCTTGAGACCCGTCCAATAGTGACTATGTTTATCAATCCTATTTGGGGTTAGGCTAGATGTAACAAAAACCTTAGGGCAAGCGAAGAGCTTAAGGATTAGGAAACCCTAAGTCAAAGAAAAGACCGATGCTTCTCTACTTGTTGGGAAGGAGGTTGGGTTATTGATCAACGTGACTACTAGAACTTATGTCTTGCAGAGTGTTTGAAACCTTAACATATGCCTTAGTCAAAAGAAGAGTGTGTTGAGTAAATTTTACATGGTACTGCTCCTGATCCCAAGGGGGAGAGAAAATACACGATGGAAAGGTTATCACGACTATTCCTGCAATGTTTGAAAAAGATACCTTTGTTTTTTATGATTGATCAAATAACGTCCTAAATGCTTTTGCATTAAATTGATTGTTGGATGTGATTTGGATAATTATTCAAAGTGCTTGTGATTGTTAGAAAATTAATGCCAGGGGTCTGTAATGACAAGTTGCCATGGGGAAATAAAGGAATGTTTTCTTAGAAAATGATATTGGGTTGATTTCCTTGATTGTGCTTGGTTCTTAATTGGATTAATTAAGGAAGGATATTTTGCATGGGTGGATCATCTCCAAGGTCACGCCGCGTTTCAACCTGAGAGGGCACTACTCAAATCACAGGCTATAGGTCGAGTGGTGAAAAGGCCAACCACGGAAGTTGTGTCTCACTCCTAGGTTGCTTGGGGTCAGTGGAGCTCTGGACACCCCTTGTCAAGTCTGGAATGGAGTTGTAGACTGCCGTGAGCCCAATGTCTAGGGAGTTGGAAGATCCTATTCCAGATAATGGATGAAAATTATGGTGCCATGTGATTTGGACCAATTACTTCTGCAGGGCAGAAGGGGTACTTATTTGGACAGAAGGGATATATAATTCTCCTGTATGGGCAAGAGACACAGATTAACTTGAAGATAAGTTAGGAACTTGTTTGTCAAAAGGACTGCTGCTTTGTATTCGTGTTTGTGCCATAAGTTATGCGAACAAAACCTATTTCCTAAAAGGCTTGATTAAGGAATTTGATTTTAAATGTCCCACATAATTGTGGTAAGACCTAAAATTAGATAACTAAAGCTATCAAGGAAAGCGGGTGGAAAGAACCCACGATGGGTCTGTCTTATGGCAGGGTGGTCCCAGAGAACTAGGAGGCTTCTCACAAGGTTTTTACTAACGTTCGACCCTTAGGTATTGTTAGGTTAAAATCCGATTCATGCCATTTTAGGGGATTGGAATGGGACTATGCCCTACATGCAGAGAGGTTGAGCAACATATTCCTCTTGTTTCCCATTCTCTTTGAACCAAGTGCGGTATGGATCTGTTTCAGATTGGGAATCTTTGTGTAAAGCAGGATGTCCAAAACCCGGCGGTAGAATGCTGTCAAGAGACCTTGACTCCTAGGAACCCATATTTTAGGTAGATCCTAATGGGTTCGGGCTGCAAACATTCCGTTGCGAGGCAAACTCAGCGAGGCGAACTCGGGAAACCCTAGGCAACAAACCCCGGAACATTCCATGGGAGTGTCGGGCAGTGACACTTAGATTCATTTCTCGATGGACCACTAAAATGTGATTGGACAGTCAATAGGCGAGTAGGTTACAAGTATGTACTCTCTTTGTGCTTCCATTAAAAAATTGCACGTGTAACAATTGTTGAGCAAAGAAGAGCTATGAAAACCTCCACATGGGACCAAATGTACGCAAACCCCACTTCCCTTTGGATGTCTGCAATTGTATGAGGTGCGGAATTGATGAAATCAATCCAACAACACCTCCTCCTAGAAAAAATTCTCATGGAGCAAGTTTTGCATGCCATTATGACAAAAATTTCCAAGGCACATGAGCCACAAAGAAAATAACCTTTGGAGCAACAACACTAGGATCCACACATATGATTTCATGTGGTTGATAGCATCTCTTGGAAGCACTTTTTCTCCTTTGGTGTAAGAAATCCCTCGCATCCAATCTTCAATTACTTTAAAGTCTTTGGTGTAAATGTATGCCCAATTCTTTGTGGATCTCATAGGTTTGGTTGTTGTGAGGCTTGATTCATCTTCTCTTTACTATTTAAAAAGGTAGAGGTTGAGCAATAGGTTTTAGCTTTTTAGCAACAATTTTGTACTTGGTCTCCACATGCACTTCTGTTCCTTCACTTTGGAACACATGTCTTCTTTGAAGCCTTTAATCACTTTGTACATGTCCATTGAACATACTTTGACAACTTCATTACCTTCCTCTAGATTTGAATCAACTATGGATGAAAGCTCTCCAATGGTATCAACAAAAGAAACTTATTCAAAAACTCTTGAAATCCCTTCATCATCTTCAATCACACCACTTTTCTTCAAGCTCTTTTGAACATTACCAACATGTTGATGTTCCTTCCTTTGCAAGTCTTAAAAATTTGTAAACATATGGAACCTTCTGTTGTTAGCCCTATGAATCCTATAGAAAAAACTTTATTATCTTCTAAATTAGGTGAGAATATTTTTCTTTGTGCACCATCATAGTCCCACTTTAAAATGGTACATGTAGAAAACTCATCATATCTTGATGCTCTTTGAACTCCTTGCTAATCTTTGGGAAAGGATGCTGAGGAAGGCTTTCTCAATTCCTCTCATGACCCACACATATGGTCAAGAACTAAACAACATGTTGCCCATCACGACTTCTTATTCTAGCATAAGCAGAACCATCATCCATCACCTTAGTCTCCATATGGATTGCAATAATATATGGTTGTCTAAGAATCAAAGGGTAAGAAGACATATCCTGTACAAAGAAATTTTGTTCATCTTGAACATCTCCAATAGTCACTTTCACATTAGGACAAGCACCATACAAATCCTATGATGAGTTGTTCGTAGCTCAAATTCTCCACTCATGATTCGTTGCAATCAGCCACCTTCCTTTGGAGTAGAGACTCTTTGACATAATATAAAATTTTGAACCATGATGTATGAGTGCAACACATGGTTAATCAAGATCATCAACATTAACAAGAGTATCTATTGTAGCCATGGCCCAATGATTCCTTGAATAATGGCTTTTGTGAAAGATTTCAGATTCCTCATCATATTCAAATCAAACTTGCTTTATGTATCTCGAAAACTAATTACAATCCACTAGGCTTCTTGCATCTTCATCTTCATGTGCATGTGCCCCATGTACCTCCTATATACCCTGTATCCATTGGGACTTTAAGGTCTCTCCATCTCCTTTTGAGTGAGGATTGGTAGGATCTCCCAAAACTTGTCACTTCCTCTTGATGATATCAATGATCTCCTCATGAAACTCATATTTAGCAATTCCAAGTACCTCTCCCAAAGTAAACTCCACCTTGCTATTGACAATTCTTCTTCCAACACTTTCTTCACATTTGCAGCCAATTCAATATGAGATTGCAATTTATAAGCTTGTGTTTTAGATTTATCTTTGCTTTGCTCATGCTTTTTCTCCCTTAATGCATCATCCATAGGTACTTCGAGTGGAGGAACATCATGTGGAGCTGCATCATGAGGTACCTCTGTCTCCTTTCTTCCACTTCTCCTTGTTGTCCTCTTTGATGTACCTTCATTGCCTTATTTTCATTTGCACTTTTCTTCAACAATAGCTTCATTGTTTTGGCTCCTAGCTATGTATGCATACATTGAGAAAGAGTCTATAGGATCATTCCAACTTGTTGTTTGTCAAATACAATCACTAACTTGGTGCAAAGAATCCCTAACGACTTTCCCTCTTTTTGCTATCTTTACTACTACATAAGGCCAAAGCTCATTAACTTGTTTAGACTTCTCATTCATTTTAGCCTCTTTCTTTGATACCCGTTCCACTTGCAAACCATATGTAGTAGCTTCCATAATGGCTAAAGCATGTCTAGCCGACATATCATCCATAAACTTTTTTACACCACTTTTTCCAAAATTGATACCAAGAGGTAAACCCGTCTCCCAAAAATGAAATTTACCATCTTTAAAGAAAACACCTTTACCTAGTGCATCTTTAAATGAATCACAATCCTTTCAAAAGTGATCAATACTATCACATCATATGCATCTCAAAATAGAAACTCCACGAGTTTGAGGTCTTTGCTCAAAGGGTTGTCCTTTTTCTTCAAGTCTTGAAAACTTCAATTGTAACTCTCGTATACCTTTCACCAACTCATACTGATTCTTCAAATTTGGGACTTACAATTATTGGCTTGGTTACTTGCTTTGTAATGTAATGTCCCCATTACTTAGTTTACTTTAATGTGCGTATACATTCCAGAGAAAATTGATTTATGTTGCACATTTTTAAAAAGTAAAACTAATTATGAATCTGACTCTCATTATAAAGATAATTGTTATTATTAATGAGGTATTATATGTCGGTTCATGGAAGAAAGACTTGGGAGACCCTCCCAAGACTACCTTATTAATATTATATTTGTAGTATAGAACAACAAAAAGAACTAGCCTAGTGGCAGTTAAGTGCACTTGGGTGACAATACTGCCCGGGATGGGTGACCTCCTGAAAAGTTTTTCCTACAAGCTAGTGGGAGCTTCTCACCCACAGCCAATGACGCTAACAATGACTTTGTAGCCCGTTGCCAAGTATGCCAAGGTCAAGATGCCAAGGTCTATGCCTTGGCCGCCACCTTAGTCACCGCCAGACAACGAGACGTGTGATGCTCGCCCATATATTCGTTAAATTGGTATCCTCGTGCTACAAAAATGGAGCCCCTCCCTGACATCATCAATGATGTCATAAAAAATGCCAAAAGAAATGGTTTTCTCTTTACCATCGATGATGTCATAAAAAATTCTAAAAAGCAAACGTCGTCTTTTTACCCCCTCCCCCCGGTTACTATATAAACAGGGGTAGAGCGTCACGTCAGGATCACACACAGAAACACAACGATCCATGCAGAAGTCTCTCTACTGCTATTGACGCGATGAAGCTCTACTGCAATCATCTGAGCCTCTCTTTCTTTCTTTCTCTCTCTCTCTCTCTCTCTCCACTCTTACATGGAAGCACTGCGCTCGAACCCATCAAGCTTCTTCCATGGCTCCTAAGAGACGTTGAGATGTTGAGTGAGGTCACGCTCCAACACGAGGAAGTGGTTGCTGCTACTGCTGAGGGAGCTCAACACGATGCTAAAGCACAAGCGGAAGTTAACCCTAAACCCATTCAAACCGAAAAACCAGCCATCCCACAACAAATTGAGGTTGCGGCTATAACCCGTAATCACGATGGATGGCCAAATAGAGATAATTAGGTTAGTACATAAGAAAAGGATTATGATTAGTTAGAACTTAGACTTGTAAAAGTATATTAGTATTATCAAATGATTTTTAGAAAGGAATATGGAAATTGATGAAGGGGATAGATTCTATGCATTGCATTGACAATTGTGTTAAAATGTCTTATGGGTATGACTGCTTTTGGATTTGTGAATGATAAGTTATGGCTCTTATGATTCCGGGCTTGCACAGCCAGATGAGTTGTGGATTATGGTGGTTCGGGACATTGGGGTCCCCAACCCAATGCTCCACTACACTCTGCGGAGTGTGGAAAAACTCACGTGCGAGTGGGGCTCCTACGCTCCTCCCAAGGGAGGTAGGTGTTTTTGGTTTTTAGATCACTCAAGCACCTGAGAGGGTATAGGGCCAAGTGGTAAGTGCCCCTGTTATGTAGGATGGCTCCGAGGCTCAGGGAAGCTTAGAGGGGCTCCAAGCCAGTAAATTCCTTGTTGATTGTGGATGGAGTGCGATCACATACATCCCAATCCCAAGGGATTGGAAGGTCCTATCCTAGGCTGGACGGTGTCTTTCTGTGGAAAGACGAATTTGTATCACTCCACAAAGTGATGGTGAAATAAAGTATCTAATTTCCAAATCGTTTGTTATGTGCTAGAGATCGAGTTTAACAAACCCAGTTTAACAAAGTAATAAAAGGAAGCTTATTGTTTATGTCCAAACAGTGTGATAGTATGCTTTGCTAATTAGAAAACTAAGCAAATCCCATTGAGGAAAGTGGGAGGCTTCGATCCTAACGATTGGATGCCTATGGCTGGGTGGACTTGATAAGTCAGGTGACTTTCCAACACTAGATGGAGCTGATTAAATCATGACCCTCTTGATACCAATAGGATTAGTTACTAGGTTTAACACCGTTTTAGGGAGTCACAGTTGAGATTTGAGTTACACTCTCCCCTGTCTCTCACTCTCTTTGAACCAAGTGCGCTGTTAACCTCACTCTTGCCTTTGATTGATTACAAAGTGGTTTTTCTTAGGTGGGTGTTAGCTTGCTATTAGGGGTGACTTGTCCATGCTTCCCCTGTGAAGTCGAACTGAGATTCCCATGTGCAACTAAGTCCAAGGTTTCCATTGGGGAGACGGGATGGTGATGTGCATGGATATGAATTTTAGTTGACTACTAAGTGGACTCCTCTGAGTCTATTGGAGGAGGCACCTCACAGTTAAAGTAGAAGCTAGAATAGTACTAGTTACAACCATATTTTCCCTTTGTTTCTATCTCTTTTGCAAGCAAAGAAACATTAGCTTTCACCTCTTTCCAATCAGTTTTCAGTCCTTGTTCAACATCCTTATCTTCCAAATTTACTTCAAGTTTTCTTTGAAGTGTAGGGTTAGCAACTTGCAAAAAAGTTCAGTCTTTCCAACCTCAAGAGTTTGTTATTTCTAGTTTGATAATTGAGAGTATTTACACTCAAACTCTCATAGCAATTCTATAGGCGATAGCCCTTTATTAGGTTTAGCAACCCACTCTAAGAAAGTCCTCTTGGTTACTCGCTCTAGATCTTCCATACAATATTCCTCCTTGAGTGTCTTCTTGAAATTGTCCCAATTATTAGCATATTCATGTTGTATCTCTTTAATCCTTGTTTTTATCTCCATAACATTAACCTATTCAAAAGTTTCTATCATTTTTTGCTTTGAGACCCTGTTCAACTCCATCTCCTTTTCATATGTCTTAAGATACGTAGACACATTCGTAGCCTTCAAATTGATCTACCTTGTTTATCACTGATTGAAGTGCATTCGTTATAGATTCTTCCATCCTCTCCACGCTTTGTTGTTGTTGCATATACATTGAAAACTACCTAAACATTTGCAACATGTCTTCTTGCCACACAACGCCTGGACTCATCATAGCTTTGAACTCCCACCCGGCTCTTTCACATTGGGTTCAGTAAAAAGATGTTAAGATAATCTATGCATATGTTGGGAAGACACAAGGTCTCTGGCTATGGGAGTGAATAAGAGTAGTAAGGGATATATCAATGTATATGATATTATAGAGATTCTTAAGTGAGGATTAATGGTAGTAAGAGATTACACAGATTCTTGTATGAGAGGAGAGATGATGATGATAGAGGTTACATAGAGTAGAGACCAATGAGAGATGAAGCAACATATATGCAAGAGATTAGAGGCGCAAAGTATTCCAAAACTAATTCTTGATTAAGAAAACCTATTTACAATGAGTCTCCCATTTACCATATCCTATTTCACCCTTTTATATTGAAAAAATTGCACTAAACACTAGCTTCTACTTTGCTACTTAGATGGAAAATTTGATGGTTTTGTTGGCTCCAAAAGGGGGATAAAACTCCAAGGCACTTGCTCAAAACTCTCTCGGATTGCTCCTTCTCTCGTTTCCTTCTTCCGAGTGCTATTTGCTACCATCAAACTATGATCGTGCATGCGACACAAATTTGGGAGCCCTTCTTTTTTCATGAGATCTTCAAAACTGGCTAAAAAGCAACTTGCTTTATGCATGACACCCTATTCTAGAAGTTTACTCTACCTTTTGAGAATATTTACAAAAAATAATGTCCAAAGTATCAAAAATAGACTAAAATTGTCCAAAAAATATGATAATTTTGAACCATCCATACTATGGACACTAATACTAATGACTAATATGACATTGACTCTCTAGATTAATAAGAAAGCTAGATGATGATGCACTCGAGGGTTTTTTACATTGTGTCCACATATAGCGGCACAACACCATGATGATTTCTTGTCAAGATGGATGGTGATTGCTTGGCGATGACATGGACATGTTACTCCACAACAATACAAAGTGTTGGCATAGATGACCATTGAGTCAATTGGTAGATCTAAGCAAGTGAGATGTAGCAATGGCGAAAGATGGGCATGAAGGTGTACAACATGATGTTGGATATAGTTCAATAAGGAGAGACTTCCTAGGGTTACCCCATAATTATTACGTGTTGCTTTTTCTTTTAAAAAAATAAGTATTTAAACAGAAGTAATATTGTTGTTTCTCAATATGGAAACTAAGGAGAAGCCCTTGGTAACCAGAAGGTTGTGTCTCTCATGATTTCTCTTGTCCCACAACCAAAGGCACACTTTACATAAGAAGATTTCTCTCTGTCTTTCTCTTCTAGATTAAGAACAGTAGAATATTCATTTTTAATGAGCAAGGCTTAGATTTGTAACAAGCTCTTGTTGTGCATTGTAACTTAAAGACATTTTAGTGCATTTCATGGTTTTTTTCATTGCTTACAAAATGAGACCCCAAACATATCCTTCTCTTTTTCTAATGTTCTCAATACAAGTGGGCTTAGGATTAGCCAAGATTTTCTCTATTGTGTAGCTATTGGTATCATAGTTGACTAAATAGGTATCTATGTTATTGTCGTCTTCATTGTCCATGGGTTCTTCATTTTTGTTCTCAATGTCAAACCCTTGCTCACACATTGGAGATGAAGAGATCATTGGAAGAGTCAAAAAAGACTTGATGGCATCCATTGCAAGGTGGGGCTATTGAGTAAATCTTTAAAGATTAGAAGATTAGCTTTTGTATTGTCAAAGAAGTTGGGACAATGTTGAAGAGAAGCATAGGTATCAAGAATTTGCGAGTCTTCGAGTGAGGCAAAATATATATCTAATGTCATCAACAATCATGTTGCTTTGTCCCAATGGACTCACAATTTGTAACTCTTCCTCCAAAAGGATTTTGTCACACAAGGTATCTTGGTTGGAAAGTTTAGAAAGGTTAACATCATAGACAGTTGTGGAAGACTCTCAGGGATGTAGG
Organism: Lygodium microphyllum; assembly: GCF_053477565.2. Taxonomy (NCBI): domain Eukaryota; kingdom Viridiplantae; phylum Streptophyta; class Polypodiopsida; order Schizaeales; family Lygodiaceae; genus Lygodium; species Lygodium microphyllum. Next base: position 68,603,043 of record NC_141156.1, on the reverse strand, counting down.
TGCTACATATGTTGGGTCATGCATTGAAGTCTAGAGACCCTATGAGGTGGCACATTGAATGTGCCATAATAACCAATATTAGACTATATGGGTGTAGTACAACCATAGAATTATTGGCACATCCTCCATCTCAATCACTTAATGTGCAGTGAGTAAAGTCTTGCCACATCACCATGGCATGTAGTTAAAACTAGCTCATGTCGAGTATGACATGTCAACATTCTAAGAACAATCCTTAAAGTAGCATGTCACAATTCAAATAGCTATTAGAAAACCCTAACTTGAAACATAATAAGTTGCATCAAGTGCATTTTAACCATGATGTAATGTCCTAGCTATTCAGTAGTCCCAGTGCATGAAGGGGGATTTGGGAGGAGTAGTTAATTAAAAAAAAAGAAAATAAATTGAATGAACTGATGAAATGCCAACTTATCATGCTGCTATCATCGATCACAATGCCATCCAATTGCTTGATTGATCAACATTCACTACAAGATATAGACCTTATAGCGACGTTTAAAGCGATGAAAATACAAACAACAAAATTTGCCCCCGTCGTCGCAAAAAGCGTCGTTATTGACGACGCCATAGAATCGTCGCTATATGGTCGCTATATGCATCGCAAATGCGATGCATATAGCGACGATTGCAGAGTATTTGTGACGCTCATAGCGATGCATATAGCGACACATATAGCGATGATTGTAGAGTATTTGTGACGCTCATAGCGACGCCAATAGCGACGCATGCAGTAAATTTGTGACGCAAATAGCGACGGTAACAGAGAATTTTTTTTTTTGTGGCAGGGCAGCACTATGTGCTGTATGAGAGCCATACAAAATAGTTTCTGCACTGCTGCATACAAAGCGTTTCAAACAAAAAGAATGTATACTGAAATCATAAAACCGATACATGAAATAAATACATGATATCGCATAAAATGCAATTGGTACAATCATGAATATGCATCGCAAATGCGATGCATATAGCGACGATTGCAGAGTATTTGTGACGCTCATAGCGATGCATATAGCGACACATATAGCGATGATTGTAGAGTATTTGTGACGCTCATAGCGACGCCAATAGCGACGCATGCAGTAAATTTGTGACGCAAATAGCGACGGTAACAGAGAATTTTTTTTTTTGTGGCAGGGCAGCACTATGTGCTGTATGAGAGCCATACAAAATAGTTTCTGCACTGCTGCATACAAAGCGTTTCAAACAAAAAGAATGTATACTGAAATCATAAAACCGATACATGAAATAAATACATGATATCGCATAAAATGCAATTGGTACAATCATGAAACGATATCACTAATACATAGAAAATGTCTATATAGATCGGGAGACTAAAAACTAAAGGTGTGTGAGCTCTAAGGATCCAAGGGCGAGCTACAAATCCTCGTCCCCCGAAAGCTCTTCCCGCTGCAAAGGAGTATCAAATGGATTCTGCAGAAAAAGAAACAACATATCAATCCACCATACAATAATGCATTCAAATATCTCATGGTAACTACAGACAAGAAAGATGAGTGACTTACAGGGCCGTCACGTCTATACAATCGGTGGATCAATGCCCTGAGACCGTGCCTCTCTGCAAATCGAGTCTCAAGGCCTTGTGGATCACGATTTGTAATGGAGTGCTGCAAAGAAAACAAAATGCTAACTGTTAGAAACATGATTGTCAGTACAAAGAATATCTCAAAAAAACAAATAAGCAAAACAAAAGAGAAACTTACAAAGTCCTCCAAATACGTCATGTGGCCGCCACTCCCAAGATGATGTACCGATCCGGCCTTGATTTGTGCCCTCGCCGCCTCCCGCTGCTGCTGACTCCAACGTCCTGGCGAATTTGTAGCCTCCTCCCTCAATCGGCGCCAGTCATCTGCATCTAACCACTCGGGCTTTGGAGCCCCACTCTTGATTGCCTTGCGTGCGTCGATCGTCTATGTGACATGTATGCACGCATGCAATCCATCATCCAGCCCATAGAGAATCTATCCACTGCGGCTGGCACCGAGAACTCCTTGTGCAAGGATGCCACTATGTCCTTGCTCCCCTCCGGTATGTTCCTCCAATGATCCAGGACGTTGTGCCGAAAAACTTGTTGGCACAACTCCCTCATGCGAGCCATCACGCTCCTCCCCTCATCATTCATGATGATGGCTCCTGACCTGCCATCCACTAGCTATCCATAACCCCTAGGAGTATGCCTAAGATGGGCCCTCTCCCATCTCCGTCCATGCTCCTGGGCATATCCAGGAGACCCCTGTACATCCGGTGTACCGACGGGGGTACCCTCTCCCGGAGTGCCACTCAAAGGGGTGCCACCAAAGGGGGTGCCACCAAAAGGAGTGCCACCAAAAGGCGTGCCATCTGCCGATGGCTGCGCAAAAGCCGGAGTAACTGGAGTGGACGTCCCCACAGGTGTGACAAATCGTGGAGGTGACGCAGCTCCAGCTGAACGACGAGACGGAGACACCGCGTCCGTGTCTCCACAGTAGCACCCCCCTGATCCTCCTGTAGTCGTAGTCCCTCCCTCTAGCCCAAGTCGCGAGCGTCGAGATCGTCTGCTCGAAGCTGAAGCATCTGATTGCGCTGAAGCTGATCTAGCAGAGCGCCCTGATGAAGTACGAGACAGCTCTTGATCTGCCATCTCTCTGAATCTCGTGAGCTGATCTAGAGACATGCGTGCCATCATGTCCTGAAACTCCTCATCGCTCATCCCTCGACTCATCCTGAAAATGTCGATACCTGCACAGATAAAAAATAATGTTAGAATAATCAATTTAAACTATACAAAGCACATTAATATAAATCATTTTTGAAAAATCCCTCTTAAAATGCATATCTTATCTACCTTTATGGAAGATCTAAACAACGATTTGAGTAATACAATTCTTCAAGAATGAAGTATTCTATGGTCCCATGTTAATCTCCTGACACAACTCTGCATACACTGGAAGGTCGATAGACATGTCACCACAAAAGACCGAGTCTACCTCGTTCTAAAAAAATTCTACGACTTCTGTATTTCCATCATTGTTAGCCGATGCGGGCTCCAAGCTTGCGGTGGCCTCCACCCCTTGTAATTTTGATCCCTCTATTTGCATATTTTCTTCATCTATGCCTGGAATATCGCTTTGATCATATACTCTCGCACCTCGAGGAGTTGAAGGTATAACATACCACCATCGAGGTTGTCGGGGGTTTGGATAGAAGATTACCTGTTCACAAACACTTACAAAGCGACTTCAAACCATTGTGATATAAACCATGTCGTATTACAATTAGCAAGCAAATGACTATTTGTACCTGTTCACAATGGGCCGGCAACACAAAGGTGTCGCACAAATCCATCCATTTTTTTTCAGAATCTATTTCGAGAAATCCAGATGGACCTCGTCGAACTGTTGCTCCAGCTCCTTCAATTACCACTTTGAACCACTGCACATCAAATAGTATCATGGAGAAGCTACGGTAATCCACCGTAATAATACTGTGCAAGCTCCCAAAATACTCCATCTCATCCATAACCGTGTTCGGATCCGTTGCTCGTCACCGGATCTCTTGCTCAAACCTTGCCATGACACCACAGTCCATTGTGGAGCGCATTTGGTCAATACGCTCCACCCGAAAATGCCGTCCGCGCGACCACGCTGCACTATATATTTTGTACTGCACATTGAAACACTCAAATTAGATGTAGTAAGCAAATTTAGATACGACACATTCTAAACCCCTCATTACCTTTGGACTACATCCCCTTGAGAACTCCCACTCCTCCATTGAGACCTCTGTCCCTTCGCTGGATGCTGCGGTCAAGGCTCCATACAACCATCGTGTTGACATAAACCGCGACATCTCCTCCATGCCTTCGGGATATCGAATTGGTCGGTGATGCGTACTGCGTCGGAATTCAGCTCGCGCTTCCTCTCGATCTTGCCTTGCAATCTGGTACTTGGCGAGCCACGTCTCCATGGAGGCATGGTGCAACATACAAAAGCGATTCACCTTCTCTTCCATTGAGGCATCCATTCTTTTTTCTACCCCATTTCCAACCACCACATCTCCAGTCAGCCTATCATCGTCCTTCAGCGTCCATAGCATTTCATTGTCTGGTTCCACCGTTGGTAGCCATTGTGAGATATGTACTAACGCCTCTGACACCAACCAACCTTCCGCTATGCTACCTTCCGGACGAGCTCGTTGTCGCACAAAGCCTTTCAGGGTTTTCATGAAGCGCTCCAAGAAGAACATCCATCGCGTATGGACAGGTCCAACAATCTCCACTTCGTCCACAAGATGCACAAGAAGGTGAACTTGTATCGTGAGCATGCTAGTGGGTAGGTATTTCTCAAAGAGACAGACCGTCTCAACTGCTCCCCGCCTTGCGAATTCAATAGAGGATGTCTTAATCTCTTTCTGTGAGATCCATTGCACCAAAGTCGACAACTTGTAAATGGCCCCGCGAATTTCTGGAGTTAGGCATCCCGCGATCGCGATCGGTAGGACAAACTGCCACAAATGAGAAAGCATTAAGAATAATGGTCACTTTTCAAATTTCAAAATGTCCACGCTAATTAAAATCCATTCTGTTCACAAACCTGACATATCTTATGCCAATCATGGGATTTTAGCCCAAACATTTGGTCATCTTTAGAAAATGCGGACCTGAGAGAACGCATCATATCTGTCAGAGTGCGGATAGACTTGATTACTTGCTTCACAATGCGCTCTTCCTTGGTAGACAAAACCCAGGGAGTGCGAGGAAGCTGCACTCCCCCTTCAGCACTCGACTGCGGCCAAAGCGCCTCCATCTTACCTACCTCCTTTAAATCCATTCGTGACCCTATAGTGTCTCTCTTTCCTGTTATGTGGTCCCATAGCAAGCTGCCCACATTTTTGAAAATATGCATGGGATCCAACAAGTGGTTGACCTGTAAGTGGGTCCAATATGGCAACTCGTAGAAAACTGAGAACCGTCGCATTCCATTTGGATGTGATTCCGGGTTTACCATTTTCAGCTCGTACCAGCTTGCAGCGTTCATACGTGCTGGAGGTCGTCCAAGAAAACCTTCCCTGAGTTTATGATCCTTTGGCAAGAAAGCGGCATGTCCTTGATATACCATCTTCTTCATGGTTCGTGACCTTCCGGAGTCGAACTGTGGCCCATACAATGGACATGCATGATAACCTGAGGTAACGAGACCTGCAAGGCGATCCACGACCTAGTGAATACTTGATTGAATGAAATAAAATATAGATATTACCAGCGAGAACAAAGGTCTGCTCACATGAGCACTCTCCCAATCCCGGAAAGTCATGCATCGTCCACATGAGAATGGCTCAAATGTTGGTTGACCGCCGACCATCGCGCCTGCTCATATCTTGCACCATGATCCCCTCCTCCCACAAAATCTTAAGCTCATCGACTAATGGACGAAGATACACGTCCATATTTTTTACTTTGTAGCGGCCTGGGACGAGCAAGCTAAGGATGAGATGTCCTTTCTTCGTAGAAAGCCATGGAAGAATGTTGTAGTTGACAAGCACTATAGGCCACACACTGTAAGAAGCCGAGCGCAGATCGAATGGGTTCACACCATCCATGGCGAGACTGAGCCGAAGATTCCTTGGCTCTCGCGCAAAGCCTGGGAAGGTAGAGTCAATGTGGCTCCATGTGCGCGAATCTACTGATATTCATTGAACTCCATCCGTGGATCTATTCTGCACATGCCACGTTGTCAAGCTTGCCATGGCAGACGTGCGAAACATGTGGTTTGTGCGGGGGATGAGCAGAAAGTGTCTGAGAACTTTTTGAGGGATGGTCTACCCTTGCAAGTCCTGTCGATACCTGTGAGCACCACACTTTGGACATGTCTCCATAGTCTCGTATTCATCTCGAAACAATATGCAGTCGTTGATACATGCATGGATGTTATTGTAGTCCATGCCAAGCTTTCGTAAAACATGTCGTGCATCATCACGAGACTCAGGCATGGTGTTTGCAGGTGGCAATATATGATATTTCAATAGCCTGAAAAAAATCATAAAACACCTTGAAAAAACACAAATGTTTGCAATAATACTATTTTAAAAAAAAACAATGAAGTCTGTGTGCAAGGTACTTGAATAACTCAGTCACACTCGTATCGCTCCAACAGTATTTTGCTTGCACACTTAAGAGTGCAAGCAATGTCTTCAACCGAGATACTTGGCACCCATCATATAATGGTATGGATGCTTCCTCTCTAAGCGGGTCAGATGTCTCAACATCCATGGGAATCAATGCATCGATCATTGCCTCCATCTCAAGCTCCAAGATTGTAGGCAAGTCGGGAAGGTTGTCTGTCTCCTCTGGCATTGACGGTATAAATGGGCCTTGCGAGTGGTCGATTGGCTCCTGCAATCCATCCATCGCACGTCCACGAACTCTTCTAATTGGCTGCAAAGGGTGCACTCCCCCTTGGGTCGAGACATCACCCCCCTGGATACAAAATTTGCCAACAAGACCCAATCTTATTGTGTATGGTTTTCAATTAGCTTGAGAGTACAATGCATGAAAAATGCTAACTTCAAATTACCGTTTGCTAAAAATCCGCAATCGCCTGATCAATGATCTCAGATTGAAACTCGCCAAATCGTCGTACGTGTTCTATAGACAATCGGTGTTTTCGTCTAATTGCCAACTTGCATTGAGAGCAAGGACATGGGACACACTGATTAAGATACGTCTCGCGGTCTTGAACAATAAGACCTTCTTTGTTTGCCATCTTATCTACATTACAGCAAACGAGGCTTAAATGGATAGCTTTATGGAGATGTACGTCAAGTTGCAAGTTGACCATAAACCTTGCATTGTATATAGTAGTCGAGAGATTTTTCGATGTTATATCTCGGCCTTGTATCATGCTCAACGATTTGTTTGTCCCGGTAGATAATTATTTGTTATATCTCGGCTTTGAGTATAAGTAATCCATTTTAAAATTAATGCGCGCCATCTATGAAATTTTATAACTATAGTAATAAAATTTATTTCAATCAATTCTACTCATAGTCATAAGACCTGAGAGAAATTATCCTATACTCAATTTAAGGGTTTCTTCTTCTATAACAATAATTTTGGGTTCATTTTGATGAAGTACATGGCCCATGGCAAAGCACATTGCATACCATTATCAATAAGTCTATTATCTTAAATTTCCTTCCCCTCCCTCTCCCTCTCTTTCTCTCCCTCTCCCTCTCTTTCTCTCTTTCTCTCACCCTCACCCTCTCCCTCTCGTTCTCTTTCTCTCCCTCTCTCATTTCCTTCCCCTCCCTCTCCCTCTCCCTCTCTTTCTCTTTTTCTCCCTCTCCCTCTCTATCTCTCTTTCTCTCTCATTTCCTAAACAAGCAAAAAATAAAGTGATTCAAACATCCTCCAAGCAAAAGGGAGAGGGAGAGATACAATGCAGTCTCCCTCTCTTTCTCTTTCTATCCCTCTCTCATTTCCTTCCCCTTCCTCTCCCTCTTGCTCTCTTTCTCTCTCATTTCCTCTCCTAAACAAGCAAAAAAAAAGTGATTCAAACATTAAACAAGCAAAAGGGAGAGGGAGAGAGAGAATGCACTCTCCCTCCTTCTCCCTCTCTTTCTCTTTCTCTCTCTCTTATTTCCTCCCCCTCCCTCTCCCTCTATTTCTCTTTCTATTTCTCTTTCTCTTTCTTTCCCTCTCCCTCTCCCTCTCCCTCTCTTTCTCTCTTACTCTCTCATTTCCTCTCCTAAACAAGCAAAAAAAAAAGTAATTTAAACATTAAACAAGCAAAAGGGAGAGAGAGAGAGAGAGAATGCACTCTCCCTCTCTTTCTCTCCCTCTCCCTCTCTTTCTCCTCTCTTTCTCTCCCTCTCTCTCCCTCTCCCTCTCCTCTTTCATTTCCTCTCCTAAACAAGCAAAAGAGAACGATTTAAACCTTCAACAAGCAAAAGAAAGAGAGATGGAGACTCACCAATGAGATACGGCGAGCATGGGTGGCTTCTCTTTGCAACGAGGGCTCCTCCTCTCCTTCGCGAACAACGGCGGTGGCGGCAGCAAGTCTCTTCCTCTTCTTCTCTCACAAAGCCTTCACTCTCTCCCTCGCTCTCGCTCTCAAAATGCGAAGAAAAGAAAATGAAAACAGCGCTCTGGTTTTGGCCGCGCTTTTTTTCCCTGCGGCGTCGCTATTGGCGTCGCTATTTGCGTTGCTATTTGCGTCGTAAATGCGACGCAAATAGCGATGCCATTTGCGACGCCAATAGTGATGCCAATAGCGATGCCGATATCCGCCATCGCTAATCGGCGTCGCTAATCGCCCAATTCCTTGTAGTGATTGCCTTCATAATCTTCACCACACAAATGATCAAACTCACTCATTGATAAGCCCAAAGCTACCATGCTACTACCCATTCAGTAGCATTGGAGACTCCACAATAGTTAAGTGCACGATGATCATACAAATAATAGCCATGGCATAAGCTATAAAGCCTTATACAAATACTAGTTTTTCAATCTTGCTACCAGTTGTTAATGAGATCAAGTTGAGAGAGAGAGAGAGAGAGAGAGAGTAGTTTTTCAATCTTGCTACCAGTTGTTAATGAGATCAAGTTGAGAGAGAGAGAGAGAGAGAGAGAGAGAGAGAGAGAGAGAGAGAGAGAGAGAGAGAGAGAGAGAGAGAGAGAGAGAGAGAGAGAGAGAGAGAGAGAGAGAGAGAGAAGAAGAAGAAGAAGAAGAAGAAGAAGAAGAAGAAGAAGAAGAAGAAGAAGAAGAAGATAGGAGAAGTGAGAAGAAGGGAAAAAGAAGGAAGAGGTAGGAGAAGAAGATAGGGGGAGTGAGAGGAAGAGAAGAAGAAGGAGAGGTATGAGGAAAGAAGGAGAGGTAGAAGAAGAAGATAGGGGGAGTGAGAGGAAGAGAAGAAGAAGGAGAGGTAGGAGGAAAGAAGAAGAAGAGTAAGAGAGGAGAATAGTAGGGAAATAAGAGAAGAAGGAGGGGGTAGGAAGAAGTAATAGAGAAAAGATAGGAGGGAGGAGTAAGGGAAGGATAATTGAGGAAAGGGAGTAGAAGAGTAAGAGGAGACCATCATCACCAACAACCACCATGTAAGAGGGCACTACTCTAGCTTGTAGAAACTTCATCTACCCTCTTGCCTCTAGTATCCATGGAACAACTCTCTCCTCTCTACAAAGTCTCCATCTTGCAAGGGCTCCATCTAGCCGCTCTCGAGGTTTCCAATCAAGATCGACAAAGCTCAGAAGCTAGAGTATGAGGACTCCCTATTTTCAATGGCCCTGAATAGATGATACTCTAGAGCACGGAGTGCAAGAGTTACAAATGTGGTCGCAAATGTATACAACACACCATTGCATGCAACTCAAACCTATGCTCTTTTGTAAGCTAATGCTCATTATTACAAGGTTTAGGAACAAAAATAAAAGGTCTTTCATTGTTCAATGAAAAATCATTAGCTTAACAAATAGGCCCAAAAAAAAGAGAATTCAACAAGAAAGAAATGTTAGAATAAAGTGAAACGAATTAGTTTAGATTTTAATTTTTGAAAGGTAGGATAAATTACAGGATAGTATAATGTATTGAATACACTCTTGCTTTAGATACATGTAAGCAAAGTGTATCAAATAACTCAATTTTTAATTCACAAAGAATCACTAGAAAAATCTACAATAAATTAGGAATCAAGTAATTGCATCAAGAATGTTTTTTTTTTCTTGGCATTTACAAATTATGTAAACCTAGAGAAATATTTTTCTTAGCACTTACGAGCCATATAAATTAAGATAATTAAAAGTAGGACATTAAATTCGTTGAGTAGAAGTACTCTCTTTAATAGAGAAAATCTCATTGTTATTAATTAAGTCAAAACTATTAAATTATGTACGTAACCATTAGAAATGATTGAACTGCTTATGTAGCTATTAAAAGCCTAGGATATTAGAATCGACTCACTTCGCCAACATGACAAAGTGAAGTACGAACCCTAGTTCATGAAACAATTGAAAGGCTGATATAGTTCTCATTTAGGATAGACTTTCTGAGGGCCTTGATACTAGTTAGGGGCAAAATACTTGGTACAATTAAGGCCTTTGAGTCATTCTTCTGTATGGGTGAAAGGTAAATACTTGTATAAGATTCTGTAATAAAGAAAGAAGTTGTATTCCAAAGGACTGTTTTCATTGTTTGTGTGTTGTGATTAAGTTACATAAACAAACACTGTGACTAAAAGGGCTTATTAAAGAATCTAATTTTATTTGTACTATATAAATTTGTTAGATAAGTAGATAACTAAAACTATCAAATCGAGGAAAGCGGGAGATTCTCGATGAATCTGGCCCTAAGGCAGGGTGGTCTCAATAAGTGGAGAGTTTCTTTAAAATTCAATGCGTTAGAATATAAGGAACATTGAACACATAAAATCAATTAGAATCTTGATTCTGTATCATTTTAGGGGAACACAGGGAGAATTTTTCCTATAGGCAAAGGGGTTAACATACCCACACTTTCCCTAGTTTCTCACTCTCCTTGAACCAAGTGCGATACAAGGAGTCAGCTTCACTCGAGCAATCTAGCACAAGCAGATACTCAAAGAACGATGCTAGTTAATTTGAATAGGTGATATTGGTTTATTTAGAACCCGAAATTTAGGTTAATTCTCATGGGAATGGCCAAGACCTTCTATTGCAAAGTGGACTCAAGAGAGCCTATGTAGCAAACCTCATGCTATTCAAAAGAGTACCAAGTTGCATCACTAGAAAATCATCTTAATGGACCACTAAATCATGACACTGAGGATGTCTTAGAGTGGGCATGTCACATATGATAAAGGCTTAATGGAGAAAATGTTGTTGATGAAGATCATGACATTAATTCAGAAGCAAAAGAGTCAGAAAGATGAGATAATAGAAGATTCAGATTTTGAGTCGATTGATTATGATAAAGGTGGATATACAATAAAAGAGATCTTAGAAAATTTTAAACTCCTGAAAGTTGAAGGATTTCTAATGGATATTAGTGTAGTCAAAGTCAAATCTAATCTAGAGTGGCTTGAGAATTTAGAGGTCTTAGTTCATGAACAAAGAAGGTTTAGACCCATAGACCTCATGCCAAGCCCTTGAAGTCCTTGTGACTAAAGAGGGTGAGGATGCAGGAACTAATTCCTCAAGGAAGTCAAAAGAATTAATCTTACTATCATAAATCAATACCAATAGTGATCCTAAGATTCCTTGACCTTTCAATGTTAGAATATAAAAAACAAACTTAATTGTCCATCTATGTAGGAGGCAATTGAAGAATGCAAGGAGGGATAGAGATTTTGAGTGGGACAACCAAAAGAAACCCTAGGTTATTCTAAGATGATTCACAAAGTTTGAAAAGGGGGATCAAGCAGTTATACTACTTGGATCAAAAGGATACATGAGATAAGTGAACCAATCAAGGAGCCAACAAGGTGGAGGTCAACCTTGTAAGAGAGGTAGAAACACCTAGTTCTATGTATTTAAGCTAATGATTATAGTAAGGCAAGAAAAGCTAAACTTACCAATATACTCAAAGAGTTCCAATATGTATTTCCTTGGAGTTGCATAAACTTGAAGGGAGTTCCACCACACATTCTTAGACATTCATACAAACCCTGACACCAAGCTAAAATAAAGGCCTACATGATGAGTCCTAGATATGTGGATAATGTGGAAGAAAAGTTAGATAACTTCTTAATAAAGAATATATTCAGTATCACCCATCATTATGGTACTCAAGAAAAACAACAAGATCTGAGTATGTGTACTGTGAAAAGCGCAGATCTAGAGCATGGTAGGAGTTATGGTGGATGGAAGATGAAGGCTAGATTCATGTTGATATAGACTGAAGAGTAGATAACTGTTACACAAGTGAATTAGGTTCCAAGATGGGTGCTGATGGAAGATGAAGAGGATGATGTGATAGGTGCTGAAAATGACTTTATGACAACAAGGAATGAGTATGCAGTTGTGATGTTACTACAGGTACAGATCTGAAAACAAGTATAGTTGTCATTAATGCAGGTACAACTATCATAACAACAAATACAATAGGTACAACTATTGTAGTAGAGATTTTAGCAGTAAGAAAAGAACTTACAACCATGGAGAAGAGATGGGCAGTAGAGAAAAAACATAATCAATGTTATGCTTTAGTGAGAACACAATTTTTGGAAGAGTTGTATGAGGATGATTGGCTAAAAATAGGCAAATATCTTAGCCTCATGACAAAGAAGATTGAGTGGTCTAGTTGAGTTGAAAAGGATTAAAAGAAAATCTTATGGGTTTTTCTTGAAAGACAAATATTTATGGAAGCATGCAAAGAAAAAGAAAGGATCTCCAATACATGTATTGGTGGTAGATAGGGCTTCTCAACAATGGGTGATGCAAGAGTTTCATGAAAGCTTATGGGCTAAACATAGAGGAGTTTGGGGTACATTTGCCAAGATCAAAGAGAAGTATTGGTGGCAGAACATGTATAAAGATGTGGAGCTGAGAGCGGAGTTTTGAGCCCGGGATGTGCCTAAAATTTGCCAAAAATTTTGGAATTTAGGGGAAAAATATTTAACATCGAAGGCAGCGGCTCTAGGACGATTTTAAGCACCAAGTGAAAGACGACTTTTAAAAGGCGACCGAGCGACACTTGCGGATTTTTGATAATTTTTCAGACTGTCGTGCGGGTTGTCAGGAGTTGCCAGTCAATGTGGGATGTTAAGCCGGACGCGCAAAAATTTACAGCACTCGAATCGGAGACAGGACGAGGAAATGGCCACAAGATGGGCAAGATTTGAAAAGATGGACTTGTTTTGGCCAAATTGGGTAGTGACCTTTGGGGCTGTTCCTGCGTGCAAGAGGAAAATGAAGAATGGTGAAGGAAAGCTTGTCCGACTGGGACCGGATTGCTTTCGGGTTAATGTAGACATGAAGATTGCTGATTGTGAAGATACTGGACATTGAATGTGGGTTGACCTGCAGTCCCGCAGCAAAACTGAGATCTCGAGACACAGAGCCTAAGCAGTAATTCAATTTTTATAAAGAAAAATGAGTTTTTATGCTATTTGATTGATGAAACATTGTTCCCATGGGCTGATTATGCATCGTGATGTTGTTTGCTATGAGTTTCAATAGTTTATAATCAGAAAATCAGAAAATCATAAGTGATATGACTGAAATTAATGTTATAAAACCCGAAAACCACGCGTTTAAGGGGTAAAAATGGGGTTTTTGCAAAATAAATAGGAAATATGAGACATAATACCTACAAAACCTGAAATTTTGTTGTCAAGGAACCTAAGGGCCACAGCCTAGAATCAATCTTAATTTCTAGTCATTTTTTATTGAAGAAAATAGAGGAAAAATACCAAAAATGGTGAAAAATGGGTTTTAAATGGGAGAAAATTAGGAAATGGTAAAAGGAAAATTCCAAAAAATTACATGTATGTTTGTGCAGCATATAATGAAGGTAAAGCACGAGGTTAGCCTTGGTTTGCCCTTGTTTCTATGTTTTCGTTCATGTTTATCGCTTTCTTTGTAAAGAAATACACATAAAATGACTCTTTCACCTATCAACTAATGCAAAACATTAAACGGTAGGGTGAGAGGGGAGGTTGAGCGTCAAAATATAAATGAAAATCTAGTTTATGTGTTGCATCATGCCTATAGGACGTTTTTTTAAAATAAAGAGAGGCAACATGAGCGTAAGGCTCTCTGTCTTTTCTCATTATATAAATGCTAGTATGGAAATCATGAAAAGATTGGTTTCGTACGATGCACAATGCTGATTTTCTTCTGTTTGTGCACTAAATAGTTTACATTATGCACTATGCATAGTTCATGGTATCAATAGAAAAGCTCTTGGACTACATAGCAATTGTTTTCTTAGGAATTTGACCTACGATTGAGAGCGTAAGGTTATCCCTTGCCGTTGGATAGAGGGTTGATTTCCTAAGGGGCTGTTAAGTGAGGACACATGGTATATCTCCTGGAACTATCAGAAATATAAAAGAGTGGAGTTTGTGTTCGAATGTTTTTATATGTTGAGCAGTGCATCAAGGGGCCAATCTCTGCGATGTAGGAGAGCTGTAGTGGGGCCGCGGTGTTTCTATCGAGAGGTTGCCTCCCATGTATGTGATCATGGTATTTATTGCCAATGTGTATGGGTTCTCCCTCTGAGGAGTTTATAGCAAAACGATAAAACTATAAACGCATAGATTAGGCTTTAGGGCAGTTTGTCCTTTAGCAGTAGATTGGCGCTCTTGGTCCGTGAGGCCATGAGGGTGTGTTTGACTGTCATGAGCATGAGGTCCGACTAGTGCCATAGCCAGTACCGGCCCATTTTAGGTCCCATCAGGAGCATTATGTGGAATCATGCAGTGACTTTCAGATGTATTCCATGGTAAAGCATAGAGATGGGTTGCAACCGACCTATCCATTGTCTATGCATTACAAATGGGTAGTTGATTTGGTTACCATGCCTGTAGGTTTATGGAATATGAGATATCTTGTGCTTGCACGAGAAGACTTGACAAATCAAGTGGAAGGTCGAGCTCTTAGTACAAAGACTACTCAAGCAGTTTGCAAGTCCTTATTGGAAGAAGTCTTTTATAGCTATGGTTGTCTTGGTAAAGTGGCTGTCAGCCTACAATTGTGAAGCAAATGGAAAAAGTAAAAGATGTCATCAGCCTATCATTTGTCAGGAATCGCATGGTGGGGGGATTTACTTGAGCTGCTGCGCCAAACACACACTGTATACACAAGAGGAAGCCCACTCAAGTACACAAGAAGAGAGATGGAGGCCAAAACATTTTCTTGTTGGTTTCTTCTTCTTCTTCCACACACTATACAATGTACACCAAGTATAGATAAGATACAACATAAAGGAAAGTGGCCTACTAAGTCAAATCGTGCATAACCGACTACACTAATCGGCTGGTGCTATATCTTTGCTAGCTGTAGGTAGGTGTAACAAACTAAATATAATAAGTGATAAGTTAGTGGCCATGTGAGTATCATAATGACTACCAACGTGCTAAGTGTAGACCTACAGACTCATCTAGCTAGGCGGTCCATCATCAATGTCCGCATGTGTTGAGCTTGCCATCTCAACACTCCCCCTCAAGCTCAACTCTATCTTTGCAACTCCAAATAAGCTTCAGAACTTTTGAAGCTTCTCTGTACCCAATGCCTTTGTGAAAATGTCAGCTATCTGATCCTGTGTGCTGACATATACCAAGTCAATCTCTCCTGCAAGTACCTTCTCTCTCACAAAGTGGTAGTGCACCTCAATGTGTTTTGTCCTAGCATGGAACATTGGATTCCTAGCTAGCTATATGTTGCTCATGTTGTCACAATGAATGACAACTGGACCATCTCCCTGCACATCCAAGTCACATAATAACTTTTGCAACCATACCACCTCACATGCTGCCATAGCAGCACCTCTGTACTCAGCCTCTGTACTCGATAAAGCAACTGTAGGTTGCTTTTTGCTGCTCCATGTAATTGCTACACTACCAAGGGAAAACATGAATCCACTTGTAGATCTTCTGTCTAACATGCTACCAGCCCAATCTGCATCTGTGTATCCAAAGACTTGTATATCCTTACCTGCCTCATAAAAAAGTCCATAATGTAAAGTGGACTTCACGTACCTCAATATACATCTACCTGCATCCAAATGAGACTTTCTAGGCATATGCATAAACTGACTGACAAGGCCAACAACATAGCTCAAGTCTGGCCTTGTGATAGTCATGTAAATCAAACTCCCTACTATCCTCTTGAACATAGTAGGGTATTCTATCTCATCCCCAACATCAACACTCAACTTCACATTTTGCTCTAATGGTACTGAAAGAGGCTTACAGGCTATCATACCATACTCGGATAACATATCCAAGCCATACTGCCTTTGGGATAACCATATACTATCATCACATGTGATCACCTCAATACCAAGAAAGTATCTCAGCTCACCCAAATCTTTCATCTCAAACTTCTTCTTCAAAAAGTCCTTAACTTCAGCAATCCCAGTGTCACTGTCACCTGTAATAATCAAGTCATCCACATAGATGACTATGATAACCAAACGTGCATCTCCCTTACTCACATAAAGTGAGTGATCAGCATCAGAAATACAAAATCCAATATTGACAAAATACTTTCCAATCTTGTCAGACCATGCTCTAGGTGCTTGCTTCAGCCCATAGAGCGCCTTCTTTAACCTGCACACATATGTGGGATGCTCTAAATCCTCATAACCTACTCGCTGCTCCATATACACTTCTTCTTACATTTCACCATGCAAGAAGGAATTCTTAACATCCATTTGCTGCAAACTCCAACCTTTGGCTGCTGCCAAGGCAATCACACACCTAACAGTTGCCATCCTAGCAACTGGACTGAATGGCTCTTCATAATCTATGCCATATGTTTGAGCATAGCCTTTTGCAACCAGCCTAGCCTTATACATGCTAACTAAACCATCTGCATTATGCTTGACTTTGTAAACCCACTTACAGCCAAAAGCTTTCTTACCCTTAGGTAAGGGTACCAAATACCAAGTCATATTGGCTTCTAATGCAGCCATCTCCTCATTCATTGCTGCATCCCAATGAGTATGACCAACAACATCCTCAAAACAAGTAGGCTCAACATCCTCAACTAGTTTCACCATATAAGCATAATGGTGAGCTGCATAACCTTCAAAATCAAATCTTTAAACAGGGTATTTGACCCTGTTAGATCTGTATATGACCCAATCACTCAATGGAGCCTTTACATTACTATGAGCTCTCTGTACACCTAGTGTCTTGATTGAAGGAATACCAAGCTCATAATCCAAACTCTCTGAACCACTGGAATCTCCGTCAAATTGCAAATGACTAGTAGATGCATCATTACCATCCAGCACTTTCTTCTTTTCTTTGCCCTTCCCTGCAGCACTTATAGATCCACCTGAAGATTTGGGGCTACTCCTTAGTCTCCCAGACCAAGGGCTCACTGTAGGTGTAGTACCAGATGATGTTTCTGGTCCACTAAGACTCCGTGATTCTTGTTTATCTTTCTGCACATAGCTGTCCTGATCATTATCATCATCCAAAACATCACCAGTAGGTGTATACAAACTTCCCATCTCATCAAAGATAACATCCCTGCTCACCCTGAAGGCACCTGTGATGCTCTAAAGAGTATCCAATAAAAACACATTTTTCTGCCTTTGGATCAAGCTTCTTCCGTAGCTCATCTGGCACATGAACGTATGCAACACAGCCAAATACCTTCAAGTGCGGTACATCAGGCTACTTGCCAGTAAAGCATTCTTCAGGAGTCATCCCATGAACTGCAGCTGTGGAAGTTCTGTTCATAATGTAGACAACAATATGGACAGCCTCAGACCAAAAATGTTTGGGCATATTCTTTTCAGCCATTAATGCCCGTGCAACTTTTGCAATATGCATGTTTTTTCTTTCTGCAACACCATTTGGTTGTGGGGTATACCTACAAGTAAATTGCCTCTTTATCCCATGAGTCCTCAAGAAGCCACTAAACTCATTAGAGAGGTACTCTCCCCCTCCATCTGATCTCAAGCACTTTACTTTAAGCCTGCTTCTGTTTCAATAGCTGCTTTAAAAGATTTGAAGTGCTCAACACATCACTTTTCTCCTTCATAAAGTATACCCATAACTTCCTTGAATAGTCATCAATAAATGTGACAAAGTATTTGCTGCCACCAAGAGATACATTCTGTGTAGGCCCCCAAACATCAGTATGCACTACATCAAGTATTTTTCTACTCACTTCTCTGTCATGTGAGAAGGGTTGTCTTGCTTGCTTACCAAACTGGCATGGTTCATAGACTTTATGCAATTCTGCAACAACTGTAAAAGAAGGCAACCCTGTAACCAATCCTCTGGACTACATTAATTTCAGCCTTTGCACATTTGCATATCCAATACGTTTATGCCATATTTCAATGTCTGCAACTACTCGTTTTCCTTTAGCATACATAACAGCATCCATTGCAGGAATTCCAGCATCTAAGGTGAACATTCGGCCAACTCTGCTTCCTTTCGCGACCAACTTGCACTTATCATTAAAGTCTTCTACAAAACAACCTTTTGCATTGAATCGGACCTGCAATCCCTGCTCTACCATTTGGCCAACCGATACTAGATTCTTTGTAATTGATGGCACGTGTAATACATCTGTCAGACTCTTTGTCTGGCCATCATACAAGGACAAGGGAACCTTTCCAATGTGTGAAATTAGGTGGCATGAATCATTATCCGTCTGCACATAACCTGGGTTTTGTAAGTCCTGCATTTCTCGAAACCATTCAACATGACTGGTCATATGATTAGATGCACTTGAATCAACATACCATACATCATCATGTGTCCCCTTTCCTGTAACTGCATTCATCATATGCTGCATAACAAACAGACGCTCATTTTTGTCTTCACTCTGTCGTGAAGACGATGCATAGTTTCCTTGCTGCAATTTACCACTGTGAATATCATCCTTCTTTGCATAGCAATGGGCTGCAATGTGGCCTGTTTTGCCACAATAATGGCAAACAATAGTAGAATTTCTAGAGCCTCTATTCTGCCATCCACCTCTTCCTCTTGAGCTCCCCCTACCTCTAAAGTTTCCTCTATCTCTAGAAACTTGCATTTCACCAAACTATTGATTGAACCTGTTTTGCTTGTTATCGCCAGCATGTGCCATACCACGGCCTCTCAAAGAGGATCTACCACGTCCCCTTCCTGAACTCGAGTAAAATGCTTGGACTTGTTCAGCATTTCTTTCAAACGGATCACCCTGCATATTGATCTCTTCAGTAATCATGAGAGAGATCAGCTCATCAAAATTTGGAAATGGCTTCCGTACATATACTGAAGTAACAAATGATTTCCATGCCTTCTCATTGTTAAGGCCACTCAGAGTGGATGAAACCAAATCATCATCATCTGGCATTGTATCAATCGCTGCTAAAGCATCTGCAATGCTCCTCACCTTCAACACATACTCATTGATAGTCATTTTCCATTTCTTCAAGGCATTCAACTCTTGCTTGAGTTGAATCTTTCGTGCCTTTGTATTTATTGAAAACATGCTCTCAAAAATTGTCCAAGTTGCATGTGAAGTTTCTGCATTCTTGATATGTCCCAGCATAGTATTATCAATTACTGCAGATAGCCAGTACATCACCTTTTTGTCTTTTGCATTCCAATATTTCCATGCTTTTAACTCATCTACAGTCGGAGGAATACTCAGCTCTGGCTCCTTTTCCTCACCTAAGACAAACTCATAAAGGCCCTTTCCAATGAGGAAGTTCGTCTAGTCTTCTGCAATCTTCCACAACACGTGCACAGTAATACATCAAGCAACCTTTTTCACTGATTGCTCAACAGTACATGTAATCTGCAACCTGTTTGCAGATAAACCTTATGTTTCCTTTTTGCAAATACCTTAAAAATTATACATTCGCAATCTATAACCTGCGCACCCACTTTCGGTCAATACAGCCGAAATCACAGTGTACCCTGAAACTGTTGTCCGCAACCTTGCGGCTCTAAAGCGGGGCCTAAAACGGCCTCAAACGCCAAAAATAACAGCGGGATAACCCTAAAGGACCTATTTGCAGAATATATAGTGACATGCTCGCACACCAAATCTCACAGCAATCTGAGATTTCTACTCGACCCTGCTTCCGGTGCCTCCACATGCACTATCCAAGAGAGAGAGAGTGGAAGAATGGGAGAGCTTCTTACCCGTTGCTTGCTTACTCAAACCTTGCTTCTTTTCCTTCACTTTAGCCTTCGAAATCAGCCTCTCTCAGTGGCGTGGCTCTGATACCATGCCAAGAATCATGTGGTGGGGGGATTTGGTTGAGCTGCTGTGCCAAACACACACTGTATACACAAGAGGAAGCTCACTCAAGAACACAAGAAGAGAGATGGAGGCCAAAACGTTTTCTTGCTAGTTTCTTCTTCTTCTTCCACACACTATACAATGTACACAAAGTATAGATAAGATACAACATAAAGGAAAGTGGCCTACTAAGTCAAACAGTGCATAACCGACTATACTAATCGACTAGCGCTATGTCTTTGCCAACTGTAGGTAGGTGTAACAAACTAAATATAATAAGTGATAAGTTAGTGGCCATGTGAGTATCATAATGACCACCAACGTGCTAAGTGTAGACCTGCGGACTCATCTAGCCAGGCGGTCCATCATCAATGTCCGCACGTGTTGAGCTTGCCATCTCAACATCATTAAGGCATTAGCAAAGTCATGTGTAGGGGAACTACGGAGCTCTACCCCGAGACCTACAGATCACTTATTGATGAAGCGTTTCAAGCTGAGCGACCATGGCTATCTCTCACATAGCCGACGCGCAATGCCTACCTTGTGGGTGTAGTGAGCTTATCTTGATGCTCGATCGAGTTTCCTCCTCTCTCTCACACTCCGGTAGCTCCATGATCCTTATGGCAAGCTCAAGCAACCTGAATCCCTCTCCGTCAAGCTCCATCCTCCATAGCTGCGCGAGACGAGAGGAGAGAGGAAGAGAAGGGAAGATAAAGAGAGAAGATGGGGAGCTTCTTCTCCACGATCCTTGACTTGCACACACTCACTCCCTCACTCCCTCACACTCCCTCAATCCCTCACTCAAGCACAACAAAGAAGGTAAGAAGCAAGAGAAGAAGAAGAAGAAGCTTTAGCCACACCCAAGAATGAGCTTCTCATTCACTTTTGAACTTTATATACATGCCCTACTTTTTGGGCGGTCATCCCCACTTTTTACATGGCTGGCCATTAACCTAGGCCCTCTATTCCTATTTTCCACCATTCTAACTTATCCCGTTCCCACTAATGCATACAATTGGCATGGGAGTGAGCGCAGCGCTCTTTTTACAAGGATTCGAGAGCGCCTCGAGAGCGCCTTCATATTTAATGCGCGCTTTTACTCTTTTCTTTTCTTGAGGCGACACCGTCGTTCAGATTTTCAGAGTCTGACCTCCCTCCAGGCACACTTTTACTCTTTTCCTTTGTTTGTCTTGTGCCTTCTTGGTTGTCTCCTTCTTCCATTTCTCCCGCACTTTTACTCCATTTTTCATTCCTCTGTGCTGTGGTAAACATTACCCCCTCCTAGCGGAGTGCCAGTCCCATGGCACTAGGGTGGGGAGTAGTAGGGTAGTTGGAATTGATGCTAAGTGGAAAAGGCGGGTAGATGACCACTTGTCAAAAAGGCGGCACTGCAATGAGAGATGGTGGGGTGTTGGTTCCTGGTGATTTGGAGAGATTCTGGCTTGCTTTGATTTGCATGAAGATTTCTTAAGCTATTACTCAAGCAAGATCTGACACCACAAGAGAATGGCTTGTCCCCCCTCTTTTTTGATCCCAATGCTATTGATAGTTGCGCTATGGCATGCCTAATGATGAGAGCTAGCCTACTCCCCTCCTTTTGCCTAGCCCTCCTAGAGGACATGAATGACAGCTAGTTTACTAGGTGCAATCACCCTTTCCTCTCCACCACCTCTCTCCACGTCCACATGAATCTGAAAGGATACATGCAAAGCCACCAATTTTTGCGCAAATCCATCCGACCCCCTTCCCCTCCTCATTCAAATGAAGAGAATTAGGCCCTAGCTATCATTCCACTATTGTAACAAAAAAAAAAAGACAACAGCGGAAAAAAAAACAGCATGAAAAACACTCTCCACTCACTGGACAACATCGCCCACTTGCAGAAGCACTTACCACCACATAAAGCACGATCATTACACCTAGGGGTTCTTAAGTTAGGCGTGTTCGGTGGCTTCAGCCGGCCGGCTCCACTCCCAACCCCCTAGCCCTTTTGCTCCCCCACTTCACGCTTAGGGCACATCAAGGGCAGGACATACCTAGGGAGGTAACACTCGCCTATGGTTAAGACCTGTCACCCTAAGCCACTTGCACCACACCTCCCTTGGCACAAATGGGGTCCTCAAGTGTGGGACATCACCCAGGATTGCCTATGGTTAGACCCACCTCCCCATTCCACTAGCACGAGCATAATGCACTAACACGATGAGGTAAGCACTCCCCTTAGGAACAACACTGCACCTTCTCCTTTCAAACATCACAAAAAGCAACAAACCAGTGACTTTGGAGGCCCCATCAACCACACAATACCCATTTGGCTCCTCTAACAAAAATTCCATAGCTCCCACAAGCACCTAAGTCTCCAAGTGGCCCTCACCATTGCACCACTTGGCCAATTGCTTGCCAACCTACAACAACACAGAGGTGCCATGGGAATGGCACCTATCTAGGAGGGGGGTAATGTTAACCCCAAGTCGAGATGGTGGAAAAAGGAAGGAAAAAGCAGAGGGCCTCAGTATCTTCATTGGCAACTTCTAACGCCCCTTGTAGCTGTTGTATCTTCTATTGTTGGTCTTGCACTTCCGTTGCGAGGGTTGTGGACCAGCCCTATGCCAAGAATTCTATCTCTCTTTCTAGCCTATTTTGCTCCTCGAGCGCATAACACTGAAGCTTTGCTATGGCGTCCCCCTGTCCCTTGCTTGGTTCACCTTCTTGAGTTGCCAATAGGCCATACCCCTCTAGTCTGGCCGTTCTTTGCTCTAGGTCGGCATAACTGCTGCACCATCAACTTTAAACTCCGTTGCTCGGCCACCAGGTTCTGTTCCTCATCCTCCAACCTCTGTCGTAGGCGGTTCTCATTGTCCTGGGCCTCCTTCTTCTTTGCCTCCAGCTGGTCTTGTAACGCCTTGACCTCCCTTCACCGGTTAGCCTCTTGCTTTGAGACTTCCAGCTTTAGGGCCACCGTGGTTTCCCTTTCTTTCTCTAGCTCTAGTATGGCCACCTTCTTTTCCTCCTTTTTCGCTTCCAGCTACGCTAAGAGCTTGGCCACATAGGCATTGTAGTCTACTCCCGGTGACAGGGGGATGGGGGCTGTGGTGGTAGATGCTTCAAGTTTTTGTTGTTTAGGGTCTTTCCTGGATTCAGCATCAGCGGTGGCAGGTCTTTTCATGCCGGGTTCTGGGACAATCTCTGCCACCTTACTAACGAGCATTTGTATCATGCTCATCAGTTGGGCTGTGTCCGAAGAAGGCATGGGCTGTGGGGCATTTGGGGTGTCTGTGGGCATCGGCACGAAGGATGGAGGCAAGGGATGGAGCGGTGACTTTCCCTTGCCTGCAGTCATTGGGGCCGCCCTCGCGCTGCCACTCGCTTCGGCTTCATAGTGAGGGCCATAGGGGTGGATTTCTTCTAGTCTATGAGCTTCTTCGACTGGCCTCAGCCAACTTGGCTAGTTCCTTCATGCTCAGTTTGTAGGCTTCCTCTTCCGCCCTTCTCTGTTGTTCCTTTTCTACCCTTTTTGATTCCTCTTTAACTCTTGCGAGTTCTTCCTCCTCCTCCTTCTGTAGTTGTTCTTCCAACTCCCATCACTCTTTTCGAGCCCTCTTTACCTCGGCTCGCTCCCTTTTGCTCAGTGTCTTCGCCCTCTTTTGGCCCTTGTTGTCCTTCATTTGAGTTTGAGGCCCAGCCTTTTGCAAGGGTGGTACTTCAAGGTCCCCTACATCGCTAGCCTTCCTTTCACTCGAGACTTCCTCCTCTCAACGTGGTGAGTCTTGTGCTCAATCTGCTCTCCTTCCACGCCAGCACCCTTGATGGCGTCGTCAATGATTGCTGTAAGTATGCCTCCGTACCTGATCGTGGAGGCCTTGATGGCAGGTTTTTTCCTCGTGGATCGCGCAGTGGAAGCTGGGGAGTCCCCAGGCTGGCATTGTAGCTAGAGCTAGAAGGGTGGCGGAACTCTTTATAGTCTTTTGGATGAAACCGTTCCAGTCCACCTCCTCTAGGGCCCTTGCGGCTATGCTTTCCAGCAGTGGTACACTGATCTTGTTCATGAGGGCGTTGTACCTGTGGCTGGAGAAGAGAGAATGGATCATTTTAGTCTGCATCTTTGTCGCTAGGTCTGGAATGTTGACTAGACTAATTCCATCGACTGTGTGTACATCTTCCTTTTTGACTCCCATTATGGTGTATACGTCCCTTTTTGGGCGTCTTTCCTTTTTGGGCATGAGTCCCAGGGCTCTTTTGATAGTGGTGGCGTCAAGCAGCACCTGTACCCGTCTTTCTTGATTACCTTCCCTTACCGTGACCATGCTACAGCTTCGTTCTTCATTGAAATTTCTCAAGAACTTTGCGCACATGCTGTAGTCAACAGCCTGCCCAACTTTCTCTACCTACTTTTGGAGGCCTCATTTGTTCACCAGCTCTCTTACGGTCGGCTCCTCCGAGATAGCCTCATCCAAGTTCATTGTATGCTTGAAAGTAAATTGGCTGACGCCCCGTGTTTCGATGCAGATTCCGTATTTTGCCATTTCTGCTTCCGTAAATGGAAGTCTACCTTGTCCTGCCATGGTATGTGCCTGTCATTACCCCAGTCAACGTTAGAGTTACGATTTGCTTCATTCCTAGCATATACCAAGAAAAACATGTGTGCTAGTTTACTGGGTAGACTTAAGGAGATGAAACTTTTTTAGAAACAATTAACAACCAACATCTTTTCCTTTTTGCTTCCTTTCCTCTTTTGAATTTAGTAGAGCGTTGTTAGCCTTCACCCTTTTGTTACCTCACTCAGTCTCGTCACTGGCTCTTCTTCCCTTTTTTCTAAGTGGCGTGGGGGAGGGAAGGCTGGCATGGGCTGTGTGGGTGGGATACTTGGCCATAAGCCAAGTATACAGGTTAGGGTTGTATTCAAACTAGGCATGGCGATCAAGTTTGCCTCGTGCAGTGGGGGGAGGGGCTAGGGGTGAACCCTAGATGTAGTGAGCAAAGTGAGCCCTTGTGCTTTTTTTCTTCTTATTTTCTTTTTCTTTTTCTTTTTTCTCTCTTTATTTTTTTTGAGAATTGCATACAAGGAAGGTGTTCTGGCTAATGCCTATCACCTTCAGCCAAAGTACGGGGTGGTCGCAAGCATTGGGATAGAAATGCACGACTTTGTAGATATTCTTTAATAGCGGTCGGGGCCTTCAGAGGTGTGGATGACAAGAAGGGATGATTACACCTCGTGAAGCGGGTATCATTCATATTCTCTAAGATTTCTAGGCAAAAGGAGGGAAGCAGGGTTGCCCTCATCATTAATCTAGTCATGGCCCTACTATCTATCCCTAGGTTGATGTCAAAAAAGAGGGGAGGGAGGTGGGCTTCCTCGGCTGTAGGTCTCTGCATTAATAGGAATTTGATAAGCCTAAGATAATTACAGGTGGTTAGGAAGGCTAGATCCGGGCAAGAAGAAAAATCTGCAGAGGAAGCGGCTGATAGATGGGAGGAGATCCTCTATTCTAAAAACTAGGCATTCCTCGGGACTCCGGGCATTTACGTTATATATATTAGGAAAGTCAAAATCCCCATGAATGGTTAGGTCATAATCAACTCCATGCCTATGGGGGTAGGGCATGTAGATGGGGTCGTTGCATTCTTCATGAAGTGAGCTGCAGAAGGCAGTCTAGGCATCAAAATTGGTATCCCAAATCCTCCTCCGCCACTTCCGTTGTGCCTCATAGCCTTGGATGGTTTTGGGAACCCTGTTTACCTTGTCCTGCCAGTAATTTGCAGGCTCTTGCCTCCACCTGGTTTTTATGAGGCTCCTTTCTTCTATCCACCTATTTGCAAGATCATTGGCCATGTCCTTAATCTTGGCTAGAATGCCTAGAGGCAGTGCACGATCCAGAGAGTGTGGATAAGCAAATGAAAGCTCAAATGGTCTCGTCTGGAACTCCCGATCATGCCATATGATCAATTCCTGAGGCCAATCGATAGGGTTGGGATCCCCTCGTAGTGGGACCGGCTCTTCAAGGAATTGTTTGGGTAGTGACCGTCCTCTGTGCTGGGCTTCCTCTGCCAATTCCTGCCTTCTTTTTCTGGCTGCCACAATGCGCTCGAGCATGTGGGCATCTTTGGGCTCTTCAGGAGAGAGGTCTGGTAGTAGAGGTGGACTAGGAATTCTTCATTGTTCTTCTTCAGCATCTTGCTCCAAGTCCGGACCCTCTTCGACATTCTGCTAGGCCATTGCTGGGGCCACTTGTGGTGGTGGTGTTGGTTGCTCCTGTTCTTCGAACCCAAGTTCCTTAAGCTCAACGGTGGAGAGGCTGGCATGGCGCAGATAGTGAAATTGCTGCTCTTTCGTGATTCTTGTGCTTATTGGAAGCTCCCATTCTTGAAGGCCATATCTTAGCGCTCGGGTAGTCAGTTATAGCTTCCTTCTTACCTTCTCCACTGAATCATTGCCATCTGCTTGGGTGACATGTAGTACTACTCAGCAATTTCTTTTGCTTGATTTGCAATGCTGAATCTCTATTTTGCCTCAGCAATTTCTTTTGCTTTGTATCTCCGCAAGGTGCGATCTTCTTTGTGTGAAGGCTAGGGCCATGAGGGCCTCTGTGTCTTCCTTGGCAATCTCCAATGCACCTTACAGTCGTTGTGCCTCCTGTTGTAGCCCTTGTGCTTCTACCGCGAGGATTGTAGACCATTCTTGTGCTAGGAACTCTATCTCTCTCTCTAGTCTATCTTGTTCCTCGAGTTCATACCATAGCTTTGCTATGGTATCCTCTTGCCGCTCGCTTGGCTCGCCTTCTTGAGCTGCTAACTGTCCATACCTTTTTAGTTTGGTAGTCCTCTGTTCCAAGTCAACATATTGCTGCACTAGCAACTTTAAGCTCCACTGCTCTCCCACCAGGTTTTTCTCTTCGTTCTCTAGTCTTTGTCTTAGGCGGCTCTCATTGTCCTGGGCTTCTTTTGTTTTTGCTTCTAGTTGATCTTGCAGCACTTTCACCTCCCTTTTTCGGTTGGCTCCTTGCCTTGAAACTTCTAGCCTCAAGGTTGCCGAAGTTTCCTTCTCCTTCTCTAACTCCACCAGGGCCACCTTCTTTTCTTCCTTTGCCTTATCCAAATGTGCCAGGAGCTCAGCCACGTAACCATCGTAGTCCGCATCAGGTGGCATGAGAGTAGGGGCTATAGTGGTTGCACCTCTAGCTTTTGCCGTTTCGGATGTTTCCTAGACTTAGCATCTGCAGCAGTGGGTCTTTTCGCTCCGTTCTCCGATACAATCTCAGCCACTTTACAGATAAGCATCTGCATCATGCTCATCAGTTGGGCTGTGTCCAGAGAGGGCGTGGATTGTGGGGTGGTTGTGGTGTCGATTGGCACTGACATGAAAGAGGAAGGCAAGGGGTGCAACAGGGACTTGCCCTTGCCTACAATCATTAGGGCCGCTTCCACACTGCCACTTGCTTTGGCCTCATGGTGGGGACTCAAAGGGTTGATCTCTCCTCCCCCATGGGTTTCTTAACAGATTTGTGAGTGGCCTTTGCCAACTCAGCCAATTCTTTCATCCTTAGCTCGTCGGCTTCCTCCTCTGCCCTTCTTTGCCTCTCTTCTTCTACCCTTTTTGACTCTTCTCTAACTTTTTCAAGTTCTTCCTCTTCCTTTTTCCTTCGTTGCTCCTCCACCCTCCCTGACTCTCTTTGAGCCCTCTTCACCTCGGCCCACTCCTCTTTGCTCAGTCTTTCCTCCTTCTTCTTCTGGCTCTTGTCAGTCTTTATTTGCTTCGGTGGTTTGGCCGTTTGAGTGGGTGGTATTTCTGGCTCTCCTTTGTTGCTTATACCGTCTTTTCGCTCGAGCCTTCTTCCTCGTGGTGAGGTGAGCTTTGGTGCATAGCTTGCTCTTCCTCTACGCTGGCATCCTTGATAGCCTCGTCAATGCTTGCCGTTAGGACACCTCCGTATCTGATTGTAGAGGCTTTTGTGGCAGGTTTTTTTCTTGTGGATTGTGTAGTAGAGGCCAGAGATTCCCACCATCTGGTGTTGCGGCTAGAGCCAGGAGCGCGACTAAACTCCTGATAGTTTTTTGAACAAAGCCGTTCCAATCCACCTCCTCTGAAACTCCTAACATGATGCTTTTCAGCAATGGCACCCTGATTCTATTCATTAGTGCATTGTATCTGTGGCCCAAGAAAAGGACGTGGACCATTTTAGCTTGCATCCTTGTTGTAGGGTGTGGAATGTCAGCCAGACTGATTCCATCCACCATGTGCATGTCCTCTTTTCTGACTCCCATCATGGCATACACATCTCTTTTTGGGCACCTCTCTTTCTTGGGCACAAGCCCTAGGGCTTTCTCGACAATGTCTGCATTAAGGGTCACGCATCCTTCTTTCCTAGTCACTCGCCCTTACTGTGATCATGCCACAGCTCCTCCCTTCATCAAAGCTTCTTAAGAAGTTCGGGGACATGCTGTAGTCTACAGCCTGTCTGACCTTTTCCACGTACTTTTGGAGGTTACATTTGTCCACCAGCTCCCTCACGGCCGGCTCTTCCAGGATGG
Source organism: Lygodium microphyllum (assembly GCF_053477565.2). NCBI lineage: Eukaryota > Viridiplantae > Streptophyta > Polypodiopsida > Schizaeales > Lygodiaceae > Lygodium > Lygodium microphyllum. The sequence goes on along the minus strand of NC_141156.1, from coordinate 68,574,597 downwards.
CTTCATCTAAATTCATGGTATGCTTGAATGTGAATTGGTTAAATCCACGCGTCTCGATGCTGATTCCATACTTTGTCAGCTCCGCTTCAGTGAATGGGAGTTTACTCTGTCCTGCCATGGTAGGTGCTTGTCATCACACCAAGTCAACATTAGCGTTATAAGTTGACTCATCACTAACAAAAACCCAAGAAGGAATGCGTGTGACAATTTGCGATGCTGATTCAGAGGAATGAAACTTGGAAATAATCCACAAACAACATCTATTTCCTCCTTGCATTCTTTCCTATTTGAATTCAATTGATCATTTTCATCTATTATACATCTTGCTACATCACCTGGCTCATTACGTGGATCTCATTTGCTCCCCACCCTTTCCTCAAGTGTTAAGGGAATCCTTCCTAGGATTAGCAAGGGAGGAGAAAGGCTCGTATGGGATGTGTGGGGCTGTTGAGAGTGGAAAAAGATTGATTTTTTGACTGATTTTTGTTGTTTTTGAGGTTTGAATGATTGATTTTTGATGGATTTAGAGTGATGTATGGTTGTTATGATGATTCTCGGTGGAGATATGAAGCTCTATGATGTTCTGTTGAGGTTCTGATTGGTTCTATATAGCTTCTGTTTTGTTCTGATTATCTTTTGTATGAAGCATGGATTGATGATTGATGAAGATTGAGATCTTTTGGAAGCCTATTGAATAGTTTTTGATAGTATGGAATGGTTTGAGTATGAGTTATGAGGTTCTGATGACCTTCTGTAACCCTCTGTAGACCTTCTGTAGAGCCTCTATCTCTATATTATAACTGTATTGTAGCTGCTCTGGTACTGTACTGTAACTATTCTGTAGACCTTTTGTAAGTGTTCTATAGAATGTATGTGTGACTTTGGGAAAGTTTTCTAACTTTTGGAAAGGATGAATCTAAGTTCAAAAGAGCTAAAACAAGTGGAAGAAGCAGCTACTGAAGAGACTGAAGAGAAGACTGAGTGACAGTGGCAGTAGTGAGCTATGAAGAGACACTATAGTGGCTCTGGTGACTCTTCATATCAGACATACCTCTTGGGAGGTACATCCACGAGCTAAGAAGGATTATTGAGAGTTATTATAAGAGTATTGTAGTAAGGAGATGATGTACTATTGATAGAGAGAGAGAGAGCCAGAGATAGTCAATTCTATCAAAACAGTGTAACTATATATGAGAGATTGAGAGAGAGAACTACAAAGACAATGAAGATGAATAATATGTGATTGATTTCCATTCAAAGATGGTGTATTCCTTTGTGTTCTTTGTTCTATTGATGGATTCTATGAAGATGTTGAAGATTATGGTTGATTCTATCAAATCCGTGAGAGATATTTACTATGATGTTGCGTGAAGATTTGCTGTTTTCTTTGTTTTGATGGTCAAAAGAATGAAATGAAAGCTTGTTGATGTTATAAGATAGATTTTCTTGCAGTAGAATCCCCTTTTCCTTGGTGTTCCTCTTGGGGATCCATGTTTTTAGTGCGCAGTTGGGGAAACTAGCCATCAACAAGCACTAGAAGAGGCTGAAAATGAAGGAAATGGCATTGCCAAGAAGAGAAGAATTCAATGGATGTTTGCAAAGTTTCTTCTTCCACTGAAGAGTTGGAGAGTCTTATCATCAAAGCCACTTTCCACAAGAATTTCATCCCACAATGGCGGAAACATATCACCATCATGATGCATGCTCTATGTGGCGGATTGTTTCCTCTTCCTGTTGAAGTAGCAGAAACTTGCATCTTGGTGGAAAACTGTTTGGGAACAAACTGAAGAGCAGAAACAGAGAGAATGACCATCTATGGAAGATTTGGCATTCATTGAGAAGTTTCCAGACATCATCAAGTGAGAGATTGTGAAGAAGCTTCAAGAGTCGTGGTCCGTGGAGGTTCACAAAAACAAGAAGGAAAAGAGTTGGAATTTGTTCGTGGATGCTCAACAGCAAGATACGTGGGATGCTTGGTGTATTGACAATCTTCTGTTTGTTCAATTAGCAACCCACTTGAAGTTGGTAGACAGAGTTTTTTTCACAACATACACTATTGAAACCCTTAGAAGATGGCATTATTATAATGGCACAACAACGATCCTAAGAAGAATGAGTTTTGATACTTTCAGAATGGAATATCTTCCCCTCTGTAGTGGTTTGAAAGCCGAATTCAGAGATGTTGAAAAGAAGGAAGTAGAAGAGATGTTGGCCAGAGAATCCATTAGAGACTAAAGCCCCTCTCTGATACTATCCTGTTGAGTATAGTCCAACTAGTTGGAGCCAACCCCCTGATGAATGACGTAATCAAGAGGCAAGCATTAGAATGAGTCCAAAGGTATGTGAGAAGAGAGAAGGCAAAAATCAAAGCTGAGAATGAGCTCGCAGCAGAAGCCTCTTTTGACACCCTAAAAGCACTCTTTATAGAGGTCCCCATGGCGACTCAAGGTCCCCTTCCTAGTCAGATTTATCCTAGAAATATTGATGATAGGCCAGCAAATGTAGTCCCATTGCCAGTTTTTAAGGGAGAGTATAATGAATACCCTAATCTTCATGTAGCAGAATTCATGATAGCATGTGTGGCTAACAATGCCAGAACCCATGAGCATTGGTTAGCAATATTCCCTGCCACTTTCAAGGGTGTGGCATTTCAATGGTATGAGAGACAAGCAGCAGGAACTTTTGGCACATGGGTCAACTTGAAGTTGGCCTTCCTCACTAAATTCGGGCGTGAAGGTTTTGAAGAGTAGATGCGAGAGGAGTTCATGAACCTAAGTCAGTCCTCTGGAGAAAGAGTAGAAGCTTATGTCTTGCGAATGGAATCCATCCTGAAGAGATGGACTAACCATCATCTAGATGAAGGCATTCAGAAAGGAGTGTTTCTCAGGGGCCTACAACCAGAAGTTCGCAGGTTCGTGGAATTGAGAAGACCAGTCAATCTGCAAGCTGCAGTGGAAGGTGCAAGATTGTATGATGAAGTTGAAGCAAGGATGTCAATGACTCCATCAAGAGGAGTCTTACCTCCTCCCATGCTAGGAATGGTATACCCACCAAATGCAGTCCCAGGGACAATTCCCTACCCCTATCCCCAGATGCAAACATGCCGCAATATAATGCACCTAATCCACTGTGGTCACCACAGACGACAGTGCCTCAAATGATGGTTCAACCACAACAAGAGTGGCCTCAAACAGTTCCTCCAATGGCGACTCAACAATAGTGGAACCCTACCAACTGGAATCAACAACCCCAAGTCTCAGCAGGAGCTCTGAATCAAAGCCAGAATAGAGGACCTTCTAGATCAACCCAACCAGTGTATGCAGTAATTACAGAAGCATCCCAAAACCCTATTACAAGCACTTCAGGAGGTGAAAATATGAAGGACTACTTATCCAACTCAGTTGCAAGTATCAAGAAAGAGCTTCTGGATGTGATTACAGAGCAGCTACAGACGCTGAAGGTGAATACTGCCAATATATCCACTCCTGTGGGAGCTAGAAGAGATGTGATGGGCTCTAATACATGGTGTGGAAAGTGTCATCAAGCGGGACATTTAGCCACTAAATGTACCCGAAAACCAACCATTCCTGGAACCCTCTATTCTTACTATTTGTGGAAGAACCATACAGAAGATATTTGTTCTCTGAAAGAGATGCATGAACGAAGACAGAAGGATGAAAATGCAAGATTCAACTTGCTGGAATCCAAAATGACAACACAAGATATTGGACCAAAGCCTAGGGAGTTTGGTCCTAATTTTGGTCCAAGGAGGTTTCCCTCTCAAAGTTACAGAGGACGACAGTCTGGCAGTGGTCAGAGATCAGAGGTGGAATGTTATAGGTGTGGAGAAAAGGGACATATCTCCCCAAATTGTCCAAACCCTAGACGATCTATGGATTACAAGTCCTTATGCAGCCAATGCAAAGGTGAAGGCCACACTACAAAGGATTGTCCAAGCCCAGCCCCTGTAAAGGCCAATGGCACTGATAGCCGACATAAGGTATAAGAGCATGCCTCCAATTTGGTAAAGTTGGAAGTTGCCGCTGTTACACATACCAAGAAGAAGGAACCAGTTGTTCAAAATGAAAATAAGTCTCCTGCCAAGACTGTGAAGTTCAACCTGTCAACAGAGAGACAGAGCAGTACAGGACAGAACAGTGTAGTACATAGCATTGTAGTGCCATAGAGAGTTACAGAGACAGTCCTAGAGACAAGACCAGAGGTCCAGGAGATAGATGAGACAGAAGCACTTCCAGAAACAAAAGAAGTGCCGATGCTGCAATTATTAGAAGAAAAAGGAAAGATAAAAATGGGTGTAGTCCCATTCCCCAGTAGGCTGGAGAAGCCCGTGGATCCTATCAAAGATTATGACTTGATCAAAGACCTAGACACTTTTAAACCTAACTTAACATTCTGACAATTACTGATGCTGTCTCCCAGCTATCGAAAGAAATTTAAAAGCATCTTGACAAGAAGACATGGACTAAGGATTGCTCCTTCAACAGCGACCAAGACTAATAAAGCTCCAGAGCCTATAAAGGAAGTAGATGTGGCTAATGCCTTCCTAGATCCTAGAACCCCAGAGATTAGTGTATGGATAGAAGGATGCTTTATTTCAGATGCATTGATTGCTGGAGGCTCATCAGTAAACATAATGATGGATGTGACAATGAAGGACTTAGGGTTGCAAGGAATTCAACCTACACAGTGGCGTATCAGATTGGCAGACCAAAGTAGAATTAAACCTTTGGGCATTCTCCCATACGTTAAAAAAACCCTTGCAGGAAGAGACTATTGGCTGACATATCTAGTGGTCAAACCAAATTCTTATGGGACCTCATACCCTCTGCTGTTGGGAAGACCTTGGCTTTTTGAAGCAAGAGCCAGGACAGACTGGTTCAAAGGGACCCTAACCCTAGGCAGAGGACCCAACAAAGTGATATTAAAACTACATGGATCTCAAAAGGGCAATGGATCTACATTCATCGAAGTCATAACTGACTCCTCCAATGAGATAACAAAGGGTACATCAAGAGATGAAGAGGCTGTTAAGCATATCTTTCCCCAGAAAACAGAGGCACAATCCCTAACAGTGGGCACTGTAAGCCAATTGCCAAGGGAAGCAAAATCCTTGTCCATGGGAGAATACCTTTTGCCTCAACTAGAATTAACTTCTAAAATCACCTCTGACAGTGAAATAGAAGCATGGATGTACTGTTCTCCCTATTACATGACAGCCACAGAGACAGAACAGAGGCAGAGCAGATACAGAGCAGAGACAATACAGAGACAGAGCGGATACAGAGACAGTCACAGAGATAGTAAGACACAGAGCCAGAGCCAAATCCAGAGCCAAAAGCAGAGTCAAAAGCTATGACAAAAGCAGAAGCAGATGCAGAATACAGAAGATCTGTTCTTCTCCTATAGAGCCTCTACAGAAGCAGAGACTGAGCCTCCAAAGGAAGAGGATGAAAATGACGAGGAAGAAAATAAAGCATGTTGTCAGAGTGCAGATGAAGAATTTCCTCTAATACCGAATGATCTTATTAATGTTCCTATAAAAGCTATGACAAAAGCAGAAGCAGATGCAGAATACAGAAGATCTGTTCTTCTCCTATAGAGCCTCTACAGAAGCAGAGACTGAGCCTCCAAAGGAAGAGGATGAAAATGACGAGGAAGAAAATAAAGCATGTTGTCAGAGTGCAGATGAAGAATTTCCTCTAATACCGAATGATCTTATTAATGTTCCTATAGAGACCTCAGAGGCCGAAGATCTCAAGGTGTTGTATGGAATGACCATGGTTCCATTTGGGTTGGCCAATGGACCACAAAGTATGCAAAATTTGTATAAGCAATGGATTAAAGGCATAAAAATTAAGTTCACCAATGGCTCCTATTGTGCTGGTTGTTTAGTCCAAAGAAAAGATGATGATGATGCCCCCTGCCAACAGAAGCCAGAGCTATCAGAGCCACTACCCCTAGAAGGTCCGTGCTATGTGACATTCCTGGACATATCCTTTGAAGATGAATACCTAAGTCTAGAGGAAATCACCACTCAAACAGAAGCAGACAAATCTCTGATACCCTTCCGGCAACCTCAACAAATGATCGAGTCATCTGTTCAGAAGGAGCACACTAGTTCTAGTGGAACATCAGATGAGGGTACTAATCTCTTGAAAGAGTCAGAAGTAATCCGTGGGACATTCATCCGCGAAGTGGAAGGTAAAAGACAAGTAACATTCCTGGATACTGACGGTACTGAAGGTCACCTAAAAGTGGGTCTCAATCTTCCAGAAGAAGAATTAGTGGTCCTGCGAGACCTACTTAAAGAGAACTTAGATGTGTTCGCTTGGTCATATAAGGACCTAAAGGGGACTGATCCCATAGTATGCCAACATCACATTGACCTAGAGCCCGATGCCAAACCTGTATGGCAAAGACAAAGGCGTATGAATCCTAATTATTCTGCTCTGGTAAAGGCTGAATTATTGAAACTTCTTGAAGCAGAGTTCATTTATCATGTGGCTAACAGTGAATGGGTTTCGCCCATTGTGGTAGTACCCAAGAAGAACGGGAAACTTCGAATATGTATGGACGTCTGAAAGCTCAATTCGAAGACAAAGAAGGATCATTTCCCCATCCCTTTTACCAACCAACTGTTGGACACAGTGGCAGGCCATGAGCTGTATTCCCTCTTGGATGGATTCAGCGGATATAACCAAGTCCAAATTGCAGAAGAGGACCAATCCAAAACAACCTTCACCACAGAATGGGGGACCTATGCCTATAGAGTGATGCCATTTGTGCTCTGTAATGCTCCTGCCACCTTTCAACGAGTAATGATGGCTGCCTTCTAGAATCATCTGCATGATTTCATTGAGGTGTATCTTGATGTCTTTTGTGTCTATAGTTTGATCCGTGAGCACTGGGAACACTTAGAGCAATGTTTTGACAGATGCCGCGAGTATGGGATTTCTCTCAACCCCAAAAAAATGCCATATTGTTTATGCACAAGGGATTGCAACAGACATGGCGAAGATTGAGAAGATTACTGCTTTAACAGCACCAACAAACCTCAAGCAATTAAGAGGGTTTCTTGGACATGTGGGCTACTACAGAAGATTTATTGCACATTTTGCAACCAAGGCAGCCCCTCTGCACAAGCTCCTAAGGAAAGATGCGGATTTTCTTTGGACTGATAACTGTGAAGAAGCCTTTAATGCCCTCAAACAGTGCCTTATCCAAGCATCTATTTTACAACCTCCTAATTGGACGAAAAAGTTCCATGTGCACACAGATGCATCAGTTGAAGGGCTAGGTGCTATCCTATGTCAAAAGGGCTCCTCTAAATTAGATCAATCAATTTACTATGCAAGCCGAAAGGTCACTGATAGGGAACGGAACTACACAGTGATAGAGCTTGAGTGCTTGGCAATGGTGTTTGTACTAGAGAAGTTTAGATACTATCTACTGTCAACACATTTCAAGTTCTACGTGGATCATGAAGCCTTGTCCTTCCTGATGAACAAAGCAGATGTTAAAGGATGACTGATGAGATAGTTACTCCTATTCCAAGAGTTCGACTTTGAAGTGGTCACTAAGCTTGGCCATTCCCATGTCCTAGCCAATCATCTATCACGGATCCCTCAAACAGAAGAAGAGGAACAGGATGATCCAAACCTTCCTGATGCTTCCTTGTTTCTAGCTGAAACAGTTACTCCCTAGTATGCAAATATAGCCAACCTCCTCGCAACTCAACAGTATCCTCCTGGCATCTCAAGCCGTGAGAAGAAGAAGCTTCTATTAGAATCAGCCCCCTACACTTTGCTAGGTGGTGCACTGTACAAAAGAGGCAAAGATGAAGTGCTGCGAAGATGTGTTGTAGGGGATGAAATCGGCATAGTATTGAAATCATGCCATGATGGACCATGTGGTGGACAGTTCACAGGAGAAGCGACAGGCAGGAAGGCTCTGTTAGCAGGATACTGGTGGCAAGGATGCATATGACTATTGTAAGAGATGTGATGCTTGTTGTTAGCGAATGGGAAAGCCCACCAAAACAAGTGTCATGCCAGTGCAACCCATTCTTCCCCTAAAGCCCTTTGAGAAGTGGGGGATTGATTTTCTGAGTCCCATTGATCCACCCACCAGACAGAAGCAGAATAGATACATTTTAGTATGTATGGATTATGTCACAAAGTGGTGTGAAGCTAAAGCTCTGAAGCGGGATGATGGTAACATCGTAGCCCTGTTCATGTACGAGAATATTATCACCCATTTTGGCAGTCCCCTCGAGTTGGTAAGTGACAAAGGTAATCATTTCCTTAACAAAATCATGGAGGAGCTGACTGAGCTGTATAAGATCTGCCACCATCGCAAGTCCACTCCTTATTACCCCAGAGCCAATGGCCAAGTTGAAGTCACCAATTGCATCCTCTACTTGATTCTGACAAGAACGATTACCGCACATCGTCGTGACTGGGATGATCGACTTACAGAGGCCCTCTGGGTATACAGAACCTCCCATAAGGCAACTACAAGATAGATCCCTTTCTAGTTAGTGTATGGTACAGAAGTTGTCTTCCCTGTTGAGTTGGAATTGCCCTCTTTGTGAGTGGCAGTTAGAGAACGCTTGGGAGATAATAAGTCACTGCAACGCCGCCTCCTGCACTTGGAATGCTTGGATGAGATACAGCGGATGGCCCTACAGTGCATGGAAACCATCAAGCGCGACGCAAAGCTTATCATGACAGTGTCATTAAGCATAAGGAGTTCAAAGAAGGTGATCTTGTTCTAGCCTATGATTCAAGATTTGGCAAGTTTCCTGGCAAGCTTCAACAACGATGGATGGGCCCGTACAAGGTACTTGTTGTCAATCCTAATGGCTCTGTTCAGGTGTAGACCTTGATGCCTCTGATGATCCTTTCCTCATCAATGGTTATCGCCTGAAGATGTACTTTCCTCCCTAGGGATCTTAACAATCACAGTTGACCTACCCTTTCCCTTTTGGGTGTCACACTGTCCTTCTCGTCGTGCTTCTGATAGCCCTTATGATTCTCCTCATAAGGCGGCCTCGTTCTACTAACCCCTCGCAGAAACCTCTTAACCCGACCTTGTTCTCTTCTCGTCTGATCCAACAACGGTGGCGAGGTTGGTCCTGACATATGGTATTTCTACCATTCTTTTTTTCACCAAAAAAAAAGAAGAAAAAAAGGAAAAAAGAAAAGAAAAAAACAACAAAAAGAAAAAGAAAAAAAATAAATGAAATTGTTATGGGAGAAAAGGAAGAAATTCCCTGTCATAACAGGCCTCATTCAAAGAAAAGGTGGAAACACCCTTGGGCGGGAAGCTGACTGTGAAAAAGGTAGTAACACCCCGCAGTTCAGGATAGCTGATTCACCAGCAGAACCTCTTCAGCAAGTAATTCGAAACCTCCCTTGATGCGCTGTTTCTGCAATATCAGTTCATCTACCCTTCTTAACAGACGACTCTTCTTACCAATCATTGAAGTATGAGATTTGTAGGCTGCCTCCTTGGGTATGCCTCCTCCTCAAGATTCTAACGACACCAATAGCCGACATGATCTTCATCATCAACCCCTTGAGTGACGTGAGCTTTCATCCTAACAGGATGGGGACGTGAATATGAGCTGCCCTCTGTATCTATCAAAGCATGAGACAGAGGGTGGGGTGAATGACTAGTTTTTCCCTTCAAATCAAATGAGAGGTGAGATGTGTGAACAGAGTGTTGCACGCACGGGACGGGCCTCTCAATGCACAAAGCATGATTTATTACTGTGCACTGCAGCATAAGGCTCCCTGGCCTTCCTTCTTGCACTGTATGCCAGCACAGGGTGGGATGCACAGTTGCACCATCAAAAGTGCACAATGCATACAACCTTTGCACAAGTGAGAGTGAGGATTACATCAATGGGTTTCAGGAATGGGCTACCCTATGTATCTTTCAACAGAGCGTGAGACAAAGGGTGGGCTGAGTGTGACTAGTGTTCTTTAATCAATTATCGAGAGGTGAGGCTTGAGGGGAGTTGTGACAATTGGAGTCAGATACGTTTCTGTTTCCCTATGCACCCATGGGATTGGTCTCTACTATCAGCACAGGACACGTCACTTTGTTCTGCACACTGCACTACAAGGCTCCCTGGCCTTCCTACTTGCACCTATGCCAGACGGGTTGGACTCACTGATGCACTATCAATTGTGCACCTTGGCATACTCTCTCTGCACCATCCCCTTATTGATTTCTAAATCATTCTAAATCAGGTGTGAGCTCTTGGTTTTTATCATTATTTTCTTGAGTGACGTTAGTAATGGGGTGAGTGACTGCTCTTTCAATCCATTTGAGTGATCGTGAGTTGAGTGCAATATCCCTCGCCATTGCTGAATTTTCTGTGATTCCTTCAACCAGCTACCTCAGGGGGGCGCTGCTGCATGGTCCCTGCCACGAAGGATGAAGGACATGTGCTGTGAAGACACCTTGTTACCTTCTCCAACTGACACAATGACACCAGACGCAACCTCGATAGTCAACATTCCTCCTCGGCAATATGGGCCAAGTTCTTCTAACCCTACACCCTCTGTTTCTCAGTGGACAGTCATGTATTAAGTGTGGGAATGTTTGTGGTTGGTTTGATGTGTGGTACTAGGTCCTTGATGTGCGGTTTACCCTTCCTCCTAAGGTTTTAAGTGTGGGGACGCGTCCCTGCATGTCTATGATGCATAACCCCATGCATATACTCTGCTCTGATCATATATCTATGCCATGACTTCATTTTACCCTGATGGGGTCCTTTCCCCACCCTTTTGTTCTATTTCACCCTGTCCCCGGGGTTGTTTCTTGACAGTTTTTCTTTATCCTTTGTTTTGTGATTTTTCCGTGCAAACGCACCCTACGTTCAATGCGTGTCATAAATGGTATAACAAATATTTTTCCCTTTGAACTTTTCATTTTTTCTTTTTACCAACCCTTGTTCTGACAGACGGTTCTAAAGTTCTTAATTTTTGAAGCAATTCCCGTCTAATGGACGATTTTCCATGTAAACACGTCTTTATTGCTTCAAAACCCTAGTCTGATGCGCCATCCCTATGAATCCCTTTCTTTAGGACATTTTTCATGTTTACTGTCCTCTCTTTCGGTGCATGGTTCTTCCCGTATCAATTTTCGAGTCCATTTTTTTGTCTGCTTTTTGGGTTTTTCCCATGTGAACGCATCCTATCTCAATCAAAACTGTGTTTTATCATGATAGGGTTGTAGGACACCTTATTTTTCATAATTTTCCTTCTTTTTGCACTTCATTCCAATGCGTGGATTTTCCAATATTAATACCCGTATGTGTTTTCAGGCTTGTTTTTTGCGTTTTTCCCATGTGAACACCCTGATTTTGCCATGTGAACACTCTGATCTTGCCCCGGACCCAGTGTTGCATGTTTCCATTCTTTTCCTCTCGTCTCTCGGCACATTTTTTCTTCTTACGATTTTTGATCCGACGAACGGTTTGGATTTTATTAATTTTTCTTCATTTTTCTCGTGTGACCGTGTTTCTCATGTCACACGTGAACGCACGTGTTTCTGGTTTTACTCGCCTTGGGACCCCCCCGTGGCGTTCGTGGCTTGTGCTTCACCATCCTTGCCTATTTGATCCCGTCGCTGTAAATTTTTTTACTCCTGCCCCGCGCATGCGCGCGGAACGGGGGTGCGTTCTTTTGCCCATCCTTATTCAATTTCTTTTAATTATTATTATTTTAAAAAAACAAACACATACAAAAATCAAACACACCACAAACCACATATACACAATTACCCAAAAAAAATTAATTTAAACAAAATAAATCATACTCATATATAAAAAATCATAATATATCTTAATAAAACAAAAAATTCAAAAAATAAAATAAAATAATAACAAAAGACAAACAAAAAAACAAAACACAAAAACAAAAAAACCAAAGCCTATTTTAAAAAAAAAACAGGAGGACAACCAAAGCAAAAGAGAAAAAGAAAAAAGAAAAAAGAAAAGAAAAAACCTGTTGCTGTTTCCTTTGCGTCTTCTTTTTCTTCTTCTCCTTCCTCTTCTTCCTTCCCCTTCCTCCTCCCCTTCTTCTATTTTCCCCTTCTTCTCCTCCCCTCTCCTCCCGTTGTGGCCATGTGCCGCCCCCGTCACCTGCAGTCGACGCCGCCCTGCCCTGCTGTTATGATGCCGCCGTCACCTGCCGACGCTGCCATCGCCCGCCTCCTGCCTAGCCGCACCGACAACGCTATCACAAACCATTGGAACTCCACCCTCCGCCGCCGTTGATGCCACCCCCTGCCGTCCCACACCCTCGATGCTCCTACTTCCCCCCTCAAGCCCTGCTCCTCCGACTCCTCCCACGTCCGCCCCCCGTCGCCCACCACCTCCCATAGCCCTGACGAACCCCCCACCATTAGCTTGCGCTTGGGCCCACAGCCATCTGCCGGCAGCACTCCGCCCTCCCGCAAGCGACATGGCGGCCTCCAGGTTTGACTCTTCCGCTTCTTCCTCCACCTTCTCCCTCCTCCTCCTCCTCCTCCTCCTCCTCCTCCTCCTCCCCCTCCATCACCACCACCTTCTCCCTCCTCCTCCTTCTCCTCCTCCCCCTCCACCACCACCACCTTCTCCCTCCTCCTCCTCCTCCTCCTCCTCCTCCTCCTCCTCCTCCCACCCACTGGTAACCACCTAACCTACAACCTTAGTCATAACTAGCCTAGCCTAAGTTTAGTTAAACTAACCATTAGTTAATTTCACTAACCCTAGCTACCTAACCCTAGTTAGTTCCCCACTAACCCTAGTTAATTGACACTAACCCTTAGTTAGACTAACTAACCCTTACTTAGTCTAAACTAACCCCTAGTTCCACTAACTAACCCTTAGTTAGACTAAGTAACCCCTAGTTAGTCTAAACTAACCCCTAGTTTACCTAACCTACCCACAGTTAATTAACCTAACCCCTAGTTAGCCTAACTTCACACTAGTTAGTCTGACCTAACCACAGTTAGCCTCCCTAACCCTAGTTAGATTAACTTACCTTTAGTTAGACCCCTAACCCTAGTTAGACTTACTGAACCTAACTAGACCTAACCAAACTTAACCTACCCAACTAGACTAACCTAGTTAACCTGACTAACTAGCCTAACCTAGTTTACTCAACTTAACCTAAGTAACCTAATTTACCAGACTTAACCTGACTAAACAGACTAACCTAACTAACTTAATTGATTTACTCAACTCAATTAACTTAATCAACTTTCTCCGACTAAGCTAACTAAATTAACTTAACCTACTCAGTCAGCCCCCGTTCCTGCCCTTTTTTCTCTGTTGTTTTTCCGTTGTGTACGGGTGTGCTAGCAGGCATTCACGCGCAAGGACGCGCTTCCGACTTGTCCGTGCGGTGGAGTATTGCAGTCAGCCGTTCACACACAATCATCCTTCGCAGTTCACACATAGCTCAGGTACCGCCTTTTATTTCCAACCCGCAAAATACATAAAAATAAACAGAAAACACATAAAAATTCTAAAAATTCATTTAAAATTCAAAAAATTTGCAAATTTTTTTGGAAACTTTACCAATATTGCTAAAATTATTTGGAACTTTTTTAAAAGTGGAAATTCAAAAAAATTTACAAAAAATTCAAAATCTGAAAACTACTTCAAAACTATATGTAAAATGAGTAAAATTCATTAAAAATCAAAAATAAATCCCAAAAAATTCTTTAAAAATCCACAAATCTTCTTTTCCTTTTTGCCACTAAATTCTCAATTAAAAATGCTTCTATAAAAGGAAAAAATATTATAAAATCCCTAATTTTAATACTACACTTCATAAAAATTCATTTTAAATTCTCAAAATCAGTTGGAAAGTCATGGATGAATTAACATACATTGTTGACACTTACTAGATGGCTGAAAATTCCACCCTTACACTTCATAACATATTCATGTGTCATATATCTTGATTTATTAATTTTTTTTAAAAAACACAACAACAAAAAAATAAAAATAACAAAACAAATACACCAAACCAAACAATATATACAAAATACAAATACACCTAAAATACAATTGGAAAAAAAACCATAAATAAAAAAAATTTAAAAATAAAATAAAAATTAAAGCCAAATAAAACAAAACCACTAAGGTGCTTTATTTTTTCTAGTTCATCAGTGGTGTTTGTTTTTGTTTGACTGGATTCATTGCATTTGGGAGACTACTCCGTACGCCTTCAGTTTATTGCATGCACACCCCTACCCAGGTATTTATTTTTTGAGCTTCATGTATTTTTATTATAATTAACCATAATTAATTGCTAAAATAAACTATATTCACCCACTTTTCCACGCACATTCGCACTAAACACACAGTTTTTAACAACTAAAAATCAACCAGCCATTCACTTTGCACGCGCTACGTGTGCTTAAGAGGCACCTTAATTTTTAATAAAAATGAACCAGCCGTCACAAAAAAAAAGCACGCGCTGGCAAAAAAACGCTCCACATCACCATTAATTTCTAATTAATAAATTTGCATTTAGAGACCCCAGTCTGGGAATCGTAGTCTGGGTTTCGATAAAGCACCGTTTCACCCTAATAATTTGTAAGTAAAATTTTAAGAAAAAATCGTCGTTTTATTATTAAGGTTTATAACCTAATAAAATGTCACCCATTGTTAATAATCTCTTAAGATGAACCCTTCATTAAAAACATTTCCCCTCACTGCACTTGTTTCCCCCTTTTAATAAATACGCTTCATGGGATGGGCGTGTAAAGTCCTTTAAGTTGAACTTGTTGGTCAAGGTTATGGTTAGGTCCTGATTTACATTTTTAATGGTGTTATGGTTTGTGTATGTGTTACGATTACGGGTACAATTTGTAGTTTTCTTTCTTTCTTTCCTGATACGAGGTTTTGGATGCTTGTTTGTTGCATCACATGAAGTTTTCGGTCGCATATGTATAGAGGTCATACCGAATTTTTTCTAGGATGTGGGTTGTTTGGGGTGGTAAATTGGTTAGCTACCTCTATGTGTGTGTCCTTCTTTTGATTGATTTCTTTTTTATAGCTATTTTGGTTATTTTGCAGGCATTCTTTGTGATTGTCTGTGTTGGTGTGTGTGTGTTTTCCATCTGAATGGCACCTCACACTTCTCCTCCTATCCAATATGTCCCGCTGATCAGTAGGGATTATTCCTCCCTACTGGCTTTTGAGCCTATAGCGAAAGCAGGACTTGCGACTTTCGTGGCTGCTTCATTCCCACTGATTCCAGATGATCCATCCTTGTGTGATGAGTTCCTTGCCTCATACAGCAAGAAGTCGGGACTGGTTCATGGTACTTCCATGGTGTTGACACCCCGAGGGTTAGGGAAGGCTTTGTCTCTTCCCTACAAAGTTGAGCCCTTTGTTACAGCTAGACAATTATTCTTCAACGATGAGATTTTCAAGCTATTACAGAAGCAAACCAAGGAAATTTTGGATGTCAAGAAAGTGATCAACACTTCACGAGTATCTTTTTCCATGATCACTGATCCTCTTTGGGAGTTAATCTGCCAGTTCCTCCAAGACAGGTTTATGCCTGCCAAAACACCATCCCATTACTTGTCCAAAGAGCTCTTTACAACTTCCAGGATGGTGTTAAAAGGGGTGCCCATTGATTGGAGTACTTACCTGCTTACAAAGATGGACCAACATTTTGTCAAAATAACCAGAGGAAATGTTACAAATGTCACATATGGATCCTACTTGTATGCTTTCTTGACATACTCAGGCTTAAAGAAGGGTGTGCTACCACCTCCTCCATCTGATCCACACCTCCCCCTCCACCTTCAGAAGAGTCAGAACCTATTGATATAGAGGATCTTAATTCCCCTCCTCCACTGGTCATTCAGCGAAAGTGCTTGAAGCATGTGGCAGATAAAACTCCCTCAGTTCTTCCTTTAGTCACAATTCCTACTACATCTAGCAGTGACCTCCCTGCTTACCTCGCATGTAACAATTTATTCAGAGCACATAGAGAAGGTTCCTTGGACATATCAGTCCCTTCACTGAACAGTTTAGTATCAAGAGATACTATTCCATTCCTTTGTAAAGACATCCATAGTTCGGTTGAACTTTCAATGACAACATGTGTTCAACAGTTGTATGCTTCCTTTTATGAAGAACGGATGCAGTCCAAAGACCAGTTGCATAAGGCAACCTCAGGGTTAGCCTTTGCTAAAGACACACTTGCAAATCTGTTTAAGCAGCTGGAGCAGCAAACCCAAATGATTGAGGCCCAAAGAGAAGAGATATCTTCTTTGAAGATTCAGTTAACAAAAGCTCAATCAGAGGTCACTAAAGTCTCAAAGGAGAAAGAGATGATATTTAAAGAAGCTCAAGAGTGTCAAACTCTTTTAGATGCAAAATTGTCAGCCTTATAGACTGCTCATAATAGAGTGGAATCACAAGCTTCCCAAATCAAGCAATTGCAAGACCAACTGACGCAGTTACAGTCTGTTCCTCCAAGCCCCAATGTTCCTATGATTCCTTCTATCTCTAAGCAGGACTTGACAGTTCTCCAGAGACATGCCACCTTGTGTCCTTTGTTCCAAGATAAAGTGGAAAGATTGCAGTCCAGGATGGATTTGTTATGGTCCAAATTTGAGCACTTTCAGGAGTATGTTCCTTCAGACCATTCTTTCTTTGTCCACTATCAATTGCAAAAGTTGGCCTTTTTTATGAAGCTTTCAACAATGGATCTTCCTCTTCCAGAGGATGGTCGGAGTGGAACTTGGTCTCCTGAGTTACTGACAGAAGTGGTCTGTATGGTGTTTGAAGATTCTGTGACGACGGATACTATATTGATGTCTTACATGTATCTATGGGGAGATCTGTTGATTCCAGATGAAGTAGATATGGCCCGGTATGTGGGGGATGTAGTTTTGCAAGTTGTCTTGTATGTCAACTATTTGGAGTTGCCGATAGATGACATATTCCAGTGTTACTCCTCAAAAGTGGCTACTTGCCCTGACAATTTATGGAACTCAATGATTGATTATGTAGTCCTGAATCAACGTCAGAATACAACTTCTACCTATGTGCAGAGCACTAACCAACTGAGGGTGGATCTCCTAGCTTATCTTTCCAAGAACCATCCATTTGATTCATCCTTTTTTGATGCCTACCAGAGAATATCTGTCTTAGGTCCCTCTGTTCCTAGCCTATTGTACTACCAACAAATGCCTCATCGCTATGATACTTATCTTTCCCTTTATCAAACCAATTCAGTGGCTATCTTACCTCTTCTTTTCCAACCTCAATATTTTCCTCAAATTGCTATATTTACCTTTTGTTCTTTCATCGAAGATCGAGTTTTTTCCCCTTCTCCACCATGTCCTTCTCCATCTATCCATATATCTTCTACTTTTCTTGTTTATCACTTAACACCTTTCCTAACTAATACCCTTAAATTTCAGCCACTCCTTCTTTATCTTATTCCTCCTTTTATGATTTTTCCTACCCATATCTTCATCCTCTTTTACTTATTCCACTTCAATCTCCTACCACTTCTATTTCTCAACCCCCTCAGTTGGTTAGTGAGTACGACGGATTTGATCAGTAGATTTTGAGAAGAAGAGGATGGAGCTCGACTAATTCTCTCACAGGACCTCAAATAAACTGGCCAATAATTCCAGGGGATTGGACAACTGCCAGTCAAGCATACCAGAACTACCTTCATTTTGCTCACCAATATTCACAATCTCTAGATCCTTCAGTGAGATTGACAGCTCATTTTGCTTGGTATCTAGCATATATGCATAGGCATTCCCATAACAATCAAAAGTCCATTCCAAATCTTTGTATGAATGTCAATGTGAACAATGACTCCCAACAGTTGGATGTCTTGTATTTTCATGCCCTATGTCTACGTAACAGATACCTTGTTTTGCTAGAAAGGATGTGCTGCCTGCAGTTCTTTCAAAATCCTCCAAAGACATTTGTGGATGAGTTCTTCTCCATGGATCGTTTTTGAAACCACCAAGCCTTGAAAAGGGATCATCTTCATTGATGCCTTTGCAATGTATTTTAGATTATTCTTAATGATATACATATCTCTCTTTTTGGAGGTGTCATTCAGATGGTTGTGTTAGTGTTTGTGTGTGTGTTGTAATAATTGTATGTGATGAGTTCGTGCTGATTGAGAATAATTTGTTCGAGAGCTCTTTTCAAACTATTGATGGTGGATGGAAAGCCTATGGTGGAAAGGTGAAGAAAAACCTCTTATATCCTTTACAAATTTGTTATGATTTTTAAATGATTATCAGATGAGTTAATGAATAACGAAGTTTTCCTTTAGTATTATTTTTCTATCAGATACAAGTGATAAGTTGGGGTCGTGGTTTGGAGAGATTATTGAAGATCCTACGAAAAACAACAATCAGCTCTTTAATGAACTTATATTCTTCTTTTCCTTAGGTCACGAGGATGCTTCCTTTCTAAGTGTGGGGATATGTTGAGAGTGGAAAAAGAATGAATTTTTGACTGATTTTTGTTGTTTTTGAGGTCTGAATGATTGATTTTTGATGGATTTAGAGTGATGTATGGTTGTTAATGGAAGTGTTTGAGAGTGTTTTGGATGATATTGATTATGTTTTGGAAGTTCATGATGATTCTCAGTGGAGATATGAAGCTCTATGATGTTTTGTTGAGGTTTTGATTGGTTCTGTATACCTTCTGTATAGCTTCTATTTTGTTCTGATTGTCTTCTGTATGAAGCATGGATTGATGATTAATGAAGATTGAGATATTTTGGAAGCGTATTGAATAGTTTTTTATAGTATAGAATGGTTTGAGTATGAGCTATGAGGTTCTGATGACCTTCTGTAACCCTCTGTAGACCTTCTGTAGAGCCTCTGTCTCTGCTCGTCTCTGCTCTGTCTCTGTACTGTAACTGTACTGTAGCTGCTCTGGTACTGTACTGTAACTATTCTGTAGACCTTCTGTAAGTGTTCTATAGAATGTATATGTGACTTTGGGAAAGTTTTCTAACTTTTGGAAAGGATGAATCTAAGTTCAAAAGAGCTAAAACAAGTGGAAGAAGCAACTGCTGAAGACTGAAGAGAAGATGAGTAACAGTGACAGTAGTGAGCTGTGAAGAGACACTATAGTGGCTCTGGTGACTCTTCATATTAGACATACCTCTTGGGAGGTGCATCCACGATCTAATAAGGATTATTGAGAGTTATTATGAGAGTATTGTAGTGAAGAGATGATGTACTATTGATAGAGAGAGAGAGAGAGAGAGAGCCAGAGATAGTCAATTCTATCAAAACAGTGTAATTGTATATGAGAGATTGAGAGAGAGAACTATGAAGACAATGAAGATGAATAATATGTGATTGATTTTCATTCAAAGATGGTGTATTCCTTTTTTTCTTTGTTCTATTGATGGATTCTATGAAGATGTTGAAGATTATGGTTGATTCTATCAAATCCGTGGGAGGTATTTACTATGATGTTGCGTGAAGATTTGCTGTTTTCTTTATTTTGATGGTCAAAAGAATGAAATGAAAGCTTGTTGATGTTATAAGATAGATTTTCTTGTAGTAGAATTCCCTTTTCCTTAGTGTTCCTCTTGGGGCTCCACAGGCGAGTTACTTGGCCAACAGCCAAGTATAAAGATTAGGGTTATATTCAAGCTAGGCATGACGATCAAGTTCGCATGGTCGTATGGAAGCTTGAGTGATGTAGGTCAAGACATCATGAAAGATGTCCCCGAAGTTGAGGCGACTAGCAACGTGCAACTCCTCTTCCGTGAGGAACTGGTCAATGTAAGGGTGAGCCAACACCTAGTCATCTAAGTGTATGTTGCGTGTAATGGCCAAAACCCTAAATGAAAGAGGTGCCACATAAGTAGGGTCATGTTTAATTATTTTGATTGCCCTCCTTTGCTCAGCATTGGTCATGATACGGCAGCCTTTTTTCTCCCATTGGAGTCGTAAGGCATACCACAGTTGTAAAAACGAAGAAGCAAAGTTGGCAAGTTGCGTGAGCTCCTCCAAATCTTGTTCAAGTGTAGGGCAAGTAGGCTTGAGATAAGAGGTGATTAGTCTTCTGAGAACATCTTGCTCCTTTGGGATTTCTCCATTAGCAATTAATTCGGCAGAAATTTTGGAAAATTTGATGGTCATAAAATCATAGTCTTCCCATGTGCATAGCAACGCACGAACATCAGAAGCAAGGGGTTCGTCAAGAAGTCCTAGGTCAAGCCTCTCATAGCTCCTAGCGAATGTGGTAAAGGTGTCATCCAACTCCTGGATGCATGTCACTACGTCATTTCCCGAGGTCTCAGTGAGATCCTTGGCCACTGAAAGGAAAGATCGTATTCGTACGAAGGCTTAAGACCTGCTGGTGGTGATGGTGCAATTGGGCTGGACAATGTGACTCTATTGCTAGTGTCCCAAATGGGACTTTGCTCTCTAGAGCACTTTGAGATGCCGCAGTGGGCTTCAATGGCATAGGAGGCATGCTGCATTCTATTCAAGCCAGCATGGGGGTATGCAACTCCTCTGACTTGGATGATGCTGGGGCATCCAGCTTGGGATGATAAATGTGTTGGGATTCATTAATCACCACCGGTGATGGTTCAGCTTTCTTTGCAGTTTGTGCTTTGTATGTGCCAGCCTGTCTAGCTCGAGTGGGGTTGCTCACAGTTGAGCCTCTTGAATGTCCACTCTTAGGCACCCATATCCAGGGGTTGCCCTCATAGTATCCTTGTGCTCGCAAGAGATCTTTGGGGATCCATCATGGCCTGGTAGTGCGTTTAGAAGCACGTTTCTGCGATTTACAAGGAGGTGGCCCTCATCGTTTTGGCACCCATATGAGTGTGGACTGTTTGGCCTTGTGAATGGCCTGGGTGGTCTTGATTCTAGCAGTTTGAGCGTGGGGTGAGATATCACTGTCCTTCTCCTTAGGCTTGGTCATGGGCGTGGCCATAGGGGGTCTCCATCGGTGGCTTTACAGTTGTAGGAGGCACAAGATAACCCTTGATGAAAGTAGTCACTATGCGCACGTTGCCTACAACAAGATGGATGCGATCTAGATTGTAGTCCACATTGCAATTCTTCTGCTTTTTAAAAGTGTGACCTAGTAGTGACTTATTACCGGCCCCTTTAGTGTTGGGCAACACATAAAAGAAGACTGGGATACTTTCAGACTCGATGGAGACAGCCAGTTTGCATTTTCCTAAGAGTGATTAAGTGTTGCCCCCAAATGGGCTGAGTTTAGCATTTGTGGGCTGTAATTTAGGTTGACCAATGCGTGTCCAATGGTCATGCGTCAAGATATTACAATTGGCACCTTCGTCGATCAAGACATCAAAAGAATACGTCCGTTCTGCAGTGACCGTGATTCGTAGGTAGGCGGGTGCTACTGCTTCTTCATCTTGATCTATTAGTTTGGTAATTGTGGCCACGCAGAGGTTGACAGGGGCTTCAAGCATAGGTGGCTCGTGCAATGGATGGGAAGGAGGATAGTACTTTTTCATGCAACTGCCATTAAAGAAGCCTATTCCTTCCCCTTCGAGCGTCTCCAACTCGACATTGCCCGTTCTACTAATTGCACGTACCCGAAAAGGTCCCAGTCCCTCGAATTTTTATTTTTTGTTTGTGACCTTTCACAGAGTATAGTAGAACAAGGTCCCCCTAATCAAAGTTGCATTGGTTGACATGCTTGTCAAACCACATCTTTCGTCGTGCCTTCTCACATATGAGAGCGTGGGTGGCTAAGAGTCGAGTCTCTGTGAGACGCTCTAACTCCACTAAGCGGTCGTTCCAAGCTTCTCTTCCCTCCCAGCACTCCTGAGCTGCTATCCTTAAGCTAGGGACAAAGAACTCTAAGGGTAGAATGGCCTCCGTTCCATAAGTCAGCCTAAAGGGCATCTGTCCTACAGCCATCTTATAAGCTGTACGATAGGCCCACAAGGCCGCCATCAATTTATTATCCCAGTCTCTTCGTGATGTGGATACTATTTTAGTAAGCACATTGACTAGGATTTTATTTGTGGACTTTGCTTGGCCATTTGCTTGAGGATAGTAGGGCGAGGACCTTCTATGAATGATTAGGAATATTGAGAGCAGGTGGGATATCACTTCATTAATGAAGTGCATGCCCTGATCACTCACTAGTTCAATTGGACAATCAAACCGTGAAAAGACTTGCTCCCACAGGAACTTCGCAGTGGTTCTAGCATCGTTCTTTCTAGTGGCTCTTGCCTCCGCCCACTTTGTTAGGTAATCAGTTGCCACAATGATGTAGCGTGCCTGGGAGTATTGTGCCACAGGACTGATAGGTCCAATGAAGTCAATGCCCCATTTTTTGAAGGGTTGTCGAGCTATTACGGGGGTCAACTCCATCTTATCCTTGCGCATGGGCACCTTAGTCCTCTGGCACTCATCGTAGTGTTTGACAAACTTAGCAGCATCACGGAATAGGGTGGGCCACCACAGTTGGGATTGTAGCACCTTACGGGTGGTCATATCCCCACTAACGTGTCCTCCAACTATCCTGCCATGAGCTTCTCTCAATACATCGTGCATCTCGTGCTCGTACACACATCTACGCAACAAACTGTCTTGTCCTAACCTATAGAGTTGGCCGGCGATCAGTTGGTATGGCTGGATTTTTAAGATAAGTCTCCTTAGCCTGGCTTTCTCTATAGGTCTCTCAGGTAGACCGTTATCTAGCACTTGAACTACATCATCGGCCCAATATGGCATCAAATCAGCCCTAAACAAGTCTCCTTCGCTAGACAGGCCAAAGAGATGAGCATCCGGTAGGTCATCAGGTATGCCTTGTCTAGCAGCTTCTCATGTGGGTATGCGAGACATGTGATCAGCCATGTAGTGCTACTTTCCCTTACGCACAACCAAAAAAAAATCAAACTCCAACAAGAGAAGTAACCACCTGGCTATGCGACCTATAGTGCATGGCTTGTTCACAAGATAAAGCAAGACTTGATGGTCAATGAAAAAGACGGTGTGGCCAACAAATAATGTCTAAATTTCTTTACAGCAAACACCATGGCTAACCCTTCCCTTTCTGTAGTGGAATAGTTCATCTCCGTTTTGGTGAGCTGACTGCTGGCAAAGCTCATGGAGTAATCAAGGTTATGTTCACCAGGCTAGCATAGAACAGCTCTAATAGAGCACTGGTTTGGGCTACAAACCCTACTTCTATGCTCAATTCGATGCACGCGGCGCTCAAGGCTCGATTCCGTCGGTCCCGACAATGGAACCAAAATGGAGGGGAGCTACGGAGCTCTACCCCGAGATCTATGGAATGTTTATTGATCAAGCGTTTCAAGCCGAGCGGCCATGGCTACCTCTCACATAGCCAACGTGCAATGCCTACCTTACACGTGTAGTGGGCTTACCTTGATGCTCGATCGAGTTTCCTCCTCTCTCTTGCACTTCGGTAGCTCCACGATCCTTGTGGCAAGCTCAAGCAACCTGAAGCCCCCTCCATCAAGCTCCATCCTCCATAGCCGCACGAGAGAAGAGAAGAGAAGAGCAGAAGAGAAGATGAAGAGAGAAGATGGAGAGCTTCTTCTCCACGATCCCTCACTCTCACACACTCACTCCCTCACTCCCTCACACTCCCTCACTCAAGCACAAGCAAGAAGGCAAGAAACAAGAGAACAAGATGAAGAAGCTTTGGCCACACACAAGAATGAGCTCCTCATTCACTTTTGAACTTTATATGCATACCCTACTTTTTGGGCGGTCATCTCCACTTTTTACATGGCCGGCCATTAGCCTTGGCCATTAGCCTAGGCCCTCTTTTCCTATTTCCTACCGTTCTAACTTATCCCATTCCCAACTAATGCATACAATTTGCACAGAAGTGAGCCCGGCACTCTTTTACAAGGATTCAGGAGCACCTTCACATTTAGTGGCGCGCTTTTACTCTTCTCTTTTCTCAAGGCGACACTGAGGCCTTCTAGAGAGGTCATCACTCAAATTTTCAGGGTCTGACCTCCATCCAGGCGCCTTTTCCTTCTTTTGTCCTGTGCCCTTTCGGTTATCTCCTTCTTCCATTTTTTCTACTCCTCTACTCCATTTTCCGATCCTCTATGTTGTGGTAAACAAAGCCTCACGCAAACAACTAACAGACATCACTCTCAATATGACAAAGAACAACCCTTTGTTGTCTCTCACTCATATCCATACATCAAAATAGATCTGCATACTTTGTGCCCCATGCAGTAGCGGAAGAAAACAACACAAAAGGAATACTCTTATTGCCATCATCTAAAACTAAGAATTCCCATAAGCCAATTGACTTCACTAGCCCCATCTTTAATACACTACCATCATGCTCCATGGCTCCGATAACTTCAGTTTCATGACCTCTTTCTTTTAAAACCTTGTTGTTCTTCTTCTAAGGATCAGGTTTCTCCCTTCTCTTCAGACTCCGCAAGATTCCTCTCTCTCTCTCTCTCTCTCTCTCTCTCTCTCTCTCTCTCTCTCTCTCTCTCTCTCTCTCTCTCTCTCTCTCTCTCTCTCTCTCTCTCTCTCTCTCTCTCTCTCTCTCTCTCTCTCTCTCTCTCTCTCTCTCTCTCTTTGTGATACGCTAATTGTCTTGTGTAGGACCCTTCTCCCCCTCTCTTCTTTTTTTATAAAAAAAATCCTCATGTGTTTGCTCATTTAACCCACCACCGTCATTCAATTGGACTCCAACACAAGCATTTCAACAAGCTTGGATATAAGTGTTTTCTCAACAATTTGAAGGCTTTTAGACCTTATTCATATTCACTAAGCACTTAACTATCATCATCTCTCTCTGGACCATTGTAAGGCTATGTGTCAAATATAAGCACATAGACCATTTCATCTCTTCATCCAATTATATATCAATTCTAAATCATCTTCAGCCTACTATAGAAGTATCATTTCATTTATTTCCACTCTTATTTCCTACTTTGTAAAGGAATAGACATTGACATTGCCTTATGCAATCGGTAAGGCCTTCCTATCATGGCATATGATGATGTAAAATCTCAAATCAGTAAGTCTGACGGTCGAGAGTTCCATCCATGGCAGGTATTGGTGAAATATAAAACTATGGAGAGGGATTATTGGCCCTTTATCAAAGGGACCAAGGTCATTAACCCATCCAATCATAAAGATGTAGAAGATGATGAAAGAGCCCAAGCTATAATAATGTTGCACCTAGATGAATCCTTAATCCACCACATCGAGATCAACTTTCAGTTGCAAAGGAGAAGTGGGACAAGCTCGTGAAATTGTATGGTGCAAGAGGGAAGAAGTCCAAAATCTTCCTCAAATAGAGTTCTTCAGCTTGGAATACAAGTAAGGAGAATACTTGGGAAAGTTCATTTCCCACATGAATGGGCTAATGGCCCAACTAGCTTCAGTTCAAGCTCAAGTTGTTGAACAAGATGCCATTGCAATCCTTTTAAAAGCTATAAGGAAATTCTTCCTAACTCTTGTAACTATTGTAACAAATGTACCAAATCCTACACTTGAAAGTGTCATTTAATCTTTTCTAGATGAGGAGATAAGAACCAAGGGTTCCAATGAAGCATCTACCTTAGCCTCTTGTGACCAACTCCTTGTGCATACCACTTCACCTAAGTGTTTCTTTTGCAACAAAAAGGGCCACCTAGTCAACAATTGTTGGAAGAAATTTCCCAACAAAATGAAGTGCAAAAAATGTAAGCAAGTTGGAAGCAAGTGCCCTAAATCCATAGAACCAGTCAAAGATTTGGAAGCTAACTTTGTCTCTAAAGCTCCAAATACTAATGACCATCTTTTCTAGTACCCTTTGTATCATCTTTTTATAAATATCATTGTAGCCTACTTTATAAAGGCATCCCACTGATTGATTGAGGGAAGGGGGGGAACATCAACATGCTATGTAATCCAATGCCACCTTGGCATTAAGGGGGGTGTTAGAAGTATAGCATGAGAACCCTACATAAGCAAGGGTGCATGAGGGAAGGTGAGGTGTGAATGGACTAGATGATTTGAGAAACACTTACTCTAGCTCTAGTAAGGCTATATAAACATGGCCAAGGGTCACTCTCAACAAATGAGAGAGAGTGTACCAATTGTACTTTCATGAGCAATTGAATAAGCAAGATCTTCTTCTTGTACTTTATGAGCTCTCATTCTCCCTCTTGTGCACATATTTCCACACTACAACTCTAATATTCCAACAAAAATAGGTTACCATGGAGAAATCTATAGGCATAGTATTGCTTTAACCTTAAAAGTTGAGATTCCATCCCTTGATCACACTTTGCAACTACAAAACCCATATATTTGAACCTATATACATGAAATAATCAAGTTCAACTTTTGGGCTATTTTTGAGATATCATGCAATATGGTACCTAATCTTAATTAGAAGAATACATTACCTTTCGAACAAATATTTGGAGTTCTTTGAGTATTATTGAGAGTTCAATGTCAAATACAAGAGCATCTTACTAGTGAACTAGGGCATTTGTCACTAGTCTTTTAGCCATAATCATTTGTAATTGCTGAGGGTCTGTTGCATTAAAGTCTCTCACCATTTCCTAGTGACAAATGCCCTAGTTCACGAGTAAGAAGCTCTTGTATTTGAAACTAACTCTAAACAATACTCAAGGAGCTCCAACTACTTGTTTAAAAGGTAATGTATGGTTCTAATTAAGATTAGGCAGCGCATGGCAAGGTATCTCAAAAATAGCCCAAAAGTTGAACTTGACTATTTCATGTATATAGGTTCAAACATATGGGTTGTTAGTTGTAGAGAGTGTGACCCTTCACCCTCTCTAGGACACTCATATACCAAATCAGATGATGTAAGACTTGATGTCGCTATCTCAAAGACATTATGTACTCAACAACACTTGTGATTCAAGTGCTTGCCTCTATCCCTACGCATGTCTTTTCTTCCACATCAAGTGTGATTATACTTGTCTTCTTTCTTGTCATTTCAAGGGTTGGTGAGTCTTTCATATTGATCATTGCTTATCTTATGTTGCACGGGATTCTAGTGAGGCCTATGTTAGGGGATGGTTGCAATGTAGCCCCATTTCCTTACTTGATAAGATATCCTTTTGAGACCAAAGTAACTAGAATATATAATTGACTAGGTTTTTGGTCACTCTTACAATAGATTAGTTTGGCTTGTATTAAGCCATTCATGTGGGTGGTGATAGAAAAAGCACATCTACTCTTGCTAATGAAAATCTTCTCCTCCCTTAGTATTAAAAATAGGTTGTTTATATACCACACTATTGGTTTGGTAGTTACAAAGGCTACAAATATATGGATCTTATTACGAGCTTCTGATATATGGAATAGGATGATGGGTCCATTTTGTGTGCAATCTACATACATAGAGAGAGGTAAGCACACACATGCACACACACACATGCATGCATGCACGCACGCACGCGCATGCATGTGTGTGCGCGCATGCACGCATGCACACACACACACACACACACACACACACTTTTGTGACCTTTGATTGCAAATTTTTTACGACAAGCAAATAGTGCCAGTGCAGTCTACCTGGTGTGAAAAATTTTGCAATCAAAGGTCACTAATACTAGTAACACTAATACTAATTACTAGCACAACTATTGATTACTAACTAATACTACTAATACAATTATTGATTTGTAACTAATACTATTGTACTAACTACTAATACTAAGTATTATTATCAAATATATATTACATTATTATTATATAATTAATAATAATATACAATAAAATGATATATAATAAATTATTAATGCATATCATTAATGTTAATATATGTTATTATTAAATTACACATTATATTCTTATGTTACAAAAGAATTGATAGATGGAGAGATACAGAGTTGATGCATATTAATATCTATTAATATAAAATTAACATATTACATATTAATAGATATTAATTTCAACATAATTATTACATATAACGAATTATACACACACATGTGTGTATGTATGTATATAATTTCATATATACTGATATATGAATTGCAATATATTATATTGAGACTAGCCCATCAATGCACAGAGAGAGAGAGAGAGAGAGAGAGAGAATGAAGGGGAAATTTGAAAAAAATTTGTCCAAGAAGGGGTTGTTGACTATCCCCTTCTCAATGATCAAAAATGTCAAAACCCCCTCACTAAGGTATATTTATAATGGAGGGGAGTTTTGATTTTTTTTCACTAGGAAGGGATTGTTGGTAACCTCCTTTCTAGCGAAAAAAAAATATCAAAAACCCAATAGTGGAGAGTCTGTGTGTGTGTGTGCATGCACATGCGTGTGTGGGGGAAAATACTGCTCTCAAAAATTTCCATAAAAAATGAGGTTATTGATGACCTCCTTTTAGGCAAAGAAACCTTCAAGCTCCCTTTGTCATATATATATATATATATATATATATATATATATATATATATATCTCTCTCTCTCTCTCTCTCTCTCTCTCTCTCTCTCTCTCTCTCTCTCTCTCTCTCTCTCTCTCTCTCTCTCTCTCTCTCTCTCTCTCTCTCTCTCTCTCTCTCTCTCTCTCTCTCTCAAAACTGCTACTAATGACCCCCTTATGGGTACAAAAAAATTTTAATAAGCACCCTCCCCCCTCTGTAAGAGAAGGAGAATATAGGAATAAAATAATGGAGAAAAAAATACCTGCTACACTAGCAGGTATATAAGATGTAAGGGACTTGATATTTCTTTTCCATCAAATGATAATAACAAGTCTCCTTCATCTTCTCTCCCTCTCTCCAGCTTTCATGGCTTCCTTCCTTCCTTTTCTATCTTTCTCTCTCTTCTTCTACTATTTATCTCTCTTCGTCACTCTCTTTCTCTCTTTTTTGCTTCCCTTCTTCTCTCTCTTTTGCAGTCTTCTCTCTCCTCTTTCTCTCTCCCCAGTCCTCTCCTTAACAATTGGTATCAAAGTCATAGGTTCTTGATCCAATTGGCCAACATTCCATTCAATTATCCTTTTTCAATCACACAAATCTAAGAGCCATAGGTACACAAGTACAGACATGACATGGAGTAGCAGCGGAGTTATCAAGGATCTTTGGACCATAAGGACTGTAGGTCAGGAGCATTAATGGCGGCATGGACCAAGTTTGGAGGCTAGAAGACCAAATTTAGCAACTTGTGGTTCATTTTTGGCCAATTTTGAAGGTATTTTCCTAAAAATAGTGGTAAATGGAGTAGAAGAGGGTATAGCCTTTGTTACTTTTCAGGAAGAGTCTTTTCTTTCTTCATTTTTAAGCTGCTATCAAGCTTCCATGGAGGAAAACCACCCCAGGTCTTTTCCCTCCCACCTCCATTGATCAAATGGCTTCTACCAGAGCTTCACACGGACCTTAAGCTTCATTTTAAGCAGCCATTTGGTCAATGGTAAATTTTGAGCTTGAAGGTTTAAACTCCTTAAGTGTTGAGTTGAAGTCTCAGTGAGGAGTGAGTGATCAAGAATATTTGATCATGTGTTCAATGGTGCTATCTTGTGGGTTTTGTTGAGGGGAGATCCTCAATCTTTATCTTGTGGTGTTGTCTTGGGGGTTGTTAGAGGCCGACTATCCAATTCACTTACCATAGATTGGTGCCCCCACTGAGGATCTCCTGTGTTGAAGATCTCTATTTGATCTTATCATTTAGGAAGTGTAAGGTTTGGAAACCAACCTGTACACAAACTCAAGCATGGCAGATTTTGGATATAAACTCTTCTTTGGTACTGAAAATGAGGATGCTAATCAGTTTATCAAGAGATTGGAGTGGATGGCTTACCAAGATCGAAGTGACACTGATGGAGATAAGCTTTGAATGATCATGTTGCTTGAAGGTTTTGCAAGATTATGGTGGAACTCATTGAATGAAGAGACAAGGGAAAATTGGAATGAAGTAAAAAATGAGTTCCTTACAAGGTTTGCAACCAAGCAAACTCCTGAGAGTTTATGAAAATCTTTGGAAAGGATGTTTCAAGGGAAAAATGAGGAAGTGTCTAAATTTGCTACGAGATTTGAAGCAAAATGGATAGAAATTGCACAGAGTATGGAGCAACCTCCGATGATGTTCTTGCAAAAGGACAAGTTTGTTTCATTGCTCAAACTTGAAATTAGGGAAAAGATTCTGATCAAAGACCTTGATACATATGAAGATGCAGTCAAAATAGCCAAAGAAAAGCAAAGGAAAATACAATTGAGGTCGGATCAATCGAGATATATTGTTGTGCATGCGTTTTTACGGGCTAATCAGGTTGACACTATTGCTAGAAATGCAGGATAGCAAGCTGTGAATCTTCATGGGGCATTTGAAAGAGCGGAGAATGGAACTCAACAAGGTCATAGGAAGCTTGATGATGATGTGATTAATAAACTGTAGGAACAATTGGCAAATTTGAATTTGAATATGAGCTTATTACAAGCAAGGCAGCCTCAAATGCAACCTAGATTTAGAGGACCTTCAAGAAATAGATGGAAAAAGTTTGAATGATTTAATTGCAAGGAGAGAGGTCATATTGCTCCTAATTGCCCTTATCCAAGAAGAACAGGAGAGGGGAGATGTATCCCATGCCACAACGGAATGCTAGGCAAGATGTTAGACCTCAACAGGAACAAAGGCCACTTGAACTAGCTAGGCAACAGTTGGAAAGAAGACTTGATGAAGGCACATCAGGTATGAATCTAATTGAAACCAGCATGTCTCATGATGGGGAAAATGCATATGCTTTAGCTAATAAGAGAGCCAGAGAGAGGGATACTGAAACTGAAACTTACAGGGTATCAAGGATTGAAAATGGAAAAATGGTTGCAAACGATCCAGAAACAAGAAATAAAGCTAGATAACGAATGAAGATTCAAATTGGGGACTTTGCTTTGGGAGTCAATCAAGCTCCTTACAACTTGCTTGAGGATTTAAAAAGTAAGAAGGCTGATGTTATATATGGTTAACTGCTAAAGATGAACTCATCTCTGAGGAGGTAATGGCATTGGTTAATTAGCATTAGGATAGGAAAAACCCAAACTGGGAATGTTGGAGTGGTATACCTATCAGATGTGAAAGAGATTATACTTGTCATGGATGCATGGATACACAAAAGGAAAATTGATCAAGTTTATGTTGATGGTGATGCATAAGTTTGTGTAATCACTGAAGAAGAAATGCTACAAATGCATCTTAAAATGACAAGAAAGTCATTGTTTAAGGTTAAAATGGAAAACAACTCAAAAGTGAAATGTTTAGGAGTCGTCAAGAATTTGGAAATCAACATTGGAGGCCAAAGAGCATGTTTGGATTTCCATGTTATGCCTGCAAAACTTGGGGCATATCCTCTCATTTTGGGACAATCGTGGTGGTTGATTGGTATGAGGTCTAGACAAGACTGGTGTAGAGATCAATTGGAACTCTATCTAGAGAAGCCAGCTCATAAGAGGGTGATCTTTGACAAGAAAACGGGGTCCATCATTCAAAATGGGCTTGAACGTGATGCTGGAGGTGATGAGAGTAGTGATTTAGAAAATTCCAGCCTTGATGAGGAAGATAGAGAATGGGAAGCTAGCCTACTCTCTAGGGATGTTGACCTCTTTAGGTTGTCAATCCAGGGTTCAAAAAGAGAGGAAAAAGTTGTAAATATTGCTGCAGGAAGTATAGACCTCATGCAGAAAACATGTGATCAGCAACCTGAAATGAATGTTGGACTGCCCAAGCTTATGAATATGTTGGGAAATGACTTTGACTAATGATGAAAGAGATAAATATTCAGCCATTTTTCAGGAATACCTGAAACTATTCGCTATAGAATATTACCAACTGAGGGGTACTAACAGCATTGTGCACCATATCAACTTGAAAGAAGGGTATAAACCAATGGCTCAAAAACTTAAGAGACTTGGTACAATTTAGGAAAATGTACTTAAAGATGAAATTCATAAGTTGCTTGATGTAGGATTTATCTATCATGTTGATGATGTAGAGTGGGTGTCTCCTATTGTAATTAGGCCAAAGAAGAATGGAAAGTGGAGAGTATGTGTTGATTTCAAGCCTCTTAATCCAGCGAGACTAAGAGGGACTGCTATTCTCTTCCATTTCAGGATGAGATCTTGGATCAAATGGCTGGTCATGAATTTTATAGTGTGTGTGATGGATACTCTGGATATTTCTAGATCAAAATAACAGAAGAAGATTAGAAGAAAACAATATTCATTACCCCATGGGAATGCTTTTGCTATAGAGTAATGCCCTTTGGTCTAATGAATACATGCGCCAGCTTTTCAAGATGGGTTAGCTGGATATTTGCCCCTTTCATTGGGAAATATTTATGGGTGTTTATGGACGATTTTTGTGTGTACAACTTGAGGGCATTACACTCTCAAAAACTTAATGAAGTTTTTTGCAGACTTGATGAGGATGGCACTCAGCTAAACCCTAATAAATGTAAAATAGCAAGAACTAGAGTGATACTCTTGGGTTATGAAGTGTTTGCTAATGGTATTTCACCTAAGTCTAGTAAATTTGAGGCTTTACTTCTTATGGATTCTCCAAAAACTATAAAAGAACTTATGAGCTTTGTTCAAAAGTTGAGATATCTATCAAGATCATTTCATATGCTGGCTAAGTATGTATATCCTTTACAGAAAGCAACTCAAAGGGATCCTTTAGTTTGGACACAAGTTGAAGAGGATTCATTCTTACAAATTAAAGAAAAGTTAAGCACTTTGCCCGTTCTTATGCCTCCAAACTGGGATGAACCTTTCTTCATTAGCATCAATGTTGAGAAAAATGCAGTGGGAGCCATTTTAATGCAAAAGGGAAAGGGGATGTCTTATATGAGGCCTGTGTTTTATATAAGCAGATCCATTGGAGCGACTGAAAAAGCTTGGATGGAAGAAGAATTGTTGGTATGGGGGCTGGTATATGTAGTTAAAATATGGAAATCCTACTTGATTCAAAAACCATTTGTAGTACTTACTAGTTCTTAGTTGCTTCCACAGGTTTTGTGATCTACTGAAAATGCTCCAAGAGTCTGCTCGCTCCATAGGTGGCATGAACTCTGGCATGTGGGTGCTTGAGCTTGGCTATTCATCTTTAAGTAGGCTCGTGGGTTCCGGATCATCCTACTTGGATTGCTACTCAATGGACCTGCACGTTGTGAGGGCCATGTCTTCCTCCTTCTTTCTTCTCAACTCCTCCTCCTCCTCTTCTTGCTTTCTTCTTCTTTCCTCCTCGGTCTTTTTGGACTCCGTGCGAGCCTTTTGCAAGTTTGATTTCTCTTTTTTCCTCCTCTCCTCTTCTTGCTTTTCTTGTGCAATTTTCTTCTTCATCTTCTTAGCCTTTCCTAGCTAGTCTACTCTTCTTGTTCCTTGTTTTCTTCTTCCTTACTTAGCATCCTTTCACTGGACTGTGCCTCCTGTTCCTGGTGGGGTAGCGACCTGCTTGGTGTTTCATCCACTCCTCCTCCTCCTCCTTCCTACCCTTGCCCCAAGGCTTCCCTGATGATGGCGGTAAGAATCCCATCGAATCCAATGTTTGCAGTCTTTGAAGATGAAGATTTCCTTTTAGCCTTGGTGACAAGGGATTCTCCTCCGACAGGCTGTCCTCCCATTGCCAAATCCTTTGCTGAGGTTTCAATGGTCTTCCTCACAAAACCATTGAGGTTCACTTCATCTAGTGACCATGCTGCAATACTCTCTAACAGGGGGGCATTAATGCGGCTCATGATGGTGTTGTACCTCTGACTAGAAAACAACGCGTGCATAAAATCATTGAGGTTCACTTCATCTAGCGACTGTGTTGCAATGCTCTCTAACAAGGGGACATTAATGTGGCTCATGATGGTGTTGTACCTCTGACTAGAAAACAACGCGTGCACAAAACTGTTGAGGTTCACTTCATCTAGTGACCATGCTGCAATGCTCTCTAAGAGGGGGACATTAATGCGGCTCATGATGGTGTTTTACCTTTGACTAGAAAACAATGCGTGCACCATCTTGGCTTGGAGTTGGACTTCGAGATCCGGAATATCCACCAAGCTGACATTGTCATTGGTGTGGACCTTCATCTTGTCCCATTCCTAGCAAGGCATACATGTCTCTCTTCGGCTTCCTCTCTACTTTGTTTGCCAATCCCAATGCTTTTTCCACCAGCTTCGGGGTCAATTCAATCTACACATGACAAGTTTCCTCTCCCTCATGCACAGTTATGGTGCCATGGTTCTTGTGGAAAGTCCGCAAAAACTCTACATACTAAATGTAGTCTACCCCTTGGCACACTATTTCCACATATTTCTATAGATTGCATTGCTCAATGATCTGCCTCACAACCCTTTCTTCGATGGCCACATCTTCTAGGTTGATATGCTGGAAGTTAGATTGGTTGAAGGCTTGTGTTTCCACTGAAAGACCATATTTTGTCTATTCTTCTTCTGAAAAAGAAATTTGCTAGCCTTTTCTTGGCTTGCAATAATGGGTGCCTGTCATGAAACCATATTTGCCATTAGTGTTATTCAGAATAGTTCACAAGCAAAAGGAAACAACTGCATATTTGCTGAACTAAATTGCTCAAGTGCAGAAGCTGACTTTTCTTCCAATTAGTCTATTGATTTTAAAATTTTTATTGACCTTTTCTGCACTCACAAGTTGTTTCATCCTACCATTGAGGCTTCCAATGTGTGCCTTTCCTTTATTGTTTTCCTTATGTGTTTGGTTTGATTTACCTTACCCTTACCCTCCCCCTTGGGATTGAGAAGAATCCTTCCTAGGATTAAAAGCTAGAGTGCAAAGGGCATTCTGTGCATGGGTATAGTGCTTTACTTTGCATCAGCCAAGCATAAAAGTTTGGATTATATTCCATGTGAGCATACCGGTCCATGTTGAAAGGTCAGATGCCAAGGGGGGTGATGTAAGTAAGGACGTCGAGTAAGAAGTCACTGAAGTGTATGTGACTAGCAATGTGCAGTTCTTCCTCGGTGAGGATGCGATCTAAGTAGGGGTGTCCCTGAATATATTCTTCCATGGGCCGGTCACGAATGGTCGTTAATACCCTATAAGAGGTTGGAGCAACATAAGTTGGATTGTACTCCGATGTTTTGATTGTGCATCATTGTTCAGAATTTGACATGACCTAATATCCTTGAAGCTCCCATTGAAGGCAAAGAGTGTACCATTTTTTCAAGAAAGGGGAGTTGTTGGCTACAAGCTGTGGGAGTTTTCGCTCAACCGCCAAGACCCACGGACCGCTTATTGCTTCAAGCATTCCAAGCCGAGCACTAATGGCTACCTCTCACTTAGCTGACATGCCATCCATATCTATAGGTGTAGTGAGCTTACCTCCATGCCAATTGAGTTACCTCCTCTCTCGCACACTCCGGTAGCTCCACGATCCAAGTGCAAGCTTCAAGCAAGCTCCATCCTCAAGCTCCACGCTCCAAGCTCCATAGCCGCGAGCAAGACAAGAGAAGAGAAGAGAAGAAAAAGAAGAGAGGAGAAGATGGAGAGCTTCTCCTCCTCGATCCCTCACCCTCACACACTCACTCCCTCACACTCTCACACTCCCTCTCTCAAGGATAAGCTCAAGCAAGCAAGCAAGAAGAAGAAGAAGAAGAAGAGGAGACCCACTTTTGGCCACACACAAGAATGAGCTTCTCATTCACTTTTCAACTTTATATACAAAACCCTAAATCCCTTTTGGGAATTCATCCCCTTATTCCCTTTTTTACATGGCCGGCCATGGCCTAGGCCCTTTTTCTCATTGTCCATCTATCTTCCTAGATTCCTTTCCACCACCCATCTACATTTACAAATTGCACGGGTGAGAGCCCGATGCTCCTTAAATTAAATCATGATGGCATTGTGCTCTTTTACAAAAGTATTGACTTGTGCTTTTCCTTGTGCGCCTTTTTCCCTTGTTTAGGACTTTTTGCGCTTCTTGTGTTTCTAGATTTTCCTTGGCGTTTCTTCGTCTTCCGTTTCACTTTGCCTTGGCCTTTGTCTTCTGCTTTAGCTTTTCTAGATTTTCCACCTTGTTTGTCTAATGGTTAACATTACCCCCCTCCTAGACGAGTGCCAGTCCCATGGCACTCACCATCGTAGGTAGCATGCTTTGGCATGCACTGAAGACGTGGGTGGAAGGGACATCGGTGGTTGCCATGGAGGAGTGTTGGTGGTGGTGTGGAGGAAGGTTGTTGGGGGCATTGGTGGCCTAGGTGGCTGGTGGTAGGATTGTTCTTTGTTGGGGGTTGCATTGATGACCAGCACAAGTGTTGGTTTGCTAGGGATTTTGCACATGACGATTCTTGGCGGGCTTGCAGGATGATAAAGGATAAGAATTCAGAGTTGGGTGTCGATGAAGAGCAAACGACACTTTCATTGGAGTCTTCAATACCTGCAATTGAAAACCTCTCATAGGTGGTCTCTCCCTAGGGGTAGTGCTAGTCTTCTCTATTGTGCACAAGACATAGTTTAATTAGTTTGGGAGATAGGTCGAACTCTAAGCAAGCTAAGAGTATTGTCCTGCACTTGAGAACCCAAACTATGTATATATTTCAGTGCAGATATTATATGAGTGCTCATGCATACTTAGATATTACGTAGTTACAAGACCGTGGGCTAGTTTCTCGTAACAATGTGTGGATGAAGTAAAGTTATCCATGTTGAGAAGAAGTACACGTGAAGTGTATGAGACATCCTTTGCATTGTTACTGCACGACGTAGCATAATTGAACACAGGAACACCACACTTTCGGTAGCTGGGAGCTATTGGACTTGCTTGATGAGGATGGTGTACTTTTCATGGCCATTCATGCAGTGCTTATCACAATTGATTGCAATGGTACTAAGGCAGAGTGCAAGAGGGAATCGTGCGAATGGGTCAAGGTAACAGGTCTAACCATCGGTGAGACAAGCTCCCTAGGTATGTCCTGTCCTTGATGTGCCCTGAACAATTGTGGGCAATGCTAAAGGGCTAGGGGACTAGGGACGGAGCCAGCCGACCAAGGTCACTGGACGTACCTAATTTGAGGACACCTAGGTGCTATGCTGTGATCGTGGGTGCTTCGTATCTTTTCATTATTTTCTTTTCTTTTTTCCTTTTCTGTTTTCTTTTTCATTTCTTTTTCTTGTGTTTTTTTCTTTCTTTCTTTCTTTCTCTTCTTTTTTCTCCCTTTTTTTTTTGGACTTGCTTGAGTACAACCATTGCAATATGTTGAGGCTATCAACCCTTCAATGGGTTTGGAAATGTTAAGCTTCGAAGGCTCAAGAAATGGATATTACAGTGATGATTGTGTCCTAGCCTTGTTGTTAGAGAAGCAGTTGTTGAGATGGGGAGATACACTTGAGATATTGCAACCCTCTTTGGAACGTGCGATATTGGTACAACTAGGGTAACAGCTGCCATGAGCCAAATGTAGAGCTTGACCAGTGGTTGTCATGGAGTGGAGCAGGGCTCATCCCTGGAAGGATAGACCGAAAAAGGAGAAAGGTGTATAGAAAGGGATGGTGCCCCATCTACACCATCAGAGATGTTGGTCAAGGCTTCCTATGGTGATAACGAGGGTTGCATGC
Organism: Lygodium microphyllum; assembly: GCF_053477565.2. NCBI lineage: Eukaryota > Viridiplantae > Streptophyta > Polypodiopsida > Schizaeales > Lygodiaceae > Lygodium > Lygodium microphyllum. The sequence goes on along the minus strand of NC_141156.1, from coordinate 68,537,004 downwards.
CCTCAAATTGGAGGCAGGAATGGTCACACGACTTCTAAATGTGTGGTGAGAGGAGGACCTGAGGAGCTTAGTCTATCAAACCCAACTCTTCTCCTTGCGCTTAAATATCATTGCTTGTGTGTGTTGATATTATCTATACAAGGTCACAAAATTCATTGTTTATTTATGTACATGTTTACAAATCCATGTCACTTCACGAGGATAAAAACCAATTGTAGAACTCAGGATTGTGGCACACGCATCCAATACTCGTGGTAGCCTTCTTAATAACATCAGGTATTTTGCAACATCAAGTATCATGGTACCTTGTCCAAGTCTACTTGCAACATGTAGCTCCTCCTTAGTGAGAACCTTATCAGCCAAAGAGTTCTCTTGGCTAGTTCCAGCTAAGTCTGTACCCTGAATGGCAGTCAGTACTACTCGAAAGGAAGTTGGTGCCACATAGGTTGGGTCTCTTTGAGACTGCCATTTGGCCAATCGCTCTTCTGAGACTGTCATGATTTGGGCTCCTAGTTCGGCCATTGCAACATGGTTTTCAAACCAACATTTCTCAAATTGACCTTGACCCTCTGATTGTCACTTTAGTTTCTCTATCCCTATGAGATTTGGTTGGCAGAGCACATCATTGAATGTCACAGTTAAGCGTAGTTTGTCGGCTTCCTCGTCAGAGGTGAGTCGCATGAGTTCATGCAGGAGCTTGTCATAATGCTCATCAAGATGTTCTTACTCTTCCCATGACAGGGGAAATGGCAAGTATTCTTCAAGCTGCTCCTTAGGGAATGCGCCCATGTCTGCCAGGACATAGACAAGTGCAAACACTTTGAGCTTAGCATCCAACTCAATTAAGCATTCTACGACACTTCTATGTTCAACGAGGGCTTTCTCGATTGCTATCTCATGCAAGGTTCTAGGAGTTTCCCTAGGCTTTAGCATAGCTGGGGGCTCAGGCCTAAATGAGCAAGATTGGTCAACGCTAGGGTTACTTATGCTCTCAGGGTTTCCATGTATCCCCTGAGGCTTTGTTATTGCATCATGGTTCTCCTTAGATGTGACTGGTATAAATTTGTCACCCTGTTGTGATAGTGTTGTATCCACTCTTGATTAGTCAATGCGAGTTCTATTGTCAGTGGATTGAGTGTTGCAAGCAACCGTTGATGCTAATGGCTGCTTTGAGTTTTCAGAACACACGGATGTGTCTGAGGTTTCACCAGTATTAGGAGAGACATCAATGGGTTCATTAGTGGATGGTCTCGATACTTTATTCCTCAACTCTTCGGCACCCTTGATTTCAATCTTCTTGGGGTCTACAGCCACTTGCAACTGCCGTTGTTGTTTTCTTTCTTTTCTCTTCTTTTTCTTAGGCAATCGAGATGTATCCCTTGAAGACTCGGGACCTTGAGCTAGATCAGTTCTTGATGTACTTGGCTGGGCCTCAGCATTCTCTTTCTCTAGTGTGTCCTCATGGGGCATAGCCGTGGCCTGCTGAATAGCCTCACTAGGTTGTGAGCGTACAACTGCCTCTCTTTTTGGAGAGTCTAGCTCTTCAGCCAATTCCCTTCTATTTAACTCCTCCAGCCTAGGCTTTGAGCACTTTGGAAGTGCTGGAGCTGTCAAGGATGCTGGTTGCGGCACCTCCTCCACAGGTGAACTGCTAAGGACACGTTCCGCAAGGGGCTTGTCATGGCCAGGGGTTGTGACTGCTGTGATCCTTGATTGGAAGTAGTAGCAGCTATTTTAATGGACTGGCTAATGTTACTAGATTGCAGTGTCAAGTCCCTAGGGCGATCGGAAGTGGTCATGTCTTTTGTCGCCCTTTGAGCATTCACTTGTGTAGATGGAGCATGAGTTGATCTAGTCACATTAGGTTGCACAGGCATATCCTTGGGCCGAGAGCTACGGATAGTGTCATGTCCCACCTCTTGGACATTTGGAAGCTTAGATGGAGATAGAGATTGGGATTGAGCAACTACACTTGATGACTGTTGTTGTGCTTCCTGTGTCCGTTTAGGGAAAGAGGGTGTAGGAGACTTGGGACTCCTAAGTGGCTCTGACATTGGCTAGAAGATTTGCTCGTGGCTGTTAGATGATGTTACCATTTGCTTTGTTGAGCATTTAACCTTGCCATGAGCAATGTTGTACCTATGAGGCTTGTTATCCTCTTGAGGAATCAAAGGCTCCTTGGGCACTAGTGGCTTTTGTGTATCCTCAACGATTACATCTGATATCTGCTTGTCAAGCATGCTAGGCTGAGGATCTGTTGAAAATCAGAGTTGCAGCATTGGAATGTGTGCACAAGAGGGAGAAGAGAGCTCAAGTACAAGAACAAAATCCTGCTTACTAAGTTGCTTAGAGTACAACTTGGGTACACTCTCCCACACTTGATAGTGACCCATAGGCTGTTTATATAGCCTCTGCCAAGCTAGGATTAGGGTTTCCCCTGCCCCTAGGGCTATTCACACTCATCTGCCCTTATACTCCCTTGCTTATAGTGGGTTCCTATGCCTGTCTTCTAACACCCCCCTCAATGCCAGGGTGGCGTTGGATTACAAGGCATGTAAGATGTTCCCCCCCTTCTTAGGATGCCTTTATAAATCAAGCTTACAAGAGTGTTTTAGGTAGATGATTTAAAGAGTCAAAATAGTCGATCTTCAGATGGATTGGAGGCATAGTTGGTCACCAATTCTTTGGGTATATCAGGATTGTTGGGGCATTTACTCGTGATATGCCCTGTCTTCTTGCATTTGTTACATTTCATCTTCTCGAGATACTTCTTCCAGCTGTTGTTTACAAGATGTCATTTTTTCTTACAGAAGGAACATCTAGTGAGAGCTGTATGTACCAATACTTGATCACGGGAAGTTGAAGATGCCTGACTGTTGCTGCTTTCTTTGTGGTTCCTCTTTTCTTCATCCAAACATGATTGAATGGTACTTGCCAATGTAGGATTTGGAATGTTGGTGAGAATGAGTACAAGCATAGGAAACACCTATTTTACAACTTTTAGGAGAATAGCAATAGCATCTTCTTCATGTATTGGAGCTTGTAAAGAGGCAAGCTGTGCCATAAGACCCTTCATATGAGAGATGAATTTTCCCAAATCTTCTCCTGATTGATATTCCAAGCTAAAGAATTCAATTTTAAGGAAGATTTTAGTATTTTTACGAGTGGCTCCATAGAGCTTTTCAAGCTCATCCCATTTTTCTTTAGCAGTGTTTAGTTGATCAACATGATGAATCAGGGATTCATCTAAGTGTAACATTATGATTACTTGAGCACGTTGGTCATCCTCTATATCAACCAAATTTGTAGAGTGTATAGGTCTACTGCATTGAATGAGAGGCCAATACCCTCTCTCCATCATTTTGTATTTTATAAGTACTTGCCCCATGGATGGAAATCTTTGCCATCAAACTTTCGAATTTGAGGATAGAAATCAGCATATGTTGTGGTCATTGGGAAGGTCTTACCACTTGTTAGGACAAGGGCAGTGTCTAGTCCCTTACAAATTTTCCACTGAATGAGGAAACAAATCAAACAATTTAAAATCAAAGTTGCAATGAAGAGAGAGGCTGAAAATCATATAAATGTAATATTTCAAAGTATGATTGTGGTGGTCCTTTCTTATGTGCAAACTTCTTCCGAGGTTTAATAGTCTTTTTAGGTTTTAATGAAGTAAACCTAGACTAGACTTCACGCTCCTCCTTGTGGTATGGCTTAGTGGATGAAGCTTGTGTTGGACAAGGTTGGTCTATGATCTCAATGCTTATTGCTGATGATTCCGAGGAGAGTACAATGACACATCCTTTTGATTTCATTGACCAATGTACTTGAAACAAAGTCACTCACGGTATGCAATACACTTCTAGTGTATGATGGTCTGTGTGTTTATAATTGTACACATAACCGTACAACAATATACAAAGAGGAATAACAAAACTCACTAGATTTTAGTGAATACCCAACAAGCAAATGATTAGATGATTAATGATTAGTGTTTAGAAACACTAATGTCAAGCTTAGTGAAATGCTTGAATGAAACCCGGTTGGAAGTCGGCTTCCCAATGCACTTAGTGATGTCCATTGAGCATGCCCAAGAACTTTTGAATCTAGAATAAGCTTCAAAGAATATACTTCAGTGATTAGAATCACTGTTAATGAAGCTTAGAGTGAAAAAATGACAAAATGTCAAGCCTAGAGCTTGCTGGCTATGGATTCCACAGGATACACAGTTAGGCTTTGTCAAAGATCTCTCTCTATAGGGCAAATTTCTAGGAACCCTTGTAGATGAGGATAGCCCACTAGGGGGGCTATCAAAGCCCCAAGATGGTTGCTGGGATCGCCTCGCCTGTTGCATGCACAGCAGTATAGATTTCGTGCTGTCAGAAAACTGCGCCTGTTTTGGAAACCATGCAATGCCGGGCTCAGTCGTGGACAATGTTGGGGGTAGACCTGACGAGGAGTTGCGGCCTGATGTGGGGAAGAGATCTCTAGAAGAAAGCACGAGCTAATATGTCCTCCCCAAGTCCTCCAATGGAGGTAGGTTGCAGGCAGCTAACGGAGGAACGAAGGATAAGATGAAGGAGATGATAGCTCATGTGCACTTAGTGGTAGCTGAGGGTATAGGAAGCTGAGGGGATCAGAGGAGGCTTTGTTACCATGTTGAAAATCAGAGTTGCAGCATTGGAATGTGTGCACAAGCGGGAGAAGAGAGCTCAAAGTACAACAACAAAATCTTGCTTACTAAGTTGCTTAGAGTACAACTTGTGTACACTCTCCCACACTTGATAGTGACCCATAGGCTGTTTATATAGCCTCTGCCAAGCTAGAGTTAGTGTTTTCCCTTCCCCTAGGGCTATTCACACTCATCTACCCTTATACTCCCTTGCTTATAGTGGGTTCCTATGCCTGTCTTCTAACAGGATCTACCCTCCGATTAGTCCCATTTGGTTTCTTGATTTCAACCGTTGTTACGCGAGCGGTGATCGAGATCAAGCCTCACTCACAACCCGATAACGAGATATTAAGGAGTGCCGGTTAGGGTAATCGACTTTGTCGAATGCACAACACAATGTGGAAAATTTAAAATATTTAATAACACACCACGAATCACAAGACAACTCACAATGAAAGTAACAAAATTTTGACAACAAAACCAAGAAAACTATATTCTCATACCTTAATAGCCTTGATCCGAGGCTTGACACCACAAAGTCTAACTTCTTCCACTTCGACAATAGCATGTCCAAAAGTATTTTCTCGCATGCGACCCTCCTCTCACATCTCTCACAAGATGACAAGAAGATACAAGGGAAGGGGGGCCCTAACTCTCCACTCTCCACTCTCCTCTCCTTTTATAGTTTTTTACATCCTCCCTTATGTTGGACATGCTTTTGCTTGTCCAAAAAGCCTTAGGCTTTTTACAAGGTGAAGGCTTTTTAAGCCTTTCTTCTCTTAAGGCTAAACGTTTACATGCTAAGGCACACTTTTTAAAGCTTCAAAAGCTTAAGCATTAAAAAATAGCCTTTAAGGCTATTAAAACTTCCTGCTTTTCCTAACGCGTTACTTGGCTCATGAGATGGATCATCAATATGCTATTCTTGCTGGCTCTTTGCATGTTTTTATGGCCGTTTTGCTTTCGTGTTTCTCCTCTCCAACGTCTTTCTCAGAAAATTGATCATTCCCATCAGCAAAATCGTAGTCCTATCTCATCTTCCTTCATTTCATTCACCGACTTAATGTTCTGCTCTTCTGTTGTGCCTGCTCCTTCCTCTATCTCTGCTCGCGCTCCCATTTCTCCTTGGCCGCCCTGAGTTCAAAGTCCATGACGATGGAACACCGACAAAGTGAGGATGAGATGTCCCTTTGTGTGTGCCTAACGGCCTCCCTCTATGTGCGATCCTCGCTCTCTCTCTCTCTCTCTCTCTCTCTCTCTCTCTCTCTCTCTCTCTCTCTCTCTCTCTCTCTGTGTGTGTAACCAAGCTCGGCCTGCTTCTTCCTTCGAGAACCTCTTTGCCTCTCGCAGTGCTCTTCAACTTCTTCCATCTGCTTTTGCTAATGGAGCAACATGTCCTTTGACCTTAAGCATGTGTGTATCGCTCGTGACCATCTCTGCGTAGTAGTCGAGAGGGCGCAGATAGGGAATCCCAAGGTTCTGTAGCTTCATGTAAGCTTCGCGGGTGCCTTTGAGAGCCTGCTTGTAGAAGGCCATCTCTCCTTGTTACGATCATTATTGCCACCCGAAAATTTATCTTTTTGTTGTCCTTTCTCTTGTCGATGAGATCCATTTTGCTGCTGGATTGGTTTCCTTGATACTTTCTTCATCCTTGCCTTCTCTCACCAATCTGTTAGTTGTTTTTCCAACACCCTTCTCAGGAAACTGTGACCGCTCAAACCCATCAGTGTCCTCCATATCCATGTGACCATCATTCTCAAACAAGTCTTCTACATCGAGTAGATTAGAACTCATTTCAGTAACCTCAGTCTTTTTGGTTCCACATAACTATTTTCTGGCTCTATGGCAACATCATTAGAGCTTCTGCTGTCCACAATAGTATCCGCGATCATCAATGGGGAAATGGAATATGATGGATGTCTGTAGAGAGGATCAAAAAACCGAGGTGATCTTGAAGTAGAATTCTTTGAGACATGCCCATTCTCTAGCGCTATGCTCTTGTGCTTTGCAATCCAGTCTGACCTGCTCCAGACGTATAACGGAGGGGCAACAGAATTCCAATCACCTAATAGATTCGAATTCACATCAACTGAACCAGGTAAATAAAATGACCCCCCTTTAGGAGATCAAGATCTTCCCATATGAGATCATATGGTTCTTTCTTTTGGTCCAACCGTTCAGTTTCTTTTGGAACTATGAGCACAATGAGCTTTGCTAGAACATGATCAATAAATTGAGTTGCAAGGCCACCCTTTATGCCGAAAGGAGGATTCAACCCCATAATTACCCTATTTCCATCCACCAACTCTCCCTGCCTCATTGTAAACCAATCTTTCTTCACAAAACTGAAATCATTCTTTGTTTGAATGACATCAAAGTTCTTGTACTCACACTTCTTCCTAATCTCATCCAGCTTCCTTTTCAATAGCAACAAGAACTCATTTTCTCCACAGCAAAAATCCACCACCATCGAGTGCTTCCTATGATCTCCATACGACTTCTGCCTGAACAACTCAGGTTGGCTTGATCTTTCAGCATAATTCCTAGAAGTGTCGCTTGGACCTATCCCATCAATAAGGCCATGTCTATCATATTTACCAAGTGATCTCTTCCCACCAACTCCATACTTGTCATATTTACCAGGTGAGCTCCTTCCACTATCCATGTTGCACCGATGTTTTTCAGGAGATTTTTTAAGCGGTTTTCCATGACCAGATATGTCATTTCTCTTTTCTGCCTCTGACCTATGTTTCTCATGTGACTTTCGTACTTGACTATATAGCTCATGTTTCCCTTCTAGCTTATGCCTTAGCTTCCCAGGGAAATCTATTTTTTTAGAACTCAATCTGACAGCCTCCACCATACTGCTCTTGCAGCTCAATCTTTTCGTCATCATAGATAGAACTCCAAAACTCTATTGCTTGAAGTGCAACTGACTCGTCATCCTCTCTGACTGCCCTTAAGGTGATCGTGAACTTCATCAATGTAACCTTGAATAACTTCAGGAACCTTCCTTGCATCGTACCCAAAGTTCTTGAAGATTCGTCCTAACCAAAGCGTCATCGTACAAACCTGCATCCTTCTCAATGCTAGGAGCGAAACCATTCTTTGAATTTTTTTATTTTCATGCAATGTGCCCTAGTAGAAATATGTTTTGGAAGGAAAAATCCATGCACAACCATAACATGATTTGATAAAGCATGCAATTAATCGAATCCATGACATGCTACCATTCAAACAATGCTCACACAAAAAATATGGATGCACTAAAGATATTTGTGCCTAGCCTATCTAGAGGTGATTGTGCATCATGCAAGATGCAAACAAAATTCCTTAATTAATTAAAAAATCATTATCCTTACCTCTCAACTCTCATAAAAAAGATATGATATATTCCGCTCCACCCATTCAAAAATCTCACAATCACTCTAGAAAATGATGGCCCTCAAGATGTTGACCAAATATGAACAACACTTGTCACAATTGATGGCGTCCATCACGACCCTCTATCTCACCCAACCACCTTACACTCTCAACCAGAGGTTCCTAACTTTGTGATGAACATCCCAAATGGTGCATGCAAGAAATGTGCGTGCTCAATGGCAGGTGCTCTCTCATGTGCGCATGCATCTAAATTTGACTGCATATAGCTGGAGCGGACCTCATGCCGTGCTAGTGCTCAATGATGGTGCAAAATGTGCATAATCCCAACCCATGGCATGGAAGTATTTGATAAGAATAGGAGACGACCCCCGAGTGCAGTGCATCAATAAGTGCAACGTGAAGTGCTCGTGAACCCATTATCCCCTGTGATGTGCAAGAGTCTCGACAAAAAACATACCTAGCTCCTCAAATGTCAGTAGCTATTGACAAACACAAGCTTCATCTTGTTCAAAAAATTACCAAGCTCAACCAAGGCTATCGAGTTTCACACTAAACAAATTAAACAAAATGACAAAAACAAATTCTAAGCTAGATAAACACAAGAAATCCAACTACGAAACAACAAAACAAATTGACACACAACAACTAAGCAAGCATAAATCAAACCTAACTACAATTTGACTAGAGGTTTTCAGTTTTCGAAAAAATACTTGACACCGTGAGGGGCTCGGTCACTCCAATGTTTTTGACTCAAGACTTGGTCTTTCATTTAGATCTCCTCCTATGCTTCTTTGCTCTTGATACGATCTGGGCTTCAATTGTCAGAGGAGGTTTAGCAAGGGATTTTGGCACCCAAATCCATCGGTTACTTGTGTAATACCCTTGAGCACGTAGCAACGCTTTGAATATCCATCGCGGTGTTGTGCTGACCCTCCATCGATGACTTCATCTATAAGGCTTGGGCTTCTTTTGGGGTCTTCTATGATATTTTCCATTCCAAAGGCCGTCCTTGGCATTGTCTCCTAACCTTCTTGTTTCAAGCATGGCCTCACTCACTAGTTCTCGTCGTTCGACCTGTGCTTGTATCAACTCTTCCAACAAGTCCTTGCTCTCTTTAGCAAGCTTGACTATTATGTCAGCACCTTCCTTGCCTTTCCCTTGAGGTTCGATGAGGTCTCCCTTTGATTGTTGGCACAAGCTGTGTGCTTGTCATATGAGGTGATAAGAGGTGTTTCTGTGCTTGTTCATGGGAAACCTCTGTGGCAATCAGCTTCATAGTTGCCTCGGAAGCCTTAACAAACACAGATTTCTATTATTTCCAAGAACAAGGGAGTGACTGTACTTCCATTGCTATAGGTTCATCCAAGAGTCCCAAGTCTAAGTGGTCATAGCTTGTAGCAAGTGACATGAAAGTCGCGTGCAAGATATGACAATGAAGAAGAGCTGATGAAAGAAGATGAAGCTAAAGAATCTATACTTGTTGAATTTCATTCCATGGCTACTAAAGTACATTTTCAGTTGCTGCATATACAAACCCAAAGCTGATTCTTATAGGTGAAGCTGATCTTTTTAATGGTATAGCATTAAGTACAGTAAGAACAGGAAAAGGTACTACTGTAAATCATCATACAACAACAAAGATCAAAGATTTATCTATGGAAGAAGGGTGGTCAACTAGAAGCCAGCATGCTCATTGCATTGCTCAAGTTCTAGTTCATTTCCTTGAAGAAGATTATGAAGAAGATTTTTGGCAAAAGATCGGCCAATATTTGAGCACAATGAAGAAAAAAGAGACTTGGTCTAATGAAGAGTTCAAGCATATTAAGAGGAAAGCTTATGGCTTCTTTCTTAAAAATAGGCATCTATGGAATCACGCAAAGAAGAAGAAGAGAGGAGTGTATGTCCGAGTTTTAGGTAACAAAAGATTACAACAATAGGTAATGAAGGAATTTCATGAAAGCCTGTGGGCTAGCCACAGAGGCATATGGGGAACCTTTAGTAAAGTCAAATCAAAATATTGGTGGAAAAATATGTATCAGGACATAGCACATTTTTTTTAAACCTGTTATGTGTGTCATATGTATTCTATGGTCAAGCATCGAGATGGGTTACAACCGACTTATCCCTTGTCTATACATTATAGATAGGTTATTGATCTCGTAACTATGCCTACAAGGATATGGAATATGCAGTATTCAGTGCTTGCAAGAGAGGATCTAGCTTATCAAGTGGAAGGTAAAGCTTTAACAACCAAGCCACTCAAGCTGTTTGTTGCTTTTTGCTTGAAGAAGTATTTTGTAGATATGGCTGTGTTAGCAAGGTAACCGCAGATAGAGGAGAGTTGGATGCTGATGAGCCATGCAACTTCTTTGCTCAATTGGGTATTAAGTTGGCTTTAACATAAACCTACAAACCTGAAGTAAATGGGAAAAGTGAGAGAGGGCATCAGCCTATTCTCAAAGCTTTAGCAATGTCTTGTAGAGAAAAGATCAAGGATTGGCCTAAAATGCTACATTTTGCATTATGGGCTGACCAGACTACTCACAGTGCTGTAACTGGTTATATGCTAGCTAAACTTATGCACAGACAACAACCAATTCTGCCAATTAAAGAATCTATTCTCACATGGAGACTTCTACCTTGGGAGGAAGGCGTTAGCAGAGAAGAGTTGCTGACTTTGCGCATATGGCAGCTAGAAAGAAGGCCTGAAGATGTTCAAGCAGATATTAAGAAGTTAAAAATAGCAAGACTAAAAAACAAAAGAAGATTTGATAGGCAACATTGACTTCAACCAAGAGCTATCCAAGAAAATGATTGGGTGCTTGTCTATGATAGTAGCCTAGATAATCAATACAGTGCCTCTAGGAAGATAGTAAAGTGTTGGTTTGGCCCATATGTTGTAAAGGTCGTTCATGACAATGCCACATATTCATTGGTTGTACCCGTAGCTGGAAAAAGAATCAAGCTCTTCAAACGAAGAGAAAGTTCAATATATGAGTTAAAAGACTTGGAAGACATAGAGGAAGAAGAAGAGGCAGAAGATGAAGACATTCTTCTGACACTACAGATCCGTAAGACTTTGGCACATGCCAAAGGATGTGCAGGTTAGGAGGAGGTGGATGTCGTGCCGCTATGCACACACAGTGTAAAAAAATCTAAAGTGTGGCTTTCTTATTGATTTAGAGAGCCAATGCCATTTTAGACATTAGTGTTAGTATCCATGGTTCAAAAATATTAGATTTTTGGACAAGTTTTAGTCAATTTTTGGTATTTTAGATATTATCTCTTGTAGAAATCCATAAAACTATAGACAACTTCTAGATTAGGATAACATGTAAAAGAAAGCAAGTAGCTTTTAGCTATTTTGGGAGGATTTTATGTAAAGAAAGATTAGTGAAATCACACAATGCACGATCACTGTTTTCAAGCAGTGAACAACACTCCGAAATGGGAGATAAAGAGGGATTGATATGGCAGAATTCTTGCCAACTGATGCTAGTATTTTACCCCCCTTTCAGAGCCAATGAAAGCCATAAAATCGGCTATCTGAGTAGCATAGATGAAGGTATTATTTTATATACGTTTTTGTCTACAAGAGTTTTATCTTCTCATAATGTAGAAATAAACTGATAGGTTTCATCTCTCTTAGTATTCTTCTACATTTTCTATTTCTTTTTGTGAGTATTCTTCTATGTCTTCTATTTCTTTGAACCCCTTCTCTTCCGTCTACTCCTCTCTCTGAATCTCCCTTCACCCTGCTGTCTCTTACCCCCGTGGAGGACTTTCGATACCAAACACTTCAACACCATGTTAGGGGAAGTTTATGCTATCATCAGAGGTGAATTCTGAAATATATTTGCACTGATTTGGGGCTGATATCTTCAGCCATATTCAGAGAATTAGCTACAACAGTGTTCTTTTAATTCATTTCTTACTTTACAGAAGACATCTTGTCAAAATATGCAAGTATTATGTGCCCCTATGGCAAGGCAATGTTTGTAGATCATTCATAGATGCTTTGAGTTGAATTAAGAGGAGCTTTTTCTCTTATTTCTTGGCTATGGTAACTTATCCTTATCAGGAACTCAATTTGAAGCTCTCTTGAAGCGAGTCTCTTTGCCCTACAAGCCTTGTAATTGACTCATAAGCTTGCACATGCATACTTAAATAGTACGTAGTTAAAAGACTGCTGGGGTCAGGTTCCTCGTAGCAATGTGTAGATAAAGCAAGGGTTCAATGGGGTGGAAAAAATTGTCGAGTTTGAGGAGAATTACACATAAAGGCTTCTTGAGACCTCATTTGTGATTTTGGCAACACGATGTAGCATAATTGAGCTCATTGATGCGTGAGCTTTTGGTAGGGCTACATGTATTGTTTGAAGAGTACGGTGTACTTTCCATGGTCCTTTGTGCCTTGCTCACCACTATTGATTGCAATGGTACTGAGATGGAGTGTGAAAAAAAATCATGCAAATGGGTCAGGGTGACACGTCTAACCATAGGCGAGAGACAAGCTCCCTAGGTATGTCCTTCCCTTGATGTGCCCTGAACAATTGTGGGGGATATGTAAAGGGCTAGGGGACTAGGGATGAAGCCAGCCGGAGCCAGCCAACCAAGGTCACTAGACGTACCTAATTTGAGGACCCCTAGGTGTTGTGCTATGATCATGAGTGCTTTTTTTTTCTTTCCTTCCTTCTTTCTTTCTTTTCTTTTCTTTTCTTTTTGTTTTCTCTCTTTTTTTCTTCTTCTTTTTTTCCTTTTTTGGATAAAATGAATATAACTAATGCAATATATTGAGGCTATTAGTCTTTCATTTGGATTGAGAAATGTCGAGATCCAAAGGCTGTTAAAAATGAATATTACAAAGATGATTGTGTTACTAGCCTCGATGCTATGGGAACAATTGTGGAGATGGAGAGATACACTTGAGATTTTGCAAACCTCTTTGTAACATGTGAGACATCGGTATAACTGAGGTAGCAACTAGAGTGAGCTGTGCATGGACAAGGAACAAAGCATCTAGCAAATTGAATCTTGGTTGATGAAGAAATGTTCGTCTTTGCTGAGAGTGTGACTCCTACCTGGATGTAGAGTTTGGCCAAGAAAGAGAGAGTAGCTGATGACTATGCTTATTTGGGCCATACTCAAATACAATGTGTGCTTTCTCTAGGGGTGATTTTCTCTTCCCGTGGAAATTCCATCATGGCTCTTTATTCTTGGTATTTCTGTTGCTTTCTCCATAATGGTTCTTTTTGGGGTTGGTGATCTGACATTGAACACTTTCGTATAGAGACCTATGTCATCCTACATTCACTTGGCAACTCGTGAGAGTACATGCAAGCCCTATGCTTCAACCATAATGAACAAGTGTAGCTCAAAGAGACATCACTTATCTAAATCCCATGGTGTTGACTTCAATGCATACCACCTACGCTTGATTATCATTGCTTGTGTGTGTATTGGCTTTGTTTTTTGGGTATTATCTATACATAGTCACAAAACACGTTGTTTATTTATATACATTTTTATAAATCCATGTCACTTTGCAAGGATAAAAACCAATTCTAGAGCTCAGGATTGTACTAGAGTGTGGCACATGCATCTAGTACTCGTGGCAACCTACTCAATAACAACAGATATTTTGCAACATCGAGTAGCATGGTACCTTGTCTGAGTCTATTGGCAACATGTACCTCCTCCTCAATGAGAATTTTATCAATTAGAGAGTTCTCTTGGCTAGTTCCAGCAAAGTCCATTCCCCAAACGGTAGTTAATACTCGAAAGGAAGTTGGTGCCACATAGGTTGGGTCTCTTTGAGACCGTCATTTGGCCAATCGCTCCTCTAAGACTTGGGCTCCAAGTTTGGCCATTGTAGCACGGTTTTAAAACCAACGCTTTTGAAATTGACTTCGACCCTCTGATTGTCACTTTAGTTGCTCTATCTCTAAGAGATTTGGTTGGCAAAGCGCTTCATTGAATGTCATAGTTAAGTGTAGTTCGTCGGCCTCCTTGTCAGAGATGAGTTGTATGTGTTCATGTAGGACCTTGTCATAGTGCTCGTTAAGATATTCTTGCTCTTCCCAGGATAGCAGATATGGCAAGTATTCCTCAAGCTATTCCCTAGGGAATTTGCCCATGTCTGCAAGGATATAGACACGTGCGAATAATTTGAGTTTAGCATCCAACTCAGTCAAGCACTCTGTGACACCTTTACGTTCTATGAAGTCTTGCTCGATTGCTATCTCTTGCAAGGTTTTGGGAGTTTTCCTAAGTTGTAGCATAGCTGGGGGCTCATGCCTAGATGAGCAAGATTGGTCAATGCTAAGATTGCTTATGTCCTCAAGGTTTTCATGTTTCTCCTAGGGCTTTGCTGCTATTGTGTCATGGTTCTCCTCAGATGTGACTGGTATAGTTTTGTCACCCTATTGTGACAGTGGTGTATCCACTATTAATTGGTCAATGCAAGTTCTGTTTTTGCAAGCAATCATTGATAGTAATGGTTGCTTTGACTATCTACATTTTGAGTTGGTTGTAGTGGTGGCATGATGGCTAGAGCTCAAATAGGTTCAAAGTAGAACTCTTTTGATTCACCACTCTCTTGATCATCAATCTTATTATTGTTGTCACCTTCATGGTGATCATGAGCTATTGAACTACTATGAACTTGTAATTTCTCCCATCAATGGCCCTTGGTTTTCATACCACTTCTTTCAACTATCGGTTCATCCTCTTCTGATTTTCAGCCATTCTTCATATAGGCTCCAGCAATGGCCCTTGGTTTTCATACCACTTCTTTCAACTATTGGTTCATACGACTTCTTTCAACTATTGGTTCATCCTCTTCTAATTTTCAGCCATTCTTCATATAGGCACTAGCATAAGCATCTTGTCGAACCATTTTTTTGCACCCTTGTGTGATGCAAATCTATATGTCGCTCCTCAACTATATTTCTTCCCATACCAATCTTCCTTGTTGAATCAACATACTGCAGTGACATTTGCTTTTTGTGACCTTGTACCCACACAATAGCTACTATCAAGACAGCATCCATAATCTATCTCCTCTTGATCTAAAAATTTGCAATGTTTATCTTCTTGTAACAATTCAACTTTATTTCTAGCCCTTTGAGGTATTTTGTTTAAGTAGACACATTTTCTCATTCATACTAATCTTGTAATGTCTAGAAGGCATAGACCAAATCTCTAGTTTCACCTATGCTACTGCTATTTTGAGGCAATTGTCTCTAACAAGCACTAAGTGTCAACACTTCATCCTCATCTTTCATATCCAATAGAGTACTTGCTGCCACTATATTCCTTCAATGAACACCCAAGATAGTAGAAATTATTATTTGATTGGTTGATATTGTTCTATCACATTATTCAATTTCATCATTAAAGAGGTTCTCTTGACAAAAAGTTCACTTGCTAAAAGTGGGATACCTTGAGTTAAGTCAATGTGATATAAATGCTGGAGACAAGACTCGCTTCAACATCTAAATTTCTGTATTTATTATCTTTCTTTGGGCATATCAATTTAGGATTTTAGATTACATAGGTCACCTCATATATATAGTTTTCCTCTTTCTTGTCCCAGGCTCTTTTCATAACTTTTTTTCTCTTAACACACTTAATTCAAATGTAATACACCACATTCTCTCTCTTGTTTAGCCCAACTTAGTCTCTAATCTCTCCTTTAAAGTAAGTAGGACTTTTGATCCAAAACTCCAAGTTTCCACTCTATAACAACATAAACTTCAAATTTGAATTCCATGAACCTTTCAACTAGTCAAAGATACCAATCCAGAGATCTATATTGAGTCACGAGTTCTTTTGTTTAATCCTTAAGACTACTATTCTAAGTTATTATTAACTCTCTAGGCCTATGTTAATAGCCTCTATCCATTGAGCTTCAAAATAACTTATTAAAATACTCTATAGGACTATGTTAACACTCTCCATCCTTTGAAATTCAAAATAACTTATGAGTACTCTCTCTCTCTCTCTCTCTCTCTCTCTCTCTCTCTCTCTCTCTCTCTCTCTCTCTCTCTCTCTCTCTCTCTCTCTCTCTCTCTCTCTCTCTCTCTCTCTCTCTCTCTCTCTCTCTCTCTCTCTCTCTCTCTCTCTCTCTCTCTCTCTCTCTCTCTCTCTCTCTCTCTCTCTCTCTCTCTCTCTCTCTCTCTCTCTCTCTCTCTCTCTCTCTCTCTCCACTTTCATTTTCTGGTTTTTGTAAGGAGAATTTAAGATTGGCCTATTGCCTTGTGAAGAATAGAAGCTTTTTGCTAAAATTATGACTAAAAAACGATTTGACTTCTCATGTCCCTTGTCATGTCCTCAACCTCTTGCAAATCTACTATATTCACATGCAATGAAAGATGTAGCCGATGCTTTATATCTTCTATCTAGCCAAATGATTAACAATGTTCCCAATCTATGCTAAGATAGTGCCCTTTATGCTTGTGATAATCCCTTTCTTTGACCTCCTCCCCCGGCTTGAATTTGATCTTCCTTTTATCCTATTCACAGTTGGCCATTTTGTTTAGAAACTAAAGATGTGAATTTGATCTTCCTTTTATCCTATTCACAGTTGGCCATTTTGTTTAGAAACTAAATATGTGAATCATTTAAATTTGTAGGGTAAGCTCCTTTTCATTTTTGCAATTAGCAACACTACAACCATCCTCAAGCTATTGATGCTCCCAGTATGCAATTCACCTTATCCCAATCTTCCAATTGACCCCTCCTCTTTAGTTGCCCATTTATGAGCTCCTTCTTTCATTTCAAATATCCATTAATGTAAAACATGCAGTCCCCAATTGTATCTCCCTCCTCTTTGTATCTTTCCTCCTCAAAGGTAGCGTTCTTTTTTTCTATCTCTCATGATGAAAAACATTGGGTCTCTCTCTATGCAACCTACTACCACCCTTTGGCTTCTTTGTTTATGATCTCTTCCACTAGCTCACCATAAATGTGCTTTAGTCTTGTTACTTTTTTGAGGCCTTTGAGAAAAACACTTTATAAAACCTTGTTCACACACACAGACTCACAAGCACACAATATCAATGTAAATCATCGCATATATTTATACCTCAAGGCATCCATGTGACATACTAACACCAACATAAACAAAAGTATAAAGCCTAATCACATAGTAAAAAAACCCATCTCAAACATTAGTAGGTACTTAAGTAGTAGGCCCAAGAAATGCACATGTAAAATGAAAATAAAATATTTATGTAAAGACACAAGGCTATAGATTACTTAGGTATCCTCCAATATTAGAAAAACTCTCTTGACATCCTTATCTCTCTTTTTATAGCAAAATATCAGCACTAAGCCCAATACCCCTTGCAAAAATTCTTTGGATTTAAAAGTGATCCACAACCTCACACTATTGCCCACTACATGAGCTCCTTCACAAGCCTCTATGCACCTAGGAAAAGAAAATGATTTTTGCCGCATTGAAGCCTTGTGCTCAAGCACAATACACTTTGAGTAGAATACAACTGCAAAAATGTTGTGCACTTCAACCATTCAATGCTTACATAAGACAATATGTATTCATTAAAGAATTATGTATAGCTTAACTAATACTTTATTTTCAATGCACATGCAAACATAAAAATTGATTTGTTTATAGTATAGGTCTTTAACTCTCTTAGAACCTTATGGCTCTTTGAGAATATGAACTACACTCTGCCCAACCTATAAGAATCATTCATGATTATATTTTGAAATTATAGAACCCCTCTTCTAGCCATTGGTGACCTTGACAGCCCTCAAGTCACCCTTCCACCTCACTCTCTAACCCCAAGATTCCTAACTAGTGTTAATTTTCTCAGTGGTGTAGTGCTAAAAGGTGGGTGCTCAATGATGGTGCTAACTCTCATGCACATGCAACTAAGTTTTGCTAGGTATAGCCTTACCAACCCTCATACCATAAAGTGTATCAAACAAGTTCGATTCAATGTGTCATCCTCCTCAGCATGGTTGTATTTTGAAAAGAACGGGTATTGACTTATGTAGTGCAAAGAAACATGTGTTATATGGTGCAAAGTGTACTCCCCAATGGGTGCTAGGTTCAAGAGATTAGAAAAATCAAACATTCTTATAGCATTTTGGGTTAAGTTCTCCTTCTGTAGATCCTTCACAATCCTATAAGACTACCATAAAATAATAGCTAATTATACACAACCTTTCTTTCCTTGGTAAAGTGTCCTTCTAGGATTTTCATGTGCTAAGCTTTGTAAGATCCAACCCAGCCTTGTCTTGGTTTGAAAGTCTAAGTTGTCATAGGGGAAAAAATTCCCTCAATGTGATAGTAGGGGCATGACTCAATTGAGAGAAACATTCATTGATTGAATGTTATCTCTCAACTCCACATATTCTATGTGTAGCTATTTTGCTCTATGAGCTCAATGTGGGGCCATTGGACAAACTCTCATTATTTCAAGAGCTCAATGCACAAAGCCTACAACTATCTCTCACCTAGTCTACTCACATGCGAAAGCACAAAGAACTTACTTATTGAGGGATCGATCTATTTGAGGAAAATATATAAACTATACATACAAATACTTACCACGTTGTAGTAACAATATATAAACTGTACATACAAATACTTACCACGTTGTAGTAACAATGCATTGACAAGCATTGCTCCACAATCCATATGCATGGTCCTTCACTCATGAGCTTGCTTTTGTTGTTGTCAACATAAGAGCAGAGTAGCCACTAATGACTAGAGAGATAAAGAGAAGACAAGAACTTCATGTTGCCACGTCCCTCATTGTAACTAACTCTCAACTTCACCCACAATAAGATAAGGAGAAAAAGTCTACACACACATGAATCACTTGCTTTATTGTTTTTTTATTCTTTCTACATAGGAGATTTAGGGCTTTCACCTCTCTTGGACATCTAGCCAAGATTTGTGGTCACATGATTGGTTTCTCCTTATTTGATACTTTCCTAAGGTTTGTAAGCATTTATAGGATGAATTTAGATAGATCGCCTCTCTCTTTCCTTATAAGTATATGGGTTTCAATACAAATTACATGGAATGAGCCTGTCTGTAGTATTCAATTTACAAATTGGTAGTGCAACCACTCCACGAATTATATTTCAATTTTAATTATGCAATCACTTTGTGTACATTGTAGATTATGAGTCCTAGATTTTTTGGAGAAATTCAAAAAATTTACTCCATCTCTAATGAATTTTGATATATTTTTTCAATCTTTCTTTTTACAGGAAACATTATCATTCTTTCTAGATGAGTGCTAGTGGCACTCACTATTGTAAGTGGCATGCTTCAGCTTGCATCAAAGATGTGGAGGCTAGGGATGCATATGTGTTGCCCTTAGAGGAGTGCTTCTAGTTGTTGATCATATAGATGATTCTTATTACTTATAAGTTGTGGTTGGATTGGTGGTAGATGATAAGGTTGCTAAATATTATGATATTCTTTGTATCCTTGATGGGTGACTTCTAGTGATGGATGAAGATTGGCAAAAGTTATGGAAGAAGTCCAAGTCACTTGAAAAAGATGTGATGGAATGAAGGTGATGGCAATCTTTTGAACTTCTGATGGAAAACCCCATGTGCATAACCTAGAGTATTGTCCCATACTTGAGGACCAAAATCATACAATGGATATTATGAAAATAATATGTGAGTATGTGTGTGTACTTAGATACTACTTAGAAGATTGCCCCATTGGTTCTTCATAGTTGTGTAGTCAATGAAACAAGCCACTCAATGGGTGGGAAAAATTGGCAATGTTGAGGAAAAGGGTATTAGATGAAGATCATGGGATTGGACAAGGTTTGGACCATAATGGAGTGATTTTGAGGATCAAGGTCTCTAGTAGTTTAGCCAATTGTAGCAATTAGAGAGAACATTTTTCTTTTTAAGTAGCTCTTTGATTTACTTTGGTTGTTGATTGTGATGGTGTTGGAGTGAATCACAAATAGAGACAAAAAAAGTGTAGGTGACTTAGGGTCATATGGCTAACATGGTCTATCCTTCCCTTGATATGGCTTGAGCAAATGTGGGGGGAATTAGAAGGAGGGTTAGGGGGTTAGGGATGAAGCCAATCAACCAATTGCACCAAATATACTTAACTTGAGGACCTCTGGGTATATTGTTTTGATTGTGAGTGCACATTTATTTATTTTTCTTTTCTTAGCTTTTCTCTTTGTTTTTATTTTTTCTCATCTTTTCTCTCTCTTTTTTATTTTCTAATCTTTTTAAAAATAAATATGCAAGTGCCATATAATGAGGTTTTCAGCCTTACAAAGAAGACTAGAAAATTTTAGAGTTAGGGAGGCTAATCATGGTAAATATTTAGCTTTTGTATACATTGGAGGAATATTTTTGTACAAAAGATTTAATGTGTAAGACTCTATATTGGAAATTTTATTACTAACAAAGAATTGATGGTTGAGATTTTTAGAATGCCATTGCACTTCCTACCAAGATAGTAGAGGATTGAGATAGTAGTTAAAGTAGAGTTTTTTAACGAGGTGTTTAATAGTGATTCTCTCTATGTATTTCCTTGAAGTTAGTTGAGGATCTTGTGCATCCTTGCACTTTTAACCTTTTTGTGACCTAAAAAAGTATTGACTTGCTACTTCATTTGGTATTTCCCTTAGACTCAAGTGTGCCACTTGTTACCTATTTTGTCTACAATCACTTGATCAATTTAAGAGCATATGTGGTCAAGATCAAGAGGATTAAAAGTTTGAAATTCAAAGGTAAAAGTTAGAGCCCGAGTGGAAGCACACAAGCAAAAGCAAGAGCTATGGCACATGGAGCAAGAGAGCAAGAGAGAGAGACATCATATATGTGGGAACTCCAATAGTCATAATGTGTGACTAGCCTTTCCTTATTCAAATGTCATTGAAAGAATAAAGAATAAAGTGACATTGATGGGTACCCACCACCTGTAGTATACAAGTGTGCAAGTACTATTAGTGTAATGAATACATGGGTGGTTAGGCACAAGCACCTTTACCCCCAACAACCTCCCACTTAAAGGCAAATGTGTCCCTAGTTGAGGAGAGAACAAGAAAAAAGTGGCAATGTACAAATGTACATAAAGTACAACCGGATGAGAAAATATATATCTCATCCAATGCCCATCTTGATAATGCAACTCAATGTGATTTACTTCACATGAAAGACTGGATTCTTGGCCAACTAAATAGCACTCATAGAATTGAAATGTTATATAGGGACCATATTAGTAATACCAAGATCTCCCACCAAATGACCTAACCAAAGAGCCTCCTTGCAAGTCTTAATGGATGCAATATACTTTGCCTCTGTAGTGGAAAGGGTCATGCATTTTTGCACCCTAAACATCCAAGAAATAGCACCTCCAACAAAAATGAAGACATAGCTAAAGGTGAACTTCCTACTGTCTGTATGTCCTACATAATCAAAGTTATGTACCCCACGACTCATGTATCCTAGCTACCATAACATATACACGTATCTGCAATATCCTTAAGGTACCGCATGATACCCTTCATAGCATCCCAATGCCACTGCCAAGTGCAACCATATAGCATTCCACAACTCCCACTACAAATGTTATGTTAAGACAAGTGGCATCATGGCATACATCAAACTGTCCATTGCATATGCATAAGGGATCTTGGTATTGAATGTCCTTTACCTTCTCATGTGAAGGTTAGTTAGGTCAATTATCCACAATTTGATGAGTAGAATCCCACGTATGATTTTTTAGTACTGAGTCATACTCTAACTTCATGGCCCTCTCCCAAGAGTGATTATCACCTCTATGCATGGCCCCATTATAGGTAAGAGGCTCACTAGCATCTATCAGCGTAACATAATCCATAGAGGGTGCAAACCAATCAAGCTTACATCTATCTCTAGTAGACCACTGTAAGATAGGTTGTGGGGCTTGTATCTCCTGTCTAACATCATGGTCCTAGGCCATTGGAGCATCAATTGTTGTAGGCTATCTAGCTAGCTGTACAATAATAGTAGGCTCCTCCTGAAATATCACTCTATGTATCTCAGCTACCTGCTCATGCTACTTATGCATTTTCTCCTCATGGAAAATAACATCATGGCTACAAATGACCTTCTGAGCATGTGGATCCCATAGGCAATAGCCTATCTCACTTGTATCCCCATTACCAAGAAAGATCCATTTCATGAACTTAGGATTTAGCTTATTGTGCTTGTCCTTGGAAACAAGGTAGAAAGCCTATGCAAATGAGCATATGATGGAAGTTTTCCAGAACATGCCTCCTCTATAACATGATAGTCAATAGTAGTATATGGCAATCAGTTAAACAAATGTATGGCAATAATAACTATCTTAGCCCAAAGGTGTTGTGGTAAGCCTACCTAGCGAAGCATACTATGAACTTGATCTTGAATCATCCTATTTATGTGCTCAATCATACCATTCTAGGGTGGGGTGTATGGGTAGTCAAGTGATGCTTAATACCCCTCTCATCATAAAACTTCACAAAGACTTTAGATACATACTCCCCCCCATTGTTAGATCATAGGCATTTCAGCCTATACATAGACTAGTTCTCAACAAAAGAAAGCCAATGCTGAAAGGTAGCCAAGACTTTCAATTTTTTCTTTATGGGATATACCAAGAAAAGAGAAACCACAAAGAAGGCAACACCAGTCAAGCATCTTCAACTTCCCGTGATTAAGTATTGGTACATACAGTTCTCACTAGATGTTCTTTCTGTAAGAAAAAATGACATATTGTAAACCACTGTTGGAAGAAGTATCCCGAAAAAATGAAATATAACAAATGCAAGAAGATAGGGCATATCACTAGTAAATGCCCCAACATTCCTAATGTACCCAAAGAACTAGTGGCCAATTATGCCTCCAATCCATCTGAAGATTGACTTTTTTGAGTCTTTAAACCATTTACCTAAAAACACTCTTGTATCCTAATTTATAAAGGCATCCCATTTGTTTAAGGGGGGGACATCTTACATGCCTTGTAATCCAATGCCACCTAGCATTGAGGGGGGGTGTTAGAAGATAGGCATAAGAACCCATTGTAAGCAAGGGAGTATGAGGGAAAATAGGTGTGAATAGCCTAAAGGGCAGGGAAAACCCTAACCCTAGCTAGGCACGGGCTATATAAACAACCTATGGGTCACTATCAAACTAGAGATAGAGTGTACCCAAGTTGTACCTTGAGCAACTTAGTAAACAAGATATAGTTCTTGTACTTTGAGCTCCTATCTCCCTCTTGTGCACACTTTTTCATACTGCAACTCTACTTTTCCACAACTTGTAATATCTTTTACAGTAGTAGGTCCCTCTTCATGCCACTTTGTTCCAAATTTAGTACTCCCGAGTAAGCCTTTCTGGGATAAAGACACCCAAGAAGTGGTGGATTTACTTCAATCCTATGTAGTACAATAGTAGATCGCTTCTATAATTTCCTAGGCCTTCATACATCAATTTTCAATTTATATATATTATATAGAGTTCATTGCCTTGCTTTCCATGCTAAAATTATGGGCTTTTTTCTTTTATACCTTGCTTTTTGATTTTCCTTGTTTTCATTTTTGTGCAAGCTCTGAGCCTAACATCAACTTGTTTTGGTCATAACTTTGCCATATAAACTTTGAATATGGTTGTCCAAGTACTCAAAATGATCGAAATAGACCCAATCTACAAGTTTAAGTGGACAGAATTGCAAAAATATTCTCAAAATAGCTAAAAATATCACTTTTTGTAAAATGCATCACTTGTTCATATTTTTGGGCTTGGATGACTTGTACTACTTAAGATAAGTCCTTTTAATCTACGCAAAGCTATCATTGAGTTTATAGAACTTAATAATGAATACTTAGAACTTGAAAAACCTGTTTACATCTTGAGTAAATATCCCACAAGCATATATCTGAAATATTATGACAGAAGACTTTTCCTTGGTTTTCCTTCATTGAATGTGTAACCACATGACATCCACCCCCTCCAAACCTGCACATCCTCCAGCATGTGCCACCACTACTCATCTTCATCTCCAAGATCAACAATTAACTCTAAGTTTCCCCCTTCTGCTCCAAGTTCTTCATATTCTGTAAGCTCATCTCCTTCTTCTTTTTTCAATATCATCATGCGGTGTATTGCCCATTAACTCTTCCATATATATTCATTTGCTTCCCTCCTCTTGTATAATTTGATCCTTTTACCTACTAACTCCAGATTTTAAAATGCCAAATCTATCCTAAATAGTCAACTGTAGCAACATGCTTCCATAACCTCCTCCGAAATCAAGTGGCCATATCATAATCACCCAGTAAGTTATACATATGTACCAACTACTCATTCCTAGTCCAAATAGCTAGCATATCATGGTTAGCAATACACGAAGTCCGCCTGGATCAAAGGTCCACTTCTTTATCTCACATAAGTCATCCTCCTGAAAATATTCACCTAGATCGTAAACTTGAATACCTATATCCTCAATCATGCATTCAATCCATTCATGATCATACACAAAAATACATGGTTATTTTCTTTTTATCATCTTGCTTTGCTTAACTTGCATTAAAAAACACTAGTGAAAGGTATTTGCCCACCCTTGCTTTGCATACTTAACATGTTTAGGTACCATATATCCTAGATAATTTGCATCTTTAAATTCTTTGCGAGCATTTTGACTTTTTTCCATCATAAATCATCAAAGCATCCATCTCATTACATCTTGAGTTAGTATCCTCTGTTTGTACTAGTAAAGCATTGAACAAGGCATGAGTATCTTGTATACCCTCTCTCAATACATTATCGGCATATACTAGCACTACATCATATGCATCCACAAGTTTTGTAGCATTTGCAATTGTAGTCATAGCATCATCAGTTATGCACTCACATAGTATCAAGCATATTTGCATCCTCATGTAAAGCATATGTATCATATGTTGCCAATATATTTGCATTGCTCTCTAGAATTCCCTCTAATAAAGCATCTTGGTTTTTCTCTTTTTTTTGTTTTTCTAGCTCTGTTGTTTGCTTTTTCTATTCTTCTTTTTGCTCTAATTCCTTATTATTTTGTTCTTCTTTTTTCTCATTTTGTTTTTCTTTTTGTTGTTTTTGTTGTGCACTCTCAATATACTACTCTGGTCCATGTCTAGCAAGAGATGCAGACTTCTCACCCCCTCTTGTTACTTTCTTTGAAATGTAAGGATTCTCTTCTCTTCTAGATTCACTTTTGTATTCTATGTTTGAACAAAACGATAAATTGAATATGTATCTATACGAGATCCTCTCTTCTAAATCACTCCTAGGTCCTCTAGACAAACTTGTAATCTTCACTTGTTTTTCCACCCTTGACATCTTCAGCTTTAGCTCCCTCATACTTCTGATTATCTCATCTATGCCCTCATGCATAGTAGGAGGAGACAAAGAAACATATGGTTTAACCATAGAAATAGGTAAAGATATAGGAGTAGCTATTGGAGAATATATATGCGTAGATATGGGCAAGAATACATATTAAGAAGAGACTAGAGTAATAGAGCCAATCTGCAATCTAGTGTGCCACATTCTTCTCTTATTCAACATAGAAACAACATCATTGGTATCCTACCAATCTATTTTTAGAACCATCACTTTGGTTCCATCTTCAAGTAACTTCACTAATTCCATATGTAGCAAATGGTCTATTTCCTATAGAAATAGCTCAACCTTCTCAAGCTCCAAATCCATCTGCTCCCTAGCATCTAACTAACTAAATTTTAGCTCGAACTCTCGTAGAAGCTCAAATGTGGCTAACCCTTTGTCGTGGGCTTATGAGCCCACTCTCAAAAAGACTTCAAGAAAGTACTCTTCCTTCAAAGCTTTCTTGAATTTTGACTATCCATAATCTTGCACATACATCTCATTGATATGTGACTTCAATATATGAGTCACAAGTCATACAAAGTACTAACTCATCACGCGAGTAGGGACCCTAAAGAATTCTATATTTACTTCATATTGCTTTAGATAATTGAAAATATTTTGACCATCAAATAGCTTCATTGAAGGGGAGCTACAAGCTCTACCCCGAGACCTACGGACCACTTATTGCTCAAGTGTTTCGAACCGAGCGGCCATGGCTACCTCTCACATAGCCAACGCACAATGCCTACCTTACGGGTGTAGTGAGCTTACCTTGATGCTCGATCGAGTACCCTCCTCTTTCTTGCACACCGGTAGCTCCACGATCCTTGAGGCAAGCTCAAGCAACCTCAATCCCTCTCCCATGAGCTTCATCCTCCATAGCCACGCGCAAGACAAGAGAAGAGAAGAGAGGAGGAGAAGATAAAGAGAGAAGATGGAGAGCTTCTTCTCCAAGATCCCTCACTCTCACACAATCACTCCCTCACACTCTCTCAATCACTCTCTCAAGCACAAGCAAGAAGGCAAGAAACAAGAGAAGAAGAGCTTTGGCCACACACAAGAATGAGCTTCTCATTCACTTTTCAACTTTATATACAAAACCCTAAATCCCTTTTGGGCGGCCATCCCCTTTTCCCCTTTTTTACATGGTCGGCCGTAGCCTAGGCCCTTTTTCCCATTGTCCTTCTATCTTCCTAGCTTCCTTTCCACCGCCCGTCTACATTTACAAATTGCACGGGTGAGAGCCCGATGATCTTTTACAAGATTTTAGGGTGTGCCTTTTTATTTTAAAATGCGCCTTTTCCCTTTTGCATTTGCCTCAGACTTTTTAAGGTTGCCCTTGCGCTTTTGGCCTTTTCTCCTCTTCTTTCTTCAGTCGAGCTACCTTTTTTCCGCCTTTGCCCTGCGTCTTTTTTATTTCCTTTGCTTTCTTTGTGTTGGGGTTAACATTACCCCCCTCCTAGATGAGTGCCAGCCCCATGGCACTGTGGTGGGAAGTAGTGGGATAGATGATGATGTTGCTAGGTGGAACTGGTGTGGGTAGATGACACTAATGCTTGTGAATGAGAGGTGATGGAGTTTGATGACGATGAGTAGGAGAGATTCTAGCGTGCTTTAGACTTCATGGAAATGCTCGGGATTTCACACACAATTGTGGCTCCCATTCGGCGAGATGGCTGATAGAGGTTCCAATTTACTGGTGGAAAATAGATAGTCGGTTATCCTTTGGTCTACAGAAACGCTTGATCAATAAGCAATCCCTTAGGAGAATGTTGTTGGAGGGATTTATCCTAGAGAAACCCCCCTGAACTCTATCTTGACAAAGGTTTGCTTTGTCTTTGCATGGAAGATCTTTATCTTTGAGTAGAAGGTCTTCAATTTTGAGTTGAAGGTCTTCAGGCTTGTGGAATCAATAAGCAATCCATAGATCTTGAGGCATTGGGCATGGATCATTGGACGATGAGGTTCCAAGATCTATGGCAATGGCAGTTCTACCTTGATTTGGTTCAATCAGGGTAGCCATCAGCAGGCAAATGGCTGGATGTTGGCACTTGAAAAGAAGTTTTGATCATTAAAGGATGCCGTGGGCGATCCTCTTCCGCGGGTAGCCATTTCTTGAAATGCGAACATAACCTGCAAGAAAAGTTGTACACTCCCTAAGGGGTGTGTTTGTCTCGCCGTGTAGTGTGTGGTGCTCGTGGCAGTGGAACTGGGAGATGGGTCTAACCTTGGACAAGCCCTTGGTAACGTCCCACACTTGAGGACCCAGTTCTTGCTTCATTGGAGGTGCGGTGCAAGTCTTAGGGTGACAGGTCTGAAAGTCCTGCCCTTGATGTGCCCTAAGTGTGAAGTGGGGAAGGGGCTAGGGACAACCCTAGATGCAGTGAGTGTGGTGCACAATAACAATGAAGGGAGACTGCAAACACTTGTGAAGTGTTCTCCTTGTTAACTTGCTTAGTAGTAGATTCATCTTTCAGCTTTACTATTTTTCGATCTTGTCTTTCTCTCCAGTCACCTTGTCTTTGTTTCCTTATGGCTTTTTCTCTCTTTGCTTTCTTTTCTTTTCTTTTCTTTTCTTTTCTTTCTTTTTTTTTTTTTGAGAATGAGAGAGGGATACAATTGTCTAGGCATATCACACCCATTTAATCACGGGGCGGTCGCAGGCATTGAGATAAGAATGTGTGACTTTGTAGGTATTCTTTAATATCGGCCTTAGCTCTCAGAGGAGTGGTTAACAAGAAAGGGTGATTACATCTTGTGAAGCGGGTGTCACTCATATTTTCTAAGAGCTCTAGACAGAAGGAAGGAAGGAGAGTAGCCCGCATCATTAACCTAGTCATAGCTCTACTATCTATTCCTAGGTTGATATCAAAGAAGAGTGGGGGGAGATGGGCTTCCTCTGCTGTGGGTTTTTGGAGTAGTAAGAATTTGATAAGTCGAAGGTAATTACAAGTGGTCAAAAATGCTAGATCTAGGAAGGAAGAGAAGTCTGCAAGGAAACGATTTATAGAAGGAAGTATATCTTCTAACCTAAACACTAAGCATTCCTCAGGGCTCCTAGCATTTACATTATATATTTTTGGGAAGTCGTAATCCCCATGCAAGTCTCTATCATAGTCCACTCCATGCCTACGGGGGTAGGGTATGTAGATAGGATCATTGCGCTCTTCGGGGAGTGAACTGAAAAAGGCGGTCCATGCATCAAAATTGGTGTCCCAAATCCTCCTCCGCCATTTCGGTTGTGCCTCGTAGCCTTGGACGGTTTTGGGAACCAGATTGACCTTATCTTCCCAGTAATCATGTGGTTCTTGTCGCCACCTAGTTATTATCAGGCTCCTCTCTTCAATCCACCTGTTTGCAAGTTCATTAGCCAGATCCTTGATCTTGGCTAAGACTCCTAGAGGCAAGGCCCGGTCCAGAGAGCGTGGGAAAGCAAATGAGAGCTCAAACGGCCTTTTCTGGAACTCTCGCTGATGCCAAATGACCAACTCTTGGGGCCAGTCTATAGGATGTGCATCACCTCTCAGTGGCATGGGCTCTTCAAGAAGTTGTCTTGGAATTATGTGTGCTCGGCGTTGGGCCTCCTCAGCTAATTCTTGTCTTCTCCTCCTTGCTGCAACTATATGCTCAGGCAGATGGGCATCTGCAGGTTCTTCCTATGGGAGATCGGGTTGAGGCAGACTCGGCATTCTTTGTTGCTCTTCTTCTTCACCTTGCTCGAAATCCGGACCCTCTTCGACATGTCGCTCAACCACAGATGGGATGACTGGCGGTGGTGGTGGTGGCTGTTCATGCTCCTCAAAACCTAGTTCCTTGAGCTCAGCAGTGGAAAGGCCCATACAACGTAAGTAGTGGAATTGTTGCTCCTTAATGATCCCTGTACTCATTGGGAGCTCCCGCTCTTGGCTTTTCCACCTTTTCCACTGGATCATCGCCCTCAGCTTGTGTGACATGGAGTACCATGTTGAGGAAGGCCTGATGCTGTGTTTTAATAGTTATTTTGGCAGCTTCAACGCTGGCTTTTGCAAGCACCCTTTCTCATTCTGCCACTACCAAGCGTTCGGTCAAGTCTCTCACCCTGTCAAAATTATTCATTTCCCAATCCATAGCTCTTTCTTCCATCCTTTTTCTCTCTTCCTCCAATTGGCTCACCAGGGTGGTCACTACCTATTGTTGCTACTCATTTGTTAAAAACCACAACTGGTTCATTTCTCTTGACTTTCGAGCCAACTGCTCTTCAGCAATCCCTTTGGCTTGATCTACAATGCTGAGCCTTTGTTGCATCTCGTCCAGTACTTCTAATTTTTCCTGCACCAGTTGCTCTTGGCTTTGGATCTCATCAAAGGAATAGCCTTTTTTTATTGAAAGCCATGGCCATGAGGGCCTCTACATCTTCCTGGGAGGTCTCCAACGCATCTTGTAATCTTTGCGCTTCATCTTGTAGCCATTTTGCTTCTGCTGCTGAGACTCCTGGCCCTTCACTCTTCAGAAACTCGATTTCACTTATTAATCTGTTTTGTTCTTCTAGCTCCTGCCACAAATGGAGCTGCATGGCATGTTCTTGTGGTGTACTAGCATCGCCTTCCTGAACCTCCTGCATTAGCGTTTCCACTTGAGCGACCTTTTGCTGTAGATCATTGTATTGCTACACTAGTAGCTTTAGACTCCTTTGCTTTGCCACCAGGTTCTCCTCTTCGTCTTCCAACCTTTGTTTAAGGCGGCTTTTGTTGTCCTTGGCTTCCTTTGCTTTTGCTATTAGCTGGTCCTGCAGGGCCTTCATTTCTCTTCGTCAGTCGACTTCCTGCCTTGAGACTTCTAGCCTAAGAGCAGCTGACGTTTCTTTTTCTTTTTCTAGCTCCATCAAGGCCACTTTCTTCTCTTCCTTCGCCTTGTCTAGTTGTGCCAGTAGCTCAACCACATATGCGTCATAGTCAGTGTCAACAGGCATGGGAGTATGGGGTGTGGTGGTTGATGCCTCCAGCCTTTGTCTTTTAGGGTCTTGCCGTGACTCTGCATCTGCGGCAGCGGGCCTTTTCAATCTGGTTTTTGGCACGATCGTGGCCACTTTTCTCACTAGCATTTGCATCATGTTCATTAGCTGTGCCATGTCGAGGGGAGGTGTGGGTTGTGTGGTAGTTGTAGTCATGGTTTCAGTTGTTGCAGGCACAAAAGAGGAAGGAAGTGGATGTAGTAGGGACTTGCCCTTACCTACAGCCACTGGAGCTGCTTCCACACTTGAACTAGCTTCGGCTTTATGATGGGGGCTCACAGGTTCGAGCTCTCCACCCCCGTGGGTCTCTTCCACAGATCTTCGTGTAGCCTCTGCCAACTCGGCCAGCTCCTTCAGTCTCTGTTCTTCAGCTTCTTCTTCCGCCCTTCTTTTCCTGTCCTCTTCTGCCTTTTTTTATTCTTCTCTTATCTTTGCAAGCTCTTCCTCCTCTTTCCTCCTTCTTTCTTTCTCAGCCCTCCTAGACTCTCTTTGAGCCCTGTTGATTTCAGCTCGTTCTTCTTTGCTTAATTCCTCTTTCCTTTCCTTTTGTCTCCTGTCCCCTTTCTTTTGCCCTTCTAGTTTGCTTGCTTGTGTAGGTGGCACCTCTTGTTCTCCCTTGTCAATTATGGTTCTTTCACTTGATTCTTCTCCTTCGTGGTGAAGTGGGCTTTGATGTGGTGGGCTTTGATGTGCAGCTTGCTCTTCCATGACTCCAGCATCCTTCATTGCTTCATCTATGATGGGTGTCAAAACACCACCATATCTAATTGTGGCCGCCTTTGAGGCAGGTTTCTTCCTTGTGGAGCGTGCTGTTGAGGCAGGGGATTCTCCTCCTGTTGGTGCTTCCGCTGGAGTGAGAAGGGCAGTTGAGCTTTGAATGGTTTTCTGCACGAACCCATTCCAGTCTACCTTCTCAGGGACTCTTGCTGTGATGCTTTCTAACAACGGGACCCCGATCCTGTTTATCAATGCGTTGTACCTTTGGCCCGAGAAGAGTGTGTGGATCATCTTCGCTTGCACCCTCTCACTGCTGGATCCGGGATGTCAGCCAAGCTGATTCCATCCACTGTGTGCACCTCTTCTTTCTTTACTCCCAGCATGGCATAAACATCCCTTCTCGACCGCCTCTCTTTCTTGGGTATGAGCCCCAAGGCCTTCTCTACGATCGCCACATTGAGGGGCACTTCAACTCTTCTTTCCTGCTCCCTTATCCTCACTGTGACAGTGCCACAGTTCTTGCCCTTGTTGAAGTTCCTCAGAAATTCAACACACATGCCGTAATCCACGGCCTGCCCCACCTTTTCCACATACTTGTGGAGGTTGCATCTGTCCACCAATTCTTTGACTGCAAGTTTCTCCAAGATGGCCTCATCCAGGTTCAGCGTGTGCTTGAAGGTGAATTGACTGAATCCTCGTGTCTCGATGCTGATGCCAAACTTGGTCATCTCTTCTTTAGAAAATGGGAGTTTGTCCCCTTTGTCTTGTCCTACCATGGTGGTTACCTGTCAACACACCATGCCAACATTAATGCTTAAAAATTGGCTTATTTCTAACAAAACTCAATTTTGAGAGAAAAATGCATGTGTCAAAATTTGGTATACTTGCTTTTAGAGGCTTGAATTTTAGAGACAGGCTCACAGCAGCAATTGCTATTGTTTTTCCTTTGCAGTATCTTCCATTGAAATTCAATTAATCATAACATTCTGCTAGATAGCATGACTCTCATTTTGCTCTGCTCTTGCTCACATTGCTCGCCCCCCCCCCCCCCCCCCGTCTTGGATCTTTCAAGGAATCCTTCCTAGGATTAGCACAGGAAGTACGAGGCAAATGCTGTTTTTCGTGGATTTGACTTACTTAGCCAATAACCAATCATAGAAGCTTGGATTGTATTCGAGTTGGACATGACAATCAAGCAGATGGTTGGATGGAGACTTGGGAGATGTAGGTCAAGACATCGTGAAAGAGATCTTTAGTATTAAGGTGGCTTGCAACATGTAATTCCTCTTCTGTAAGGAATTGGTCAATGTAAGGGTGAGCGAGCACATGGTCGTCTAAATGTTGGTGCGGGTGATGGCCAAAATCCTAAACGAGATAGGTGCCACATAAGTAGGGTCATATTCGATGGTTTTAACTGCCCTGCGTTGCTCAGCATTGGTCATTATCCGACAACCTTTTTTCTCCCATTGGATTCTTAGAGCAAACCACTGTTGCAAGAACGTGGAAGGTGAGATTGCCATCTGCGTGAGCTCTTGCAACTCGTGCTCAGGAACAGAACGAGAGGGCTTACGATATGAAGTGATTAGTCTTCTGAGGGCAGCTTGCTCCTTTGAGATTTTGTCGTTTCAGCAGCAATTTTGGGGAATTTACAGGTCATAAGTCCGTATTCTTCCCAAGTGCATGGTAATGCACGTACATCCAAAGCAAGTGTTTTGTCAAGAAGACCTAGGTCTAGCCTCTCATAACTTCTAGCGAATGTAGTGAAAGTTTTGTCCAACATCTTGATGCAGGTTAGTAAGTCATCCCCAGAAGTCACGGCGAGGTCTTTAGCCAAGGAAAGGAAAGGTCGTACCGTGTAGGAAGGTTTAAGACCTACTGGTGGGAATGGTGCAAATGGACTGGATAGTGGTGATTCCTTCATTGGTGTCACAGGTGTGGCTTTGCACTCTGAAGCACTTTGAGGTGCTGTAGGAAGCTTTGGGGACATGGGAGTTGTGCTGGGTTCTGAGTGAGTAGTCATGGAGGTATTTAAGTTCTCTGGATTAGGTAAGTCTAAGGCTTGTGGAGTTTGCTTTGGTCGATAGATGAGCTGGGGCTTACTAGCCATAGCGGGCAATGGTTTGCTGACTATGCCCTGGGCACCATGTGTGCAAGCCTCCCTCACTGGGGTGAGATTACTTGTAGATGAGCTTTTAAACTTGCCATTTTTAGGCACCCAGATCCAGGGGTTTCCCTCATAGTATCCTTGTGCTCGCAAGAGATCTTTGGGGATCCATCGCGGCATGGTTATGTGTCTACGTCAATAGCGTCTAGACTGCTTCTTAGGCGGTGATGGTGGCTGATTATTTTGGCGTTTAGAATCACATTTGGGTGGTCTACCCGGATGTGGTCTTTGCCATTTTGGCACCCATATAAGCTTGGACTCCTTGGCTTTGTGAGCACTCTTGGTGGGTTTGGGCCTAGGGTCGAGAGCCTGGCATGAGGCCTTAGTTTTCTTCTGTTTAGACTTGGGCTGAAGCGTGGTCGTAGGGGTTTCTATCGGTGGCTTCGTAATGGTGGAGGAGTCAATACAGTCCTTGCTAAAAGTCATCACTATACGCACATTGCCTATAGCAAGATGAATGCGGTTTAGGTTGTAATCCACATTACAGTTCGTTTGCTTCTTGAAAGTACGACCTAATAGTGACATATTACCGGCTCCTTTAGTGTCAGGCAACACATGGAAGAAAGCTAGTAAACTTTTAGACTCGATAGAAACGACTACCTTTTACTTCCCTAGGAGTGAATAAGCATTACCCCCAAACGGGGTGAGTTTGGCATTAGTGGGTTGTAGTTTCGATTGACCAATGCGTGTCCAATGGTCATGTGTCAAGATGTTGTAGTCGACACCTTCATCAATGAAGGCATCGAAAGAATACGTCACTCCTACTGTGACTGTGATTCGTAGATACGTCAGTGCCACTACTTCTTCGTCCTGATCTATAAGGTCGGTTATATTAGCCATGCATACGTTCATTGGGGGTTCTAGCATGGGTGGCTCATGTAATGGATGGGAAGGTGCTTTCCTTTGCATACAACCACAGAGAAGTCAAACTCCAGTAGAAGGTGTAACCATCTAGCTATGCGTCCCGTAGTGCAAGGCTTGTTCACAAGATATAGCAAGGCTTGATGGTCAACAAAGAAGACAAAGGGAGTGGCCAACAGGTAATGCCTAAATTTCTTTACCACAAATACCATGGCCAACCCCTCCCTTTCTGTCGTGGAATAGTTCATCTCGGTCTCTGTGAGCTGCCTGCTAGCAAAACTCACCGGGTAATCTAAGTTATGTTCACCAGGCTGGCATAGCACAGCTCCAATAGTGAACTTAGAGGCGTCTATGTGTACATGAAACGTTATGTTCCAGTTTGGGGCTCGTAAGATTGGTGTAGTAGTAAGAGCCTTTTTCAACTCCTCATATGCGCGCTGGCATTCCTCAATCCACTCGAACACTATCAACAACTTGTACAATGGTCTAGCAATTAGTGGTAATTTAGTGCAAAGCGTCGATAATATCTAGTGTGTCCTAAGAAGCACTGAACTCCCTTGTAGTTATCGGGTGGCGGTAAGTCAACAATGACTCTGACATTAGAAAAGTCAGCGGCAATGCTGTTCCTTGACACTACATGCCCTAAGATGCATCCGTGTTTCACCCAGAACTGGCACTTTAAGGGGTTCAACGAGAGGTGGTACAACCTACACCTTTCAAAGACAGCTCTCAATTTCTCTAAGTGTTTGGCCCAACTAGAGTGTACGCATAAGTTGTCTACAAACACTTCCAGTTCGCGCCTAAGCATGTCCTTAAAGATAGTGCACATTAGGCGTTGAAAAGTCGCATGTGCGTTCATCATCCCAAAAGGCATGACAATGTAGGCGAATACACCCCATTCCGCGGCAAAGGCGTCGTCGGGGTGCACTTGCACTTGATTATAGCCCGAGAAACCATCCAGAAAACTGTAGGCTTCTTTACCTGCTACCCTCTCAAGCATGTGCTCAGTGTAAGGTAAAGGATAGTTATCCCTCTTTGTAGCGGCATTCACTTTCTTGTAGTTCACGCACACTCGGATTTTTCCATTTTTCTTCATGACAATCACGATAGGTGATACGCAATCCGTGTGCTCGATCTCATATATGAATCCTGCCCTCATGAGTTTATCAATCTCCTCTTTTACTGCATGGGCATCTTTGGGATTCATGGGATAAGGTCGTTGTTTCATTGGCACTGCATCAGGGACCATTGGGATATTATGAGTCACAACCCTAGGGTCAACTCCCTTAAGTTCATCCAATGTCCGGGCAAATACGTCAATGTACTCTTGCAAGAATGCAACAAGTTTGGTCTCCTCATCCTCCGTCAAATCATCTACAATGAATACAGGTCTTGGCTTTTCACCTTCCCCAGCCAAGTTAACTTCCTTGACTTTGGCGGGTCCCTCGACTAGTTCACTAGTTTGGCCTTGTCTTTTCGCACCTAGCAGAATCACCACTCTATCACCCTTTTTAAATTTTGTAAACCGTTTGGGTAGATCCTGCGGTTTCTTTTGCCTTTCCGCTTCTGAGTCCTTTGCTTGCTTCTTGGCCTCCTCCTTTAGCCTCTTGCGCCTTAGGTGGACTGGCAAGTCTCCCTTGGTGTGTTTGACTTTAGAAGGTTGTGGTATCCCGGGATCACTCTCAGTGCTGACTTCCGACTCTAATTTAAACTCACATCCCTCACTTGAGGAAGGTGTTTCCCCAAGGGGTCGTAGTTCAGTAGTAGGTGCATCCGTCTTGAGCACTGGGATTACCCATGGTAGTGCCACTCTGGCTTGCTCATAATCCACGGCTCCTATGTGTTCTAGCTAGGATCTATCACACTCCATTCGCATGACTCCTTTTTCATTTTGACTAGTCCTTCCTCTCCTAGGCCTTGAGTCTACCCTGATTTGTTCTATCACTTTTCCTTCCGTGTCGTACTCTATTGTATCTATCTCTTCTTCACTCTCCTCTCCCGTAGAGAGCGACAGTCCTCATACTCCTCGTCATCAGAGTCCTATCCTTCTAACTGCTCATCATCACCTAAGTTTTCCTCTCCAGTCTCCGTGTCATCAGTAACTAAAGCCCAGTTATATAACAAATTCAGGTCATGGACCTTGGTCCATTTCCATAGGAAGGGGGGTGACCCTTGGGCTCTCCCACCCCCTGAAAATTTGACAAATGGGGGGGGGGGGGGGGGGGGGGGGGGACTTTTTTTTATGGCATGAAGAAAAAAAATAATGTATGGTAGTGGCGAAGCATGAGGTTTAGCCTCAATTTTTCCTATATCTTTGTCAAAGTTCATGATTTATCGCTTTGCATACATCAAATCATGACAAAATGAACCCCTACACCTATGCAACGGAAGCACTACCTAAAAGTAGAGGGTGGGGTGTTTGAATGATGTGATTTGGGTGCTGTTTATTGCTGATTTTGTTGATGCATATCATGATATAGGGTTTGTTGTATTTTAATTAAGAGGACAATAGCATGAGCATTGTCTCGCTGCTATCCTTACATCGCCGCAATGAGTTAGTATATGAGCATTGGAAAGCCCGATTTTGCACAACACATTTCTGATTGAAAATTATATTTAAGCACTTTAGGAGTAGACAACAAGGTTGTGAGAAGGCTACTGGGCTCTTGTCTTCCCCTGAGGCTAGCATTTCTAGGCCATGCGTTCTACCTGCCCTGGCAAGTTTCCCCTTGGCCTTGCCCCCAGTGGTGCAAGTATGCTCGCAGCTTGTGGTTTTGAAGGTGAAACCGGTGTGCTCACGCTGGAGAAATCGTCAATAGGATCTTCTAATATGGGTTCAGCATCCTTGAGGTGCTTTTGGGCGTCCTTGACCCACTCCTTGACCTTAGCTATAGCCTCGAGCTGCCGTTTGGGATGGGGATATTCCCCTACCTTGGCACTCCCTAGCTCAGTTGTCTTAGGAGCTGAGGTCTCCGCCTCTGCATCTGTGACCCTCTTTCCCGTTACTAACGTAGTCGCTTCCTCGGTTTTAAGAGTTATCTTTGCATCGATTCTCTTTTTCCGTCTCCTCCGGCTTTTCTTTCCTATTGAGGTTGCGTCAAGGTTACTTGGCCCTGGCAAAGAGATGCCTGCCTATTTTGTTTGAGCTCGCGTCATAACATGTAGTGGGATGGGTGTATCCTCACTGTCAAAGGTTTCCACTCCAAAAAGCTCCATAGGCATTGATGGCATGTTGGCAGAGCTGGTTGATGGCTTCTGCCTAGGACAGCAGTCAAGAAACAAATGTGTGATTCCACATTCTGTGCATCGGAGATCCGCTTTGTCCTTGTTAGCTTATTCTCGTTCTGGGCAGCATGATGAAATGTGGCCTGGGTGGCCGCAAGTCCAGCATGTGACTGGATCTTGGCTTGGCCCTCCAAAGCCTCTGTCTCTTCCTCTTCCTAAAGCCATCACCGGCACCGGTCGATAGTCCATCAGGACTGGGTTACCCTCCTCGTCATAGGATATGTACGGGTTGACATATGTTTCTTCCTCATTAGGCTCCTCCACAAAGTGAACAGGAGCATCGCTAGATGGGTGGGTTACAAAAGGTCCTGGTGGTCTGGGTATACCACTTGGGTTCATCTCCAGCCTAGGTACGGCAGGTCTTGAGTCAGTTGATGCTGGGAGAGCTAACTAGGCTCCCCTCCCAAAGAAATTGGGTGGCCTATTACCTAAGTATGGAGGGTTGTACTACTGCGCGTATGGGAATCTCCTCGGCATTCTGCAATGCACTGCATTATGCCCGAATCTACCGCAATTTGAGCACGGTCGAGATCTAGGATCTTGGCACTCAACTGGGAGGTGATTGCCGCCGCAGTATATACATTGTACATGCGATCTCACAAGCTTCCTTACCAACTCTTGCAACCGTGCAATCTGCATTCTTATTTTGCCATCCCCTGGTCGTGGTCTACACTCTTTCCCTTATCCTGCACACTAGCAGTTGCTTTTTCCCCCGAAGTAGTTGATCTCTCAGGGTCCCTCTGGCTTGCACTCTCTCGGTTGGTACTCATGCTGCCTTCCTTGACTTGATCATCTACGCGTATTGCCTCCTCGAAAACTCTAGCTAGCACGTCTCGTTGCAAGGTGGAGTTATTGGCCAAAGCCTTGTAGAGCTCCTCACTCCGAATCCCGTTCATGAACACTGTAGACACTGCCCTCTCGGTGGGTCGCTCATTGGCAGGGATTCTCTTGTAGAGGCTACGCACCTGAGTGACATAATCCCTAATGCCTTCCTTCTTCCTTTGACTGATATTCATCAACCTAACGATGAGGTTATTCGAATACCCTGCCTCCGAAAGCCTCTTGATGAAGAGGCCCTTAAGGCGAACAAAGTTCTTACGTTCTGTGTCATCTAGACTAGAATACCAGGTGCTCCCCTTATCGCCTAAGCACAGGCCGAAAGCTTGAGCTCACTGCGCAGGGTCAGTAAGACCATTTGCCTCACATACTTGCTCGAACTGCTCCATGAAGCTGTACGGGTCACTGCTAGGTTCGTATCTAGCTAGTTGTTTTGCTATGATGGGGATTCTAGCCTGCCCTTTAGCCCCTTGCGTGACTCCCAATCTCGATACTACCGCGGTAGCTAGGGCAGTAGTGCTCTATTCAACGGATGTATTGTCCAAGAGTCGCTTTGCTACCAGTTCGCTCAATGTCATGTCAGCCTCTGCTGCTCGTTCCCTCTCTACATTCGGTCCAGATTTGGCCGCTCTAGCTAGGTCTAACACTCGTCTAGCCTCGTACATATCTACGTCTTGTTGTAGCCTTCTAGCTCTTTGCTCATGGTTGTAGGCAATTATGCCTTCTAGCGCTCTCTTGATTGCTCTTCTCTCTTCTTCTAGGTTTGCTACCACTTCCTCTACAGGTCTGCCCTGGATCATGGTCCTAGTGAGTAGATCGTAGTTGTGGACCAGTTTTCCTGGACTGAGGTCGGAAATTCTCCTAAGTCTAATTGGTCCTCTCCTCGTTTGCCTCTTGATCCTGACATTGTTTCTGCTTCCAGCTCCACGAGGTTGTCAATAAATCCAAGCAGCGTCCAATCCTCTATATTGTTGCTTTCCGTGTCTTCGTGTCTTCTCCAGGTCCTACTAGTAGGGCACTCGGGCACCTGTGTAAGTCTTGGGATCTTCTCCTACTAGTGGGTTCCTTAATGTTATTAGATATCCTGATGTGTTCCTTGTTATTTGAAAGCAGTTGTAATCCTTATTCACATGTTATGCTTAGTGCTTTCATGGTGCTTGGTGCGAAAACAGGCTTTTCTCTTTTCTTGCAGTGGAACACAAGAGTGAAGTGCTGATGCAGAAAGCGTTTAATGCGAACTCCACTCTATTTCTCTCCACATTCTTAGCCTGATTTGAGTTCTAAGCTCGGTTCCCTGCTATTCTATGGTCTTTCTGAAGGTTTGTGCTACATTTTCTATTCTGCTCTAAGTTCGATTGGTCTCTGAGGTTCTAACAGTCAAACTGGGTCTTGGGGGTGTTTAGGGTTGTGTCCTGGGGGTCAGGTCTATGGCAAGGTCAACTAAAGATCCTTATTTTTCCTTCTGGCAGGATGGTCTGATTCCCAAAATTGGACAGGGCTAGTCCGACTCTAGTAGTCGGACGGTCCGATTCAGAGTGGTCCGAGTCTAGCAGTCGGACAGCGTAGTCCGACTCCCTCAGTCGAGTAGAGTGGTCCTCGAGTCCAGCAGTCAGACGGTCTGACTATGATGGGCGGTCCGAGTGCCATATGGCACGTCCGATCGATCTGTTAGATTCTGAGAATCGGACAGGGCTGGTCCGACTCTAGTAGTCGAACGGTCCGATTCTTGGAATCGGACGGTCCGACTCCTGGACTCGAGTGGTCCGATTCTGGGAATCGGACCACTGAGACCTGGTCCGACTGCGTCTGGCGGTAGGCACGATTTCGACGTGTTTCAATCCCACTTGACACCTGCTACACACAATCACAAGAGACTTTCCAGATTTGATTAGGCCACTACTAAGAAGCACCAGACTCACCTAGAGCAGCACAAATCGATGGCACCCAGAATCATGATAGCGCTCCCTCTTCCTGGCAACCAGAAGCTCTCTCTCTCTCTCTCTCTCTCTCTCTCTCTCTC
Source organism: Lygodium microphyllum (assembly GCF_053477565.2). Taxonomy (NCBI): domain Eukaryota; kingdom Viridiplantae; phylum Streptophyta; class Polypodiopsida; order Schizaeales; family Lygodiaceae; genus Lygodium; species Lygodium microphyllum. Next base: position 68,496,660 of record NC_141156.1, on the reverse strand, counting down.
TCTCTCTCTCTCTCTCTCTCTCTCTCTCTCTCTCTCTCTCTCTCTCTCTCTCTCTCTTTCAAAGCTAACTAGTGAAATGAGGTTTGCCCTGGCCTCCCAAGCCTCTTAAGGTCCTTTCCTAGCACTGCAAAACCTTAAAGCCAGTTCCTTTCCCTATTTTACCCAGAAATTTGAATATGGTCCCCTGTTTCCAGCAACAGCCAAAACCTTCTGTTTTCTCTTTTCTTAACCCAATCTAACCTTAATCTAGTGCAGCCAAAATGCAAAACAGAGATGCAGAATGGTAGTCCTACATTAATGCTTCCAACCAACCAAAACACTTACTTGTTTCACAGATTAAAACCTCCTAAATCTCCTAGCCATCTCGAGCACCGGTTTGGGCTGCAAACCCTACTTCTATGCTCGATTTGATGCGCGCGGCACTCAAGGCTCGATTCCGTCGGTCCCGACAACGGAACCAAAATGAAGGGGAGCTACAAGCTCTACCCTGAGACCTACGAACCACTTATTGCTCAAGTTTTTCGAACAGAGAGGCCATGGCTACCTCTCACATAGCCGACGCGCAATGCCTACCTTACGGGTGTAGTGAGCTTACATTGATGCTCGATCGAGTACCCTCCTCTTTCTTGCACACCGATAGCTCCACAATCCTTGAGGCAAGCTCAAGAAACCTCAATCCCTCTCCCATGAGCTTCATCCTCCATAACCACACGTGAGACAAGAGAAGAGAAGAGAGGAGGGGAAGATGAAGAGAGAAGATAGAGAGCTTCTTCTCCAAGATCCCTCACTCTCACACAATCACTCCCTCACACTCTCTCAATCACTCTCTCAAGCACAAGCAAGAAGGCAAGAAACAAGAGAAGAAGAAGAAGAAGCTTTGGCCACACACAAGAATGAGCTTCTCATTCACTTTTCAACTTTATATACAAAACCATAAATCCCTTTTGGGCGGCCATCCCCTTTTCCCCTTTTTTACATGGCCGGCCGTAGCCTAGGCCCTTTTTCCCATTGTCCTTCTATCTTCCTAGCTTCCTTTCCATCGCCCGTCTACATTTACAAATTGCACGGGTGAGAGCCCGGCGCTCTTTTACAAGATTTCAGGGTGTGCCCTTTTATTTTAAAATGCGCCTTTCCCTTTTGCATTTGCCTCAAACTTTTTAAGGTTACCCTTGCGCTTTTGGCTTTTTCTCCTCTTCTTTCTTCAGTCAAGCTACCTTTTTTCCGCCTTTGCCCTGCATCTTTTTTATTTCCTTTGCTTTCTTCGTGTTGGGGTTAACATTCATCTAGTTCTCTGCAGCCTCAATTACTTTGGAAAGCTCTGACTTCATATTGCGCATAAGATGGTTATTGCATTTATTGTTGCAATTTTTGTTGATATTGTAATTGCTGATGTGTTGTTGCTATTGTTGTATGTGCATACTGAGAGCTTGTAATGTCTATTTTACATCATCAAAAGCATCTCTCAACCCTGTAGCTCATGTAGATCTTGAAGATACTACTGAATCTCCCATCTTAACATAGCTTAGACATGGCACTTCACATCGGGTTCATCAAATCTTGAGGGGATATGTGTTAAGCCACAAACCATAGGGGTTCAAAAGAGTAGACAAGATGGAAGAGGAAGAATTAAAAGAATAAAAAGCACTATGTATATTACTCTACAAAAGACTTTGTACACTATAGACACCCTCTTGGATGGATTACAAACACTCTTTTAATAACCCAAAGCATCCACCAATAGTAGGCAAGTAAAAGCTTTAAGGATGAAACCTTATACCAAAAACCTAAGGTCAGTAATTGTATGCTAAACTTAGTACAACTTGTTTTTTATCTTCCTCTGCAAAACTCAGAATATTGTCATTTGAATACTCAAATCGACGAGAACAAAGTGCTCTACAACTCTACGTATACAAAATTACGAAAATTATATTTTCTTAGCTAAAAATGTCACTTTCTAGACTCCCTACAGCACTCAAGATAACTCCTTACATGTGTTTTTCTCCACCCAAAATTGTCATTAAGTTAATGGAACTCAATAATGGATATTTAGAATATTTTGGAGACTAGTTCTAAACCTAGAAGATCGTTCAACATCATGATCAAGTATTGCATATGGACATAATTGGAATATTTATATGGATGTATTTTTCTTGTCACTTCTTCATTGAACATGCAACTACACGACAACGGCTGATGGCACTTTCAACTTTGGTATGTGTAACTTTCTTTGTTGAACCACCATGGGCTTGTTCTAGGGTAGAGTTCGTCATTTTATTCACACAATCGGGGGGTGTGACTATTAGATTTCCACTTGGCTTTGGATGTAGTAGTTGCAAGGTTGCTGGACTTGATTGTGTTAAGAGTTGAGGACAGATACCCAACTAGATCATTAGATAGATTGGACGTGTTCTTGGACTCACTATTTTTGGATATACCCCGGTGGTAGTTTTGATAACTCTTTTGTTGTATGCCCTGAGATTGTTTTCCTTTAGGATCTACTTTCCTAGTCTAAGCAATGGCACATGATGCTAGATGTGCTTCACATTTTTATTTTGATGATAATGGCTTGATGTTTATAATGTCTCATTGTCTTCTTGAGTGGACTAAGTGGTCTTGCTAGGACCTAGAGGTTTTTTCTCTCCATCTTGAGGAGATGACCTATTGGATGTTGTCAATGTCACCTCATTGTTGCATTCAAAGAGAGGTTGTTGATTCTTAGGAGCATTCTTTCTTATCTATTGTGCACCCTTCTTGTTAAGTTAAGAAGCAACTACTAATTTTCTCATTTCTACTTATGTGATAAAGGTCCTTTTGCTTTGGGATACTTTGAACATGTAGAAGTACTAACAGCTTCCTTAGGTTGTTGCTTCACAATACTAGGTGGATTACTTGTCTCCTTCTTAGGGCTTTCCTATTTAGTTTGAGTAGCATTATTGGAAGGAGGTTTCTTTGTGAGCTCTAATTATATTATTAGCCTTTAATGGGCCATTTCCTTCTCTTATGGACTATCGGTTGCGTAAACTCATTTCACCCTAATCAAGGTAGGCTCAAGCATCTTTTATGGACCAGTAAGATTTAGCTCAGTGGTCTCTTACCTGATTCGCTCAATCTCTGTTATATTTTTGGTCTTAGACTTTGGTCTACATTTTGACTTTTTCTCGATTTCTTTGCTTTGGGTGAGACATGGGGGGACATGATCAATAGAGTTGGTTGGATGGCTAACAAGAACCAAATCTATCAATTTTCCATATAGTACTCTTGAGTACGTAGGAATGCTTTGGAGACCCATTGTGGCATTGTGCTAACTCTCCATTAAAATTTGTGGTGGTATTCCCAAGATTGTCATTTCCTGCTATGTGGTGGTCTTTTCTTAGTAGCCTTTGAGATTATGTTATAGCTTTTAATACCTTTGGCTTCCATTTCTAGACCAAAAGGACTTCTATAAAGTAGTACTCACTTTTCCTCTTGTGCCTTTAACAATTATTTAATAGCTTCAGTGCTATCCTTGCTAGGCCTTCCTTTTGACTCGAAGATAGATCTCTTGTCCTTCCCTTGAGAGTTAACAAGGTTTCCTTTTCTAAGGAGAGATTATCTTGATATCTAGTAGGGTCAAGTATATCAATCTTATGTGGATCATAGTCTATTTCACATTTAGTTGTGTGTTTGAAAGGCTTTCCAAGAAGAATATCATTTTCTACATCTTCACAATTTGGAAGCACATAAAGCAAGATGGGCAAGCTCTTAGTCTCAATTTACAATGCATTAGATGTGTGGACGCAAGTTTTGTGTGCTACGTGTAGGTGCTAATGTGTGGGCTGGATTGTGTTATCTATTTTGTGCACAAGAGTTTCTATTCTCAAGTCACTATTTTCAAGTTGGTGTGTAGGCCAATGTGGAGATCTCAGTACCCCAATAATTGATAGGGTTGGGTTTCCACCTTTGTGGGAAAGGTATGTTTAGTATTTGTCGGTGTGATACAATGAACCTCCTTCTAATTTTTTCCACTCTTTCCTTTCTTGGCTTCTATCATTACTTTTAAGAAGATGGATTCTTCCATGCATTTAGACTCAAGCATCTAGGTTCTTGTGGCATTTATCCCCTAGCGTCCTTTGGTCGTATCATTACTTTTAAGGAGATGGATTCTTGGAGGGGAGCTTTAAGCTCTACCCCGAGACCTATGGACCACTTATTGCTCAAGCGTTTCGAACCGAGTGGCCATGGCTACCTCTCACATAGCCAACGCGCAATGCCTACCTTACGGGTGTAGTAAGCTTACCTTGATGCTCGATCGAGTGCCCTTCTCTTTCTTACACACCAGTAGCTCCACGATCCTTGAGGCAAGCTCAAGCAACCTCAATCCCTCTCCCATGAGCTTCATCCTCCATAGCCACGCACGAGACAAGAGAAGAGAAGAGAGGAGGGGAAGATGAAGAGAGAAGATGGAGAGCTTCTTCTCCAAGATCCCTCACTCTCACACAATCACTCCCTCACACTCTCTCAATCCCTCTCTCAAGCATGAGCAAGAAGGTAAGAAACAAGAGAAGAAGAAGAAGAAAAAAGCTTTTGCCACACACAAGAATGAGCTTCCCATTCACTTTTCAACTTTATATACATGCCCTAATTTCCATGGGCGGTCATCCCCCTTTTTTACATGGCCGTCCATTAGCCTAGGCCCATTTCCTCATTTCCCACCATTCTAGTCTATCCTATCCCCAACTAATGCATACAATTTGCACGGGAGTAAGCCTAGCGCTCTTTTACAAGGTTTTGGAAGTGTTTTCGCACTTAATGGTGCGCTTTTTATTCTTTTACTCTCCTTGGGCGACTCCAAGACTTCTTGAGGATCGTGCCCATGCATTTAATCTTTTTCCAAGTCTAGTTGCCATTTAAGGCGCCTTTTCCTTCTTTTCTCTTTTTCCATTTCCCGCTCTTTTGTGCTTCTTTTCTCGTTTTCCATTTCCCGCTCCTCTGTGCTGCAGTAAACATTACCCCCCTCCTAGCCAAGTGCCAGTCCCATGGCACTGTGGTGGGAAGTAGTGGGATAGATGGTGCTATTGCTAGGTGGAACTGGTGGGGAGATGACACTGATGCTTGTGAATGAGAGGTGATGGAGTTTGATGACGATCACCAGTAGAGATTCCGGCGTGCTTTAGGCTTCATGAAGATTCTCGGCATTCTTCACACTGTTCTGGCACCCCTATGGAGCCGGTCATCTTGGTATCCGAAACGCTTGAAGCAATAAGAAATCCCTTAGGAGGATGGTATTGGAGGGATTTATTCTGGAGAAACCCCCCGAATGCTGGTTGCCTTGAAAAGCCGTGGCCTGGGCTGAAAACCCCTGGCGGTGAGTAGAGGATCTTCAATTTTGAGTTGAAAGTCTTCATGCTCGTGGTATTAATAAGCGATCTATAGATCTTGAGGCGGTGGGTATGGATCATCGGATGATGAGGTTCCAAGATCTATGCCAATGGCAGCTCCATCACTGGGTTTTCCTTCTGCTTGATTTGGTTCAATCATGGCAGCCATCAGTAGGCGGATGATTGGCAACATGAAATCTGTTGAGCCATTTAAACCTTCGCAGTGAAGCTCCTGAAGTTGCAGTAATGGGGCCATGTCCGACTCCTAGAAAAATTCCTTGTCATTGGAGGACGTAGTAGATGATCTCCTTCAACCAAGCAACCCATTCTTGAAACACGAACATAACCTGCAAGAAAAGTGGTGCACTTCCTAAGGGTTGTGTCTGTCTCACTGTGTAGTGCATGGTGCCCATGCCAGTGGAACTGGGAGATGGGTCTAACCTTGGGCAAGCCCTTGGTAATGTCCCACACTTAAGGACCCAAATCGTGCAGCGTTGGAGGCGCGGTGCAAAACTTAGGGTGATAGGTCTAAAATTCTTGCCCTTAATGTGCCCTAAGTGTGAAGTGGGGGAGGGACTAGAGAGGACTCTAGATGCAGTGAGGGTGGTGTACCAAAATAGTGAAGGAAGACTGCAAGCTTTTTTTTTTTTCGAATGGGAGAGAGTACATTGGGCAAGGTATGTGGCACCTATTTAGTCACGGGGCGGTCACAAGCATTGTGATAAAAATGCGTGACTTTGTAGGTATTCTTTAATACTGGCTTTAGCTCTCAGAGGAGTGGTGGACAAGAAGGGGTGATTACACCTTGCAAAACGGGTGTCACTCATATTTTCTAATAGCTCTAAGCAGAAGGCAGGGAGGAGAGTAGCGTGCATCATCAACCTCGTCATGGCTCTACTATCTATTCCTAGGTTAATATAAAAAAAGAGTGGGGGGAGATAGGCTTCCTCTGCTGCAGGTTTCTGGAGTAGCAGGAATTTGAGAAGTCGGAGGTAATTACAAGTGGTTAAGAATGCTGGATCGGGGCAGGAAGAGAAGTCTACGAGAAAACGATTTATGGAGGGAAGTATATCTTCTACCCTAAATACTAAGCACTCCTCCGGGCTTCTAGCATTTACATTATAGATTTTTGGGAAGTCATAATCCCCATGTAAACCTCTGTCGTAGTCCACTCCATGCCTACGGGGGTAGGGCATGTAGATGGGATTGTTACACTCTTCGGGGAGGGAGCTACAAAATGCGGTCCAGGTATCAAAATTGGTGTCCCAAATCCTCCTTTGCCATTTCGGCTGTGCCTCGTAGCCTTGGATGGATTTGGGAACCAGATTGACCTTGTCTTCCTAGTACTCTCATGGCTCTTGTCTCCACCTAGTCGTTATCATGCTTCTTTCTTCCATCCACCTATTTGCGAGTTCGTTAGCCAAATCTTTGATCTTGGCTACGACTCTTAGAGGCAAGGCCCGGTCCAGGGAGCATGGAAAAGCAAATGAAAGCTCAAACGGCCTCTTATGTAGCTCTCGCTGGCGCCAGATGACCAACTCCTAGGGCCAATCTATAGGATGTGTATCATTCCTCAGTGGCATGGGCTCCTTAGGGAGTTTTCGTGGAAGTGTGCATGCTCGGCATTGGGCCTCCTCAGCTAACTCTTGTCTCCTTCTCCTTGCTGCAACTATGTGTTCAGGTAGCTCGGCATCGGCAGGTTCCTCTTGTGGGATCTCGGGTTGAGGCGGACTCGGCATCCTTTGTGGCTCTTCGTCATCATCTTGCTCAAAGTCCGGGCCCTCTCCGACATTTCGCTCAACCATGGGAGGAATGACTGGTGGTGGTGACGGTGGCTGCTCCTGCTCCTGAAAACCTAACTCCTTGAGCTCCGCAGTGGAAAGGCCTGTACAGCACAAGTAGTAGAATTGTTTCTCTTTAGTTATTCCTGTACTTGTTGGAAGCTCCCGCTCTTGAAGACCGTATCTTAGAGCCCAGGTGCTTAGCTCCAACTTTCTTTTTACCTTTTCCACTGTATCATTGCCCTTGGCTTGCGTCACGTGGAGCACCGTGTTGAGAAAGTCCTGTCGGTCGTCGCTGGGTCTTAGTGGTTATCTCTACAGCCTCAACCCTAGCTTCGGCAAGCATTCTTTCGCATTCTGCCACCGCAAGGCGTTCAGTTAAGTCCCTTACCATGTCAAAGTTTTTCCTTTCCCACTCCTTGGCTCTCTCCTCCATCCTTTGCCTTTGTTCCTCCAGCTGGCTTGCCAGGGTGGTTACTACCTGTTGTGCTGCTCATTGGATAAAACCATAACTGGTTTTTTTCTCTTAATTTCTAAGTGAGCTGTTCTTCAGTGATCCCTCTTGATTGATCGACAATGCTGAGCCTGTGGTGCACCTCGGCCAGGATTTCTGATTTCTCTTATTAACCTATTATGTTCTTCTTGCTCCTGCCATGGCTCGGGCTCCGTGGCATGTTCTTGTGGAATAGTGGCTTTGCCTTCCTAAACCTCCCGGTAGAGCATTTCCACTTGGGCAACCCTTTGCTGTAGATCATTGTATTGCTGCATCAGTAGCTTTAGGTTCCTTTGTTCCGCCACCAGGCTCTGCTCCTCGTCCTCCAGCCTTTGTCTAAGGCAGCTTTCATTGTTTTGGGCTTCCTTGGTTTTTTCTGCTAGCTGGTCCTGCAGGGCCTTTATTTCTCTCCTTCTGTCGGTTTCCTGCCTTGAGACTTCTAGCCTGAGGGCCACTGATGTCTCCTTCTCTTTCTCTAGTTCTCCGCCCCCATGGGTCTCTTCCACCGATCTTCGTGTAGCTTCTGCCAGTTTGGCCAGTTCCTTTAGTCGCTGCTCCTCGGCTTCTTCCTCCGCCCTTCTTTTCCTGTCCTCTTCTACCTTCTTCGACTCCTCTCTTATTGCTCTTTCCTCCTCCTTTCTTCCTCAGCCCTTTGAGACTCTTTTTGAGCCCTTTTGATGTCAGCCCGTTCTTCCTTACTTAATTTCTATTTCTTCTCCTTCTATCTCCTATCACTTTTGCTTTGTTCTTCGGGTTTGCTCGCTCGTGGAGGCAGCACCTCCTGCTCTCCCTTGTCACTTATTGTTATTTCGATCGATTCCCCTCCTTCATGGTGAGGTGGGCTTTGATGCGCGGCTTCCTTATCCATGACGCCCTCATCCTTTATTGCTTCGTCTATGATGGATGTCAGGATACCCCCGTATCTGATTGTAGCTGCCTTTGATGCAGGTTTCTTCCTTGCAGAGCACGTGGTGGAGGCAGGGGATTCTCCTCCTACTAGTGCTTCTGCCGGAGTGAGGAGGGCAACTGAACTTTAAATGGTCTTCTGTATGAATCCATTCCAATCTATCTCTTCAGGAACTCCTACTGCTATGCTTTCCAACAGTGGGACCTCGATCCTGTTCATCAGCGCATTGTACCGTTGGCCCGAGAAGAGGGTATGGATCATCTTTGCTTGTAATTTCACTGTTGGGTCCGGGATGTCAGCCAAGCTGATTCCATCCACGGTGTGCACCGCTTCTTTCTTGACCCCCAGCATGGTGTAAACATCTCGTCTCGGCCGTCTCTCTTTCTTTGGCACAAGCCCTAGGGCCTTTTCTATGATTGTTGCATTGAGGGGCACTTCGATTCTTCTTTCTTACTCCCCTGTCCTTACTATGACAGTGCCACAGTTCCTGCTTTTGTCGAAGTTCCTCAGGAAATCCGCACACATGCTGTAATCCACAGCCTACCCCACCTTTTCCACGTACTTGTGGAGGTGGCATCTGTCCACCAAATCTTTGATCGTGAGTTCCTCCAGGATGGCCTCGTCCAGATTCAGTGTGTGCTTGAAAGTGAACTGACTGAATCCTCGCGTCTCGATGTTGATGCCGAATTTGTTCATTTCCTCTTCAGAGAATGGGAGTTTGCCCCCTTTGTCCTATCCTGCCATGGTGGTGACCTGTCAACACACCATGCCAACATTAATGCCTAACAATCGGCTTATTTCTAATCAAAACTCAGTTTGAGAGAAAAATGTATGTGCCCAAAATAGGTACACTTGCTTAGAGACTTGACCATTGCTATTGTTTTACTCTGCAGTATTCTTCCATAGAAACTTACTTAATTATAACAATCTACTAGCTAGATAGCATAACTTTTCATTTTTGCTCTGCTCTTGCTCACATTGCTCCCCCCTCCGTCGGGGATCTTTCAAAGAATCCTTCCGAGGATTAGCACAAGAAGGACGGGGTAAGCGTTGTTTCGCGTGGGTTGACTTACCTAGCCAAGAGCCAATCATAGAAGCTTGGATTATATTCGAGTTGGGCATGACAATCAAGAGTAGATGGTTGGATGGAGACTTGGGAAATATAGGTCAAAACATCGTGGAAGAGATCTCCCGTATTGAGGCGACTGGCAACATGTAATTTCTCTTCGGTGAGGAATTGGTCAATGTAGGGGTGGGCAAGCACATGATCGTCCAAGTGTTGATTACGGGTGATGGCCAAGACCCTAAACAAGATAGGTGCCACATAAGTGGGGTCATATTTGATAGTTTTAATGGCCCTGCGTTGCTCAGCATTGGTCATTATTCGACAACCTTTTTTCTCCCATTGGATCCTTAGCGTAAACCACTGCTGCAAGAATGTAGAAGGTGAGCTTGCCATCTGCGTGAGCTCTTGCAACTCCTGTTCAGGAGCAGAACGAGGAGGCTTACAATATGAAGTGATAAGTCTTCTGAGGGCAACTTGGTCCTTCGAGATTTCATCGTTTGCTATCAGTTCGGCAGCAATTTTGGGTACTTTAGTGGTCATAAGTTCGTATTCCTCCCAAGTGCATGGCAATGCATGAACAGTCGAAGCAAGCATTTCATCAAGAAGGCCTAGGTCTAGCCTCTTGTAGCTTCTAGCAAATGTAGTGAAAGTTTTGTCTAACATTTTAATGCAGGTTATTAAGTCATCCCCAGAAGTTGCGGCAAGGTCCTTAGCCAAAGAGAGGAAAGGTCGTATTGCGTATGAAGGTTTAAGACCCACTGGTGGGGGTGGTGCAACTGGACTGGATAGTTGTGACTTCCTCATCGGTGTCACGGGTTGGGTCTTGCACTCTGAAGCACTTTGAGATGCTGTAGGAAGCTCCGGAGGTGTGGGGATTGTGCTAGGTTTTGAGTGAGCAGTCATAGTGGTTTTTAAGTTCTTTGGATTAGGTAGGTTCAAGGCCTATGGCATTTGCTTTGGTCGATAGATGAGCTAAGGCTTGCTAGCCACAACTGGCCATGGCTTGCTAACTATGTTCTGGGCGCCACTTGTGCAAGCCTCTCTCATTAGGGTGAGATTGCTTGTAGATGAGCTTCTTAGCTGGCCATTTTTAGGCACCCAAATCCAGGGATTGCCCTCGTAGTATCCTTGTGTCCGCAAGAGATCTTTGGGAATCCAGCGCGGCGTGGTTGTGTGTCTATGGCGATAGCGCCTAGACTACCTCTTGGGTCGGGACGGTTGATAATTTTGACGTTTAGGATCATACTTGGGTGGTCTACCCGGATGTGGTTTTTTCCATTTTGGCACCCATAGAAACTTGGACTCTTTGGCCTTGTGAGCGCTCTTGGTGGGTTTAGGCCTGGGGTCGAGATCCCGGCACGAAGCCGTAGTTTCCTTCTATTCAGACTCGGGCTGAAGCATGGTCGTAGGGGTTTCTACCAGTGGCTTTGTAAAGGTGGGGGAATTAAGACAGCCCTTGCTGAAAATCATCACTACGCGCACATTGCCGATAGCAAGATGTATACGGTTTAGGTTGTAATCCACATTGCAGTTGGTTTGCTTCTTGAAAGTGCGACCCAATAGTGACACATTACTAGCTCCTTTAGTGTCAGGTAACACATGGAAGAAGGCTGGTTAACTTTCAAACTCAATGGAAATGACCACCTTGCACTTCCCTAGGAGTAGGTAAGCAGTACCCCCAAACGGGGTGAGTTTAGCGTTAGTGGGCTGTAGTTTCGATTGACCAATGCATGTCCAATGGTCATGCATCAAGATGTTGTAGTCGGCACCTTCATCAATCAAGGCTTTGACTGTGATTCGCAGGTATGCCAGTGCCACTGCTTCTTCATCCTGATCTATAAGGTCAGTTACAGTAGCCATGCGGATGTTCAATGGGGGTTCTAGCATGGGTGGCTCATGTAATGGATGTGAAGGAGGATAGTACTTCTTAATGCAGCTGCCGTTAAAAAAGCCTATTCCTTCACCGTCAAGTGTCTCCAATTCGACATTCCCGGTCCTACCAATCATGCGTACTCTAAAAGGCCCTAGCCCCAGAAACTTCATCTTCTGTTTACGTCCTTTTACCGAGTACAGCAGAACAAGGTCCCCTTGTTCGAAGTCTCGCTGCTTGACATCCTTGTCAAACCACATCTTTCGTCGAGCCTTTTCACAAATTAGAGAGTGAGTGGCGAGGAGTCGGGTCTCCGTTAAGCGCTCGAGTTCCACCAAGCGGTTGGTCCAAGCCTCTCTTCCCTCCCAACGCTCCTGGACTGCTAGCCTCAAACTAGGGATGAAGAATTCTAAGGGCAAAATGGCTTCAGTTCCATATGTCAGCCTAAAGGGCATCTGTCCTACAGCCGTTTTATAAGCTATGCGATAGGCCCACAAGGCCGCCATTAGCTTGTTGTCCCAGTCACTTCTCGAAGTAGACACGACTTTTGTAAGCACGTTGACTAGGATTTTATTGGTGGATTCGGCTAGGCCATTAGCCTGAGGGTAATAGGGAGAGGACTTCCGATGAATTATTAGGAAGGTAGGGAGCAAGTGGGCAATCACTTCATTAATGAAGTGTGTGCCTTGGTCGCTTACAAGTTCGATTGGACAGCCAAACCGTGAAATGGCCTGCTCCCACAAGAACTTTGCGGTGGTCCTAGCATCGTTCTTCCTCGTGGCTCGTGCCTCTGCCCATTTCGTTAGATAGTCGATCGCCACTATGATGTATCGAGCTTGGGAATACTGTGCTGCAGGACTGATAGGTCCGATAAAATTGATGCCCCATTTTTCGAAGGGTTGTCGGGCTATGATGACAGGAGTCAACTCCATCTTGTCCTTTCGCACAGGCACTTTGGTCCTTTGGCACTCATCGTAGTGCTTTATAAATCTAGCTGCATCGCGGAATACGGTGGGCCACCATAGCTGGGATTGTAGCACCTTTTGGGCTATTGTGTCCCCGCTAAAGTGTCCTCTAGCGATTTCACCATGTGCTTCGTTCAATGCATCGTGTATCTCGTGTTCACATATGCATATGCGCAATAAACCGTCTTGTCCTAGCCTGTAGAGTTGGCCAACTATCAGTTGGTATGGCTGAATTTTCAAGATAAGTCTCTTCAGCCTGGCCTTCTCAATGGGTCGCTCTGGTAGTCCATTTTCTAGCACTTGCACTATGTCATCGGTCCAATACGGTGTCAGATCCGCTTTAAATAATTCTCGTTCACTAGACAAGTTAAAAAGATGGGCGTCCGGCAATTCGTCAGGCACGCCTTGCCCAGCGGCTTCTCCTGTGAGTATGCGTGACATGTGGTCAGCCATGTAGTGTTGCTTTCCTTTGCGTACAACCACAGAGAAGTCAAACTCCAGTAAAAGGAGTAACCATCTAGCTATGCGCCCCGTAGCGCAAGGCTTGTTCACAAGATACAATAAGGCTTGATGGTCAACAAAGAAGACAAAGGGAGTGGCCAACAGGTAATGCCTAAATTTCTTTACTGCAAATACCATGGCCAACCCCTCCCTTTCTGTCGTGGAATAGTTCATCTCAATCTCTGTGAGCTGCCTGTCTGGAAAAACTCACCGAGTAATCCAAGTTATGCTCACCAGGTTGGCATAGCACGGCTCCAATAGCGAACTTAGAGGCGTCTATGTGCACATGGAATGTTACGTTCCAGTCTAGGGCTCGCAAGATTGGTGCAATCGTAAGAGCCTTTTTCAACTCCTCATATGCGCGCTGGCATTCCTCCGTCCACTCAAACACTATCAATAGCTTGTACAAAGGTCTAGCTATTAATGCATAATTTAGCACAAATCGTCGATAATATCCAGTGTGTCCCAAGAAGCACTGAACTCCCTTGTAGTTGTAGGGTGGCGGCAGGTCAACAATGACTCTGACTTTGGAAAAGTCAGTAGCAATGCCGTTCCTTGACACTACGTGCCCTAAGATGCATCCGTGTTTTACCCAGAACTGGCACTTCAAGGGGTTTAGCGAGAGGTGGTACAGCCTACACCTTTCAAAGACAGCTCTCAATTTCTCCAAGTGTTCGGCCCAACTAGAGTGTAAACATAGGTCGTCTATGAACACTTCCAGTTAGCGCCTAAGCATGTCCTTAAAGATAGTGCACATTAGGTGTTGGAAAGTTGCAGGTGCGTTCATTAGCCCAAAAGGCATGACAATGTAGGCGAACACGCCCCATTTCGTGGCAAAGGCAGTCTTGTGCCTGTCATCGGGGTGCACTTGCACTTGATTGTAACCTGAGAAACCATCTAGAAAACTGTAGGCTTCCTTCCCTGCTACCCTCTTCAGCATGTACTCGGTGTATGGTAAAGGATAGTTATCCCTTTTCGTAGCGGCATTCACCTTTTTGTAGTTTACGCACACTCGGATTTTTCCATTTTTCTTCATGACAATCATGATAGGTGATACCCAGTCCGTGTGCTCGATCTCATATATGAAACATACCCTCATGAGTTTATCAATCTCCTCCTTCACTGCATGGCCGTGCTTGGGATTCATGGGGTAAGGTTGTTGTTTTGTTGGCACTGCATGTGGAACCATTGGGATGTTATGAGTCACGACCCTAGGGTCGACTCCCTTAAGTTCGTCCAATGTCTAGGCAAACACGTCAACGTACTCTTGCAGGAGCGCAACAAGTTTGGTCTCTTCCTTCTCCCCCAAGTCATCTGCAACAAACACAGGTCTTGGCTTTTCCCCTTTGCCAGCCAAGTTAACCTCTTTGACTTTGACGGTCCCTCGATCGGTTCACTAGTTTGACCTTGTCTTTTTGCACCTAACAAAACCACTACTCTGTCACCCTTTTTAAATTTTGTAAACCGTTTGGGTAGAACCTGTGGTTTCCTCTGCCTTTCCGCTTCTGAGTCCCTTGCTTGCTTCCTGGCCTCCTCTTTTAGCCTCCTGTGCCTCAGGTGGACTGGCAAGTCTCCCTTGGTGCGTTTGACCTCAGAGGGTTGCGGTATCTCAAGATCACTCTCAGTGCTAACTTCTGACTCTGAGTTGAACTCGCATCCCTCACTTGAGGAAGGTGTTTCCCCAGGGGGTCGTAGTTCCGTAGGTGAATCTATCATGAGCACTGGAATTACCCATGGTTGTGCTACTCGGGCTTGCTCGTAATCCATGGCTCCTATTCGTTCTAGCCAGGATCTGTCACACTCCATTAGCATGACTCCTTTCTCGTTTCGACTGATCCCTTCTTTTCTAGGCCTTAAGTCTACCCTGATTTGCTCTATCGCTTTTCCCTCTATGTCGTACTCTATCGCGTCTACCTCTTCTTCACTCTCTTCTCCCGTAGAGTGACAGTCCTCATACTCCTCATCGTCCGGGTCCTGTCCTTCTGACTGCTCACCATCCCCCAAGCTTCCCTCTTCAATCTCCTTGTCGTCAGTAACTAAGGCCCAGTTATATAACAAGTTCAGATCGTGGACCTTGGTCCATTTCCATTTTGATTTAGCTAAAAGGTCACGTAGAGGTTTTAAGTTAGCAGCCAAATCGCCGTCCAATTTATCGGTCAGATACTCTACGATTTCCTAAAGCTCTAATTTGTTGTTGGGGATGCTGGACGAGGTTGGTTTGCCTGGGTTGAGTGAGCTTCATGCCATCATGCAGAGCGGCACAACTGGCTCCTCAGTTGACATGGTTGCGGCTTTAGCAGCCTGCTGATGTGGTCCTTCCTCATCCGAGAATGGTAGCTCAATGGTTGCCAAAACGTGCATCCAATCCCTCTCATCCTCAGGGCAAGGAATATATCTAGTGAGCGATCCATAAGGTTTGGTCATTTGAGTATCGCCTTTTAGCATAGCCGAGATGGCAGCAAGGTCAACAGGTGTCGTCGTCCAAGTGTCCATCTCTACCCTCACTGCACTAGTTCTGTTCCCTAGGAAAATCAATTCATTGCCCCAGTCCTCTATGACTTGTGCATTCCTCATCCAAGGTCGGCCTAATAGTATGTCGTAATTCACTCCCTTCATGACAATGAAGTTTACCGAAAATTGCACACCGGTAATCTTTACCAGCCAATTCTTTAAGACCCCAAATGGTCTTACCCTCATTCCATTTGCTAGTGTGACATTGAATCTAGCAGTCTCTACAGGAGGGTTTCCCCATGCCTTTAGGACCGCATGGTTTAGCACACTAACAGCGGCGCCTGTGTCTACAATTCCTTTTCGAGTCATGTCTCCTAAGGCTAGGACGGGCAAAACTGCATGCATTTCAATGCCTTCCCAAAAAGCATTGATGTACAAAGACTTAGGCTCTGAGTGTAGAGTTAGACTTGGGATCCGTGTAACTGCATCATGATCTTGCGGATCAGCACCAGCAAGTCCTGTGTGTCCCTCGATCGAGTCTTTTAGCTCCTGCCACAAGGAGTGATTTTGCCTAAGCAGATCCTCCAAGCTTAGAGTTACTGGGGTGGATAGCAAGGTTGTGAGGAGGCTACTGGACCCTTGTCTTCCTCTGAGGCTAACAGTTCTAGGCCATACATTTTGTCTGCCCTGGTAAGCTTCCCCCCGGCCTTGCTGCTGAGTCGCTCCTAGTGGTGCAGGTATGCTCCCAGCCTTTGGTTTTGAGGGTGAGACTGGTGTGCTAACACTGGAGAACTCATCTATAGGGTCTTCCAATATGGGTTCAGCATCCTTGAGGTGCTTTTGGGTGTCCTTGACCCACTCCTTGACCTTGGCTATAGCCTCAAGTTGCCATTTGGGTGGGGATATTCCCCCACCTTGGCACTCCCCAGCTCTGATGTCTTAGGAGCCGAGGTCTCTGCCTCTGCATCTGTGACCTTCTTTCCCGTTACCAGCGTAGTCGTTTCCTTAGTTTTAAGGGTTATCTTCCCATCGGTTCTCTTTTTCTGTCTCCTCCGGCCTTTTTTCCCTATTGAGGTTACATCAAGGTTACTTGGCCCTAGCAAGGAGATGACTGCTTGTTTCGTCTGAGCTCATGTCATAGCACGTAGCGGGATGGGCATATCCTCACTACCAAAAATTTCCACTCCAAAGAGCCCCAAAGGCATCGATGGCATGTTGGCAGCGCTCGTTGACGGTTTCTGCCTAGGATAGTCAAGAAACAGATGTGTGATTCCACACTCTGTGCATCGGAGATCCGCTTTGTCTTTGTTAGCTTGTTCTCACTCTGGGCAGCGTGATGAAATGTGGCTTGGGTGGCCGCAAGTCCAGCATGTGACTGGATCCTGGCTAGGTCCTCCAAAGCCTCTGCCTCGTCCTCTTCCTAAAGCCATCACCAGCACTGGCTGATAGTCCATCAGGACTGGGTTGCCCTCCTCGTCGTAGGATACATACGAATTGACATATGCCTCTTCCTCATTAGGCTCCTCCACAAAGTGAACAGGAGCATCGCTAGGTGGGTGAGTCACAAAAGGCCCTGGTGGCCTGGGTATACCCGTTGGGTTCATTTCCAGCCTAGGCACAACAGGTCTTGAGTCAGTTGGTGCTAGAAGAGCTAACTGAGTTTCCCTGCCAAAGAAATTAGATGGCCTATTACCTAAGTATGGAGGGTTGTACTGCTGTGTGTATGGGAATCTCCTCGGCATTCTGCAATGCGCTGCATCATGTCCGAATCTACCGCAATTTGAGCACGGCCGAGATCTAGAATCTTCGCACTCCACTGGGAGGTGATTGCCGTCGCAGTACACACATTGTACATGCAATCTCACAGGCTTTCTAACGAGCTCTTGCAACTGCGCAATCTCCATTCTCATCTCTGCCATCCCTTGGTCGTGGTCTATACTCTTTCCCTTGTCCTGCGCGCTAGCAATTACTTTTTCCCCTAAGATGGTTGATCTCTCAAGGTCCCTCTGGCCTGCACTATCTCGATTGGTAGCCCTCATGCTTCGTTCCCTAAGTTGATCATCTACGCTTATTGCCTCCTCGAAGACTCGAGCTAGCACGTCTCGTTGTAAGGTGGAGTTACTGGCCAAAGCCTTGTAGAGCTCCTCACTCCGAATCCCATTCATGAACACTGTAGGCACTGCCCTCTCGATAGGTCGCTCATTGGCAGGGATTCTCTTATAGAGGCTACGCACCTGAGTAATGTAATCCCTAACCTCCTCCTTCTCCCTTTGACTGATATTCATCAACATAACAATGAGGTTATCCGAATACCCTACCTCCGAAAACCTCTTGATGAAGAGGCCCTTAAGGCGAGCGAAGTTTATACGTTCTGCGTCATCCAGACTAGAGTACCAGGTCCTCCCCTTGTTGCCTAAGCATAGGCCGAAGGCTTGAGCTTGCTGCGCAGGGTTAGTAAGACCGTTCACCTCACATACTTGCTCGAACTACTCCATGAAGTTGTACGGGTCACTGCTAGGTTCATATCGAGCTAGTTGTTTTGCTACTATGGGGATTCTAGCCTACCCCTTAGCCCCTTGCGTGACTCCCAATCCTAATAATAGCACAGTGGCTAGGGCAGTAGCACTCTGTTCCACGGATGTATTGTCCATGAGTTTCTTTGCCACTAGTTCACTCAACGTCATGCCAGCCTCTACTGCCCGTTCCCTCTCTACATCCGGTCGGGACTTGGCTGCCCCAGCTAGGTCTAGTACTCGTCTAGCCTCGTACATATCCAAATCTTGCTGCAGCCTTCTAGCCCTTTGCTCATGGTTGTAGGCAATTATGCCTTCCAACGCTCTCTTGATAGCTCTTCTCTCTTCTTCCAGGTTAGCCACTACTTCCTCTACAGGTCTACCTTGGATCACAGTCCTGGTGAGTAGATCATAGTCGTGGACCAGTTCTCCTGGACTGAGGTTGGAAATTCTCCTAAGTCTAATTGGTCTTCCCCTTGGTCGCCTCTTGATCCCGACATTGTTTCTGCTTCCAGCTCCACGAGATTGTCAATGAATCCAATCAGCTCTGGCAGCTTCCACTCCTCTATCTTGTTGCTTCCTGTGTCTTCGTGTTTTCTCCAGGTACTACTAGTAGGGCACTCAGGCACCTATCTAAGTCTTGGGGTCTTCTCCTAGTGGATTCCTTAATGTTATTAGGTATCCAAATGTGTTCCTTGTTATTTGAAAGCAGCGGCGATCCTTATCACACGTTGTGCTTGGTGCGTTCGTGGTGCTTGGTGCGAAAACAGGCTTTTCTCTTTTCTTACTGTGCAGGTTTAGTGGAGCACAAAAGTGAAATGCCGATGCAGAAAGCATTCAATGCAAACTCCACCTTGTTTCTACCCACGTTCTTAGCCTAATTTGAGTTTTCAACTCGGTTCCCGGCTATCCTACGGTCTTTCCGCACCATAAGTTCGATTAGTCTCTGTGGTCCTAATGGTCGAACTGGGTCTTGGGGGTGTTCAGGGTTGCGTCCTGGGGTCAGGTCTGTGGCAAGGTCAACAAAAGATCCTTATCTTTTTGTTCTGGCAAGATGGTCCGATTCTGGGAATCGGATAGGGCTGGTCCGACTCTGGGAGTCAGACGGTCCGATTCTGGCAATCGGACCGGTTTGGTCCGACTCTAACAGTCGGACGGGGTTGGTTCGATTCTGGGAATCGTCCATCCCTGGTGGTCCGATTCTAGGAATCGGACCAGGAGGATGGTCCTACTTTTGAAGTGGTCCGACCATGGACTGGTCCGAGTCCAGCCCCAATGGTCCAACTACGATTGTTCGATTCTAATGAGCAATCCGAGTGCCACGTGGCACGTCCGGCAATCGAACCAGTCTGGTCTGACTCTCTCTCAGTCGGAGGTCCGATTCTGGGAGTCGAACGGTCCGACTCCAAACCTCGGGTGGTCCAATTTTGGGGATCGAACCACTGCGGGTTGGTCCGACTGTGTCGGCAGCGGGCGCGATTCCGGCGTGTTCGAATCCTTCCTAATGGCTACTACACTCAATCACCACAGACTTCCCACAACTGATTAGAACACTAATGGAACACACTGGATTCACCTGAAGCAGCACGAATCAAATGCACCTAGAATCGAGATCGCGTTTCCTCGTCCTATGAACTAGAATCTCTCTCTCTCTCTCTCTCTCTCTCTCTCTCTCTCTCTCTCTCTCTCTCTCTCTCTCTCTCTCTCTCTCTCTCTCTCTCTCTCTCTCTCTCTCTCTCTCTCTCTCTCTCTCTCTCTCTCTCTCTCTCTCTCTCTCTCTCTCTCTCACACACACACACACACACAAGGCCAACTAAAGAAATGAGGTCTGTCCTGGCCTCCCAAGCCTCTTAAGGTCCTCTCCTAGCACTGCAAAACCTTACAGCCGGCTCCCTATCCCTGTTTCACCCAAAAACTTGAATCTGGGCCCTTGTTTTCCTATTTCCAGCAGCAGCCAAAACCCATGTTTTCTCTTTTCTTACCCTAACCTAACCTTAATCTAGTGCAGGCAATATGAAAAACAGAAATGCAGAACAGTTATCCTAATCTAATGCTTCCAACAAACCCAAATACTTACCTGTTCAATGGATTAAAACCTCCTAAATCTCCTAGTTATCTCGAGCACTGATTCAGGCTGCAAACCCTACTTCCATGTTCGATCTGATGTGCGTGGCACTCAAGGCTCGATTCCGTCGATCTCGGCAACGAAACCAAAATGGAGGGGAGCTTCAAGCTCTACCCCGAGACCTACGGACCACTTATTGCTCAAGTGTTTCGAACCGAGCAGCCATGGCTACCTCTCAGATAGCTAACACGCAATGCCTACCTTACGGGTGTAGTGAGCTTACCTTGATGCTCGATCGAGTGCCCTCCTCTTTCTTGCACACCGGTAGCTCCATGATCCTTGAGGCAAGCTCAAGCAACCTCAATCCCTCTCCCATGAGCTTCATCCTCCATAGCCATGCGCAAGACAAGAGAAGAGAAGAGAGGAGGGGAAGATGAAGAGAGAAGATGGAGAGCTTCTTCTCCAAGATCCCTCACTCTCACACAATCACTCCCTCACACTCTCTCAATCCCTCTCTCAAGCACGAGCAAGAAGGTAAGAAACAAGAGAAGAAGAAGAAGAAAAAAGCTTTTGCCACACACAAGAATGAGCTTCCCATTCACTTTTCAACTTTATATACATGCCCTAATTTCCATGGGCGGTCATCCCCCTTTTTTACATGGCCGGCCATTAGCCTAGGCCCATTTCCTCATTTCCCACCATTCTAGTCTATCCTATCCCCAACTAATGCATACAATTTGCATGGGAGTGAGCTTGGCGCTCTTTTACAAGGTTTTGGAAGTGTTTTCGCACTTAATGGTGCGCTTTTTATTCTTTTACTCTCCTTGGGCGACTCCAAGACTTCTTGAGGATCATGCCCGTGCATTTAATCTTTTTCCAGGTCTAGTTGCCATTTAAGGTGCCTTTTCCATCTTTTCTCTTTTTCCATTTCCCGCTCCTTTGTGCTTCTTTTCTCTTTTTCCATTTCCCGCTCCTCTGTGCTGCGATAAACAATTCTTCCATGCATTTAGACTCATGCATGTAGTTTTTGTTTCATTGATCCCCTAGCCTCCTTTGGGTCCCATTGTTCAACCTCAAGCAGTGGAGGGGAGGGTGGTTGTCCTTGTGTGGCTAGAAATTATTCATTAGCTACTAGAATGCCAATCATTATTAAGTCTTTTGTAGAGAACCCCACTTTCCTTAACTGTAGCACATAATCCTCCTTTGTCCTCTTGTACTCTGATTGAGCCATGGTTGTTTCTATAATTTTCTTGAGTGCTCTCCTAGTGCACTGTAGCTTCCTTCTAAGGTTCTCAATTGTGTCCCTTCACCTTGTTCTATCATCTCCAATAGGATATTGCAAAACTTTGCTATTGTTTTGCATCATTTGGTCCATCACTCTTGCCATTTCTTTTTCCCAAATCCACTTACACTCTAATTGTGCTAGTTTCAAGGCCAAGTCAAGCATGGGGGTTGCATTCTTCTCTTCCCATGCATCCATTTTTTCCTTCACCAAATCTAGTCCTCTATTCTGCCATATTCTTAGGATTTCTAATGGAGAACACTAGTCCTTTTAAGCTTGACATAGCTTCATTCTTTGTTGCAAAAGCCAATTGGTTTTGGAGTTGCTCATAATTGTGTGATACCCTTGCTACTTCATTGGCCAACTCCACCACCTTTTTATTTTCTTGTTTTGCATCATCCTTAGCCATTTTCGCTTTCTATAGCTCCCTCTTTAACTGCCATAAAAGTCATCAAAAACAACTCTCTTCCATCAATTCTTGCACTATAAGGGAATTGTTGAGGACAAAAAATTGCAATCCATTCAAATGCAAAGTTTAGAGTATATAGCTAGTAAGGTTTAATGTGCCATAATCACCTAATGTTTGAGTTTTTAAATCTATCTCTTTCTTATATAATCAACAATAATGTTTTGATAGGTACACAAGAGGAAAGAAATCAAGAGAATAAAGCCATACTGCTAAAGGAGGTAGCACTTGCACATATAGGTATGCAAATATGACTTTTGAACTTTGTGCATGGCAATATATAAAGAGCAATATATAGCTAATATTTGGCTCTATTTTCAAATGCCCATGTACTATTGATATGAAAGCACCTTCACAAGACACTAACTTCCACCATTTAATGATGTCAAATGTGGAGGTCAACTAACACAAACTATTTGAGGCTAATGAAGAAATCACAAATAGTGTCTGTGACATTATGGTGGTTTGTCTACCGAGTAACAATGTCATGTATGGATTGGGGGATCAAATTCTATCATGGAACTCCCACATTGAGGTGGAATCAACAAACATGATAGACCTAGCCAATTGCTTGCTTTGCATCTTTCTTCTTTTCGTGTCCTCTGCAAATTTGTGGCACAATGTGATTGCCCTTTGACAGTGGTGACTCATTATTTTGGCGATGAAACACTATACAAGATTTCTGTGAAATTATCTTAATACATGAGATAATTTGAAAATTATTTATTGTGAGAGAAGAAGCTAGGGGATGTCCTCATGGATTGAAAAAGAGGAAAAAAAGAAAAGGAGAACGAAATCATTTCAACAGTGAAACTAGAGTCAAAGAGCTCATGGAAGCCTCCTTTGTCTCAAATGGTGTTTTGAGACTTACAGGCCACAAGTCTTATTATGGTACAAGTGTCCATTAATTGTTTTAAGTCATAGAGAGAGAGAGAGAGAGAGAGAGAGAGAGAGAGAGACAGACAGACAGACAGACAGAGAAAGAGAGAGAGAGAGAGTGTGTGTGTGATACATAGATTCATAGAGAGAGAGACAAAGATCTACAAGATTTACACAAAATTCACAACATGCAATATATTCTTTTTTTTGCATCATATATTTAGTTATGGTGTTAAGTTGGTAAATCAAATTTGATGGGTCATTAATATCAATGAGAATGATCATCGATACTACACCACATAGGCTGCCTACCTAAAGATATTCACCACCAAGTGTCGCTTGACAAGGAACTATAAGAAACACATAGGAGGATGAGACACATTTGAGGGTGTAACTCTCTCTCTTTTCTATTCCAATGTATGGATAGAATTGAAGATTTCTTGATTTACTCTTGAAGCTCTTGATGCAATAGTTTATTTTGGGCTGAAATAAGTGACTTTCTCAATAGCTTGAGCATAGGGCTTTTGGATTTGTATAGGTTGCTTTGTCTTGAATAAAATCTAGGTATATGTAGGTTTTGTTTGTGACAAAGGGATTTATGCCTTGATTTTGCATCATTGTACAACAATTTGATTGATGAATATATGGTATTTTTGAGCTATCATCTTAGTGAAGTTATACTCCCCACTAATGTTGTGCCTCTTGACACAATGGCATGGTAGATAAGCATCTCTATTGCAAGATTTGGAAGAATTCCCTCCCTTCTTCTTTCCATGCCAAGGATACACACTTCTTCACTTGATGTTTCTAATACTAATTAAAAAAAACATAAATAGAAACTCATATAAGACGTTTGGAACTTGGACCTAGGACGAATATGGAAAAGATGGCAAATTTTTAATGAACAACTTCTATACATCTGCTACTCTCCTATCGGATTTAATGTGTTGGTGGAAGTATAGTTTGGTCTCTGGTGGTTTTAGTTGTCCCTCTCCACCCGCTCCATCATATAATTCTTTGATATGTTTGTATCTTTGACTTTTGGCTTTGTAGATCCCATAGAAATTATAGTCATAGATTATGGTTGAAAACATATTTTCATTATAGTAGACAAGAATTGATGATTGCCAATGGAGAATATATCAAACCTCTAGGTATCGAAGAAACTAGATTGATTAGTGATGAGGGATGATTTTTACTCTCTCTTTCTTAGTCAATACTCAATGTTTGCTTGCTTTTCTCTTTCCCTCTTTCAACAACCACACTACTAGTCTTACTTTCTATGATGATTAGCCGCACTCTCATTAGAAGGGGATATGCAAGTGCCACATATTCTAAAGAATATCTATAAAATCCAACTATATATACTTACTATGGCTTTGGATATACACTAGATTAAAATCCTCCTTCAAGGTAGTAAAAAAAGGTAGGGTCTTGTACAGCTCCTCATCTCACCATTGCTCAATCTCATAATCCTCATACATACACTATTCATCCTCCAAGTCCACCCAGACTTCACATTCCCTTACCAAAGTATACAACACTCCCTTCCCCAACTATCCATACATCAATTTACCAAACATGGTCCACTTTCTTATGAAAAACACAAAAATAAGAGAGCATTGTAAATATGCTTTTTAAAAGAATGTCATGTTGTACTTGTAGAGAAGTCTCCATATTGCTAACTTGCATGCCTTTTGAGACTTGAATTGTCATCTGGTTTAAAATAATTAAAGCATTCCAAAACATGTCATCTCTATGATTTTGCTTTATCTCCTCTGTGAATTGGAAGAAAAAATCTTTATCAACTCAAATAATTGTAGTAGTTCTCCCAACTTGGAACTAATATCTTTTTCACCATCTTGGAGCATGGTCCAACATGTCTCCTACTTGATCCAATTTCTAAATGATACATTTCTATCTACTCAGTCATATTTCTGCCTTCAAATGGCTATGCATTTAGCTTTAACTACATTTGGGCATGTCTATCAATGCTCAAAATTTCTTATCAAAACTCTCCATGGCCTTTAATATTTTGATATGGTCAACTTCATTCAACTTCAAAGATGCCAATGTATATATTCTCTCCTTGTTTAGAACACCTCCAGTCTCCAACCCCCACTCTAAGCATGATACCATTTTTGAATTGGAAAAAAACACTATCATCTTGAACTAGTCTCATATATATATACATGACTGGCAACTATTGAGAGGTGAAAACTTAGTAATATCATTTTTCTCCAAGGCTTGGGTTGGCAACTCTCAATAGAGGTTGAGTTTTCTTTACTAGCCACTTGGATCTAAAATTTGAGTCAGACAGTTGTGCCCACTCTTGCTTAATTGGCTACATGGCCGTGTAATAGTAATCATGTATTTAGCAAACTATAGTTACGTTAACCACTAATGTGTAGTAGAAAATGAATTATATACTATGATTGAAGGAAATGTTTGTCAACCACTAATGTTGGCCCTGTCGTTGACATTTTGGAGATGAAGCACTTGCTACCGTTGTCAAATAGCTTGACTAGGAAATAGGCTACCATGGAAAAATTTAAAGGCATAGTATTGTTTTAACTTCAAATGACGAGATTCCATCCCTTGGTCACTCTCTATGGCTATTTGAACCATATATTGAATCTACATGCATGGAATAAACTTTTGGGTTATCTTTGGGATACTCTACCATATGCCACCTATTCTTGATTAGAAGCATATGTTATCTATTCTTTTGATCATGTGGTTGTAATCTCTCAAGTATTTTTGAGAGTTCAATGTCAAACATGGGACCTTACTCATAAATCAAGGCATTGGTCACTACTCTTTTAGCTACGATCATTTGTAAGTGCCAAGAGCTAGTTGCAGTATAGTCTCTACTCTTCAATTCTTCGACAATCTTTCACATTGGTTCTACAAGAGCATCTTTGTACCTCATGTTTATGCACCCCTTGAAGGATGAACAATCTTGTCTTTGTACTCACTAACATCACATAATACAATAGACACTCGCATATGAAGAGCAAATAAGGGGGTATCCTTGTAGAAGAAGCATCCAAGGCTTTAAAGACCATCAGACAACATTCCAACAACTAGTATGTTGGTATTAAGTTTCCCTATGTGGCAAGAAGTTTGTGTTAATTCATTGAACTTAGTAGTAATACGATACAAAAGGTAGGAATTTATTTTACAATTCTTTTAAAAACCATGCAAATGAAGAGTGGTGCACCTTTCCATGCCACATAGTTTGGTAATCCTGAGATCAAATGACCAAAGCAATGTCTTTATGGGCACTCAAGTTCTTTGATGCACTTCCTTCACAAACCATGCTAGAGAATGACATCGATGTTAATGCGGGCTTTGTCCAACAATGGCCATCATTCTTCTGTTCCATACCCTCTATAGGATGCATGTTACCTACCACTGTTGGAATCTTGCATGCCATTGCCATTGTACAAAACTAGGATATCCTCTATCCTCTCTAAGACACTCATATTCTGAAGCAAATGACCTAAAACTTGACGTCGCCCTCTTGAAGACATGATGTACTCAACAACACCTGTCAATTGAGTGCTCGCCTCTATCCCCATGCATGTCTTATCTTCCATGTCAAGTGTGATTATATTGGTCTTATTTTTTCCATATCAAGGGTTGGTGAACCTTCCATATTGATCATTGCTTATTCTATGTTCCATGGGCTTCTAGTGAGGCCTATGTTAGGGAATGGTTGTGATGTAGCCCCATTAACTTGCTTGACAAGATAGTCTCTTGAAAACAAAGTAACTAGAATATATAATTGAGTAGCTTCTTGGTTACTCTTGCAATAGATTATTATGGCTTGTATTTAACCATTCGCATGGGTGATAGTAGAAACACATCCATTCTTACCAATGCAAATCTTCTTCTCCTTTAGCATTAAAAACTAGATGTTTGTAAAATGCACTACTGGCTTTGGAATTACAGAGGCTACAAATATATGGAACTCATTGCTAGCTTTTGATATGTGGCACAAAATGATGGATCCATTTTGGGTGCAATCTACATACATACAGAGAGGGGTGTGTGTGTGTGTGTGTGTGTGTGTAGAGAGAGAGAGAGAGAGAGAGAGAGAGAGAGAGAGAGAGAGAGAGAGAGAGAGAGAGAGAGAGAGAGATTTACATACCTATGGGAATACTTGACCTATGGGGGGGGTGAGGGGGTCTTCTATCCGAATGTTGGAGTCCACAATAATGTGGGGGGTCATAGGAGGGGGTGGCTTTATATAACCACTTCGAGTTAGTGGAGCATTAAATGCATGCCAGCAAAGATGTGAGAGAAGGGGGGAGGGTGTTTGATATAATTTTTCTTAGCCAAATATAGGGATGTTGGTGACCCCCTTGTTGGTGAAAAAGAATCCCAATACCATATGCCTCTCCCTATCACTCTGTGTCTCTGTCTCCCTCTCCTTCCCTCCCTCCCTCTCTCTCTCTCTCCCTCCCCTCCCCTTCTCTCTCTATATCTCTTCCTTGCCTCCCTTCTCTATAAACATTAGGGTCCTTGCTACTTAACTTATTGATCCATTGTCCCAAGCTATGTTCAAAATCTTGTCTCTTCTTCATTAAGTGCAATGATGAAGGTTAAGAAAGTCCAAATTTCAAGTCTCCCATTTGTTAGTTGTTAAGTGGTGCTTTAATTTTTCTTACTAGTGTTATTGCGACCCTTTAACTCAAAACCTTTACCTAATACTAATGAACTAATAAGAACCAATACTTAACTATCTAATACTAAGGAATAATAACAATCAATGATTAACTTTCTAATACTTATTTCTAACATTGATTTGAAATGCTAGCTTACTAATACCACTACAATGTACTAATTTCTAACTAACTACTAATACTGAAAATTTTATACTAATAATAATTACTTTCATTATTAACCAAAGAACATTATATATTTTAATGTTAATATGCCAATATAGTATTAAAATAAATATATTATATAATTAATAAAAATAAACTAATAATAACTAATGATTAACTATCTAGGAATAATAACAATCAATGATTAACTTTCTAATACTTATTTCTAACATTGATTTGAAATGCTAGCTTACTAATACCATTACAATGTACTAATTTCTAACTAACTACTAATACTGAAAATTTTATACTAATAATAATTACTTTCATTATTAACCAAAGAACATTATATATTTTAATGTTAATATGCCAATATATTATTAAAATAAATATATTATATAATTAATAAAAATAAACTAATAATAACTAATGATTAACTATCTTGCACTAACTAACTAAGACCTAATTTCTAATACTAATTGCTAACCTATCCCTCTCTTTAAGAAATTCTTCTCTCTCTCTCTCTCTCTCTCTCTCTCTCTCTCTCTCTCTCTCTCTCTCTCTCTCTCTCTCTCTCTCTCTCTCTCTCTCTCTCTCTCTCTCTCTCTCTCTCTCTCTCTCTCTCTCTCTCTCTCTCTCTCTCTCTCTCTCTCTCTCTCTATATGTGTGTGTGCGTGTGTGCGTGTGCGCGTGTGTGCGTGTGTGTGTGTGCGCGCACGCACGCGCACGTCCATTGTCTTTTGCTTAAGTCATAATTGGTTATTTATGGTAGGTAATTTAGCTAGATTTATCTAAGTCTCTAGCAAACATGAACAACCTGTCATCATAAAAAGATCGAAGTTCAAAAGGAAATACTATATTACCCTCTTTGAGGGTGATGAATACATTGGACAAAGCCTTGTTTGACAAACCTCACAAGGCTTGCTCCCTAGATAAGTGGGAGTTCTCAAGTGTTAAGCATGTTAGGAGATTGCTTACAGCAATTGAAAAGCTCAAGGAAAGATATGAAGATGTTTTAGATTCATATTCCAATTCAAGTTCAAAAGATGATGATGATGATGATTGGTACTCTTTACTTGTGGACTTGCCAAAGATTGAAGTAAAGGAGCAAGAGAGAGCAAGAGCCAAAGAAGCCAAGAATCCTCAAATGCACCAAACCCAATAGAGCAACTTGCCAATGAGAGAGTGGATTATCACACAATTTGCATCAATAATCTCAAGGTATTTTCAAATTTTTGATATTTTGCAAACTATCATAATCAATCTCCAATCAACTTTAATCAAGAAGAAAACAAGCAAAAAGGTATCGACAATGAAGATGATCAAATTGGTGATCAAAAAGACCATTATGTATTCAAGAAGATAATACTATTATGGATTATAAGTTTGAGAATTATGGTTTTCACAATGAACATGTCATTGTGGATGATTTTCTTTGTTCTTTATTGATGTTAAGGAAGATAATGCAGCTACCAAGTTGGATTTCCATTTAGGAACTTTGCAAGAACTCGAAGTGCAATTAGCCGTAGTGCAAAATGCACCATCTTTGAATGTATTTATTTAGGATACCTATGTTTTCAACATGCAATATAATATTTCAGGTCACTACATTGCTTGATCTGAAGAACAAGTTAGTGTTCTACTATAGGAATTGCAAGATTGCAAGATTACCATTGTAATTCCTCTGTAAGAAGGGTAGGATTGCAAGATTGGCACTACATTTCCGTTGCAAGAGTTGGTTGAGTATCAAGAATTGCATAATGAGTTTGTATGGTTTTTTTTTTAAGTTTTGCATGAGGTGCACTCTATGATTCAATCTCTAACAGATTATTTATTGGCTTTTTGTTGAGTTTGAAAATGAGAGAAATGTGGCAAACATTGCAGCAATTGAAGCTTTGTTTGTTATCAATTGGCTTTAAGAAGAGAAGGCATTACTATAGTAAGAGGTTTCTCAAGTGAAGAATGCATTCATTCTGAAAAACCAATCAACATGAATAACATAAACCATTCTTGCTATAATATGAAGTGCATAAATATCCATTGTAGGTACTTATGTACTTCCAGATGCTTCAACTTCAATAATAGACTGATTAGAGTGCTCAAGCACTTCAAAAATATTAGTCTAAATTGAAACATCAACAACCTGATCATTCAATGCATAGATATCCTCAAGAATCGCATCTTGACTTGAAGCATGAAAAAATGGCAATTGACTATGCAAATCACCAATAGTTATTATGTAGTAGAATATTATTTTGTATGCGGTGGATGCTTGTAGCAAGAGTATGTTACAATTTTTCATATAAAAAAGTGATATATTCTTTTACTTGCAAAGTGATTTTTCAAGTCTGCAAGAGATTTCAACAAATTAGGAGTATTCAGGTCTGCTAAAAATATCAATAGGATTACAAAATGTTAAAGAACCTAAATTTCTGCATGAAGATCTACAAGAACCTAAAATTTAGCAATTTTTGTAGCGAGACTCTAAATTCTTGCAGTAGTACCCTACATTCCTACAATACTATCTTGAATTCCTACAGTAGCAACCGAAATTTTTGCAATAGCAACTTGCATTTTTCATGTGCCTATAGTAGCAAGCTAAATTTCTACAATTCCTATAGCAACAAGCTAAACTTCTACAGTATGTACAATGCAAGCTAAATTCATGCAGTTCCTACAATAGCAAAAAGTGCTACAGCAAGTTGAAAAACAACACGAAGTGCTACAACAACCTCAAAAATAGCAAATATGATAACACCATGATGATCACTGTTTCTAAGAACTTGAATATCAGTAGATATAAGTTGTTATGGACTATCTTACATACTTCTTTTAGGATGCAATATCTTATTCAAGATCCAACTTTTGTGGTACATTGCCATACATTTATTATTATGAAAATACTAGATCATCATCGACATATTTTCAAGTCAATGTGGTTATTCTTTGCAATTGGAGCAGTGATCTACTTATTCCGTTATGGTTTTCTATCTTCATTCTCTATGATATATTATGGATGTCATTGTATATGATAAGTTCTCAGTCCTAGCATATTGCATTGAAATGATTGTACTATAGACTATGGCTCATTACCTTTTGAAGTTACTTTCATTCTAGCCATATTGCAAGGAGACATTGTTACACTAGAATTAATGGATTTAGGCTTCGAATACTAATTCAAATTGATTATGATGAGCCACAAAAGGATTCACAAGTTTAGCAAGTTGTGGGAATCAAATTTATGCAAGTCATTGCTGTAGTGCCTAAAGAAGCAGTGTGAAATTCTATGGATATTATGATCGTTTGCCAATTTTATGAGATAAATAGTTTTCAAACTTTGACAATATTTCATTGCACTTATGTTAGTGATATTTTAATGTTTTCAGTAGTATTTAATTGTCTTAAAAGGGCAAAACGGATGTCATTCTTGCTACAAGAAAACACAATCCTAATGAAGGCAATTACAATCCTAATGCAGGAGACCACAACAATGCTACAAGAAACAAGGTTACAACAACAAAAAACAAGGTTACCACTGCAAGTGGTAAGTTCACTGCTACAAGAAGCAATAAGTTTACTGCTATAGGCAGTAGGTTCACCGTTGTAGGTGACAGTTAACCTAATACAAGCAAACAATAACTTAATATAGAAAAGTAGTAGTTTTGAGCAAGTAACCATTAATACCATGCAACAAAGTCAAGGGAGAATGTCTCAAGTGATCTCTCGGTCATATGCCCTTCTCTTCCCTTCTTTCTATGGGTGTCTCAACTGTTCTTGCATGTGGTGGAATATGCTTTCCTGTAGTGTTTATCCATGGAGTTCTAACATGTGGTATGCCAAACTCATTATGCGTGGACTCATCCTCAAAACTTTCACCCATAAGCTTATTTCCTTATGCAATTTCTTCCCTCTTTTGTACACTCCTCAACCTATCACTCCATGGACTATAATTGTCACTACTTTCCTCATGGCCTTGAGGTCCAAATATATCATCAACATGAAATTTCTTTGGCCATTATTTGCTACGACCACCATCATCATTGCTCTCATATACATCCATATCAACTGCAGCTTTCGGTCTATATCAACAATCATACTCACTAAATCTCACATCTCTGCTCATGTAGACCTCTTTATTGACAAGATCATAGCATTTGTAGCCCTTCCTCTCATGGATGACTAAGAAAAATGTATTTAATAGCCAAGGACATGTACATACCATGCACAACCAAACACCCTAAGGTATGTTACTGTAGGTGTCCTTCCATACATCTTCTCATATGGAGACATGTGATGAGTAGTAAGAGAATTCATTTGACATGATTTCTCCTCCATTATCTGATCTCAAGCATTTTATGTAGCTCCCAAATTACTTTTCTGCCATGGCCTTAAACTCCAAAAACTTTTCAAATGATTCACTTTTATGTTGTAAAAAGTACACCCATGTCATCCTGCTGAAATCATCCAATGAAAGTGATATAGAACCTATATTTTCCATTCAAAGAGAAATTCTAACATGGACCCCAAATATCTAAATGCACCATTTTCAAAGGATAACTGCTCACTCTCCCTCTCTTTGGAAATGGGAGTTGAGACTGCTTGCCAAATTAACAAGCCTCACATACATTATTATAATTTACATATCCAAACTATGGAAGCCCACAAACCACATGTCTAGATTACATCTATTTAAGCCTTTTCAAATTCACATGCCTAATTCTTCTATGCCATAGTTCTACATCTTTATCTTGTCCATGACTTGTCTCAATATACATAGAGCTTTATATGATGGGAGTTCTTGCACCTAAAGCAAAGAACTTGCCTTTCTTTTTACCACAAGCAATAAGCTTGCTAGGTTTCCCATTTCTAAACTCCTCAATGAAGCAACCATACTTGTTAAACCTTACTTGCAACCCTTGATCAACTAAAGCAAAATTTTTAATAATAGTAGGTACATACAAGACACGACCAAGTTTATTTTCCATCCCATCTCTAGTAAGCAAAGGAACACTGGTAATATGTGTTATCTTATGCAATGTGTCATCTCTTGTAGCTACATACTCTTCAATTTACATTTTTTTCTTTCTATCAAACCATTCTATATTATAGTGTATCATATGGTTTGTAGCACCTAAATCCAAAAAGCGGTTATCCTCTTTAGGAGGGTGCACCATACTACTAAGTACATATTTCATAAGCAAAGAGATGATCTCTAGGGGATGAACCACCCCTAGAACCATAGCCACCACCACTATATCCACCTACATAATGCCCAAACTAGGTCCTTTCTTGACCCCTAAACATAGCATTTTTATTATAAAAGCACACTTTCTCAAAGTGACCAAACTACCCACAATAATGACATACACCAGCTCTCTATGGACTAGAATGTCCTTTGTTTCTAGAGTAAGATCTCCCCCTACCTCTAGGCATAAAATCACCACTTGTAAGGTATTATGACCATGTGCAAAGCTATCTTCTTGACCATATGATGATCCTCTAGCTCTAGATGAGCTATCACGACCTCATAGTGATGATAGAACAAACTATCTTGATTTACATTCTTTCCACTACTAGATGCATTGAGACCCAACTTAATTTCTTCCATAAGCAACAAAGTAATCAGCTACTCAAAATCAGGCATAGAGCCTCCCCTCTTGAACATGCTTTAATTTAAAAAAACTTTAAGCTAATACTTTCAATCCTACACCATTTGTTGATGGTGTGAATTTCAACAAGCCTCTTACATGCAACAATGTGATCAATTGTGCCATCAATGTCCTCTTGTCCACGAAAATGAATTTTGAGCTTTAAGCTCTATTAAGGAAGGCAATCAATTTTCAAGGATAACTAATATTCTCTTCCTCTTAGACTCTATTCAGTGTTAGACAAAATAAGGTCCTTGCCTCTTAACTAAGCAGACCCTATGCTTCTAACAAGCTACCCTTGTGCTTGTCAATCATATGCAAGCCCCTTGCTCAAGCACACCCTAAGCTTAAAAAACTCGCTTGCTTTTGGCAACTAATACATGAATCGATCTGAACCCAAAGACCATCAAAATCTTGCTCTCATATATCTTTTTGAAGTCTTCCATGGTTCTCAAAATGCATTAGTGAGCACCAATGCCCAAAATCCAAGCTCCAATAGCTCTACAATTTGATATACCTATTTTGGATGGATTAGATGAGGATTTGTACATGATTTAATGGTGGACAACAAGCTTTCAATTCGATGTATACCTTAATTTGTCATGTTCCTCAATCCAATATTTTAATCCCATACTCTTGCTATGATACCAAATGACAAGAACAGAAGTGGGTGCATAATGGAAGGAGCAACGACACAAGATATGGAGGCTCAAGAAGAGTTCATCATCATCATCATCATCATCATTCTCTTATTTCCATTGTCAACTAAGTGCACACAAAGTATCCCTAAAAGTGATAGGTACCTTTGATCTTTAAGTCACTTCACACAACTTCTACTTTATTTAAGCATACATAGGATATGACTTAGCGTGTCTTACTTCTAAACATCTTAGGCACTTTATCTCTATCAAAAATGGGTTAGATTTTTGGACTCATTGCATTATCCAATTCCTTCAAAATCAAAGATAGAACACACATATATAGGCATACACATACATATGCATACATATGTGTACACATTTGTGTGTGTGTAGTTCTATTTTCTAAGAAGGGTATATTTATTTAAGTACAACACCTAGTTAGGTACTTTATCTCAATGGTTGAAGGGTTAGGTTTTTTGGCTCATTCCATTGTCCAATTCCTTCAAAATCAAAGATACAACACATACACATGCACATGTACACACATACATACACATGTATACATGCATACATGTGAGTGCACACACGTGTGTGGATATAGATGAATGTGCATACTAACAGGCCATCTTGCCACATATATGCAAGGATATAAGTTTAGGTTAAGAAACACACTCCTAAGGGTATTAGAAAATACAAAAATCAATGTTTTAGGGTTTGCTTTTGGGACCAAAGGTTTATCATAGTGGCCATCATAATAACTTAAATCTTCAAGGGATGTAGCAAGCTTTGACAGCCATTTTTAACTAATGCACATATGTATGCATGCCGTTGCATACCTCTATGGGTGAAGGGTTAAGTTTTTAGGCTCATCGCAGTGTCCAAATCCTAGGTAGTTTACAAGAAGGGTCCATTTATTCAAGTACAACTCCTATAGATGGTTTATCTTTATGGGTGAAGGGTTAGGTTTTTTGGCTCATTGCATTGTCCACTTCCTTCAAAATCAAAGATAAAAAACATGCACACGTCGCGCATGCACACACATGTGTGTACATCTTTATATGTGTGCATGTGTGTGTTTTTAGGCTCATTGCATTATCCAATTCCTTCAAAATCAAAGATAGAACACACATGTATGAACACACATTTACATATGTATACATGTGTGTACACATGTGTGTGTGTGTGTGTGTGTGTGTGTGTGTGTGGTTCTATACTCTAAGAAGGGCCTATTTATTCAAGCACAACTCCTAGGCACTTTATCTCTATGGTTAAAGTCTCAATCTCTAGGTGTAAAATGCACTCTTAACCCGAGGCCATCAAAGCTACATAGTCTTGATGTTCACTACTACAGATGCTTGATCACTACAAAGGCTTGATGTTCACACAAACAACCCCTAGACTCCCAAGCATTCCGGTCTTAGCACAATACATTTATACATAAACAAATTATCTCCTAAACCCTAGGCATATCAAAATTTCCCTTCTTGGAGGCTTTAACTTGCAAAGTCACTAATTTTGATGCATGGATCCACGACACTCTAGAAAGCTATCTTCTCATACCTACAAGTGAACGAACTTACTATAGAGCTTGGGCTAAGAAAGGAGCAATTGCTTTTTTTAAGTTTTGTTTGCAAATATTGTAAAGCCTCAACATTACCACAGGACTTTCAAGTGAAGAGCCTATAGTCTCTTGATTGGGAACTTGCATCAAGTGGTCATGTTTGAGCATCCTCCTTGAAGGAGCATGCCTAGCTTGCAACCTCCTCTTAAATGAAGGAGATCCTTGGTTGCACTTGAAAGTTATGGTGGAACTCTTGACTTGCTCATTTTCTTTTTTGAGTGACTTAGGGGGAGAGGGGAGAAGAAGCTATGCAATGCATTTGTTGGAGGTTGAACAAGGGCAGTTGGTAGAGGTGGGGATGTCAAGATGATTAAACGCACATGTTGTGACTAGCAGGGGCTAAGATAAGAGCGATGGACACGTATGACGTATGATATGGACATGACTATAGTGTTGACCATGATTATGGATGGCTGCTTCCACCATGTCTGTGAACATATTTATTGCATTACTGTGCAAACGCTTATTGCTACCATGTTAGTTTTTTATGCTTGCTGACGTAGCTTTGCCACCTTCTAACCACACCTACTGTTGCCACAACTACTGAGGCCTACCACATCACCCATAAGCCAAATTAACGTTTCGTTCAATCTCTTGAAAGAAGCTCCCAGCTTATGGGGACCACCCATCCGTAGGACGGATTCGTCAGGGATCTTGCCCACCCGCTTCCCACAAATGGTTTTCTTTAGTTTTCTAATTACTTATCACATTAAGTTATGACATATGAAAGCAACTTCATTAATTAACTTGTTATCATATGTTCATTCGCATAATTTTACGGCACAACACAAAGAGATAGAAAATAGTCTTTTGCTAAAATATATTTATTTGTTATTTTGCAAAGATATTTACAATGATTTTTCCTTTCTGCCTATGTAGAAGATAAACCTTCGTTCACTGAAAAATCCATTTTGTTTGCGTAGAAAAAAACAAACCCTCCAAGATTTCCGTCCCTTCACTAGTACCGGGGACTCTAGGATCCCATCTTGATTCGCATGAGGGTCAGGCAATTCCTAGGAGCGATCAATAGATTTACGGCCAAAGCCCCCCATGGCACTCCCGCCTCCTCATGCTTAACAAATTCCTCAACGAGCGACCTCTCTCTGTCAGGGCCGCGGTCCAAAGCCCCTCGTGGCGGTACAAAACAATCCCCCTTGGAGCAAGGTTCTCCATCTAGCTACGGGGGAGGCATAGCACGATCTTTCCTCTTATTATCTTGATTATATATTTACAATCAGATCTAACTGCTGCAAGCACAATCAATCTTTCCTGTGCAACCATCAATGCATGCACAAATCAAAAAACAAACAGCAGCAAGTGTTTTTAGCATAGGAAGTACCCCCCCCCCCCCCCCAATTCTAGGGTTTCTCTTTTAAGGTCCCACCTTATTCTTAGGGTTTTGCTTCTTACTTGCAACTCTTTTTTCGGATCCGTAAGTTATTTCGCAAATTTGAAGTCTATTTTATCCTTATGAAAACTTGGTATTTTTGTTGTAAAAGATAATATGGGCATTTATACCTGTGGTAGGCAATTCATGCACTGTCCTGCCCTATCCTGCACTTAACAGGATTTCATGATTTTCCAAGTCTGTTTAGACTTTAGAATTTGTATTGACAAATTCTTATCAATGTCCAACAAGTTCTACAGACTTTCAATATTTATTTAATTTCCTGATACTGATAGTTTTAGGGTTGTCGAGTATTTTATAGTTATTTTTGCTTCAACATTCTCAATATTTTAGGTAAGGTTTTCTCGTTGATTCATACATGGGTCAACTCATGATATTAATGCTCTCGTTAATATAACCATTAATATTAACATCACTTGTGTTTCCAGTAATAAAATAATTTTTATTTTATTCTACTCATATTCTATGGTATAATCGATGATGTTCGACCATTTGTCAAACTTTCAACGTTAACTAGAAATATCAATTTTCATCTTGCTATGTCCTAAGTGATTTAATGCATTGATTATTTAATGATATTATCTAAATGATTTTTTATAAAACTCATATGCATCTATTTATCATTAGCAAAATGAAATAGAGATAGCCACTTTCAGGGAAAAATTATAAAATATTCCCTTCCCTAACAACATCTACCTTTTTTCAGTTATTATGTGTCACTGATGGAATAATAATAAATATCATGAAATAAACCATAATTAAGATATTTTTTTAATGACAGACATATAATCATTTTCCAAGTGAAAGCGTATTTTCACTGGATAGTTGATTATTATATTACTTAGGCTATTTTCCTAAGTGGCAGTTCATATTCATTTTCTTTAGAATGTGTTTATAATCATTTAAAGCCAAATATAGCGATAAGCTTATAAAATATTATTTTTTTCTAAATTGACGAGATGTTACCTCTAACAAGTTTGTAGTAACGGGGGTTTCGCCAATTCCGACTATGTCATTTTTTCCATTGATTGCGTTTCTTTCTTCTCTTACTTCAAATGGGCTTATTTTTGCAACCTCGTGGAGCCATGGATGTCAGGCGAAATTAACGTGGTAGTTCAAGGAGAGTTGG
The DNA here is from genome assembly GCF_053477565.2 of Lygodium microphyllum. Taxonomy (NCBI): domain Eukaryota; kingdom Viridiplantae; phylum Streptophyta; class Polypodiopsida; order Schizaeales; family Lygodiaceae; genus Lygodium; species Lygodium microphyllum. The sequence continues at coordinate 68,458,782 of NC_141156.1, read as the reverse complement.
TGGTCATCCAAAAATTTTTTGTCAGCGTTTTGCTTAGCGATATGGCTGTATGGAAGGGAGGCATAATAGGGGGTAGAGAAAATGGAAATTAGGTAGAAGAGGGGTATTTTCCTCCTTTAAGGCTCAAGCTAGAATGGAAAAGAGAAGCAGAGAAGTTTTTCCATCATTAGGAGGTATTCCTTCTTGCTTTCTTTGTGAAAGAGAGGGGGTGTATGCAGTTGACTCATTCTTTTGGCTACTTGTCAAGAGCTAAGTAAGCTTTATAAAAAATACTTTTTGATTGCTTACCTGTTGGATGGTGGCATGGAGATGATTTTAAAATGCTTTCTCTCCCTCCGGGAGTAAAAAAGGTCATGATTTTTTGCTTATTTTTTAAGAAATGTCTTTTTTTTTTCAAAAAGATTTCATATGGTAGTTTTTGGCCAAGTCACCTTATGACTTATCTAGTTTATAAAGTCATGCCATACTCTTTGATACTTAACTTACTCAATATCATGCTCGTTCTTGCGCGTTCTTTGTCTACCGATTAAGGCTTTTGCAATTTGTCTTACAGTTACAAAATCAATGCGATCTTTGACGCATTAAATGGAATCAGGAATGCTAAATCAAATATAATGCGAGAAAAATTATGATCAAGCCATCACAATATTATTTACGAGGCGTCTTTGCTTCTTGTTGGCTAGGAACATTGAGGCATCTTCTCGTGTTGGTTTGCAGAATTAAGAAAAATACGTGCGGTCACTTATGTGATAACTCGACAAGTAATTTTTAAAACATCTCAAGCCTGAATTCATTTCTTGATATGAAGTGTTATGGCAGGAACATTACACTAGATGTCTGTCCTCTTGTTGATGTAGCTCTGCCACATTTTGACCATGCCTACTACTATTACACCACTATGCTGAGGCTTGTTGCTATCGTGTTACTTATAAGCTAATGTGTAGACATCAACGAACATCACCCTTCTTTGTGACTATTCAGATGCCAACGAAACTCTTTCCACTCCTCAATAGAACTCTCGCCCTACCCTCAAGTTGCTAGAGAGAGAGATATTGCGATTCTTAGGTTGAGAGAGAGAGAGAGAGAGAGAGAGAGAGAGAGAGAGAGAGAGAGAGAGAGAGAGAGAGAGAGAGAGAGAGAGAGAGAGAGAGAGAGAGAGAGAGAGCAATCGCAAGCTCAATTGCAAGTCAAACACATGTCTGTATTCAAAGACAAAACATGAGAGAGAGAGAGCTTGTGCGTGCGTGCACGTGCTTTACCTTGTAAGCAAACAATGTGCCATAGCAATAAAGCCAGATCTAAAGGACCTGTGTGTGTGTGTGTGTGTGTGTGTGTGTGTGTGAGAGAGAGAGAGAGAGAGAGAGAGAGAGAGAGAGAGAGAGAGAGAGAGAGAGAGAGAGAGAGAGAGAGAGAGAATTGCCAGAGGAAGGAAAGAGAGACCAACCGCAAGTCAAACACATGTCCTTGTCTTCAAAGACACAAAACATAAGAGAGAGTATAACGTGTCCACTCATATCTTCAGGACACGTCTTAGCAGCCCATCGTAAAGGATGTCTAGAATGCTCCGCCTGGCACTCCCATGGAATGTTACGGGGTTTGCGATCTAGGACTTTCCGCGTGTGCCACGTAGCGGAAGTATTCCGGCCGTTCCCACTTAGGACCGACCTGAATTAGGGTTTTCCCTATTGGTAATTTCCTAACGACAACTAGCGTCGAACCCAAGCGAACTACTTTACGCAGAAACGCCAGGTCCAAAGCGGATTCATGCTGCACTTGGTTCAAGGAGAATGGGAAATGAGAGGGATGCGAAGCTCAACCTCTCTGCCATAAGGTATAGTCCCATTCCGTTCCCCTAAAATAGCGTAAATCGGGATCAACTTATAACTCTAGGTCAACGCTCTTGTTGTTCGTGTTCCTTGAACGATCTTCTTGCTGTCCATCTTGATTGAGAAAAGTTCCTGACCAACCGAGACCACCAATTCGTAGGATGGACCTATGGCCCATCCACTGCACTTTCCTCGGGTTGTTTTAGTTATTTAATTACCTAACATATTTAGTTGGACATGTATCAATCAACTTCCTTAATTAGCCCGTTAGGCACTGGTTCCTTCACGTAATCATATCACTTGACATAGAAAAGCAATGTCAAACAAGTTCTTTTTTAACAAGTTATCATATTTATCTTCGAAATACATAAAGTCCAGCCCGTAGGCTTATCCACAATCCGTCGAAAGCTATCCAGCAATCCACAGGGATCACTAATCCAAGATTCCGCCCGTCGACTAGTATGCAAGCCTCAAGATCCAATCCCGAGTCACGTTAGCCTCTTGTGAAGGGCTCGGAAGGCGAGGGATTTATGGCTAGAGCCCCCCTTGGCACCCAAGCGTCCTCCTGCTCCAAGTAGCGCTTAACAGAGAGACCTCTCGCTGCGGGTTCGGTCCACCTTCCCGGCACGGTTAACAACCCCCTTGGTTAGGGTCAGGCAGGCAGTCGGGGGTAACTGAGCTGCCTCTCCCTTTAGGACTTCAACCTGAAGCATTAGATATCCATTTATCCTTTAATTCATTGATAAAACAAAGCAAAACAGTGCTCTTAAATCTGTAACAAGCACAAACATTTCCATTGGTCGTTTATTGTTGGCCAACTGCTAAGAAATGAATCCTTCTTTTCGAATGCATCCAGCACTCTATCCGGGATGACTTTCGACTTGGCAAGGTCTCCTATATCATGGGTTAGGGCCGTACCCTATTAACCTAACTTGGTCAATACCTTAAGTTCATATGTTATTCCAATTTGTTGGTTTGTCCTTTGCTCCAAGCAATTATCTTTACCCCAGAAGATACTATATTAGGACGATTATCCATCCTCTTACAAGATAACTTGCATAAGAATCTGCCAATCCATTCCGAGAATTGGCCATTCCCTTGTGATCCAATCATTAGATCATAGGACTCTGCACTTGATGCACAAGTGTTGCATCGAACTATGGGACTATTTTACCCATCAAATGGAGTCACGAAACAATCTGTTCCTGATTACATTAGGCTAATGTCGTCAGTCCCAAGTTCCATCTTTTTAGCGAAAGATTCTTAGGGACAAACCTTAGATCACTTCTCAAGTATGTTCCATTGTCCCTACATTCTATGAATGTGGGCAAGTTTTTAGGGTATAGGAGTTTCAGTTTTAGCAATACGTGCGAGTAGGTCATGTATTAAATCCTAGTGAGTTCTTTGGAATTGAATTAACTCTTTCTAAAACAAGTACTCCGCGGTTTTAGATGTTTTAGGTTTATGCCAATTTGTTTAATTCTTGAAGATAATTACACTATCATTTCCATAAACACATAACTCATTGTCTACGCGTAAATTAATTTTCAACCCTAACTTATCGATTTAAGATAAAGCATAGGTTAGATTATAACCTAATTCCAATTAATCATCCTAACTTGCGAACAAGATTCATGCTAAACAAGCAACCTTTTACTAATAATTATGCAGTTGAAAAACGATAATTGACTAGAGATATGTAACTTAAGAATCATTTCATGCCTTGTTTTTTCGCATGGATTATTAGCACTTTCCTTAATAACTCATTACGAAGAAGATATGTCCTAATAATGAGACATGCAATTTATATTTCCATGCCCAAACGGAGTGCACTATCTTAATTCCATTTTTAAAATATGGACGTTAATCTAAGTTCGGTTTATTGCAATGCATAAAACTACTTGCTAGAAATGCATATCAATTTTCCGTTCACTTTATTTTGTTCGTTTTATTAAAAATACTAATGACTGAATTCCTCCGTCGTGAGCTAATTTTTCTAAAGCATTTAAGACGAAAAATGCATCCTATTTCCAAAAATCATTTACGCCTAATTATAACGATGTAAAATAAAAACTAGGAAGGAAAACCTGGACTTGTGGTGAGATGTCCATGTGGATGCTAGGAGACAATCCTCCTGCGGTTGTGCCTTGGGCTTTCTTAGGAGCTATCGCGAATGCAACCTTTCCGTCTTGGATGTAGCTTTGCGAACTTCCTTTTTAAATTCCACCGTCCTTTATGAGTTTCTTTTCCTTCCCTTCATAGAAGCTCTTGAAGGGATAGTTGTGTGGAGGAGGGAGAAACCACGGAAAGGGTTTGAAACCCAGAAAGGGGGTATTTTAAAACCTTCCGCGAGTAAGGCTCATTGAAACCACGGGAAAGGGCTTAATGGCCTTTTTAAAGACTCACAAGGAAGGGACATAAAAGGTGTAGAAGACCCCTTTGGATATAGGGGATTGTGTATGGGGGAAAAAGAAGGGTTTTAAGAAAAAACACATGAAGACCCTTCAAGTTAAATGTCGGGGGGGGGGGGGGGGGGGGGAAGGGGGCTTGTGGAGTCCTTATGAGGGAATTTGTGGGGGGAAAAAGAAAAGGGTATGAAAGGGCTAAAAAGGGAATTTTTGCAAGGGGGGGAAAAGGGGCCTAAGGGGCCCTTAGGAGGGATTTTTTTTTTGAAGGGGGGGGGGGGGGGGGGGTTATATAAAAACCCACAAGGGAAGGCCTTATGAAGGCCTCATAGGAAAGGGGACTTAAGTGATTTTAAGAAATCTCGTGGAGGACAAAAAACCCCATGGGAAGGGGGGCTTTGGAAGAGCCTTTAGAAGCCTCAAGAAGCTTCTGTGGGGGGAAGCACGTGGACAAGACGACGACGATTGAAATGGCGACATCTTGCTTCTGCTTCGGCTGCTTCACGATCAGTCCCTCGGCACAGGCGGCGTCTTCCTCCTTGTTACGACTACCTCACGGCGGTGGCTTCGCGTATTCCTTTCCTCCTCCCTATCTTGTTCAATGGCGGCAGCTGGCCTAGTCTACCCTTCTCAAAATCCCCTCTCTCCCTTCAGCCTGGCGACGTCTAATTTCTCACTCTCCCCAATTTGCAGCATGATCCCCTCCTTTTTCTTTCCTTCCCACCTACGCATGTATTTATAGGTGAGGGGAGGGGGAATCCTCCCTCTCTTGCGTGGCATCACGCATGAGCCTCCTCCCTCCAGAGCATCCCACAAGGATGCTTAGTCATCCACCATTCCCTCCCTCTCCCCCAGCACGACAGTTGGCTAGGGGAAGGAGGGAATAGTAAAAAAAATTTTGCCATTAGCCTACTAAATTATCCAAATCCAATATTATTATCCCCTCTACTTGTAAAGGGGGTTCACGCGTGCTATTGGAAGTTCGGTATGTTACAGAGAGAGTGTGTGTGTGTGACTGAGTGTAGCTAACGCAGATACGATGGTGGCATGATTAATGATAATAATAAGAAGCAAAGAACACCAAATCTTTTTAAAAAAAATCACATTGTGGTAGGTTTGAATTTTTTTTGAGAATTCTTTTAAGGTTTGGAGAGCTTGTGGGAGGTTTGAGGCCGCAAAGATACAAGCAAGTTGACAAGATATAATAAATATAAATGTTATATATATTATATAAAATTACATTACGCTTTCTAGTTCTAGAAACATGACTTGTGCAACCACAATGAACATGCCCTATGTTAACGATGGGCGGGCCATGAAAGAGAGAGAGAGAGAGATTGAAAGACAGAGACCTGAAAAGAAATCTTTTCTCTGAGAGAGAGAGGGTTTACAGATTTTCAGGCGTTCAGGCATCTTCACCCGGAAGGGAAGGCGAAAGGAGAAGCTATCGACAACCCCTTTTGTATATGTTACTGAATGAATGACATTCCATTGGGTATGGTTATGGTTATGGCGTAGTCAATTCCGAGGCTGCCATCGCTCCCCTGTCGTCATCGAATCATGTCCCCCCCTTCAGACCCAGATTCCATACTGGTAGACAGCCGCATATCAGACGAAGGGTTTGCTTTTCCCCATTTGTCTGAATTTGGGCTCCTCAATGGGGACAACGACCTCCTCTCTGTGTCCTTCAACCAGGATTATGGCTGCTTCGCCTGTGCAACCAACAAGGGCTTCATGATCTACAACTGTGACCCATTCAAGAAAACCTTCCAGCGTGACTTTGATGATGGCGGGATTGGCATGGTCGAAATGCTTTTCCGTTGCAACATTCTGGCCCTAGTCGGTGGTGGTGCCAACCCAAGATACCCCCCCAACAAAGTCATGATATGGGACGATCACCAGAATCGCTGCATTGGAGAGCTTTCATTTCGGTCAGAAGTCCGTGCAGTGCGCCTACGACGTGATCGAATTGTCGTTGTACTGGAGCACAAAATCTATGTGTACAATTTTTTTGACTTGAAGCTACTTCATCAGATTGAGACCATTGCAAACCCTCGGGGTCTGTGTGCTTTATCGTCAGCATCAGGCTCTACAGTGCTTGCTTGCCTGGGGTTACATCGTGGGCAGGTCAGGGTGGAGCATTATGGCTTGAAAAAGACTAAATTTATTCCTGCACACGAGTCACATCTTGCCTGCTTTGCTCTGACAATGGATGGTCAACTTCTTGCAACTGCAAGCTACAAAGGGACTCTGGTTCGGATTTTCAGCTCACTTGATGGCACTCGGCTTTGTGAGGTGATAGCCATAAGCAGAATCTGTTTGTCTCTCCCATCCAGTTTATTGGACCTGACAGGATTATAAGCTTCAATGCTGACTGTGTGATGTTTGATCGAGTTGACTGTGGTCTAAAATATCTAGAACTTGCATCTTCCAAATTTAGAAAGGCTAAACGGAATGTGTTGTTGTGGTTATAGCTTAGACGTGGAGCAGACAGGGCGGAGATTTACAGTATTGCTTTCTCCTCAAATGCGCAGTGGCTTGCATTGTCCAGTGACAAGGGCACTATTCATGTGTTTAGTGTAAGGAGTTCGAAGTCAATGCTTAGTGAAGATGGATCCACATGGTTGCCAGGAAATGGAAGTGGGAGTGGCAGCAGTAGCCCTGGAGGCAGTGGTGGTTTTAGTCCTGTGGCACTGTCTAGCAGCAATACTAGCTCTTCATTATCCTTCATGAAAGGTTAGGCCAAAGCTCTTTTCTCTGCCCACATACACATGGATTCAAGCATAATAAGTGTAGTAGGTTGTTGAAATTTTTGCAAGTGGCTGAACTAGATTTTGCAATCCTTGATCCTATTTCTGGATGTTTTTGTAGTTGTGAAAGTTGACGGTAGAAGCACAGAAAAGTAAAGTTGTTTTGTCAACTAGAGAAACCCAGATTTGTTACATGCAATTTTTTTCCATTGTATAGAATGAAGTGCTTTTGTATATTTTAAAAGTGCAATCTAGGCCACAAGTGACTGTATTATTGATTCACATTAGTCTCCAACTGAATTTTTAGCTCAACACCTCCCTTGGGACTATAAGAGGTAATCTCTATGTCAGCGCAGCTCCAAATGAAAGAGTCCAAGGCAATGCTGATTTGGAAAGTCCATCACCTTGGATAGTGGTGTGAATCCCTCTCTGGGAACAGGCAGTGCAAGTGACTTTGATCTTATAGTACAATTGGCACTTGCATATGTAGTGCTCTGCTCGTGACCGATCTTATTTGTAATTGGTGCCGTGTCTTGTGCATTGCTCAAGGTATCAAAATTCATTGTCATACCATCTTCATTGAAGTCCTTTATCTTGCCTTTGGGTGCCATATTATCATAAGTCAGTTGCTGCAAAAGGGTGCATTTGCTATCTTTGCATCATGACCCGCATTAAACATCACATTAGACAGGCTAGTGCCAATACCATGTGTCCTAAACATAGTGGGAGTAGTAGATGTTCTACTAAACATGCTTGTTTGTGCATTGGGTACATTGAGGCAGCACAAGGTGTAGATACTTTGCTCAAATGTTGAGGAAGACACTAAACAGTGCAAGAAGGGTTGTCTTTGATGAAGCTTGGACTGTAGAAGGTTGCCACCAATAATGGGCAGTTGTATTATGTAGCCCCTTCTTAAATGGCTGATTCTTTCGACAAGTTTGCACAATCCAAGTAGCGTGGTTTCCTCTTTGTAGAACCTTGCGGTCCTATGTCATGGTGAAACCAACCTTCCTTCCGTGGATGGGTGGTAAATCATTGATTACAACTTAATTACAACGGCAAACAATAAATGCAAATTTGAAAATACATATTTACCTATTGATCTTGGACAATGCATACCCAATTGGCCCCAAAATTGGCGCCCCTTTCGGTATTTCTTTAGCTTTATTGAAGAAGAAGTTGATTTACCATGGGATTTTTTCAATCCCCTTCGCAATCCAAACTCCTATTGCTATCCAAAGTGACCAGCAAGTCTTCAATCTGATTTGCCCCTTGATTTGGGCACTTAATTGACCTTCACCCACTTCATAGACGATGGAAATGCCCCAAATTCAATGGCTGGCTAGTCCTCCACCTAAATTTAGCTGAAATTAACCTTCACCCTTGAAAAATCTAAGTCTTGTAGCTTTCAATTTTTGGCACGCTTTCCGAGGTTGTTGCTAAACCCTAATTTCTGCTGTAAATTAGGGTTTACAGCAGAGAAATTTGCAATTTCTCAGCCTCCAAGGGTCCAAATATTGAGATCTTCGGAGCAAGGCTGTGAAATGGCTAGGAGATGAGAGAGAAAGCTGTAGAGAGATAAAATTCAGAGTTTTGTCACGAAGAATGATTGAAAATCAGTCAAATGCAGCTGTTGCCCTGCCACAACAACATTAAATGTTGTTGCCAATAGCTGAGACCTCCAAATCAGCTGTCACCTTGTAGCTAGATGCAATCGCCCAACTGTGGAGGGTTCGAATCAGCAATCGCCTCCTCAAAACTCACTCGTGGCTGGTTGCAATGGCTGAAAATAAGCTGACCATGGCTGCTCATAGCTCTCCCATATTTGCTGCAGCCAGAATGATCTCGTTTTTCCTCTTCTTCAGCCTTTTACCAACCTATATGGGCAAGTTTGCCAAGTGGTAGCCTTCCCAAATGGTTTTTCCAACATTATCCATCATTGAATATTAATTTTCAGCCTTTAATTACTGAAAATTAATCTAATAATTATTTCAGTGCCCAAAAAATAATATGACTGGCCAATAATCAAATTGGCTAGGTATCTTCCACTCCCGAGTTTCTCTGTGCCATCTTTGACCATTAGATTGGCGTTAGGTACCATTAAACGCCATATCTCTAGTGTCACCAATTGACACTTATGGCCAAATGAATGACCTAGGCCAACAATTGACACCAGATATCACCAAGTACCTGTGCAACATAACTTATAACACTTTTGCCTTTGACATTCCGTGATTTTGTCGGGTCTCGAGCTCGTAAATTGACTCTAATCCGAGTTACACCTCACATGTGCAACATTTACTTAATCATGTGATTAAAAATTAATCCACATGTTAAGGGAGGTTTTCAAAAATACATGTCCTCATGATACACGGGGCTATTATGGTGTGTGTAATGGAATGAGGTGCACTTAATGAAGGTTGAAAGGAGTGTGCAGTGGAAGATGGAGGGAGGGATGGGTGGGAGATTAAATGGATTTGTAATTTGTATAATAGTGGAAAATGAGTTAGGTTTCTTTTGTCGATTAAATGCAAATGATGATTCACCAATATCAAATTGACCGTGAGATGTAAAAGCGGATGGAAAAGATGAAGAAGGAGCTCTCACCAATGAATCATGCAACTTTTGCTTACCTTTTCTCATGTTCAAATGGAGAAATATATCTTCTTCAGGGCTTATGAACCAATATGTGGTTTGAAGAGTTCCTTCATCTTGAGCATTACCGATAGCTTGTAAAAAAGAGGAAGTAAATTTAAAAGATGTTATTTTGGATATTTGACATAGGAGGGAAGAAAGATGGAGATGTGTATGGAAGAGATAAAAGAGGTGAGATGGAGATGAAGGTGGTAGAGAGATGAAAGATTTGCACTCCATACTAGTTTCCGTGTTAGGATGACCGCGAGCTTTCGTTCTTCTTGCAAAATCATTAGTTTGGTGCATTGAATCAAACGGGAAAAAATCAAATTTATCTTCAATGTACCGTTGAGCACAATGCATCAAGATAAGATCATAGTACATACTTAGCTCTTGTAATCTCATAAGTTCTAGGGACTCCATGGTAGTTAATGATTCTCCAGCTATGTTGGATCTTTGTGGAGCAGGTTGTGTGACCCACTTTGGCTTGAATCTCGATGTGCTAGGTTTGAGAGCATCATGATGTGGTGAAACTGTGGTGTTGGCTTTTGCGAGGAGCTTTTAGATCAAGGTCAAAGGTTCTTTGAGAGTACTTGCCTACGATTTAAAGAAATACCCTCATGCAGAAACGCAAATAAAAACGTACGACAAAGCATAAACTCAACATAGAACACAATTAGTGCTATGATAAGTCAAAGGTAATGAACACATTGAATCAAAAAGTAAATGAATATTGAATATATAATGCCCATGCAACAAACAAACTGTGTAATGAATGAATACTGAACCTCGAACTTTTTCTTGGAGGATTGAGGCAAAGATAACGAGGAGAGCGTGTCGTACTTCTGATGGATCTTGAATCACAGCAAGGTAACCTCCAAGATGTTGGGATTGTCGGGAATAAAGACCCTCGTGCCTTTTAATGTGCTCGGGTGTGAACATACCCTTAGCACTTGTACTTACACATATATATCTATCTAAAAAACCTAAAGTGGTACACTCGTCATTTGTACCCACAAATCATGCACACTCTCTACTTTGCTCTCTCTCACTCTTTGTCTCGTTGCTCCTAACGAACATTGACTATCTCGATCTTCGTGCCTCCCGATCACTACAAACTGGTATCAGAGCTTATGGTACAAGACCGACAGGTCGTGCAGGGAGCCATTGAATAGGTCGTCACGAAAAAGGCCTCTGCAGCTTAGGTCGTGCTCAAAACGACCTAGGGTGTGTGGCAATTGGGCAGCGGGGTCCAGCTGACTAGGCACCAGCGAAACCAAGTGATAGTTGCAATGGGCAGGTCCAGCAAGTGACTAGGGAATCAGCGTCACGTTGAAGACTAGCGGGCAGCGACCAGACTAGGGAACCAGTGTTCATGACGTGCGTGTCAAATTTCTCGACATTGATGCACATTGGATCCCGTGCAATTTGGGGCTTTTGCTGTTTTGGCAAAATTTGTGCACCATTTGGTCATTTTATGTACATGGAGGCTTAATTCCATACAATTTGGACATCTAGCACTCCGAAAATTTGGGGCTTTTTTTGCTGAAATTGCTCTATTTTGGCAAAATTGGCCTATTCTATGCATGACAGAGACAATGCAGATGTGTGGTTGATGCTTTGAGCCCAAAATTTTGGGGCTTTTGACCGTGCGTGTCAAATTTTATGCCTGTGGATACATGTACAACAGAAATTGCAACTAAAATTTGAGACTTTTCATTTAATGTGATGCATTTGCCCTTGGAACAGCTGTAATCAGTTGTGGAATGCTGTAGCACATGATTTGGTACTTCTGAAAATTTACTTACAGATCTGAAATTTCTGCTTCTACGTGGTCATTTATTGCTGGTTGGTACTTGTTTGTACCTTGGTCACTTGTGTGAGTTTGGGCCTGCATTTGTTGAATTTTTTGGTCACATTTGGGCTGAAAATCATGATTGGCAGCAGTGACAGCAGTAATCTTATGCACTTAAAGAAGCTTGAAGGAGCACATAACTTTGCAGTCTGGCAAAAACAGTGCTACAATATCTTGTTGCAAAAGAAGCAGGCAAAGTCGATTAAGACAAAAGGGGCAAAACCCGCAGATATGGAACATGACGATTGGGATGAGTTAAATGTGTTAGCAGATCAGATCCTGCACAGCCGGGCACCTGTTTCCTGGCTATTTATAGCCGAGATTTCTGCAGTCTGGACACACTTTTCTGCTCGCAAGTTACAGACTAGTGGCACGCACAGATTCCGTCTCTGTTCACAGATTTCAGACAGGAGAGTGCAGACTGCAGCGGACTTCGAGGTGGACAGCAGGTTGCATCGTCGAGGTGGAGACACGCAGTCCAGCGCACTGTGCCCATGTGTATATCTGCATATCTTTGTATACAGCAGACTTTATACAGCAGATCTTCATCTTCCACTGTCTCTCTCTCTCTCTCTCCTCTCTTTCTCTGCGTTCTCTCTCTCTCAGTCCTACGCTTCCGCACCGCAGCACTCTGACATGGTATCAGAGCAGTGGTGAAGGGTTGACTGAGTGCAGAACCAACCTGAAGAGGAGTTTCTATCGCGACAAACGGCTGTGTTTTCAGTGTTTGAGGGCAGGTAGGAGGGTTGCACCTCGGAACAAGGCTGAAGTGAGCGTGGGCGCGCAGGAAAGGAGTCCAGGTGGTGGATTTGCTGCTGTTTACTGCTGTTTGACAAGGAGGAAGTTGAGTTTTCGGATTTCAAGTGCAGGTTTTGCTTTTTCATCGCCTCCGGCGGGTGAAGAAGTTTTGGGATGCGGAAGAGCCTTAGCAGGCTGAGTTTTTACAGTCAGAGGGGGCTGCTTTTGCGTTTGTGAAGGCATTACAGGTGGAGATGTCTACAGAGATTGACTTGGAATTCCAGACAATTATGGACCGGAAGGTGCCTGTCTTACCGGCTCTTCCCGCAGATCAGAAGCTTGATGGCGACAATTACCGCATCTGGCGTGTGATGATGTTGGCTATACTTGAGTCCTACGATTTGGCGGAGCTTGTACAGGAGGAGATCGACCGGCCTTCGGTAAGAGATGAGTCCAAACTCTCTTCCGATGCTCATGCGGAGTTGGCCAAGGCACAGTCTCACTGGGACAAACTGAATGTCAGGATTCGTTCCTTTCTTTTTCTGTCTTGTACTATAGCCGTGATAGCTCACATCGAGCACTTGACGGTGGCTCGGGAGATATGGCTGGAGCTTGATTAGATGTATAACCGGATGACCCTTATGAAGCGGGTTTCTTTGGAGGTACAGATGCAGACCTTGTCCGTAAACAAGTCTTCTTCGTTGCGGAAGCACATCAACAAGCTTAGACAGCTTCAGATGCAGGTTCAGAATGCGGGGAAGCCGATTTCCTCCAAAGATATGGCGATCACACTCTTGTCCCAGTTGTTGCCACGATTTGGTACTTTTTACTCCGTCCTTATTCCTTCGGGGCGGGAGTCCACTCTTTGGTGGGAAGAGTTGGTTCCTATGGTCTTGGACCAAGAGGAACAACTAAAGGGATAGAATGCTTCCAAGTCGGAGGCACTGACATGTCAAGCCTCTTAGAAGAAGGGGAAGGACCAAAAGAAGAAGAAGGGGGATAACAAGTCAAAGAAGGACAAGGACAAGGACAAAGAATCCACATGCCATATTTGTGGAAAGACTGGCCATTGGAAGAAGGATTGCCCTGACAAAGACAAGAAGGACACCAACAAGGACACGAAGGATTTTGGAGCGGTGGCTGTACCCTCATCAGCTGCATTTCTTCATCTAGCTGTCATTGAGGACTCTACACCGAATGCTTCTGATGCTGCGATGACGGCTCCCTAGGCTCGAGAGTGGATCGTTGACAGTGGTGCCTCCCGGCACATGACTCCTTCATCAGATGGTGTTGCTCAATTGCGACCTTCGCGTGGGCAGATTCTCATTGGAGATAGCTCTTCGGTGTCTATTGCAGGACGGGGTGAGATGCAGCTTATTCTAGATGGACGCGGCGGTATCCATACCTGAGAGGTCTTGCATGTACCAGGTTTAGGATATCATCTTCTTTCAGCTCATAAGATTTGCTCCCTTGGACTTTTGGTGGAGTTTGACAGTGATTCAGTGCGAGTCCTTGATCGCGGGTCAAGGAAGGTTCTCTCATCCGGATATGAGGAGAACGGCATCTATAAATTGAAGTCTTCCACCGCTCTCTCTACTCTTCTTCTTACCTCTCAGACACAGTCAGAGCTATGGCATGCTCGGTTTGGTCACCTCAACTATGATTATCTTCGGAGGGCGTCATGTGGACAGCTTGTTCGAGGGTTGCCGGATATAGTGGTGAGCCAGCAGCCTTGCGTCTCCTGCATTCGTGGGAAGCAGCATAGGGATGCCATTTCCCACAAAGCTTCACGGCGGTCTACTTCACCGCTGGAGCTTGTATCTACGGATCTTTGTGGCCCTATGAGGAACGAGTCCTTGTGTGGGAGCTTGTACTTCATGTTGATCGTAGATGACTACAGCAGGATGACATGGGCCTATTTTTTGGCATTGAAGTCCGAAGCCTTCTCCCACTTCAAGGATTGGCTTCTCTTTGAGGAGAACCGATCAGGCCGGAGATTGAAGACCTTGCGATCCGACAAGGGTGGTGAATTTGTTTCTAATGAGTTTGCTCGTTTTTGTGCAGATAAAGGTATTCACCAGGAGTTTGCTAATACCAACACTCCTCAAGAAAATGGCGTTCTTGAACGGAAAAACCGCAGTGTGATCAAGATTGCGCGCACCATGATGGAGCACTGACAGACACCTCAGTTTCCGTGGGCCGAGGCTGTGGCTACTGCAGTTCACATCCTTAATCGATTCCCCCACTTCGGCCGTTGATGGGATGACACCTTTTGAGGCTTACTTTGGGACGAAGGCCGATGTTTCTTATTTTAGGGTCTTTGGGTGTGATGCCTATGTTCACATTCCCAAGGCTCATCGTGATAAATTTGAAGCAGCTTTCCAAAGACAGGTATTTGTTGGCTACAGCTCCCAGTCCCAAGGCTATCGTTTGTATGATCTCGTCAAGTGGGATGTGTACACCAGTCGATGTTCGGTTTGTGGAGGTTCCGGCCATACCAACGGGTGAGGAGCATCCCGTTCTTGGAGATCCAGGGGAGAGTTGGGCTCGCGCTACCGTTCCTTTGGAGCGCGTGCCTTTTGATTCAGATTCTGTTTCTGATATAGAGTCTACTGTTCCACCGGTCACCCCCGAGGAGTTACCACCGGTGGATATCCCAGAGTCTTCAGCTGATGGAGAGAGACGAGGAGAGGTCCGCCCTCCTCTGCGTTGGGCCCGTGACACACTCCGTGATTCAGGGATCGAGGGGGTCCCTGAGGAGTGGGGACTGCAAGATGGTGCGCGGCGGTCACGGAGGCACCAGGCACATTCTACGGAGCTTGTTTGCTCTAACTATTGTTTGATGACCCTTGTTATGCAGGATCGAGAGCCCACCTCCGTGAAGGAGGCTTTACAGGCCGCACCATGGAAGAAAGCTACGGAAGCCGAGTTGGAGGCTATTGAGAGGAATGACACTTGGTCACTCATGCCACGCCCCCCGAATAAGAAGATGATTGGCATCAAATGGGTCTTCAAGACCAAGTACCTTAGCGATGATTCTTTGGACAAGCACAAGGCTCGCCTTGTTGCTAAAGGTTTTGCACAACGCCCAGGGATTGATTGTCATGATACTTTTGCCCCCACTGCTCGTATGGCGACTATTCGAGCTGTTCTTGCCTTGTCTGGCCATAGGAGATGGCCTGTCTACCAGTTGGATGTGAAGTTGGCCTTCCTCAATGGTGATTTGAAGGAGGAGATCTATGTCGAGCAGCCTCCTGGCTTTGGATCCTCAGATGGGAAAGTCTACAGGTTGAAGAAGGCCTTGTACGGCCTCAAGCAGGCTTTGCGTGCATGGAACGAGAAGATTGATTCGTTCCTTCAGTCACAGTTGGGATATCGGCGTTCTAAGGCCGATCCGCAGCTTTATGTACACACTTCCGAGGATGGTTGTGTGCTTTTTGTGTTGTATGTTGATGATTTGATTGTCACAGATGATCATGCACAGAAGGTCCAAGAGACAAAAGCAGCTTTACATCGGACGTTCGAGATGACGGACTTGGGTCTACTCCATTTCTTTTTGGGCCATGAGATTTATCAGTCTCAGAGGGAGATCTTCATCTCTTAGCAGAGATATGTACAGGAGCTCTTGGTTTCTTTTGCGATGGAGGATTGTCGGACCCTTTCTACTCCTATGGATCCGAACTGGAAGGCCACTTCCCATTCAGCTTCTCCCATGGCGGATGCTTCCTGCTATCGTCCGTTGATTGGCTCATTGATTTGGCTCCTCAACACTCGTGTTGATCTTTGTTTTGTTGTTGGGCTCTTGGCCGGGTTTATGAGTGAACCTTAGACGGTGCATTGGCAGGCTGCTCAGAGGATACTTTGGTATGTGAGGGGGACGTCTGATTTAGGGATTCATTATCCAGCAGGCACAGGTGGTTCAGATCTTGTACTTGCAGGTTGGAGCGACTCGGATTGGGCCGGTGATGTGGACCACAGGCGGTCTACTACAGGTTACTGTTTTACCTTGGGTGTAGGTGTTATCTCATGGAGTAGCAAGAAGCAGCCCACGGTAGCCCTCTCGTCTACTAAGGCGGAGTATCGGGCCGTGTCTTCCACCACATGTGAGGCTGTGTGGCTTCAGAGATTGTTGGAGGAGCTTGGTTGCCCCCAGACTCGTCCTACTTTGCTGCAATGCGACAATGAGAGTTGCATTGCCTTGGCACGGAATCCTATTTTTCATGCCCGGACGAAGCACATAGAGATTCAGTATCACTTCATCAGAGAGAAGCTTTTGGATGAGACCATCATCGTGGAGTACTGCAAGACGGAGGATAATCTTGCAGATTTGTTTACCAAGGCCCTTCCCCAGGCTCTACTTCGGAGACATTCCAGATCCCTCAGGCTTCTGCCCCGCCCAGGCTCTGAGAGGGGGTGTTAGCAGATCAGATCCTGCGCAGTCGGACTGCCACGTCGGCTGCATTTAATGCAGCCGACAAGCCTATTTTTGGCGCCTGTTTCCTGGCTATTTATAGCCGAGATTTCTGCAGTCTGGACACACTTTTCTACTCGCAGGTTACAGACTGGCGGCACGCGCAGATTCCGTCTCTGTTCACAAATTTCAGACAGGAGACAGTGCAGACTGTAGTGGACTTTGAGGTGGATAGCAAGTTGCATCGTCGAGGTGAAGACACGCAGTCCAGCGCACTGCGCCCGTGTATATATTTGCATATCTTTGTATACAACACACTTTATACAGCAGATCTTCATCTTCCACTCTCTTTCTCTCTCCTCTCTTTCTCTGCGTTCTCTCTCTCTCAGTCCTACGCTTCCGCACCGCAGCACTCTGACAAAATGAGCTTTCATGCTCAACCGTCGAGCTATCGTTTTCTGATGCCTTGTTGTTTGACATTGAAGGTTTGGATTATGCATATGTTATTTGGACTCGACTGGAAGAACTGTATGCACAGAAGAGTGCTGCAAGCAAAGTGTATTGGCTGAAAAAGCTTATGGATTTGTGTATGAAAGAGAGTACATCAATGTCTACTCACTTGAGTGAGTTTAACTCCATTTTCAGCCAGCTGGTTGCCTTGAAGTTCATGATTGATGAGGAATTTAAGGCTACTTTCTTGCTTTGCTCTCTACCAAAGAGTTGGGATACATTTAGGACTGCTATGAGCAATTCTAATGTAATCTTGTTGTATGCTGATGTAGAAAGTGCTCTTGTCACAACTCTATAGAAACAGAATTTGTATCCTTTTCAATTTGTTTCCTTTGTACTAATTAGATATAAAGAAAAGTGCATTGGAGTTGGCCACTGATGAGTGGTTACAGGTTATGGTGGACCCACGCGGTGGGTTAGAGAAAAGATAGTTCACACTTCCACCTATATAGCCCGATTGGGCGCCTGTGACCAGAACTCACGCATATCAGGGTTAGACTCGCACATAGAAAGGATTGATGCCTTGAAGTGTGGGCTAGATCTGCCAGAATAGACAGTTACAATCAACAAGATGGCATGATCATGAAATGCTTGTACAATGTGCATGTGTGGGCTGAAAGCTTGAAATGCACATTTCTTTGTTTAGGAAAGTCACATGAAGATTCTGATACCGTTTTTGCGATATACACGGAAAAAGCTTTCATATGACACCCATATTGGGGGGGGGGGTCCCTAAATTTTAGGAGCCTCGAATTAGCCTAAAAATGCTAGTCCTAAAAAATAGGGATGTCATTCTAAAAATAGTAAGTTCTGTACTCTGACTGTGCTTACTAAATTTGGTTGTTTCTATTCTTGACAGTATTCAGCCCAAAAAGGAAGGCCATAGAGAAGAGACAAGTGTCAAGACACTTGTCACACAAGTTTCCAAGTGTCCTACCACTTGTCACATCTCATGACATGTGGCTGGACACTTGTCTTGTGCTACTCCACTTTCCCCTTTTGTACTAGCTCTTCCCTCTCCTATAAATAAGAGCTCGTTTTTCTTCATTCGGCATCATTTTTCTTTGCTGTAAACTCATGTATAGCACCCACAGATAGCCAGAAACTGGCCCCATCCATCCCCATCATCATCCCCCACTTTTCCATTATCAAATTCCTCCATATTCCCTCTTCTATCACTGCTGTTTTACAGGACAGCAAGCCTGTAAATTCATTACAACACCTCCTTCTCAAGCTCTTTCTTCCATTTTAGCAATAAGAAGCAAGCCCTATCCATGTACTGCTGTTCAACGATGGAGAAAGGCTGATTTCCCCTCTTTCTTCTCTCATACTGTAAAGAAATCAGTTCTTATCATTGCATAATAGATAATGCATGTGTTTGTACATCTTTGCATGATCTTGTGAGAGTGAGAATTACTTCTCCTCACTCTCAGGTTGATTGTAACTGAGCTCTTCCCTAAGGGACTTAGGTTGAGCAGAAATACATTCCTTCGGGAGGGGGGGGGGGAGGGGGGTTGCCCATCTTCAACCCTCAATCTTGTCTCCATTACTTTTACATTTTCATGGCTGTAATTTTGTGAGTAATTTTCATTTTCAGCTTTAAGTGTTCATTCTCTTTTATAATAGATCTCGAAAACCAGCGAATATCATAATTGTTAAGCATACTATGTTGTTCGGGGCGTTTACAGTGGTATCAGAGCTTTGGCTCGGTCCTCACCCCAACACTGGTAGTGCTTACAATTATAAGTTTGTTTGTTTTCAGCCCTTGCATTGAGTGCTTGAGCATATTTTTCTTAGAATCTCAATGGATCAGTCAAGTGCTATCCTTCAAGCCATTCAAAGTCTTAGAGAGGAGAATTAGCAAATTCGTGACCAACTTCTCAAACTAGAAAAAGTTGAGAATCCCAAAGAATTCAAGGAAAGAAGCCCATCTGCTTCAAGGAGACAAAGCCATACCAATGAAAGGAGCCGATCAAGAAGTCCAACTACTTCTAAGAGGCAGTCCCATTCTACTTCAAGACAAAGAAAGAGATCGCGTCGAAGCTCATCCTCTTCTTCAAAGTCATCTGGCGCCTACTCTGATGGACCCTCTTCTAGTGACGAAGAGTCACACCCTTCTCGTAGAAGACCTCATCATCGTCAAAGGCGTCGACATTCTTCACCCTCGTCTCCATCTTCATCCCCATCAAGCACTTCATCATCTTCAACCTCAAGATCCGGGCATGGACGAAGGCATAAGAAGAAGAAGAAGACTAAGTCACTATCTCAACTTGAAAAGAAGATCAAGTTAATCCTGATCTTCTTCTGAAGTTTATTCGTCAATTTCAAATTTTGTATGGTCGTGACAAGTATAAAGAAAAAGAAAAGATTAAGTTTGCAGCTTTAAATTTAACTGACTTAGTCCATACTTGGTGGACGGGGTTGGAATATGATCATGCTGTCCCAAAATCATGGCGGTCCTTTGTTCGCATGATACAAAGCCAATTTCTTCCTATTCATTTCAAAAGAGATGTAAAAATGGAATGGGATCGGCTTTGGCAAAGGAAAAATGAGTCACTTGGTGACTATACCAAGAGATTTTGGGAGTTACTTTTGAAGGTCCAACATTTCAAGAAGATCAGCAGTTCGGAAAAGCTTAGGAAGTTTCAAGGAGGTTTGCATTTTAAACTTCGTACTGCTCTTAATCATTATCATTGTTCTAGTCTCAGGGAACTCATTGACCATGTTGAGACATGGGAAATGGAGCACAATGGCAACAAATCATTCCAAAAGAATGATAAGAAGAGAGTAGCTGATGATGAGGAGTATTCAGCCCCAAATGAAGGACAAAAACAGCGGCAAAAGCAGCCATAAAATCAAAAGAAGATGAAGCCCTATGCACCTCCTAATGCTCCTCAATTTCGCTCCAATCTATACCCACAAGCAAAGCAACTTTCCGAAGAAGAAAGGCAACGCTTCATGAAAGAAGGAAAGTGCTTTAAATGTGGACAAACAGGCCACATAGCGAAGGAATGTCCAAACAAAGGATAAAGCAAGGTTTCTGGCAACAAGCCTAAGTCGCCAGTGAAAATCAATGCTATCAGTGATGTAGTTGCAAATACAACTCACACTCCAGAGATGCGCAAATGATTAAAAGCTTGGGGACAGGTGCAAGGTAAGCAAGCACTATTCTTGATAGATCTTGGGGTGAATGAAAATGTCATTTCCTTGCAATTAGCTAAAGAGCTTGGATTAAAAAATGAAGAGATGGACACTCCGGCAGAAGTTCGCCAAGCTTTAAATGCCGATGAAGGTGACACAGTGAAGACTGTGACACCTTACATTGGCAAGCTCAAGTTTCAAATTCAAGGCTACAGTGACGAAGATACCTTCTGTATCGGAGACCTTGATGGTTGCGATGTGATTCTTGGCATGCCCTGGAATCATAGAGTAGATTTAACCATCTTCTCTCAGAAAAAGAAGGTAGAACTCACCAACAAAGGCAAGAAGTACGAGATCCAAGCTGGAGTTTCTGGAGACACCATACCTATGGTAAGCCATATGCAAGTCTCTAGAGCAATTAAGGATTGTGTTCAATGTTGTTTGCTTTATGTCACTGATGTAAAAGATAATATGAATGCTGAAAACCAAGAGCAACTTCAGCTCTTGGAAAAGTATAAAGATTGTTTTTCGGAAGATCTTCCTTATCAGCTTCCCCCAGAAAGGCCAGAAGACCATCATATTGATATTATTCCGGGCAGTTCTCCTCCTAACATAGCACCATACCGTGTGAGCCGTCCTCAACAAGAAGAAATCAAAAAGCAAGTCGAAGATCTACTCAACCGTGGGCTAATTAGGCCAAGTAGCTCACCATTTTGTTCACCGGTTCTTCTTGTTCAAAAGAAAGATGGCACATTTAGGATGTGCATTGATTATCGATCCCTCAACAAAATCACTGTGAAGAATCGGTTTCCTATTCCTCAGAATTGACGACATTTTGGATCATCTAGGAGGCTCAAAGGTTTTCAGCCGCATTGATTTAAAGAGTGGTTATCATCAAATTAGGGTAATACCACAAGATGTATACAAAACTGCTTTCCGCACTTCATACGGTCTTTATGAATTCTTGGTGGTTCCTTTCGGATTAACCAATGCACCAGCCACCTTTAATCGAATGATGGAGCGCATCTTTAGAGAGCATTGACAATATGTCGGTACTTTCTTTGATGATATTCTTGTCTTTAGCAAGAATGAAGAGGAGCATCATCAACACTTGGAGATTGTTCTACAATTACTTCAACAAAATCAACTCTTGGTAAATGGTAAAAAGAGTGAAATTTTCATGCATAAAATAAATTACCTTGGGCATGTCATCTCTTCTGAAGGGATTCAAATGGATCCTGAAAAGATCAGGATAATCCAAGAATGGCCTCATCTTCATGATGTACATGAGGTGCGATCGTTTCTTGGCTTACGCTTTTATTACCGCCGCTTCATCAAGCATTTTGCACATATGGCTTCTCCACTTCATGACCTTACAAAGAAGAAGATCTCTTTCCAATGGAAGGAAAAAGAGAAGGCAGCCTTCACAAGGCTGAAAACAACTCTTACTTCTAGACCTGTTCTTATCATTCCAGATTTGGTAAAACCATTTGTGGTGGAAGCAGATGCTTGCGGTGATTGTATTGGTGCAGTGCTAAATCAAGAAGGCCATGCCGCAGCCTTTGAAAGTCGCCGTCTAAATGATGTGGAGAAAAGGTATGACATTTATGAAAAGGAGCTCTTAGCAGTGGTTCATGCTTTGAAGATATGAAAACATTATCTTTTAGGCAATGAATTCCTTATTAAAACTGATCATCAGAGCTTGAAGTATTTCAAGACTTAAAAGCATTTGCAGGAGAAACATGCAAGATGGGAAAATTTCTTGTCTATGTTTCATTTTCAAATTATGTACACTCCTGGGAAACAAAATATAGTTGTTGATGCACTTTCTAGAGTGCCTCACATTGCAACTATTACTGTGGCTCATCATGAAGATTTTCAAACGATGAAGAATACTTATGATGAAGATATTGATTTTGCAGCAATTTGGTCAAATTTACAGCAAGGAGGTTCTCATCCAGATTATTTCATCAAAGACGGTTACCTTCTCATGAACAATCGCCTTTGTGTCACTCTTCCTGTTCGACAAAAGGTGCTTAAAGAAAGTCATGAATCCCCTTATGCAGGGCATAGAGGGAGGGCAGCCACTCTAAGTGCAATTGAGCGCTACTTTTATTGGCCGACATTACGAAGAGATATATATAACTTCATTGAGGCTTGTCTGGTATGCCAAAAATCCAAGTATGATAGGCAGAAGATTCTAGGATTGTTGCAATCTCTTCCAGTCCCCAAAGATCCATGGGAATCTATCACAATGGATTTCATCTCAGGTATTCCAAGAACACCTCAAGGTCATGATATGATTTGGGTCATAATTGATCGATTCAGCAAACAATCACATTTTATTCAATGTCATAAAACATTGAAATCTGCACAAGCTGCAAGACTTTTCATTCAACATATCTTCAGATTACATGGTATGCCTTCTGAGATCATTTCAGATAGAGACTCCGAATTCACAAGTAACTTTTGGCGTGCTTTATTTGAGAATTTGGGAACCACTTTAAAGTTCTCCTCAGCTTTTCATCCTCAAACTGACGGCCGAACAGAGGTGATGAATCTCACTCTTTTGGATATGTTGAAAGCTTATGTTAGTGAACATAAGTCACAATGGGAGAAATATCTTCCATTATTGGAGTTTGCTTACAATAATACAGTGCACTCATCCATAGGGAAAGCTCCAAATGAAATAGTACAGGGTAAAGTGATTCCTCCTCCAATTATTCGCTCTAAAGATAAGATTTTTGCTGCTGATGAGTTTGCTTTAGATTTAAAAACAGCAATGGATCAAGTTCGAGCCACTATCAAAGTTGCCTAAGAGCGACAAAAGAAGCAAGCAGATAAACGAAGAAGACCTTTGGCTTTTGAAAAAGGTCAATATGTCTTGCTAAAATTTGATAAAAGCAGGCTCAAACAAGGTTCCGGTCAAAATTCATCTTTTCCAAAGCTCTCCAGTAGATACTTTGGGCCCTTCAAAGTGATTGAGAAAATAAATGAAGTTTCTTATCGACTTGAGCTTCCTGCTCATTGGAAAATACACAATGCTTTTCATGTAAGTTTGCTAAAACCTTACATAAGACCAGAACCAAAGGAAACCATTACTGAAGATCCCCCAGAAGTTGAAGAAACAAAGCAACTCTTGGAACTTGAACAAATTTTGTTTCACAAGGATCGAACCACGAGAAGTGGCCTTGTGACACGAAAATTCTTACTAAAATTCAAGAATCTACCCACGACAGATGCATAGTGGGTAGATGAAAAATTCATGAAGGATTACCCGGACATTCTTCAGCCATATCAAGAAGCTTTTCAGCTAAGGACAGCTGAATAAAAGCCAGAGGGCTGTCACAACTCTATAGAAACAGAATTTGTATCCTTTTTCATTAATTTGTCTATATAATGATTTATTAAATTTGTTTCCTTTGCACTAATTAGATATAAAGAAAAGTGCATTGGAGCTGGCGACTGATGAGTGGTCACAGGTTATGGTGGACCTACGCGGTGGGTTAGAGAAAAGATAGTTCATACTTCCACCTATATGGCCCGATTGGGCATTTGTGACCAGAACTCACGCATATCAAGGTTAGACTCGCACACAGAAAGGATTGATGCCTTGAAGTGTGGGCTAGATCCGCTAGAACAGACAGTTACAATCAACAAGATGGCATGATCATAAAATGCTTGTACAATGTGCATGTGTGGGCTGAAAGCTTGAAATGCACATTTCTTTGCATAGGAAAGTCACATGAAGATTCTGATACCGTTTTTGCGATGTACATGGAAAAAGCTTTCATATGAC
The DNA here is from genome assembly GCF_053477565.2 of Lygodium microphyllum. Taxonomy (NCBI): domain Eukaryota; kingdom Viridiplantae; phylum Streptophyta; class Polypodiopsida; order Schizaeales; family Lygodiaceae; genus Lygodium; species Lygodium microphyllum. Next base: position 68,434,713 of record NC_141156.1, on the reverse strand, counting down.
ACCCATATTGGGGGGCCTCCTAAATTTTAGGAGGTCCCTAAATTTTAGGAGCCTCGAATTAGCCTAAAAATGCTAGTCCTAAAAAATAGGGATGTCATTCTAAAAATAGTAAGTTCTGTACTCTGACTGTGCTTACTAAATTTGGTTGTTTCTATTCTTAACAGTATTCAGCCCAAAAAGAAAGGTCATAGAGAAGAGACAAGTGTCAAGACACTTATCACACAAGTTTCCAAGTGTCCCACCACTTGTCACATCTCATGACATGTGGCTGGACACTTGTCTTGTGCTACTCCACTTTCCCCTTTTGTACTAGCTCTTCCCTCTTCTATAAATAAGAGCTCGTTTTTCTTCATTCGGCATAATTTTTCTTTGCTGTAAACTCATGTACAGTACCCACAGATAGCCAGAAACTGGCCCCATCCATCCCCATTATCATCCCCCACTTTTCCATTATCAAATTCCTCCATATTTCCTCTTCTATCACTGCTGTTTTACAGGACAGAAAGCCTGTAAATTCATTACAACACCTCCTTCTCAAGCTCTTTCTTCCATTTTAGCAACAAGAAGCAAGCCCTATCCATGTACTGCTGTTCAACGATGGAGAAAGGCTGATTTTCCCTCTTTCTTCTCTCATACTGTAAAGAAATCAGTTCTTATCATTGCATAATAGATAATGCATGTGTGTTTGTACATCTTTGCATGACCTTGTGAGAGTGAGAATTACTTCTCCTCACTCTCAGGTTGATTGTAACTGAGCTCTTCCCTAAGGGACTTGGGTTGAGCAGAAATACATTCCTTCGGGGGGGGGAGAGGGGGGTTGCCCATCTTCAACCCTCAAATCTTGTCTCCATTACTTTTACATTTTCATGGCTGTAATTTTGTGAGTAATTTTCATTTTCAGCTTTAAGTGTTCATTCTCTTTTATAATAGATCTCGAAAACAAGCGAATATCATAATTGTTAAGCATACTACGTTGTTCGGGGCGTTTACAGCTCTACTTATGGAAGAGATGAATCGGCAGAACAATGCATCCAACAAGTCTTCCAGTGCTTTGCATACTAGGGGTAGATCACAGCAAAAGGGCAAATATGACGGCAAGGGACGCAGTAAATCACGTGGCAAAGATGTTGAATGCCATCATTGTGGCAAGAGGGTCACTTTAAACGTGATTGCTACAAATGGAAGAAAGAGAAAAGAAAGGGCAAGAAGACAGATGATAGCAAGGAAAAGAAGAAAGAGGGTCAATCTAAGAAGAGTAGCGTCAAAATTGAAGAGGTAAATGTAGTCACTCATGACAGCAACGGTGGGAATGACATGCTTTTGGTCTCTTCACACTTTGGTGCACATGCTTTACTTGTAGATATAGATGATGACATGCATACTTGGATTCTCGATTCAGGTGCTTCCTTTCATGTCACCCCTCATCGTGAGTGGTTCTTTGCCTATACAGAGGGTCGACATGGTGTTGTCCATCTTGGGGACAACTATGCATGTGACATTGCAGGTATTGGCCGTGTGTAGTTACAGTTTCAGCATGGTTGTATCTTCACACTTCAGCATGTACGGCATGTACCTCAGCTCAAGGAGAGCTTGATTAGCACAGGGCAGCTAGATGATGATGGATTTCATACCACCTTTGGTGATGGGAAATGGAAGATCTGTAAGGGATCTACAGTGATTGTCAGAGGTTGTAAAAGTGATACCTTGTATCTTCTCCATGTATCTAGTGTGAGTGATCATGTTGTTGCCGTGACCGAGCAGCCAAGTGTTTCTTTGTGGCATGGCCGGTTGGGACACATGAGTCAAACTAGAATGAAAGTGCTCTCTCGTTTGGGTTACTTACCTTGTCTTCATTATGCTGATTTTGAGCATTGTGATCATTGTATTTATGGTAAACATGCACAAATGTCTCATAAAAAGTCTCTTTCGTTGAAATCTTCTCCTCTAGAGTTAGTACATTCCGATGTATGTCAAATGCCAGGATTATCTTGAGGGGGAAAGAAATATTTTGTCACATTTGTCGATGATGCTATACGGAAGGTATGTGTTTATCCTATTTGTAGCAAGGATGAAGTGCTTGACAAGTTTAAAAAATTCTTGGCATTGGTTGAGAATCAGACTGATAAGATACTTAAGTGTCTTCGCTTTGACAATGGTGGGGAGTATGTGTCCAAGGCCTTTTAGGCATTTTGTGACAGCAAAGGAAAAAAGAGGGAGCTCACTGCCCGTCATAATCCACCCTAAAATGGAGTTGCAGAGCGTATGAATCGGACCATACAGGATAAGGTTCGTACGATGCTATCTCATGTTGCATTACCCCATGGCTTTTGGGCAGAGGCTGTTATGATAGCCGTACACTTAATTAATCGGTCACCAAATAGGTCTTTGTGGGGGGGGGGGGGGGGGGGAATTTCCCCAAGAAGCGTGGTCGGGCAAGCCATCTTCATATGCTCACTTGAAAGTGTTTGGTTGCGAGGCTTTTGTGCACATTTGTAAAGAAAAACGCAGCAAACTTGAGCCAAAGTCCTATAAATGCATTTTCCTAGGATATGGTGACGAGGGTGAAATGGGATATAGATTATGGAAACCCGAGAAAAGGAAATTAGTATGCAGCAATGATGTTATTTTCCAGGAAGATTGCATGCATAAATAGCCCAAAAAGATTGAGGAGGTCCATAGTGTTGTATTCCGGGAAGAAATACCTTTTGGACAACAAAATGTACTCGCTGTACAGCAGCAAATACCTGCTGTAAATGAACCTGTGAATGCAGAAAATAATGTTGGAAATGATCAGCCAGCTATTGCCCATGATAATGAGCTACTACATGTGTAGAAACAGCCAGGACAACAAGTTGTTAATGCTGATTTGCAGGCTGAAATGCCAGGATAGTAAGCTGAAAATGCTCAATAGCCAGCAAACAATGATCACTGGGTTAGGAGATCTTCTAAGGTTACTAGATAACCTGATAGATTCATTCTTGGTGCAAACAATGTGGTTGATTAGGTCATGTTGACAGACTGTGGTGAACCGTCTTGCTTCAAGGAAGCAATAGACAGACAGGACAACAAGAAATGGTATAAAGTCATGTTGTCAGAAATGGAATCTCTTGAGAAAATGGCACTTGGGACTTGGTGTAATTGCCTAAAGGGTAGAAAACACTTTCATGCAAATGGGTTTACAAGATGAAGGTCACTTTTGGTTTCTCACCAAAGTACAAAGCAAGATTGGTTGTGAAGGGGTACAAGCAGGAACATGGAATTGGCTTTGATGAAATCTTCTCTCCCGTGGTCAAAATGACTACATTGAGAACCTTTTTGGGCTTGATTGTAGCTGAAGATATGGAGCTCATACAGATGGATGTAAAGACTGCATTTTTACATGGTGATCTGCATGAAGACATATATATGCAGTAGCTTGAAGGGTTTATGGAAAAAGGGAAATAGAAAATGGTATGTCAACTTAAAAGGAGTCTGCATGGGCTGAAACAAGCGCCAAGAGAATGGTATTATAAGTTTGATACATTTATGCAATCTCAAGGTTTCCATAGAAGTCAAGTGGATCACTGCTTGTACACTAAAAAGGTAGTAGATGGCAGTCTGATTATCTTGGTTTTGTATGTTGATGACATGTTGATTGCTGACAGGGATACTCATGTCTTGAACTCACAGAAGCAAAGTCTTCACGGCAGCTTTGTTATGAAGGATCTTGGTGATGCAAATCACATTCTTGGCATGCGAATACTCAGAGATAGGTCAAAAGGATTGCTCTATCTATCTCAACAGGAGTATATCTCCAAGGTTTTGTAGCATTTCAATATGGAGGGGGGGAAAACAATTGGCGTTCCATTGCCTCCATATGTGAAACTCAGTGTAGAGGATAGCCCTACATTTGATGATGAGAAGGCTGAAATGGCTTAGATACCATATGCTTCAGCTGTTGGCAATTTGATGTATGCTATGGTCGCTACGCGTCCTGACATTGCCTTTGTAGTGGGAGTGGTTAGCAAATACATGGCAAACCCTGGTAAAAAGCATTGAGAAGCAGTGAAAGGTATTATGAGATACCTTAAAGGCACAAAGGAGTTGTGCATCTGCTTTGGAAAGTAGAAGGCATCTGTTGTTGGCTTTACGGATGCAGACTATGTTGGTCATGCGGATTGCAAAAAGTCCACTTTTGGGTATGTGTTTACTTTCACAGGAGGAGCAGTCTCTTGGATCTCTAGGCTACAAAAGTGTGTTGCATTGTGTACTACAGAGGTAGAGTATGTGGCTGCCACTGAGGCATGCAAGGAGGCTTTATGGCTTTCACGTTTGGTGGGAGAGCTTGGCATTATTGAGTTACCTGTTCTCCATTGTGACAGTCAGAGTGTTATCATGCTAGCACGGAATCCCGTCTTTCATGTGAAGATGAATCACATACAGGTGAAGTACCACTTCATTAAAGATGTACTTGACAGCAAGAGCATTGAGCTTGTCAAAGTGCATACAGATGATAATCCGGGAGACCTTCTCATGAAGGGTCTTTCAGCAGAGCGGTTTGTTTATTGCCGACAAATGATGGGAGTTGGATAGATATATGTATTTCAGCTTTGTACATACCTAGACTTAGCTGATTCTTTTCTCCTCTTAAGGCACATTATCGTTAGGTGGGAGGTTGCTGGAAATAAAGATCCTCGTGCCTTTTAATGTACTCGGGTGTGAACATACCCTTAGCACTTGTACTTACACATACATATCTATCTGAAAAACCTAAAGTGGTACACTCGTCATTTGTACCCACAAATCGTGCACTCTCTACTCTGCTCTCTCTCACTCTTTGTCTCGCTGCTGCTAACGAACACCGATTGTCTCGATCTTCGTGCCTCTCGGTCACTAGAGGGACATCAGCAAACGCAGTAATGGATGATGCTGGATGAGTGTCAGATAGGTAGAGCAGAGAGAAAATTAGCAAATGCAGCTACTGATGATGATGTGGCAGGTTAACGGTAGCAAAACACAGGTTTGATGATGCGGATAGGCTAACAACAGAAAAAACGTAGGTATGATGATGTGGCAATCCTTACGGCAACAAAGGATCATAAATGCAACAGTTCACTAGGTCATCAGTTGTAGACGATGTGACTGATCAACAAATGTTGTAGAAATTAATGTAGATTGCACGATAGAGGTTGGAAACAGGTGTCGGATGGATGGAGACAATGTCGGGCAGCCTCGGCAGAGACGTTCTTCGTGAATGGGGTGTGGGCAGTGAAGCTAGATCACCTGAAATGTGCAAAAACAATATTGAGACTAAATGGAGAGTAGCATGCCTATTTATAAAAATTTTGGGTCCTCAATAGTTTAGAATCTCTCCTTGTTTTAACTCTCTCGAATCGCTTGCCGTTCTAGGGTTTTCTTTTCATTTAATAAGCATTTTTGGGGCTGTTCAAGAGGCTAATCAGCATTTAATGCATATTTGAGCTCAACAATGGGGTGGAGGGAAAGAGAAGGAAATGGGAGCAAATATGTAAGACCCAACTCCAATGTGTTGGATGCAGAAGTGGAGTGCAATGCTAAGTTGAGTCCATAATGGCTCCTTAGGGCCTCTAGTGATGGAGAAGCCTGAAAAGGCATAGTGGGATCTCAAGGGGGAGAAGTCTAAGACATTGTGGAATGGTTACATGTCGTTTGTGTATCTCGCACAAACCAAGCCTCCACAATACCATAGGATACTAAAGAGTAGCGGCTCTAATACCATGTGAAGATATGCTAGGTTTTGCATAGAGAAAACATAGTCTTGAGTGCGATCACTTCTAAAAGATTGTGGCAAATTGCGATCACTTCTCTCTACTATAATAAAAGTCTTGAGTGCGAACAAAAAAAAAGCATAAAACTTTTAATAAACAGATTGCCTTTGACATCCCATGATTTCCTTAGGTCCCGGGCTCGTAAATTTACTTTAATCCCAGTTGCACCTCACTTGTGCAACATTTACTTAATCATGTGATTAAAAATCAATTCACATGTTAAGTGAGGTTTCAAAAATATATATCCATAACTGTGTGTGTGTGTGTATGTGTGAGTTAGTGCAATATTGAGGCTAACCGCTCATGGTCTTCGTCTCTCTTGGAGTATGTTAGGATGTCATTAAAGAAGACAAGGATAAACTCATCAAGATAAGATAAAAAAATGTCATGCATTAATTTGTTAAATGTAGCAGGGGCATTAGTTAGACCGAAAGACATTATATGAAATTCAAAATGACTATATCTGATATTGAAGGTAGTTTTGGGGATACCTTCTTCCTTAATTCTTATTTGGTAATAACTAGATCAGAGATTAATCTTGGAAAAGATTTTTGCCCCTTGCAGCCTGTCAAGTAGCTCATCTATTCTTGGGATTGGATACTTAAATGTCGCACAGGTACTTGGTGGTATTTGGTGCCAGTTGTTGGTCTAGGTCATTCATTTGACCATAAGTGTCGGTTGGTGACACTAGAGAAGCGGCGTTTAATGGTACCTAACGTCAATTTGATGGTCAAAGATGACACAGAGATACTCGAAAATGGAAGATGCCTAGCCAATTTAATTATTGGCTTGTCAGATTATTTTTTTGGGCATCGAAATAATTATTAGATTAATTTTTAGTAATTAAAGGTTGAAAATTAAAATTAATATTTAATTATGGATAAGGCTGGAAAAATCATTTGGGAAGGTTGTCACTTGTCAAAAATGCCCATGTAAGACTGAAAAACGTTTTTAGAGGTTGGAGAGGCATTTTAGCGTATTCAATCTGCAAGAGAGAGAGAGGATATGCTCTGGTCTAATTTGCAGCCATTGGGAGGACCTTTTGAGGCGGCAAGGGGCTGGAGAAGATCAATCAACAGCAGGTGACACCATCTATAGGTTATTGAGACAGGGCGACAGCAATAAATGATTGATTTTCTTCAGTTCTTTGCATCTACAGGCTGTTGAGACAGGGTAGTAGGGGTAAATGACAGTCTTTCTTCAATTCCTCGCGAAGAAACTCTGAATTTTCTCTCTCTACAGCTTTCTCTCTCATCTCCCAGCCATTTTACAGCCTTGCTCCAAAGATCTCAGCATTTGGACCCTTGGAGGTTGAGAAATTGCAAATTTCTCTGTTGTAAACTCTAATTTACAGTAGAAATTAGGGTTTAGTAGAAGCCTCGAGAAACGTGCCAGAAATTGGAGGCTCCAAGACTTGGATTTTTAAGGGCTTAAGGTGAATTTCAGCTAAATTCAGGTGGAGGACTAGCGTACAATCACTAAAGCTTTTGTGGGGCTCTATTTAGCATATACATTGCACATGATAACATCGAGCCAAAATTTTGGATGTATTGGTCCACAAGTCACTAATCTTTGCAATTAATAAAGAACTGACTTGCATTTTCAACAAGCATCATATCTCTACTCACAAAAACTTTGTTTGTAGATGGTTGATAAAAATGGTACCCTTTGCTTTTTGCAATGTAACCAATGAAAATGCATTTGCTAGATTTATATTGTCCCCATGCAAATGATAGGTAGCTAAAGATATGTGAGTCTCAATTGGCTTTTGGCCATGCCAAGCCTCATAAGGTATACAATCACTCAAAGCTTTTGTGGGGTTGCAATTTAGTACATATATTGTACACAAGATAGTACCAAGCGAAAATTTGCTGGCAACTTATTGTAAGCATATAACTTGCCATCTCCATAAGAGTTCTATTTTTTCTTTCAGCCACACCATTTTTTGGAAGTGTATAAGGCGTAGTACACTAATGTATAATGGCTCTTTTAGCCATTAGTGTGTTGAATTTATGTGACATGTATTACTCCCCTTGATTTGTATGGAGAGTAACCAACTTGCAACTACTGCTATTTTTAGCCATGGCTAAGAAAGCTTTAAAGTAAGCAAATATCTTTGATTTGTGCCTCTATGCATACACCCAACAAGATGTATCATGTCAACAATGAAGGTTACAAAGTACAAGATCCTTCAATGAATCAGACACGCATGGGTCCACAAACATTACTATGTATAAGTTGTAAATTTGATCTGTATGCATAGATTCCTTTTTCAAAAATGAATCATGATGCATTTTGCCAAGAATGCAATCAACATATATTAACTAGTTGCTTTCAAAGAGGAAGATCAAGCACCATATTTTTTAACCCTCAAATGAAGCAAATTGCCATAGTTGAGATGACTAAATTGAGTAGGCCATAACTCGGTGTCATCCATAATAGTGGTATCAACATGTGATGCATCCTTTGATGCTCTTTTTTCATACATATGAAGCTGATATAGGTGGTTATAAAATGTGCTAGTGACAGTGAGGAGATCTTTATTATTGTGGGCATAAACATTGTATCAATCCATGTGAAATTTAAACTACAAAACCAACATGCAATGGTTGAAACGGAATGCAAGTGTTTCTTTATGCTAGGCCATATACATTGAGCTTTTGAAGCATGATAATTTTCCCATTATGGGAATCTATTCAATGCCTTAGATTGCATACAAAGCATTATTAGCATATATAATTGATCTCTGCCTTTTGAACATGTGTATATGATACAAACAAGTTATAATAGGAGGTAATGTGCTTTGAGGCACCATTGTCAAAATACCTTGTATTGCTATTTTTAGTCATTGACAAACCATATGCATGGAAAGAATGATCATAGAAACACCACACAAAAAAAGCATAAGATTGGCCAATATCCGAACTTGCTAAATGTGCTTCTGCATCCTTTAGTCTTACTGAATTTTCAGTAACAATTATTAATGGCCTCTTTTCACTAGCAATCCTTTTTTTGCATTTCTCAATGACATGTCCCTTTCTCTTGCAACAACTGCATCTCTTCTTTTTGGTACCCACATCTTTGGTCCTTGAAGAGTTTGTGGAATGGGCTAATTTGCCTTTACCTTGTGGGTTTGATGGCTATCATGATTTTCCTTTGTTATTATTGTTGGTTGTAAATGCTTGATTTTCCATATTCATGTTGGAGTGATTCTTCTATGACATATGACTCAGATAGGCTAGCCAAGATAGTAGAAACAAGAGAAGCATTAGATGTAATCTCATCAATGTTAGTAAGCTACTTTGTTAGGTCCTTCGTACCTGCAATGTAGGCATCCTCTATCATGTGCTTCCATCTCAAGCTTTGTATGCGAATAGGCTACATGAGCCTCATTGTGCACATGATACAAAGAGGCAAGTTTATCTTAAGCATCCTTGTGCACGATTGGATATGCAGAATAACATGTCTCTTGCATAAAAATGCAATCAAAGGATGTGTATGGGCCTCTCTCCCATGCCATCTCAATTGATCAGTGGTGGGAGTTGCAGTAGGAGTAGGAGCTGAAGATCTAGTTGGTGATAGTGGATGAATTGGATAAGCTTGCAACATTCTGTGCAACAAGGCCTATTTGGCTAACCTCGAAACTAGATACAATAGGTCAATGTTATTTGACAACCAAAACATGCTTCATCTTATATGCCCACATTGGATAATTTGTGCCATCCAATTTATTCGAATTCCTAGACATGTTTAGCAAGACATTGTATGTTGTCATTGCTTGCTGTGTATGTTTTAATGTTTACACTAATGCTGCTCAATGTGTATGTGAAGGTGCAACAACATGAAAAAGCAAGGAAAAGCTCAAAAAACTCACAATTTTGTGCACAATTGATGATTTCATAGCTGAAAAGGCTGCTCCAATGTCCCCAAAGGTCATTTTACATTATGAATTTCGCCTCAATTTTTATGAATTAGACAAACTTCACAAAAGCCTCAAATATTTTTTGATAATCGGACAATCTTCAGCATAACCTTATGCAAAAAATCATTTCTGAATTGAGATTTATCCAAGCATAACCTTATGCATAGGTATGTTTTGAATTTTGACAAATGTTGAACTTTCTTTTGTGGTTTTTAGGGGGGGTTTTCTGTGAGGTTTTTATAGCCGACGACTGCTTTGATAGCACCATAAGTTAGGATTTGGCTGCACATACACTTACACACTTTCATAGTGAACAAGTGAACAACAAGAGAGGAGAGAGTTGTTGGAACATCATATCCACTAATTTAAGAATGATAATCAATGTACAATCCCTAAGGTACTAAAGTACCACACCCACTGATGTGTGTTCACATGGGAAAAAAATCTTCTCCAGCTAGAATGTGAAAAGTGCCCATTTATAAAGGAGCATTTATACCAGAGCTACAGAGGAACATGAGAAGTGTAACACATGAGGACTAACAAAAAAGTGATCTCTTAAACTGAACTAAACCAGCTCTTAACTCTAACTACGAGAAATTTTGGAATGATGATTCACCATGCCAACATACCATTAAAAGCATATGCCTTAGCAGGCAATTCTAACAAATACATCCACATTTTTTGGCACAAAATTTGAAGAAAGACCCTGCTTGCATTTTTGCATCTTGGACATAGGAGCAAAGAAATTTGACTTCACGGAAGTGATTTAACAGATCGTTTACTTACTGTATTTTGAGTTTAAGCTTATACACACACGCATACACATGCAAGCACGAGCATTACTCTTCGCATCTTGGTGCTCTCCTCCTTTCCTTCTCTTGCTTTGTCGCTCATTACTAGCATTCTTTCCATCATTTTGGCAGGGTCTCTGAAATTTTCATGTTTAATTTTCAAAAATTTGTCTGCCTTGTTTAAGTTGCTTTTTACATAGTTTTTTGTTGGGAATTTTGAATCTTTGCACTGCATCTTAGAAATGCAGTAATCTCATGAAGGTGATGATTATTGATTTGTTCAGGTGTGCTTCCAAGTTATTTTAGTTCAGAGTGGTCTTTTGCTCAGTATCGGTTGCCTGAGGATGTAAGAACTCTGGTGGCTTTTGGAGCTGACAAGACAACAATTGTCATTGTTGGTCTGGATGGAAGGTAAGTGTTGACTGAATCCAAGATCTTACTCATGCGATAGTTTGAGATAGTCATTATGATGTGTAAAGATTGCTTGGTTATGAGCTCCTCTAGCAGTAGATAAATAGTGCTAATTAAATTTTCTCTTATTTGTGTCCGATTGCTTTAGATTATTTTTGTGTGAAATGTAAAACATGTTGTGTATGGTGTTGCAAGTGCAGTTTTTACAAGTGTGCCTTTGATCCTATCCATGGAGGAGCAATGAAGCAGCAGGAAGTTGCAAGATTCTTGAAGCCTGATGCCAATCCAGTCTCATTATCTGGTGGAATTGAACCAGTAATGTCGGAAAAATAATTCAGGAGTTGAAATTAACTTCATAGGTAACTGCCAGATTATTATCCCCAAGGGTACCCATGGAAGGGGACATTGCATCTAGCGCACAGATTTGTTGTGTTCTGTTAAGGTCAGACTATGCAGCGCAGTATATATGGCCATCAACACCTGTTAATTGCATTTCTAAGTTCAACTTGGGATACTTCGAGTCTTAACGTGAGCCTCATTTGTCCAGGTATCAAAGGCTGTATCGTTTCAATCATGATTTCAATTCCTTGGTTATGACCCAATAATTGAGCCTTGCATATTTTGTGAGGTCCAGTTAGTTAATGCATCAAGCGGACTGTTGATATCTGTGGATTTACTTACCTGTAACTAAGAAATTCACCCATAATTCTGCATGAATGTATGTTGTCATCCCTTGCTATGATTGATTCAATTCACAGGCTGTAAAAGTGAGCCGTCCATTTTATTTCCCAGTCCTAACTGAGGTGTGATATGTGGTACATGATGAGGGAAAATGGTGTAAATAAATTAATGCTAATTCTTTGCTTCTAACTCCCCCCTTCAGTATACATAAATTCAAAAAGTTAGTTTGTTCACATTCACATGCAACGAGGTCTAATTACCGTTTTGCTGAAGTGTGTAAGTGTCACATCTCAAGAAGCAATTGTAAAATATCATATGCATAAGTTTAGATTTCTCTTTTATGTGCATAATTAGGACATTGCATTTCCCAATCTGATTGTATTGTCTTAGCAATCTCTCTATCGTGGGCAATTGTATAGCATAGTAATGTGATGGCTCTTCTTGCTTTACTTGCCATATGTGTAAGAGAAGGGGAATACAAGGGAAAATACGGGAATAAAATAATGGAGGAAAAATACATGTTACACTGGCGGGTATATAAGATGTAAGGGACTTGATATTTTTTTTCCATCAGATAATAATAACAAGTCTCATTCATTTTCTCTCTCTCTCTCTCTCTCTCTCGCTTTCATGGCTTCCTTTTTTCATTTTTTGTCTCTCTTTCCTTGTCACTCTCTCTCTCTTTTATTTCTCTTTTCTCTCTTCCGCAGTCTTCTCTCTCCTCTTTTTCTATCCTCAGTCCTCTCCTTGACAATATGGTTCAATATGTCTCTTCTGTCTTTAACTTGGGTTGGTCATTCATAATATAGGCTATTTGTTACAAGTTTTTGTTCTTGATCATGGATAAGAGATGTGAAGGCATTTCTACTTTGTGGCCTCTAACACAACATATTTGCTAATCTCATGCATGTAGCTATACAAAGTCTATTTAACCACAAAATGAGTGAATAAAGATAAATGAGTGAATTTATTTGGGTCACCTATTGTGAGCACACTAGTGCAAGGATAAAGAGGTAGCTCAAGGTATAGCTTAACATTTTTTACTTTGTTACATGCTCAGTTGAGGATATTGTGTATTACATGGTCAGTTGAGGATATTGTGCATAAGGAGGTGGCTAGTTTGCTTGAGCCATGCCTTGTGTCCTCTTTGATCTTGTTAAGATTCTCATGCCTAATTGCTTGATTTTAATAATTATTTTAAATACATTTGAGTTCAAAGCTTTATATTGAAAGCATTTTTGGGTTGTGTGTATGATAGCAATAGGGGTTTTGTTTGTTATTAGGGATATGAGCATTATTCATTACGATATGATGTAGGTCTTTTTCCTCATATTTGGATTGGATGCCCATCTTGATGTTCCACTTTTTGTATTACTCATAATTATTGACTAATTATTACTGCAAATTTGGATTGTTTGAGACATTTTACAAGGTGTTTATCCATGTTAAGAGAAGGGAATATGAATCTTAAAGCTACCTCAATTATGCTTAAGGGTCAAAATGAAAGGATAAAGGTGGGTTGATAAGGGCAATAAAAACAAGACGTGTATAGGAGAATTTCAAATAATTTGTTTCAATTCAACTAGTATAGATCAATGTTGGTGGAATGTTGCAAATGTATCAATACCTTAGAGTAAGCTTTGGGTTAGGTGAGGTGGTGATAGATTTAAACTAGGATTTAAAGATGTATATGCCAATATAACCATGATAGACAATACACAAGATGTATTGTAAAGCAACCATTGTAAATATATATGAGAATCTTTTGTAGCCCTAAGTTCAACCAATGTAATGATTGATGTAGACTAGGAATTGGAGATGTATACTAAGATGATCGTGATAGATGTGATATGACATATATACTAAAGTGGACATGATATTAGAATTTTTTGTGATGAGAAGACTTGCCTTTTGACAACCATAAAAGAATACTATGGTTAGGGCTAGTGTAATCTATAAATGAACATATGAGACATTTGTAAATGGTTTTATTATTTGGGGGTTTATAATTAAGTAGAAACTAGTCCTTGTAAAATTCTCATGATGAAAGCTTTTTCTTGGCTATCCTTTTTTTGAAGTAGGGTTTGCCTTCTACTTTAATTCGCTATATGAAATTAGTATTGTTTAGTATCTTTTTATCTTATTTGGTGCATTGTATCTCCTTTTGACCCAAAATATTAGAAATTTCGTTTCCAAAATGAACTCTTTTCCTCTCAAAGGCTACCAACAATATCTCCATATAGACCCTCCAAATTGAAGTAGACTTGTGAGGTTTCAATTTGAGTGCTTTTAGTTTTAACACTATCTAACACACAGTGCATCTAGACTATAAAGTCAACATCCAAAAATTATGTAAAGGGTAGTGATCATAAACTAACTTCTACACATGAAATAAGTAAGCAAATAAGCAAAAGACTAATTGAACAAGAGAGTTGGAATGCTCTTGCATGGTAGACAACACATGATAGGTGCCAAATATTACTCTTGCATAGTAGGCAACACATGACAGGCGCCAAAGGTTGGCATCCTTATTCAAAGCTTGCACAAATCACAAGTGACCTACTCCCACAAACCAACACTCTCAATGGGAGTGATTTCCATGAGCCTTGCTTTTGAATCTACTCAAACTTCTAGTGAAATGTCCTTAGTTGCTCTCACCATAGGATGAGGAGCCACAAGTAAGATAGAGAAAGAGCATAAGAGAGAGCACAAAGAAGGATTTGTGGATACTCAATTATCCTTATTTTCTATTATCTCCACTTGTATATAAATGTATATTGTGTACATATATAAGGGGTGCGTATCTAGCCTTAGGCCATTGGCCTTTACCTCAATAACCTCCTACTTAGAAGCTGATGCACTTTTAAAAGATAACCAATGAAGATACTATTTGATACCTGTCTCAACATGCTATAGTATATGAAGAGGGTAAGCTCTTTGTAAGATTTGCTTGGTTATTTGTGTGAGTTTTGATAAGTTTAATATACTTGTTCTCAATAACTTCCATATGGAGTGATACTTCACTTCAATAAGCTTTGTCTTTGCATGAAAGATAAGTTTTCATGCCAATTGAATGGCACTATTAACATTATGAAAAATGGGTCAAATCTCTTACAAGATGAGTAAGCCAAATTCTTGTATGCATTAATGGAAAAAGCATATTAGGCATTAGTGATAGTCAAGGACGCAAACATGGATACAATCTAGAGACCAATGAAAACCTCTTGTGAACGTGAATACAAAATCTATGATAGGGTGCCTATAAAATCTAAATGTGCATATCCAAGAATAGATGCAATCTTCCTTTTAAAGAAAATTCATATAGCTCTTGTATGAATTTTAATATCTCATGATACTCATCATTGCTTCCAAAAGCTTTGTGCCAAGGTTTTCTATAAACATGCTAATAAATTTCACTATATAAACAATGTTTGGATATGTATCTACCATAGCATACATGAAGCTACCAATAATGAATGCATAAGGTATATTTGCCAAATTGATGATTCTTGTCCTAGCTCTCACTTTGCATGTGTTGTGATGGTTCTATGTGTAATATCAAACAAGTTACTCTAAATGCCTTGCATTGGTGAACCAATTCTATGACCTCCAATTTTTCTGTCATGCAATGGTTTGAGATTGCTATCATGCTAGTATCTTCACCTTCTCTCACATTTTAATGTCTCTGATTCAAGGATTGTGTTGCATATCCTTTTGAATGAGTGATTTAATAAGGTCGAAGGCCGTAGGCTAACCTATAAGTTCTTGTCACTTGTGGAATATGCAATTGTATCACTCACTTTAATTTTTCCCCTTGAAATGGATGTGGGATTCAGTCTAATTGGATTCAAAGGTTATCTTAGGAGCACTTGGCACTTACTCTCAAGGCAAAGCTATGCGTATGTGAGACTTTTACAAGGCTCCAAGCTAGGCCACCTGTGAAATTAAGTGCGTGAATCATAGTTTATGGACTCTCAGGCAATACTATATGTATTCTTAGGATCTCAAGGTGAAGGTGTTGGTTTTAGCTAAGAAGATTAAGGAGTGACTAGTTGCAAGCTCAAGATAGCTCGTTCATGTGTGGTTCCTTATCATCTCATAGAATAGCCCATGTTTCTTTCAATTGACCTTTGAACCCACACAATGTGTATACCTATGGAAAATTGCCATGCTAGTGGATCATCCAGGATAGTTAAACCTTTAAAGCTTTGATACAAGCCTTATGAACACCATATTAGAGAATTTGGAAATTTCCTAAGTTTTATTTTTAAATAAGTGATAAATATTTGACCACGAGACTAAATCTAAAAGTGGGATTTGGGAAGGTAGCTTATATAGTATTTAGAGTAGACTCTACCTTTAAGTAAGACAACAAGATTTGACTATCTGGTTAAATAATAAAGGTATTGGGGGTTTCCAAAGTGCATGGAATTTCCAAAATTTCATAATATAGTATTTATGGCCTAATTAAAAACCTCAAAGATCTATTCGAAAGCCTTATGGCATTCAAAAGCTTTGATGGGGTTGTTAACAACCCTAAAGCCAAATTTGGATGCCTTGCACACACTTCATGAGATTGTATGGTCGATTGACAATTCCAAGGATCATAGATCTTAGTCAAATGACACATGTGAAGGTTTTATAGTCAAATGCTCAAGTCCAAGGCCAACTCTATGGTCAAGGTTTCTACGCTAAGCCTTGTAGTCGTTCTGAAAGTCTTTTGGCTAAGTTAGTGGTGCCCAATGGTCTTATTATTAAGCCCGCCCGTGTAAGAAGCCCTTGGGTTGAATCAAAACGCCTAAGACCTTTTGGGACTTCTTGAGAGTCTAGGTGGCCAAATGTGGGACTTAATGATTGAACAAATATCAAGGAGTCCTTTTCCTTTTCAATAGGCCTTAGATGGCTGAGTGCAAAGTCAAAGGAAATACCTTATATAATGAATCATGTCTTAAGGCTTTAAGTAAAGGCCTTTTGTTCAATTAAAAAAAAAAGTAAGGCCTATTTAGTTGCTTCAATATATCAAAGGCCACTAAGCCTTATCAAGGATCATTATGGACAAATGACAAGGCCTAAGGCCTTTAAACTGCTTGTATTGAGGTAAGGCCCACATGGCCTTTTAATAAGGCCTCTTGACCATTAAATCTGAAAAAAAAAGGCCTCAAGACCTTGGTCAAGGTTGTCTCTCTTGTATGAGAAGGCGAGGCTTGTTCAATCAAAATAATAACTAAAAAACAAAGCATATGGGTCATTTGACTGAATGAAGACCTCTTGATCGCTTAGTTTATTTGTTAATGTCAATAGGCCTTAAAAGAAGGCCTTTGGTTGTTTTGGTTTAATAAGGCCTTTTGGGACTTATTTCAAGGCCTTCAATTGAGTGCTTTGAGTAAAGACTTTTAGGCCTATTCGATCAAAAGGTTCTTATTTAAGGCCTCTTAGTCATGGCCTATGGTTGAAGCATTGGTAAATAAGGCATTATGGCCTTAGTTCATGACCTTTTAGTCAAAGTGGTTGAATTAAGAAATGAGAACTTAAGCCTCGATTCAAGGTAAGGCCTTTCAACCATTAGAAATAACGAAGGTCTATAAGGTTGAAACAAAAGCTTTTGGTTGTGTGTTTAAAGCAAAGGCCCATAAGGAGGAGTCAATGGTAAAGGCCTAATGTATGGTAAAGACCTAATAGCTACGGCCTAATGGCCTTGCAACAACGGAGAGGCAAGATAGAGGATGGGGAGGGGAAAAGAACCACAACATCCATGATTCAAAAAAACATAAAAATAGAACAAAGAAAGACCATGGAAGTAGTACTTGCAAGTTTTGTAGGTGATATAGTTGAATCGGTTGACCTATTGAAGAAAATTCTCTCTTTGCCTCCCTTGTGCAAGTGGTGATCATCTTCTTTTTCTTCTTCACTAAAAGGTGAGAAGGATCGAAGCTTGCTTGGAAGAGCTATGGCAGGAGAGCAAGAGCAAGAAAGAGAGAGACCAAATGGGAACTCGAATAGTCACAATGTGTGACCGGGCCTTCCTTTATTCAAACTGTCACTAAAAGAATAAAGAATAAAGAATAAAGTGACGGTGACGGGTGCCCGCCACCTGCAGTGTGCAGTGGCAGGTATTGTCAGTGTAGTAATACACGGGCGGCAAGGCAGAGGCGCCTTTATCCCCAACAACCTCCCACTTAAAGGTGAATCTGCCCTAGTGAGGAGCGAAAAGAAAAATAAAATGCATTACAATGTACACATGTACAACATGATGAGGAAAAATGTCATCTCATCCAACGCCCACCATCAATCTCTTGAGGAAGGCAAAGCGCTCAGTAGTAAGGCTTTTCATCAGCAGATCCGTAGGATTTTCGTCAGTGGAGATCTTGACAAGGTCAACAGACGTCCTCCACAACCCCACATATGAAGTGATGCCTCACCTTAACGTGTTTCATCTTTGCATGGAAGACCGGATTCTTGGCTAGCTGAATAGGACTCATAGAATCCGAATGCACAGTAGGTATAGTATCAATCCCAAGGTCATGAACCAAACAACCCAACCGTATGGCCTCCTTGCAAGCCTCAATGGCTGCAACATACTCGACCTCAGTGGTAGAGAGAGCCGTACACTTTTGAACCCTGTACATCCAAGAGACAGCACCTCCAGCATAGGTGAATAGATAGCTAGAAGTGGACTTCCTACTATCTACATGTCCTACATAATCGGAGTCTGTGAGCCCCACAACTCTAGTATCTTGGCTGCCATAGCAAATACACATATCTGCTGTGCCTTTGAGGTATCTCATGATACCCTGCATGACATCCCAATGTTTCTTGGCAAGTGTAGCCATACAGCGTGCCACAACGCCAATTGCAAAGCCAATATCTGGATGAGTGGCTATCATGGCATACATCAAACTGCCCACGACTGATGCATAAGGGAACTTGACCATCTCGGCCCTCTGTTCATTTGTCTGCGGAAAATTGGCCTGTGAGACCTTCACATAAGAAGGTAATGGATAGCCAATAGGCTTTACGTCCTGCATGCAGAAATGCTCAAGGACTTTATGAATGTACTCCATCTCTATGAGAGGTAAAGTAATCCCTGATGCTTGTTGCGCAATGCGTATACCAAGAATGTGAGAGGCATGTCCCAAATCCTTCATCTCAAAGCTCTTCTTCAGCTGAGATGTAAGAGCATTCAACTCATCATAAGCTTTTCCTACTATTAGCATATCATCCACATAAAGTACCAAAATAAGCAATGAGCAATCACAGGCTTTCTTCGTGTAAAGACACAGATCCATAGTACTCCTGCTAGTAGCCCTGTGACAGCATAAAGGCATCAAACTTATGATACCACTCCCTAGGTGCTTGTTTCAAGACATAAATACTTTTCTTCAATTTTCACACTAGGTGCTCCTTGCCAGGTTCTACAAAGCCCTTAGGTTGCTCCCTGTATATCTCATCATGCAAATCCCCATACAAGAATGCAGTCTTGACATCCATCTAATACATGTCCAAGTCAAGCTATGCGACTAAGGCCAAAACCAAGTGTAGGGTGGTCATCTTGACCACATGAGAAAAAACTTCATCAAAGTCAACTCCATGCTCCTATTTAAAACCCTTAACAACAAGTCTTGCCTTATAAGTCGGCTTGGGATTTCCAAGGGTACTTTTCAGCTTGTACAACCATTTGCATGGCAAAGCCTTCTTGCCCTGAGGCAATGCAACCAAATCCCAAGTCATATTCTTATGCAAAGTCCATCTCAGACTGTGCACAGCCCTCTCCCAGGAGTGAATCTTACCCCTGTGCATAGCCTCATCATAGATGAGAGGCTTTCATGCATCTGTAACCAAGACATAATACATTGAGGGCTCAAATATATCAGGTAGACGTCTAGCTCTAGTAGACCGAGGATCTTCTACATGTCTAGCATCCTACCCTGGCCATGTGTACCAGCTGCAAGCTATCCTACTGGCTGTGCAAGAGCACGTGGCTCCTTTTGGAATATAACCTTGCATATCTCTACCACCTTCTCAAGTTGCCTATGCATATTGTCTTCATGGAAGACTACATCATGGTTGCGGATGAATTTCTACGCTTGCGGATCCCAAAGGCGGTAACCCATCTCGCCTGCATCTCCATAGCCAAGGAAAATACATTTGATACTATTAGGATCCAACTTAGTTCGCTTGTCCTTGGGCACATGGTAGAATGCCTCACATCCAAAGACACGTAGATGCGCATAAGATGGAGTCCATACCTCCTCTGCAACCTGGAAATCCAAACCACTCGAAGGTGATCTATTGATGACATGCACAGCTGTACTGACTGCCTCAACCCAAAAGCTCTGTGGTAGGCTTGCATGGCTAAGCATACTGCTTACATGCTCCTGGATGGTTCTATTCATCTGCTCAGCCACACTGGGGTGGGGTAGAGGGGGCAGTCAACTGATGCTTAATACCCCTCTTGTCACATTGCTGCTCAAAGGCACGTGACAAATATTCTCCCCCATTGTTAGTCCTAAGTCATTTCAGCCTATGCCCAGTCTGGTTCTCAACCAATGCAAGCCATCTCTGAAACATAGCCAAGACATCTGGCTTAAGCTTAATGGGGTAAGCTTAGAATTTATGCAAAAAATCGTCAATGAATGTCACAAAATACTTTGCACCATCCATAGACTGACAAGGCATGGACCCATAGACATCCGAATAGACCAATGCCAGGGGCTTCACTCATTCGTGTCCTACCAAACTTCTTATGGGCATTCCTAGTCTGTCTGCCATAAAGACAATGCTCACATGAATCAAAACATGCATCGTCAAGGGGCGGTAAGTACTACAAATCAAAAAGCATTTTCATTTTCTTCAAGGATATATGGCCTAAATGGGCATGCCAAAGAGATACATGTGGGATGGAATTGACTGACAAAACATGGTCACAGAGGACCCATCAACTATAAGAGGATAGAGGCTGCTAGCCTTGGCACCTCTAGCAAGCACAAGTTTGCCATGGGTGATCTTCCAAACAGAATCCCCAAATGAAACATGAAATCCAGCATCATCAAGCTGCCCTGCAGACATAAGACTGTGTGTAAGCACATGTACATGATGTACATCCTGTATCAAAAAAGTACTACCAATAGAGAATTGCAGCAAGTGACCTATCA
This sequence comes from Lygodium microphyllum, assembly GCF_053477565.2. Taxonomy (NCBI): domain Eukaryota; kingdom Viridiplantae; phylum Streptophyta; class Polypodiopsida; order Schizaeales; family Lygodiaceae; genus Lygodium; species Lygodium microphyllum. The sequence continues at coordinate 68,413,970 of NC_141156.1, read as the reverse complement.
TCACCCAAGCGAATTGAACTAGAGACAGTGCGGTAGGAATGGAACCACTCACTGCATGGTGTAACATGAAATGAAGCACTAGAATCCAAAAGCCAGCATTGCGCATACATAGAGTGAACCTTGGTCAATGACATAGTATCACAAGAACTAGCTGCAAGTATGTACTCCCCATCGGAGTCATCAGTCTCTGCATGACATTTATCTCCTCGATTTTCACACTGGAATAGGCATAATGCTATGATCAAAGGAATTTTCCTGTACTTTGTCTTTCCCCTTCTCTTTGTGCTTCTCATTACGCAACTCATGACACTGTGGGCATATATGACCCTTCTTGCTTCAATGATGAAATGCCACATTAGCATTTCTCCCACGAGACTTGCTACGCGACTTACCATGGGACTTAGACCTAGACTTCTACAAGTCTCTGCCACGTCCATATCCACGATCATTCTTTCCATTACCATCTTTTCCTCTAACAATCAAAGCATGCGACACACGAGAGGCATCCAAGTTCTTACAGTTGATCTCTTCCTGCTGTGCAAAAGAGCACTCTCTACATCAAGCAAGTTCAAAATAGTAGCAAGAGCACATAAGGCAGTGTGGAATACATCCTATGACCCACTTAGAGTCTCAAGCAAAAATAATGAAGTAACCTCATCATTGAAGGTAATGCCCTGTGAATTCAAGTTCTTAAGAATAGCATGGAACTGGCTCAAATGAGCATACATTGTCATATTCTCCTTCTTGCGTAGGTCCATAAGCTGCTTTAGCTAATAAATCTGACTTGCTAGACTTTTCTTGTCATAGAGGTTCTTAATTTTATCGCAAAGTTTCCAAGCACTCTGTGCTTCCTCAACCACATTGTAATGCACCTGTTCAGTGAGAGACAAGATGAGGGTGGACTTGCATAACTCATCAAGCTCATCCCATTCGTCATCAGTCATAGTTTCAGGCTACTTGCCATGCATCCTTAGTGGCTTTATCTGTGATTTGTGCACCAATACCTACCAAACTTGGCTCTTTCAATAGGCATAATTCGTACCATCAAGCTTAGTGATGTTGAAGATAGCACTGTTAGTGGAAGAAGATGCCATAATGTAGTCCAAAATGGTGCAGATAGTTTAAAACTGCTTGCTGTTTTCTACTGTAAATAGCCAAAATACCACAAAAAACCCAAGGCAAATTGACCACAAACTGATAGCTAATGATGCTACCCACCAAGTACTATCAAAAGTACATAAAATCAGGATGATTCAGCATGAAAATTCCACGTCAGTCTATGCATAACTGCTTGCTCTAATAAATTACAGCCAGATTCAATGAGAGCAAACTGTAGGCAAAATGAATGCACCAAGTCAACCACTGTCAAAGCATAATCAACATCGAGCGGGCATAAATTAGTATGTGATAGTCATACGGACATCGAGTAACACCCAAGCATGTCAAATGAATCTGTTAGTAAGCCAACACACCCCCTGTGTAGTAATAGGGCAAATTGTACACAACACTGGCAAGACTTGACACAAATAGGTGTATGCTTAGAGAGTACAAAGCCTAAATTAGCCCAAGTACATGTATGCGGACCACAACATATCAACCATGCAGCATCTAAGTGAAGATCCCAGTCTCAAGTATCCAAATTTTGACAAAGGGCTGCCCTATTTTGGGCTGCCTGTGGACTACGTAACACAGTCAATAATTAAGTAAGTTCAGCCCCAAAAGCATCTCACATCACAGGTATACATTCCCCTAGCATTCGGGGCGCATTCGGGACCACAACCAGGCAACCAATATCAATGCCAAAGTGGTCTAGACATAAAATGCTAATGTACCACTATTGTGGGTTGCCTGTAAATTGTGTATAATAGTCCTAAACTGAGGTAAATAAATCCACATATCAATGCCAATGATAACCACCAATGTCGAGCATCAAGGGGGTATTTTCAAGAGCCAAATGAAGTGTTTGCAAGCTACAAATGAAGTGCCAAATCAAGGGGGTATTTTCAAGTGCCAAATGAAGTGTTTGCAAGCTACAAATGAGTGCCAAGGGAGGGTTGAAGTAAAAAACGAATTTTTTGCAGGTCTTCAAGTTGGCCCAAACTAATTTGGGACCCGTGGAAGGGCTGGGCAAGGTCAATGCAAGGTTGGGGGAGTAGTCAAGGACCCCCAAGAGCTCCTGCTTGAAGGGCAAAGTCACGGGTAGAGAGTAGGCATCACAAGAAGCAAGAGGACGTAGCTACCCTGCTTCACAAAACGTGTGGACTGAAGTAAAATAACAAAAGAGAGCTCCAATACCTCTGAAAGGAATGCTTTGAGGGTGCCCAAATGGGCCAGGTAGGTGCTCGGGAAGCCGAGGAGTGACGGGAGCTTGGGAGAGTTGGCTATGGCTGTTGGGAAGGAGACCCAATGAGTGTAGGTAATTGATAGGAAGTTGAAGGAGTCACGAACCAAGTTGGAATGCTTGAACAACCATGCTCTGATACTAGTTGAAAGGTGAGAAGGATCGAAGCTTGCTTGGAAGAGCTATGGTGGGAGAGCAAGAGCAAGAAAGAGAGAGAGACCAAATGGGAACTCCAACAGTCACAATGTGTGACCGGGCCTTCCTTTATTCAAATTGTCACTAAAAGAATAAAGAATAAAGTGACGGTGACATGCATCCGCCACCTGCAGTGTGCAGTGGCGGGTATTGTCAGTGTAGTAATACACGGGCGGCTAGGCAGAGGCGCCTTTACCCCCAACATTCACCCTACTTTTTTAACTCCATACACCCACTAGTTTTGCCAAGAGCACAAACATGACACCAAAAGTCAAAGCCAAAGCAAGAGCTAGAAATTCCACAACATGAAAAACTACGAACTCTCTTAACCCTCTACTTCTCAAGTTTCTTGTTTATTGAGTCTCTTGCTTGTTTTTTTTTCTTGTTACTAACAAATACCTAAAAGTCTTATTTCTTAATGATTTCTAATCCTTTGGACCTTAGTTTACATTCCTGTTTGCCATAGAACTTTAAAACACCTACAAACACAAAATCAAAATCAAAATCCAACATATGCCACGAGTTGATTGCCTCTCAACTCACTTGTCCTAAGCTTAATCCACATGATGTTTTGGAGTGCAAGCTCCTATTCCATAGGTCGTATAAAGAGTGTATGCCTTGGCTACTTGATTTTATCAATCTTAGGCAGCAATGGGACTAAAATGTCATCACTTTTACAAGATTCAATGTCAGACTTGATGGAATGTTTACTGTTTCAAGCACTTCAAGCAACGTGCATGTGGCTACCTCACATAACTATTGCGTGCTCTCAAAAAAGAAATAGCAGAATCATTGGTTTACCTCTTCGTTGTAGTCTATTTGCAAATGTTTGTTGATGGCTCTATGACTCAAGCAATACACCTTAAGAAAGCTCTAACTCCATAGTCTCGAACACCACACTTGCTTTGCAAAGAAGAATAAGAAGAAGAAGAAGTAAGAGCTTCACACACACACACACACACACACACACACACACACACACACACACACACACACACACACACACACACACACACACACACACACACACACACACACACACACACACACACACACACACACACACACACACACACACACACACACACACACACACACACACACACAAGAAAGGTGGAACCAAGAAGCAAGAAGAGATTTTCACAAGATTACACAACATAAGAATGAGCTTATCCTTTCATTTCTTAGCTTGTATACACGACCTTGATTTTTTGGGAACCCTCTTATCTCTTTGGTCTTCTCTCACTTTCTACACACTCTTTGGTCTAAATTAGTATTCTCTCACTTTCTACACACTCTTTAGTTTTACAAATCTTTTAAGACTTTTTTGAGCCAAATTTTATGCTCATACCTCACTTAAATCCTATTACAAATTGCATAGGCTTTGTTTTCAAATAATATTTTGTCAAAAATTACAAGTGCTTGAGACATTCTCATTTTCTCTTCTCTTTTTTCTAACATTTTGCATTTCTTCTCACATATCTCATCTTTACCTTTGCTGTCTCAAAAGGGTTCAAATGGATGAAATGGCCAAGGTTCCTTATGCATATGTAGTTGGTAGCTATATGTATGCTATGGTTGTTACATATATAAAAATTGGATATGTACTTAGAGTTATTAGTAGGTATATGGCAAACCCTTGCAAGAAGCATTGGGAGGCTATAAAGAGGATCACGAGATACTTGGATTCAACACTAGGCCTATGTGCATGTGCCTTGGAATGAAGGGTGCATCTGTGTTCTTGGATATGTAGATGCTGATTTTCTAGGGAGTGCAGACTCTAGGAGGTTTACTATAGGTTTTGCCTTCACTTTCATAGGTGGTGGAAGCTCTTGGGTCACTTGATTGCAGCCATGCATGACATTATCTACCATTGAGGTAGAGTATGTTGTAGGTGGTGCAATCTCTTGGGTCTCTTGATTGCAACCATGCACAACTATCATTGAGAGAGATTGTATTGTAGCCATTGAGGCCTACAAGGAAGCTATAAGGCTTACTTATCTAGTATGAGACTTGGGCATTATAAGAGAGGTGCCTACATTGCATTGTGATAGTTAGAATTCCATTTTAGTTGGCATGGAACAGTGTCTTCATGAAAACCAGAGCACATTAAGTTGAAATATCACTTTATCAAGGAGCTCCTATATTGAGCTTGTCAAAATCCACACAAATGATAACCCTATATATCTTCTCACAAAGAGTTTACCTTTTGAGCACTTTGTATACCATAAAGTATTGATGGTGGGAAATGGATAGTATCTTCACTTTCTTTCTATACTTCCATAAAGGTGCATTGGCCTTTAAGTGGGAGGTTGTTGGGGTAAAGGCCAATGTCTAATAGTTGGGTGGATACTTCTTAGAAGTATACACTAAACAATCATATATAAGTAAAGATAAAGAATAAAGGTACCCCTTTGTATCCTCGTAACTCTCTTGTGTTCCTCTTTGTTTGTTTGTTTGCTTGTTTGTTTCTCTCTCTCTCTCTCTCTCTCTCTCTCTCTCTCTCTCTCTCTCTCTCTCTCTCTCTCTCTCTCTCTCTCTCTCTCTACCAATCCTCTTACACTCCATAGCTTCCAACTCGCATCCTACAATTGCTTCCCTTTCAAATTTTTCCATCAATGACTATGCATTGAAGATCAAGGGTATTGTGGAAGCTCTTGGATCTATTAGTGTAGTAGTTGATCATGATGAAGTTGTGTGTGTATGTTTAGATAGACTTGGAGACGAGTGCAAGATGCTTAGGTCATCTATGAATACTAGGGATGATATCCATGACTTTGGAGATTTGATTTCTATGTTGATACTTTAGGAGAAGAACCTTGGCTTAGTTTCATTTTCTTCTTAAAGTAAGAGAAATTCTTGGCTTGGATTCCTTTTCTTCTTAAATTAAGAGTAAGTCTAAATAAGTGTTTTACTCTACTAACATAGGCAAATAGCATAACCAAGGCCAAGGCAGTGTTCATGGTCAAAGTTATGATACATAACAAAATAGGAAAGGAAAATCCTTAGGAAGGGTGACACAAAGATGGTAAGCTATATGCTTTAAGTGACAGCAAAATTTTGGTGATAGTGGACAATACTGACATTGTGGCATATCTAAGAACTTCTAAGAATTTCTTAAAAAAGAAAGCTAAATTTAGAAATGTGAAAAAGAAGCAATGTAATTATACTTCCAATAGCAAAAACAATGATGACATAAGTTAGTAGCTCTTTGCCATGTATCGTATTATGAATACTTGACTACTAATGGTTCATCTAAGAATCATGTATGTTATGTGAACCGAAGTGCCTCTAACCATATGAATTTTTAAGGAAAGTGGTTTAGAGAGATGTATAGTACAAAGTCTCCCGGCTATGTATGTATTAGCCTATTTTATCATAGCACAAACAAGAATACCAACCAATACAAAAATTTGACTTAACTATTCATAATTTAGCCATAGGTTTCTTGAATTGGGAAATCATAGAAAACAATAAATATTTTTTAGAAAAATGATACAATAACTAAAATCACATTGTAGACAATAGAAGAAAGGCATTGTCCTAAAAATATTGTAGTCTACATTCTTCTTGAATGAGAAAAAGATAGAAAATAACATTCAAATTTCAAGAAAATGGTACGGGATTTCAGGTTTGCGTTATGAATAACCAAGAGCAGTTGTTGTTGTAAATATTCTAATACACATGAGAACTCCAAAAGGCATGATCCATGACTTTTACATCAAGAAAATTGCATTTCTATTGAAGTCTATAGGTTGTTTTACATTAGACCATACATAAGCATAAAGACTAAGGTTCTAAAGTAATAATTTGAGCCCTAACACCTATCATAACGTGGTGGATAGTTGCATGGTAGCCATGACTTAAACCATTTCAAAGCAACATGCCATAGCTGGGAGCCCATAAAATATAATGATATCCATAGAATATAATAGATAATGAAGACATAGAACCATGACTGAATAAGTACATCACTACTCCAATTGCAAAGAGTAGTTGCATCAATCAAGAAATGTATTGATGATACTCCAACATCTGCATCATTAAAAACATATGGCATGTAGTGCACAATCTAGATCTTGAACAATAGATTGCATCACCAAAGAAATATGCAAGCTATCTAATAAAATTTGCAAAAGAAATCAATACAAAATTGCATTTGCATCTACATCAACTTCAATATGCATCATGTCACAAAGTATTGCTTAGTATCGATCCAAACTGATAGAATATCTATCTACTGAATTTCATGTCTATTTTGAGATTCTTGAAACTTTTGATCTTCAGGTTGCTCTAGTACTTAATATTTTTGAGGTTGATGTAACACCCTACCATCTCCTGCTTTCTATGATCTACAACATTTTTTGATATTGTTGCAAGAATTGAAGTTACCATTTTAAGAATTCATGTCACAAGAATTTAGATTTTGCAATCCATGCTGTAATTTTGACACTACAACAAATTTGAACACTTCTAAATTGCTTAAATTTATTGCAAACCTAAAAATTCTAGTAAACTTGAAAAATAATATTGCAAATAGAGGACTTGAGTACTCCAAATAGAGAAAATTGCAATATACTTCTAGTGCTATCATCAAACTCCTCAAGAATCACTAGTATCATACTCAATAATTGACCAACATGAACAATATCAACCATTCTTGCTATAGCACAAACTGCATATGTATCTACTTCAAGGAATTGCACAATTCCACTTGCTTCAATGCAATATTCCCAGGCAATAAAAGTTAGTTGGTTAGTTCAAAAGTTAGTTAGTCAATTAATAAGTTAGTAAGGTTACTAATTAAAGAAAAAAATTAACTAACATTAATAACTAACTATAAATAAATAAATAAATAAATAAAATCGAGAGTGGTAACTCGATATTTCTTATGAATTAAGAAAGACCGTAGCCACCCTTCATGGAAGTTATAACGTGAACAAGAGATACGAGCTATATTAATCACTAATGTTAATGCGCGCAATAAGGATGGTCTAAGAATATTAGACTTTTGGACAAGACTAGAATATTTTAGATATTTTAGAGATTATATTTAAATTTTTTAATAAAGAAAAGGAGATATGGAGAATTCTAGAACTAGATGTCATTTAAAAGAAAAAAAAAGTGGTGTTAGTTAGTTTGAAGATTTTATAAAAAGGCAAAAAAAGAAAAGTGACTGGCAAAATCGCGCACGCCGCGATCGCAGTCTACAGGCAATAGACAGCACTTCGAATAGAGAAAAGAAGAAGGAGTGAACTGAGAGCTTTCTAAGCAAGTGTCTTGGAGTTTTACCCCCCTTTCGGAGCCAATGGAACCATCAGATTTATGATCTGAGCATCAAAGCACTAATCTTTCCAAGATCCCCCTCCACAAAGAGCTCCTCCTCTCAGCCATAACCCTTCTTCTCCAATTCACTATAAATAAGAGGCATGGGGAGTACTTAGGGAGACATAAGGAGACCCCGAGAGGCTGCGAGAGAGAAGAAGAGAGAAAGAAGGATACTCCTTCAAGAGGCTGCGAGAAAAGAGAGAGAGAGAGAGAGAGAGAGAGAGAGAGAGAGAGAGAGAGAGAGAGAGAGAGAGAGAGAGAGAGAGAGAGAGAGAGAGAGAGAGAGAGAGAGAGAGAGAGTTAGCTCAAATCCCTTGTCTCGATCTTTAACTAAGCCATATTCTCTTAAGCTCTCTCATCTCAAATCTATTCCACCTTCCCTATCTCTCGAACCACTCGTGGACGATGGCTCCAAAGTGACGAAGTGGAAAAACCATGGAGACCAATGCAACCGGTCAAGAAACGGGTATTGCCAATGATACGGGAGTGCCTGAGGTTGCGGGAGTAACCACTACCAATGGAACATCGGGTGTGGCTAATGCAAGCGCAAGTAAAGACGAAGTTCCTAATGTCGTCATGCTGCCAAACTAGGTTATTCATTACTAGATTATTATTTTGCTATATAAGATAATTACATAAGATATTAGCTTTCATATTCTTCACTTACACAAATTGATAACTCATCTAGAAAATATATTAGTACAAGCATAAAACAATCAATCACTATGATTTGTAGCTAGAATAATTGAGATTCTAAGTCATAGAATCATGATAGAATTAATTGCTAAAGGTTATTGTATGTATGTCTTTATGCGCAGTTGATATAGTTATGGTCAAATGCGACAAGGTTAAGAGTTGATTAGTGATGGTTATAGAAAATGATTGTCTATTTAGGAATCCTATAGGTCATCTCATTGAGTTATTGACACAATATATTTCCTTAAGGGATTTTGCTTATGTTGGATAAGTGAACCCAAATGAAAAATTCTTGCCTTGCTTAACATTTTATAAGAGGTGTACTCAACACTTCTTTATGGGGAGGAGATTCCTAATTAGAATGTAAGGTTACCTTAGGATAAGGTCTACCTTGGCTATGTGAAGCTGTGAATTACATGTTGGGATGAATACCATTGCATCATTTGATATACATTTGAAAGGACTATTTGTGTTTGCTAGAATCTAGATTTTTGATTGAAATTATTGTCAAATAGAATAAAAGGAAGGATCGCGCTAGGCTACCCCCAAGCCAGCGGCGAGACCCTACTCCAAGGGGGTCATGATTATCGCTACGAGAGGCTTGGACCGGCTCTGTAGGCGAAAGGTCTGTCAGTAGGGATAGTCTCGGACAGTAGGAATTGTAGGTGCCAGAGGGGGCTCAGGCTGTAAATCCTGCATTGTTCCAAGAATCTGACGAGCCCCTTCATGACCCAGGATGGGATCCTGGAACCCTAAATACTAGTTATGAGGGTGGAATCTTGGTGGACAAAATATCCTTATGGAATTCTGTGTATCTTCCGCTGCGACGGAATGATGGAAATTGTAATAAACTTCCAATATAATAAAGAAGTTTGCTTTATTGTTTGAATTGTATGCATGTTCGTGAGATAAATTATGTGAAGGAATTTGTGATTTAATGGACTAATTAAGGAAGCTGGTTGTATATGTTTCAATAAATGTGTTGTAGGTAATTAAAAAACTAAAGATGACCCATCATCTGAGGAAAGCAGGTGGGCATAACCCCCGACGGGTCCTTCCAATGGTAGGGTGGTCCCGGTTAGCTGGGAGCTTTTCTAAATCGGAAATAGAAATAGGAAGAAGGTAAATTGACCAAGTAGTCATTAGGTAGAACCGACTTGCATTGTTTTAGGGGGACCAGAATGGGATTTTGCCTTATGGGTAAGAGGGTTGACGTACCACACTCCCCTTCGTCTCCCATTCTCTTTGAACCAAGTGCAATGGCAAGTTCGCTTCAGATCAAGTAATCCTCTAAAAAGTGGAACTTGAAATTACTGACGCTAGCTGGCTGCTAGGAGACCGATCCGATTTTAGGAACCCAAATCTTCAGGTCGATCCTAGTGGGTTCACGGCCAGAACTCTCCCGTTGCGAAGTAGACTCGGTAGGGCCTAAGTGACAAACCCCGTGATGTTCCAAGGGAGCACCGGGCGGTATCATCTACGGGAAAACCTACTGATGGACTACTAAAAGGTGTGCCGTGGATTGAGACTAGCGGACACCTCAAAGTTGGTATCAGAGCCGCATGTTAGTATAGATCACGACGTAAGCTTAAGATAAAATATTTTTTTTTCTAAGCATAGCCTAAGACATGTTTTCTTCACTTTATTAATGTATGTTTTTGAATTATGACAGAGTAACGAATCTTGGAAGCGATTCTTGATCTTTCAAGTAATGTTTATGTCAGCTATGTATTCATCCAGTTTTGCCTGGAGAATTCAGATGATGCGGGCACTAGATCAATTGTACAACCCCTTGCCTCTATATGCAAGCCATCTAGCTTATCTTCAAAATAATCTGAAAAGGGTAAAATGGATGGAAGATCTTAAAGTTGTTAAGATCTATCTATTTCATGAGGCCAGTGTAAGCTGAACCCTGTATACTAGAGGTAAAAAGATCAAACTAAACCAATATATCTATGGGGAAGTTACGAAGATCCTTCCAGCTGACAGAATAAAAGTCATAGGTCGCTCTAGCCGCTGCAACTACAAAAAAGACGGATTTCCTGAACTCCCTAAAAAATATAGATTCCTAGATATTTACTCTTCGAATCCAAGTTACTTCATAAAGGATGTATCAAAGTGTCATACTTAGATTATAGTAGGGAATCTTTTCCTGAGAGAAAATAAGATGAGCTTGCGAGCCATCTGAATAATGTATTTCCTTCCATCTGATTACCTTGTACATCCGTTGTAATAAAAGATTGATTGATACTTTATCAATCAGAGAAATAATGCAACCTTATTTTTTTTCTTGAAACCTCTGAAATTGCAATTTAACTTTAGCATGGGAAGAGAGTTTATTTGAGAGTTGTTTCAATAAACTAAGCGAGAGATAATTTGAGTACTGAACTCTATTATTGACGCTATATAGATTTGTAAAATTTAACTTATGAATTGCTGAAAATTTCCCAAAATCTCGCACCCATAATAATTCCCAACGAAGCTCAAGAGAAAAGGAATCTTTTGAAGCAAGTCAAACCTCCAGAGTTTGATGGGAAAGGCAAAAATGTGGAAGCTGATGCAGAGATTTGGATCAAAACTATGGAAGATTATTTTACTGCTGCTAGAACTATCCCAGCCAACCAAGCCATGATAGCTAAGCTAAAATTAATTGGCGAAGCTCGACTTTGGTGGAAGCAATGGTGCCGAGATCAAGGTGTCCCTAAAAATACCATTACTTGGGATTTGTTGAAAGAAGCTGTAAGAGGAAGGTATTTACCTCCAGCTTATCGCACCCAAAAGATGAACGAGTTCTTCAATTTGAAGCAAATGGGACTGACCTTGGAAGCATACTACTCCAAGTTTGTTTCTCTTCTTAAATATGCACCCCCCATGGATACTATTCAACAAGTGTCCAAGTTTTGCAATGGGCTAAATTATCATCTGAACACTCGTTTAGAATCAATGCGCCCCATAGACCTCCAAGATGCTTTGATTTGAGCTGCTCCTATTGTGCGGGAAGTACAATCAAAGCCTAACAACAATAAGTTCTGGAGCTACAATAACTAGAACAAAGGAGGATTCAAAGGTCAAGCAAAAAGAACCCAAGGACAAAAGAAGAAGGCAAAATCCAACGCAGTTGGAAATTTTGTTCCTACCCAGGGAAACAAGGATGGTCTTAGGTGCTTCCACTGTAATGAGACAGGACATTTCAGGAGAGATTGTCCAAAGCTTGGTAGGAACCATCACCAAGGCCAATTTTGAGGACAAGGCAGAGCTGCCAAAGGTCGTGGTCATGTAGCTATGGCAAGAGGAAGAACGTCAAATATTACCCTAAAAGAGACTAATAAGGAGGAAGACCCCACTATGGAAGAAGATATTGAAAGAACAACTGTTCATGCTGCATTCCATAGGAAAGGACCAAATCGTCAATATTCGGTAATACAGATACCGGCTAGTCACCAAGGTAAATCATTTAAAGTTTTGATTGACTATGGAAGTACACACTCATTTATTTCACCGAAGTGTGCTAAGAAGATAGGTATAGATACGGTAAATGCATCAAAGCTGCTTGTGGAATTAGCAAATGGAAAGGAAGTACTTTCTACATAGCAAACTGCCAAGGTAGAGTTTAACCTAGGAGAAAACCTTTCAAGTATGAGGTTTAGAGTAATGAACTTAGGAGCCTATGAATGTTTACTAGGAATGGATTGGCTGATTCTCAATTATGCTCATATCTATTGTGGATTCACATTTCAGGATTTGAATGGTGAAATAGCAACTACACAAGGTGAAACAGGGAAACCTAAAGTTCAATTAGCAAAAGCTTCTCGAATTGTGAAAGGCTTGAAGAAAGGATTACCTGTTTACTTGATCAAGCTTAACAAGATAAATCAAGATGGTCATGCAGAAGAAGAACCATCCTGGTTAAAAGAGTATGCCGACATATTTCCTAAAGAGCTAACTGAGTTACCTCCGAAAAGAGAAGTTGATCATGAGATCAAACTTGTTCCAGGAGCCGCTCCAGTGGCAAAAAGACCTTACAAAATGTCTATTCCTGAAGCCATCGAACTAAAAGAGCAACTTAAGCAACTGCTAGAACAAGGGTATATCCGGCCAAGTAGTTCACCATGGGGAGCCCCAGTATTATTCCAAAAAAAGAAAGATGGAACTCTCTGTCTAACAGGATGGTATAGGGTATTCATCAGAAACTATGCTCAAATTGCAGCACCTCTTACAAATTTACTTAAGAAGCAAGTTGCCATTAATTGACGTCAATCGAACAGCCTAGCTTTGACCAAGTAAAGCATAGTTTGGTAACTGCTCCTATCTTAAGGATACTTGAATTAAGCAAGGAATTTGAAGTTGTCTCACAGATACCAGCTCTCTTGCATTGGGATGTGTACTAATTCAGGAAGGACATCCTATAGCTTACTCTTCAAGAAAATTGAAAACCCATGAGCAGAAATATGCTAATCACGACCTGGAGTTATTAGATGTGATTCATGTTCTCAAATTATGGAGACATTACTTGCTTGGAAATAAGTTTTCCTTAGTCACAAATCATAAAAGTCTTAAGTGGATTTTTACTCAGCCTGATCTTAATATGAGGCAACGACGTTGGATCGAGGTTCTACAGGAATATGACTTTGAAATTAAGTTCAGACCCGGTAAAGAAAATATAGTAGCAGATGCCCTTAGCCATAAAGCCTTCCTAAATGCTCTTATCACTGAAGAACCATCTAGGTCAGAAACTCCGGCTACAATGGTATCAATGCCAACTAATCCTATCATTGAGTTGACCAAGGATGAAGCAAATAAGGACCCAGACTATCAACAATTGTTTTGGGAAGTTCAGAATAAGGAACAAGATCCCAAACTCAAGACTAAGTATCAGGAATTCTCTATAGATGAAGACGAAGGACATGTTTATTTCAGAATGAGACTATGCATTCCTTCAAATCAGACTCTCAAGAGAAGGATACTTTGGGAAGCACATGATTCTCCTTTTTCAAGACACCCAGGATATGCAAAAACTCTTAATGTTTTCAGGAAAAGTTATTACTGGTAAAAATTCAAGGGTGATGTACTTAAATATGTCACGGAATGTCTAAATTTCCAAATACTAAAATCTGAACGTGTCAAGTTACTAGGAAAACTCCAGCCACTTGACATTCCCCAGATGAAATGGGAATTTATTAGCATGGACTTTGTAGTTGGGTTACCTTCTGTACAAGGAGGATATAACTCAATAATGGTGATAGTAGACATGCTAACAAAGGTCGCTCATCTTCTCCCAACAAAAACCAATTACAAAGCTTCATATATTGCTAGAATTTTTGTAGAAGAGATTTTTAGGTTACATGGGTTACCTAAAAGGATCATCAGTGATCGTGATTCTCTTTTCACATCACACTTTTGGAAGAGTTTATTTGAAGCCATTGAAACCCAACTTTGTTTCAGTACTGCTTATCATCCACAAACTGATGGGCAGACAAAACGAGTTAATCAAGTAATTGAGGATATTCTACGTGCATATTGCAGCAAGGAACCTAAAAGGTGGATTCAATATCTATCCTCAGTGGAATTTTCCTATAATGCCTCCTATCATCGAAGTATTCAGATGACTCCATTTCAGGCACTATATGGTCAAGATTGTCCTATGCCACTTAATTTTTTCGATCCTACTCTAAGGGTAGAAGCCTCGAGGAAAATGTTAGAAGAAATGGATGATCAAATCAAGATCATTAGACAGGATATTCAAGCTGCCAAGGATCGACAAAAGGCATATGCTGATCTAAAAAGGAAGAACGAATCTTCAAAGAGGGAGACATGGTCTTCATCCATGTCCATCCAAAGAAGAGTTCTCTGTCTTTAGGAGAATTTAAGAAGCTAAGTCCAAGATATTGTGGACCCTATAAGATTTGCAAGTGCTTAGGACCAAGCGCTTACAAGATACAACTCCCTGACAAGATAAAAATCCACAATGTATTTCATGTTATCTTATTGGAAGCATACATAGCTAACCCTAACCATATCCTTGATGATGAACAAGTTGTAATACCTAGCCAAGGAGTCCTTGAGCTACAACCTGATAGAGTAATTGATGTAAGGGAGAGAAAATTAAGGAGTAGAACCCTTAGAGAATACCTTGTCCAATGGAAGGATTATCCTGAAGAATATGCTTCATGGATAGATGAGGATGCTCTTCATCAACAATACCCACAGTTTCTCTCGAGATGAGGACATCTCCATTTCTCTAAGGGGAGAAGGATGTAATATTCCCAAGCAATAAAAGTTAGTTGGTTAGTTCAAAAGTTAGTTAGTCAATTAATAAGTTAGTAAGGTTACTAACTAAAGAAAAAAATTAACTAACATTAATAACTAACTAACTAACTATAAATAAATAAATAAAATCAAGAGTCGTAACTCGATATTTCTTATGAATTAAGAAAGACCGTAGCCACCCTTCATGTAAGTTATAAGGTGAACAAGAGATACGAGCTATATTAATCACTAATGTTAATGTGCGTAATAAGGATGGTCTGAGAATATTAAACTTTTGGACAAGACTAGAATATTTTAGATATTTTAGAGATTATCTTTAAATTTTTTAATAAAGAAAAGGAGATATGGAGAATTCTAGAACTAGATGTCATTTAAAAGAAAAAAACAAGTGATGTGTTAGTCAGTTTGAAGATTTTATTAAAAGGAAAATAAAGAAAAGTGACTGGCGAAATCGTGCACGCTACGATCGCAGTCAACAGGCAGTAGATAGCACTTCGAACAGAGAAAAGAAGAAGGAGTGAACTGAGAGATTTCTAATCAAGTATCTTGGGATTTTACCCCCCTTTCGGAGCCAATGGAACCATCAGATTTATGATATGAGCATCAGATCACTGATCTTTCCAAGATCCCCCTCCACAAAGAGCTCCTCCTCTCAGCCACAACCCTTCTTCTTCAATTCACTATAAATAAGAGGCATGGTGAGCACTTAGGGAGACATAAAGAGACCCCGAGAGGCTGCGAGAGAGAAGAAGAGAGAAAGAAGGATACTCTTATAGAGAGAGAGAGAGAGAGAGAGAGAGAGAGAGAGAGAGAGAGAGAGAGAGAGAGAGAGAACTCAAATCCCTTATCTCGATCTTTAACTAAGCCATATTCTCTTACGCTCTCTCATCTCAAATCTATTCCACCTTCCTTATCTCTCGAACCACTCGTGGACGATGGCTCCAAAGCGACGAAGTGGAAAAACCATGGAGACCAATGCAACTGGTCAAACAACGGGTATTGCCAATGATACGGGAGTGCTTGAGGTTGCGGGAGTTGCCACTACCAATGGAAAATCGGGTGTGTCTAATGCAAGTGCGAGTAAAGACGAAGTTCCTAATGTCGTCATATTGCCAAATCGGGTTATTCATTACTAGATTACTATTTTGCTATATAAGATAATTACATAAGATATTAGCTTTCATATTCTTCACTTACACAAATTGATAACTCATCTAGAAAATATATTAGTACAAGCATAAAACAATTAATCACTATGATTTGTAGCTAGAATAATTGAGTTTCTAAGTCATAGAATCAGGATAGAATTAATTGCTAAAGGTTATTGTACATATGTCTTGCGGGATACAATTGGGGTTGATATGCATGAAAGTGTGGCTATGTAGAAAATAAGTACCTCTCTTGCTTCCAAAATCTCAAATATATGCTTCTTTTCTTTAGCAAAAATGTCAAAACATAAACAATTCTCACACCCTCTTGAATTGTAGAGGCTATCAAGTCACTCAAACCTATCAGAATGCTCCAAAGCTATCCTTGCACTCCCCTTCTCCCCCTAGACTCAACTCTCTCTCTTCTTCTTGTGTACTTATATCTTCCTCAAATGTTTGAAGATCACTCAAATCCAATTGAAGTTCCTTGTCATCCTCACAACACTTGATCCATTCTGGATCTCTTCTTGCTCACTCAAATTTCTATCCTTTTCCTTTTCAATCTGTGTTTCTTTTTTCCCATTGTTAGATGAGAGACATCACATTTTGAGCTAAAGTTTCTCTTTGTATCATTCTTATTCTCCTTATCTGAGCTTGTAGTGTTTTCTTCATCATCTTTGTATCATTCTTACCCTCCTTATCTGAGCTTGTAGTGTCTTCTTCTTCTTCATCTTTGGTGTTATCCTCATCCTCTAGTTCCCTTCTAAAAGATATACCAAACTTGTTAGGTATGCCACAATGATCATAAAGAGTGATAGTACCTCTAGTCAAATCTTACATAGCTAGAATAAATGAAAACACTCCTATTCTAGCCAGCATAGCATGATAGTTGATCTTTATTGGTACTCCTAAAACTTGGATATTTAGATCCTTGATGATTCCTAAACACTTAAACTCTTGCATGGTTAGCAAATCTAATCCAAATATTGGATCCTTCAAACATGCTAATGCCAAAGTTCGCAACATAAATTTGGATAATGACATAGAAATGTGCACCATCAATATATACCTCTCTTTCTTATGCTTTTTGATTCACAAGTTTCTTCCATTGACCTCTCATCTTTGGGCAAAGTTCATTAACTGAGAAAAAGTATATTTGCTTTTCTACCCCATCATGTCTCTCCTTAGGTCATAATCTTTCTCATTTTCTGAAAAGTAATTATCATTAGCATGATAATGCTTTCTTGGGGCTCTAGTTCTAGGCTCATATTTCTTCTCATTATGTTTTGCTTTTCCTTTCCTTCTCTCTTCAACTTTTCTATCTTAGGTACATCCTTAGTCTTGGGATCCTCTCTCTCAACATTCCTCCTCCTCTTGATTATGCACATAACATTAATAGTCTTGTCTTTAAAAGAGAGGAAGAGCTATCCACCATCAATTTCATACATTGCACTCTCTTAAGATGAACAAGAAAGGAACAATGACATCATGAAAGTCTTGGTGCATTTGTGCTCGTACTAGTTAGGAAGTTTGACAAAATTTAAAAATATGCAACCACAAGCTTGAAATCCCAAAAGACCTAAATAACTAGCATAATGTACACAAAGACTAAACTAGGAAAATTTACACATAAAAAATATTCCTATACATACATAGTTGTGACAACAGATCATTATCAAAACATGCATAAGAGAAAATAAGTATGTATAAGAGAAAACAATGATTAACAACTATAATATATCAACATAATAAACATGAGTGTGGCACCCAATCAAGTGACTTGATCAAGTGATAAGACCTGATAAGAAAATTGTTTTCATGAGTTTTCAAAAATTTGTTACGTGCTTTGTATTTGAAGCTTAATTGCATGTAGATTTGGCCTTTCATTTAGCACCTTCTACATAATATGCAACAACCCTTTGGTTGAATAATTGTCATTAGGACTTGGGAGATCCCTTGATAATCATTTGGTCCTTGTTTTTATTTTTTGGTTCACATTCATTATGACATCTTATGGACATCCTAGATTCATGATGATGCATTATCATCATAGTTCTAGTGTAGCTCCACTGCTGCATGAAAATTGAAGATATTGCAATTCTTATCAGCCTTTTGAAAATATATTTTAAAATTATCTCCCAAAGCTTTGACTTTTGGTTGGCTTTTAGGTCCGATGTGTCCTTTTGGGCCTTGGCCAAAAAATCACACCTCTCTCGTCACCCCTCCTCGAGGTTGTGTAATGCTTGAGAAGAAACCCAATCCTCACCCTATTGCCCATAGAACATGCTCCTTTCTAACCCTCATGCACCTATACAAAACCATGATTTTCCATTATTAGAGTATGTTTTGAAGCACATCATGCCCTTATAAATCATATAGCTTAATGGATCTTCCTGCATATTCTAACTCATAAAATGCTCACATCAAGAGAGTTGTATTGAAACTTATTGTATTTTCTTGTGCTTGATACTCCATGCAAATGGGTACACATAAGGTTCATTGATTATGTTATTTCCTTTAGCATTGAGAACTCATCTCTTAATGGAAAGGCATTAGCATAAAAAAGGGAACTTTTAGTCACATCTATATAGAGAAAAGGTCAAAAGAGAGTCTTTCAAGTATACAAGAATATGGTATTCTTGTCCTCTACTTTGGTGAGATAGGAGAGCCCATTTCATGGTTCTCCCCTCCTTTTTAGCTAAGATATCTAAAGTCTAACAAGTTTTCTAGTCCCAAAGATTCTATTAAGACTAACAAAAGTTGACAAAAGGTATGATAAATATAGAATGAAGTTGATATTGATTATTTTGAAAATTAGGATTTTTCAAAATTCTTTTGGTATCCATAGTATTAAAATTTGTCTTTTTTATGTTCTCTTTGAGTTTTCTTGATATTTCTCTTTGAGTTTCTTTCTCTGCACTTTAAACTTAGCATGTTTACATGGCTAAGGATATGTAATTGTCTCCAAATGAACATTCTCTACAAACACATTGTAAGTTTTGAGTTGAATAATGTATGTAAATACGAACTTGTCTCCAAATGAATGCATTTCTCTACAAAGACACTGTAAGTTTTGAGTCAAATAATGTGTGCAAATATATATTTTTTGTTTCATTAAAGAGAGTAAAATATAGAGGATTATTTGCAACAAAAATATTTCCATCACTAAATTTTATTCTGTAGCTTGTGGAGAGCAAGAGTTATACTTTCCATACCATTCATAAAGAGTTTGTAGAGATTATCTATACTAACTAGACAATGGGTTTTTAAAGTGAAGGTAGGATTTTTGTATATTATGCAAACTTTGTTTCCTTAAGAGCATGTATATATGTCTCATATATGTACATACAAAAGATTTTCCAATAGCAAGCCTTTCATATCTGAATTGGAAGATTCTTGATAAAGGAATGACATAGAGCCTTATACCCAAAATTTTCTAGGACGTTCAAAAGGCCATGATTCCTAGAAGGATCTCTAGAAGAATATGCTTATCATGGTTTGTACCCTTATAGAGCCTTTGTGACTTACTTCAAAACAACTAAATTACAAAGGATAAATGTTTCATAGCTAAGTAGAAATTCGTTTGAAGATGTTTTGGACAACATTCTAGAATTATTTTAAAAATTTAAGGATTATGAGCATAAGGGTTACTTTATAAGGTGCAATGCATGCCATGAGTCCTTGGCTTTATTTTACAATATCTCTTGACAATCTCTTCCTATGGTCTTTAATTAGAGGATGCACAAACTTAGATTGGATACTTGGGTTTCCTTATATTCGAAAGAAGTAAAGGAGAGATTAATGTTACTTCCCACTGAAGTTCAAAGGAGAGATTAATGTTACTTCCCACTGAAGTTCAAAGGATGTAAGAGACATCTTGGAGTTTCTTCACAACATAACTCCTAGATATAAATTCAAGGTCAATGATACTACAATTGAAAAAAGAGCTTAATGCTCTTTCTCTTGCTTCTACTATTGTAAGCTTTAAACCATGCATACATATGTGAGTAGTTGAAAATTTGTTCTTGCTCACTGTTAGCATTGCTACCAAAAACATTGTTCAATATACACTCATGAGCAAAGTATTTGATTTATATGTCTAGTAAGATTTCATTGAATCATATGAGATTCTAATATAGATTAGATGCTTTTAATCTTTGGATTAAAGATACCATTTTAAGGAAAAGAGGTTAATATATTTGTGTAGTGAACTAAAAGTCCTTGGAGCTCTAAATAAAATGCAACCCTTGGATACCAAGTTCAAAGGTCAATGATGAAGAAGTTAGAAGATGAGTTGGATTAGCTATTGTAAAGTGTAAACATTTGTAAAAAAACTCACACTTTAATACGATTTTATGAAAAAATATTTTATGTATATAATCAAAATAATTTCATTACATCAAAAGTTATAAATTACAATATAAATGTACAAGGCGATAATAGATATATGATTTTAGAAAAAAGTATCTCATTTATATAGTGGAAAGAATTTCATTATATCATAAGTTAAAAAATTGCAGCACATATGTATAGCGAGTTAATAAGACTACTTAGCTTCTTTTTACTTTTTCATTTCTCCTCCCTTTGAGGTTTTCCCCTTGTCAAGCACTATAGCTTCTTCATAAATTTCATCAAAGATCATAAGTTTCCTTGTGGTAGTAGTGGTTTCTCTTGTTGTTGGAAGAATTTTATTTTCCAGAGCGTCCTCTTTTCTTTAGGCATTCCTTTCTTTTTGGAGGTTGTGGTAATTTTTCTTGGTGGTTGACTTACCCTCCGCCTTACCATTTCTTGTTGCCTCTACTTGACCCTTGGTAATTTTAGGTGGACGAAGGGAGTTGGGGTCACTGATGTAGTCATTAGATCCAAAACCAACTCAATACATCTCTCCCTTATCCACCACATATATAACTCATAGTAATCTTGACAATATAGCAAAACATACAATAATTCAATCAAATAATCAAGCATTATAAAAGATCCAACAAAAGATAAGAAGGCTTATATTCACTCCATCTATGTTCAATAAATTTGAATCTACTGTCTTGTAAATATTTGAAATCACTCTCCATCAACACTTATGTGTCACTTTGTAGTGCAACCTCTTGAAGGAGAAACTTAAAGGTTTCTCAAGTTTAGTAATGTCTTTATAGATAATGTCTAAGTAGGTAGTAGCAAATCTATCAATATTACAAATGAAAAACCTATCAATGAAAATAGTAAAGAGCCAATCTATAAGAAAAAGAAAACAAGGAACTTGGCTCCGAATTCTAGGAAGAGAATTCATAAACATAATCTCTCTTGTAAGAATATCAATGTAGATCAAGCTTCATTGCCCTCTTCAAAGGAAAAAATTAGTCTATAAATTTAGATATAAAATCATTAGTGTGTATAAAAAAATATGAAAAAATACCATCAAAGAAAAACTCAAGCAATACAAACCTTTCAACATATTAAGGCAGAAAGATATGGTAGTGTATGATGCTATCAAAAGAATTGAAAAATCTTACAAATTTGAACCAAATTTTGAAAATAACTCCATTAACGATGGAAGTAGATTAAGAAAAAATATACTCTCATTGCATAGAGAGGCAATGTACACAAAATAAAGAAAGTATATTAAGAGAACAAGTTAAGACAAGATACTAATTCTTGAATAGCTCATACAAAGCTAAGAGACATAAAAGGCTATACCTGATGCA
The DNA here is from genome assembly GCF_053477565.2 of Lygodium microphyllum. NCBI lineage: Eukaryota > Viridiplantae > Streptophyta > Polypodiopsida > Schizaeales > Lygodiaceae > Lygodium > Lygodium microphyllum. Next base: position 68,392,296 of record NC_141156.1, on the reverse strand, counting down.
ATAGTATACTACATAATCAAATAGTTGGATATCTTTTTTGGAAACATGCTCTTATCCCTCTCTTATCATTAGGAGATATGTCAAGATGGTCATCGTTTTCAAGAACATGAGACATATTTACAAGAGTTTAGCTAAACACTTTGCCCATCCTCTCTTACTTTACTAGGCCAAGTGCCTCAATCCACCTCTTGTAAATTTGATCCTTAGTTTCAATTATTTCTCTCATATTCTCCTCCTTAATAAATCAACTATATTCCCTGTTGGGTGTAACTGGTGAGTCATATCCTCAACCTTTGGTTCTTTCTATTTCCTAGACAATTTGGGGGATTGTGTAGGATCTGTAGGACTCGAAGTTAGTATTGGACAAGGGCTTCAAGCATTTGTCAAACCTGTACATAAGTTTGCTGACTCTATTGAAGTCCTTGTTCATTAATGTGATCATTAGTGCATCGATAATAGTGTAAGCATCATTCACGAAATCAATAATGAAATCATTGGTTGCCTCTTGTGAGTAAAGAGTAGATGAGAGTTGCCATTTCATATGCATGTAGCCCATCAATTGTGGAAACCCTAGATAATCTATCCGAAATAATATCCTTAACAATCTACGATAAATGCTACATTGGAAATAACGTGATTGGTTATCTTCTAAGCTTTATCGTGAGTATCATGCTTTTATGAAGTGGACTTGTGGATATAAATAATTCTTCCCATAGAAAGATTGCCGATACGCAATGAAATGGGAAGGCTTACCAGATATGGCAATGGAATCCTTGCATCGCAATGGGTAGAAGACTTTTTGGATAGAAGTATGGAAAGAATAAAGAACCAAGAGGATAACCGATAATGGTCGCTTTCAACATTTGAATGGAATAATACGTTCATATGTGCACGAACATGCTTATGCTCATATCTGTAGACATTATGAATGTGTATATCTATTATACATGCATGATTGCTTTATCATATGTTATGTTACTTGCTTTTGTGGTATAATTGGACATGTACACATGTGTGCGCATATACATATGTTATTCACATTAATATACATGTTTGTGTTATATCTTCATGGCTCAACTCTAATGTAATGTCCCCATTATTTACTTTATTAAAAAATGTGCGTATACATTTCAAAAAATTGATTTATATTGCACATTTTTTAAAACTAGCTCTAATTGTGAAGATAATTATAATTATATGAGGTATTATATACTGGCTCATGGAAGAAAGACTTGGGAAAACCTCCCAAGACGAGCTTATTAAAACTATGTTTGTAGTATAGAACAAAAAAAAAGAACTAGCCTAGTGGATAGTCTCTTGGAAATTAAGTGCACTTGGGTGACAACATTGTCGGGATGGGTGACCCATTGGGAATATTTTCCTACAAGCTAGTAGTGTTGAGATGACAAGCTCAACACATGCAGACATTGATGATGGACCACCTGGTTAGATGGGTCCACATGTCTACACTTAGCACGTCGGTGGTCATTATGACTCACACATGGCCATTGACTCATTACTTATTATATTCAGGTTGTTATACCTATTTATAGCTGGCATAGTTATAGCGCCAGTCGACTAGTGTAGTCGGTTATGCATTGTTTGACTTAGTAGGCCACTTTCCTTTATGTTGTATCTTATCTATACTTTGTGTACATTGTAAAGTGTGTGGAAGAAGAAGAAGAAATCAGCAAGAAAACGTTTTGGTCTCCATCTCTCTTCTTGTCTCTTGAGTGAGCTTCTCCTTGTGCATTCTGTGTGTGTTTGGCGTAGCATCTTGAGCAAGTCCCCCACCACGCGATTCTTGACAAGTAGGAGTTTCTCACACATAGTCAATGGCGCCAACGAAGCCTTCGTAGCCCGTTTGCCAAGTATGCCAAGGCCAAGATACCAAGGTCTAAGCCTTGTTCGTGAGCCTTGGAGTGATGCCCACCTGATATCAAGACGCCCGGTGCTCGCCCATATATTTGTAAATTTTTAATCTTCGCACTACAAAAATGGAGTCTCTCTCTAACATCATCGATGATGTCATCAAAGACACTAAAAGAAAGCGTTCTCTCTTTATCATTGATGATGTCATTGAAAACACTAAAAAGAAAGCATTCTCTCTTTACCACCCCCTCCCCATTACTATATAAATAGGGGTGGAGTGTCACGTCACACACAACAATGACCATGTAGAATTCTATTTGCTGTTGATGTGATAAAGCTCTACTGCACAATCAACCGAATCTCTCTCTCTCTCTCTCTCTCTCTCTCTCTCTCCACACCTACGCAGAAGCGCTGCTCGAATCCATTAGCTTCTTCCATGGCTCCCAAGAGACATCGAGATGCTGAGCAAGGTTATGCTCAGAGAGCTTTCCAATGCGAGGAAGTGGCCGCTCTACTGAGGGAACTCAACACAATGTTGAAGCACAAGAGGAAGTTAACCCGAGCCCATTCAAACCAAAGAACCATCCATCCCACACCAAATCAAGGTTGTAGCCATAATCCATAATCACGATGGATGGCCGAACGGAGATAATTAGGTTTAGTACATAAGAAAAGGATTACTTTTTAAGCTATTAACTCTACAATTTTCTAATGAGGGATAAGCTAGTCCGTTACATAGATTACGATCAGTTATAATGTACTTAAACTTACAAAAAACATGTTAGTATTATCAATTGCTTTTTAGGAACGAACATGGGAATTGATGGAGGGGATAGATTCTATGCATCGCATACATTGACAAATATGTTAAAAATGTCTTATGGTTATGACTGCTTTTGGATTTGTGAATGATGAATTATGGCTCTTATGATTTTGTGCTTGCACAAAGATGGATGAGTTGTGCATTATGGTGGTTCGGGACATTGGGGTCCCCAACCCAATGCTCCTTAACACTCTACGAAGTCTGGAGAAACTCACATGCGGGTGGGGATCGTATGCTCTCGAGGGAGGTAGGTGTTTTTGGTTTTTGATCACTCGAGCACCTGAGAGGGCAAAGGGTCGAGTGATAAGTGCCCTTGTTATGTAGGATGGCTCTTGAGGCTTGGGGAAGCTTAGAGGGGCTCTGAGCCACTCAATTCCCTATTGACTGCAGATGGAGTGCAATCACATACAACCCAATCCCGAGGGATTGGAAGGTCCTATCCTAGGTTGGATGGTGTCTTTCTGCAGAAAGACGGTTTTGTACCACTTTGCAGAGTGATGGTGAAATAAAGTATTTGATTTTTTGAATTGTTTGTTATGTCCTAAAGATTGAGTTTAACGAACCCTATTTAATGGAGCAATAAAAGGAAGCTAATTTTATGTCCAAATAGCATGGTAGTATGCTTTGCTAATTAGAGAACTAAGTAAACCCCATCAAGAAAAGTGGGAGGCTTTGATCCTGATGACCGAACGCCTACTATGGCTGGGTGGACCCGATAAGTTGAGTCAACATTAGATAGAGTTGATTAAATCATGAGTGTCCCGATATCAATAGGATTAGTTACCAGGTTTAATACCATTTTAGGGGGTGGGAGCTCAGATTTTACCTTATGGGTAGGGGGATCAAGTTACACTCTCCGCCATCTCTCACTCTCTTTGAACCAAGTGCGGTGTTAACCTTACTCCTATCTTTGATTGATTACAAAGTGGTCTTCTTAGGTGGGCATTAAATTGCTGTTAGGGGTAACTTATCTACGCTTTCCCTGTGAAGTAGAACGGAGATTCCCATGTTCAACTAAGTCCAAGGTTTCCTATGGGGATATGGGATGGTGATGTGCATAGATATGAATTTCAGTCAAGTACTAATAGGACTCCTCTAGGTATGCTAGAGGAGGCACCTCACATGTGGTATCAGAGCCTAGGTTTCAAAAGAGCCTTTAGTGTAAGGTTAAGTTGTCAATGCATAAAAGGAATTAATAAAATAACCACATTTGTTTGAAGAAAACTGTTGTTGATTATCTTGTACTAACACTAGCATACACATTGTGCTCACAGGAGCTTAGCAATGAGGAAGCTACACGTTTGTGGGATATTTTTTCCATCATGTATCAAGTAGCCTTAGGGTCGAATAATTTCTCATACCACGAGGCTATATTTAAGATAATGAAAATGATCTTTATTCCTCCGATTGTATTGCAACCTCATCCTAACTCATGGTACATGAGAGATTTTTGGCCAAGGAATAGGCCACATATGGGGATATATTATGGGCGTAACATCCTTCTTCATTACAAGCTATGGAGGATTTGATGGGCTGAATGACTAATGATAGTTAAGATATACCTTTTGTTCAATGCCTTTGCTGAACGGTTACTAGACATTGGGAATGAGCCTATACCTAAAACCTTATGCGTATATCGGAAAGTGCTACAAATAGTACCGCATGAGAGAGTTGTTGTAGTGCCAAGAAGGCCTTATTTGGGTACGAGATGTTTTGATTATCTCTAAGAGCCACCATATTATGTTGTTTGCCATGTACACAAGAATCCCCCAAGATATGAGAGCATAGACCCTGATACTTTTCATGAGGAAAGGATCCATGAGATGGTGTATTGGTAGATCATAAATATGATCAATATATCTTTGTAAATACTTTTCATAAATATAAAGTCTCATTATTATTTTTGAAGAGCATGAGTTATGAGCTTATGATGATAATTGAGTTTCTTTGACAGATTAATGATAAAGTACACTTTATGCCATTGATTTTTGAGATCATGTATTCCACTACCTACCAATCCTCGAACATTGAGTTTCAAGAATCCATGATGACAATTCTTGAGGATATGATAGATCCTCATTACACCCGAATCCAATGGGGTTGGTTTAGAAGAATGCCATGGAGAATAGCTCAAAACTTCTCACGATCAACCTTGATCATATAGGGAACCTCAAGACTGATCTCAAGAGAATTCAATGACCTGAAGAACTAAAACTAGTTTGATGCTTCTTATTTGAAGGGCAGAGGGTTAATGATACTATGACAATTAATGGGGAGATAATGACCCTACATCATTGGGTGTATGAACAAGTCATCCAAATTATACCTCCTAACCATATAATAGTCCACAGGAGACATGCCTAAAATGGCTACTTTGTCAGAGGATACCCTCGTTTACCCTCAGTTTATAGAGCCTTAGAGACAGATAAGAAACCCCCTTACTTTGTAAATGTACCATTACATGAAGTCCATGACTGATCTCCATTGTATTTTTCTTTTGATAAATAAATATTACCTTATTTTCTATAGTTGACTAAGAGAGAGTAGGTACTTTAACTCTTGGAAAATCAAATCTAACATTCAGCTTGTGTGATAATCAGAATCACCAACTAGTGCAAATTGATGAAACATACAGGGAACTCCAAGAGAAGAAGTTTCTTCTTAAGCAAACACCACCACCTAGGTTTACCGGTGAAGAACCCAAGGTGGAGCAAGATGTAGAAGCTTGGATTGAGGCTTTGGATGACTATTTCCTAGCCGCTGAAACTATTGTTGCAAATTAGTCCATGACTGCTCATCTTCATCTTACTGGCAAAGCTTAGCTTTGGTGGAAACAATTTTGTCAAGATAAAGGGGTAACAAAAGCTTCCCAAACTTGGGAGGAGATCAAAGAAGATGTGAAAGGACGTTATATTCCCCCATCTTTTGAATCAATCAAGATGAATGAATTCTACAACTTATGACAATTAAGCCTAACCTTAGAAGGATACTATTCTAAGTTTGTGAGTTTGCACAAATATGCTCCCCCAATGATAGCGTCTCAACAGATTGCAAGGTTCTGCCAAGGACTAAATCCACCTTTGGACACACACCTTGAATCGATGAGACCAACGACTCTCGAAGATGCTCTTATGCGAGCAAAGCCTATGGCCAAGGAAATCACTCGAAATGGCCAAAGGAACCATCCAATAAACAACTATGGAAGGGGCTACCCAAATTGTGGTGTCGACATGACCAGTGCCAGAGGGAATGGTAGAGCTAATGCAATCACCCAAGGACCAAATGGGATAGGAATCAAGCAATGCTACCAGTGTGGAAGGATTGGACACTTAAGGGAAAATTTTCTTAATTGTCCTCAAAATCCTAGCCCAAACCAGGTTGGTGGAAGAGGTCGAGGGAACAACAACAACAACCCAGGCCGTGGACGTGGAAGAACAATTGGTGCCCGTGTAAATACCATGATTGGACAGCTCGAGGAATGCATGTAAGGTGAAGAAATTGAAAGAGGATCCATTCATGCTGCCTTGGAAAGGAAAGGAGTGGACCACCAATGTTTAGTAATTCAATCTCCAGCTACTTACAAGGGTATGTCCTTTATAATATTACTTGATTGTGGTAGCACACATTCCTTTCTTGCACCCAAGACAGTTAAAATGAGTTAGATAGCCATATAACTGAAGTAGAATTTTAAATCCTACCACTAGGATGCTACGATTGCATTCTAGAAATGGATTGGCTCAAGAAGAATAAAGCCTAGATTCTATGTGCTGAAGAGGAAATAATCTTTCAAGACTTGGAAGGAGAAACTGTAAAGGCATAGGGGAAAGCTGGAAGAATTAGAGTCCAACTAGCCAAGGCAAGCTGACTCAGGAAGGGATTGAAGAAAGGTCAACCAATCTACATTATCCACGGTTGAATAAGGTCGAAAAGACTAATGACGGCACTCTACCTTCATGGATCAAAGATTTCGAGGATGTCTTTCTAGAAGAACTGACTCAACTGCCTCCAAATCATGAGGTTGATCATGAAATAAAATTTATTCCTGGAGCCAAGAACGAGTGTCAAAACGATCGTACAAAAATGCCTATTCCTGAAGCTATTGAGCTTAAGGAACAATTGAGGCAACTGATAGAGCAAGGATTTATCCACCCAAGTCATTCACCTTGGGGAGTGCCCATCCTCTTCCAGAAAAAGAAGGACCGAACACTTGAACTTTGCATTGACTTCAAAGGACTAAACTAGATTACGGTAAAAAACAAGTACCCCATACCCAGGATAGATGAACTTTGAGATCACCTACATAGAGCCAAGGTTTTTTTCAAGATTGATCTAAGGTTCAAATACTATCAAATCCGAATCAAGGAACAAGATATCCCAAAGACCGCCTTTAGCACTAGGTATGGTCATTATGAATTTTTGGTCATGCCATTCGGATTGACTAATGCCCTAGCTACATTTAATCGTCTAATGCAAGACATCTTTCAACCATATCTAGATGATTTTGTGCTAGTATTCTTTGACGATATACTAGTATACTCCAAATCAATAGAGGAACATGAAGGCCACTTAAAGATCACCCTAGTAATACTGTGAAAATCAACTCTATGCCAAGATGAGTAAATGCGTATTTCTCACTGACAGGATTGAATATCTTGGATACATTGTTTCCGCTAATGGAATCTCTGTGGACACTACCATAGTAAAAGATATCCTAGAATGGCCAATACCTAAGATAGTAAAAGAAATCCGAGGATTTTTGGGACTAACAGAATGATACCGAATCTTCATCAAGGATTATTGCCTCATTGTTGCACCCTTGACAAATCTTCTGAGGAAAAATATAGTAATCATTTGGACCATTGAGCACATCAAGAAAGTTTTGATAAGCTTAAAGAAGATGTAACCACTGCACATGTGGACTTTAGCATTTGAGGTGATCAACTGATGCAAGTGGACTTGTGATTGGTGGGGTGCTAATACAAGAAGGAAGACTAGTGGCTTATACTTCCAAAAAATTAAAACCTTATGAGTCCAACTATGCCACTCATGACCTTGAGTTACTCACAGTAATCCATGCATTGAAACTATGGAGATACTATCTATTGGGAAGGGAATTCACTTTAGTGAAAGATCATAAAAGTCTTATGTCAATCTTCACCCAAGCTGACCTAAATATGAGGCAAAGAAGATAGATAGAGATATTGCAAGAGTTTGATTTTAAAATCAAATATCGTCTAGGGAAGGACAATGTTGTTGCAGATGCCTTAAGCTGAAAAGCCTTTCTTAACAATGTTGTAGAAGTTTGAAGCTTAAGAACCGTATCCATACTTGATAACCCTGTACTTGAGCTTGTATGCCAACCTATTTCTCAAGATAAGGAATATGAAGGACTCATGGCTAAGGTACTTCAAGGAGAAAGCTCTGACAAAGAAAGGTCTAAGATTAAGGATTATCGTGATAGCAATGGTCATCTATATTACCATGATTGCCCTTGTGTCCCAAAAGGACCAGAGAAGCGAAGGCCAAGATCTTATGGGAAGCACATGATAGCCCACATCCTGGGTATGCCAAGACACTCAACGTAGTTTGTAAGAGCTATCACTGGCCACCAGGATTGAAAAGGGATGTATTAAAGTATGCAACTCAGTGCTTGACTTATCATAGAATCAAGGCAGAAAGGATCAAGATGCCTGGAGATTTACAATCCTTGGACATTCCACAAATGAAATGGGAGTCAATAAGTATGGACTTTGTTGTTGGATTATCTAATGCTTGCTGGTGGATATGACTCCATCATGGTAGGGATTGATAGATTGACAAAAGTTGCGCACTTGATCTAATCCCAGTCAAAACAACCTATAAGTTATCTGACATTGCTTGAGTCTTTATCAAAGAAGTATTTAGGTTACATGGATTGCCAAAGAGCATAATTAGTGATCAGGACTCCAGGTTTATCTCTAAGTTTTGGACTTGCCTATTCCAAGCAATTGGAATGCAACTATGCTTTAGTACTGCTTATCATCCTCAAACTGATGGCCAAACTGAGAGGGTGAACCAAACCATTGAATATATTCTAAGATCTTATTGTGGCAAAGAACTAAAACGGTGGATTGAACATTTACCTTTGGTGGAGTTTGCTTATAACACTGCCTTTCAACAAACAATCAAGATGTTGCCATTTCAAGCCTTGTACGGGCAAGAATGTTGTACACCTCTAAACTTCTTAGATCCCACTCTCAAGGTAGAGGTTCCTAAGGCTATGCTTGAAGAGATGGACAAAAAAATCCAATTGAAATGACGAACAAATAATCATGCCTACCCAAGGAATTCTAAAAATGCAACCCAAGAAGATTCTAGATACAAGGGAGAAACCTCTAAGAAGCCGAATCCTAAGAGAACACCTAGTACAATGGAAGGATTATCCTGAAGAGGATGCCACTTGGGTTGATGAGGCAACCCTTATGAAAGAATACCCCCAATTTCTCTTGAGATGAGGACATGTCCATTTCTCTAAGGAAGGAAGAATGTTATGTTCCCATTATTTAGTTTATTAAATAATGTACGTATACATTCCAAAAAATTGATTTATGTTACACATTTTTAAAAACTAGCTCTAATTATGAAGATAATTGTTATTATTAATGAGGTCTTATGTACTAGTTCATGGAAGAAAGACTTGGGAAACCCTGCCAAGACAAGCTTATTAAAACTATGTTTGTAGTATAGAATAACAAAAAAGAACTAGCCTAGTGGATAGTCACTTGGTAGTTAAGTGCACTTAAGTGATGACATTGTCGGGATGGGTGACTTCCTGGGAAGATTTTCCTACAAACTAGTAGGAGCTTCTCATGTATAGCCAATGGCACTATCGAAGCCTTCCTAGCCCGTTGCCAAGTATGCCAAGGTCTATGCCTTGGTCACCACCTTGGTCATGAGCCTTGGAGTGATGCCCGCCTGATGACAAGACACGCAGTGCTTGCCCATATATTTATAAATTTTTTATCTTCGCGCTACAAAAATGGAGCCCCTCTCTGACATCATCGATGATATCATCAAAGATGCTAAAAGAAAGAGTTCTCTCTTTATCATCGATGATGTCATCAAAAATGCTAAAAAGCAAGCGTCCTCTCTTTACCCCCCTCCGCATTACTATATAAATAGGGGTGGAGTGTCACGTCAGACACAACAATGACCCGTGCAGCAGAAGTCTCTCTACTGTTGATGCGACAAATCTATGTTGAAATCAAACAAATCTCTCTCTCTCTCTCTCTCTCTCTCTCCACACCTACGTGGAAGCGTTGCGAGTGGCCGTTTTGTTGAGAGAACTCAACTTGATGCTAAAGCACAAGCCAAAGTTAACCCCGAATCCATTCAAACCAAAGAACCAGCCATCCTACAAAAAATCGAGGTTGCAGCCATAATTCGTAATCACGATGGATGGTCAAATGGAGATAATCAGGTATAGTACATAAGAAAATGATTACTTTTTAAGCTATTAACTCTACAATTTCCTAATGAGGGATAAGCTAGTCCATTACATAGATTATGACTAGTTAGAATGTACTTAAACTTACAAAAAACATGTTAGTATTATCAATTACTTTTAAGGAAGGAACACGAGAATCAATGGAGGGGATAGATTCTATGCATCGCATACATTGACAAGTATGTTAAAAATGTCTTATGGTTATGACTGCTTTTGGATTTGTGAATGATGAATCATGGCTCTTATGATTCCGTGCTTGCACAGAGATGGATGAGTTGTGGATTATGGTGGTTCGGGACACTGGGATCCCCAACCCAATGCTCCTTAACACTCTGCAAAGTGTGAAAAAACTCACATGCGGGTGGGGATCGTATGCTCCTGAGGGAGGTAGGTGTTTTTGGTTTTTGATCACTTGAGCACCTAAGAGGGCAAAGGGTTGAGTGATAAGTGCCCTTGTTATGTAGGATGGCTCTTGAGGCTTGGGGAAGCTTAGAGGGGCTTTGAGCCATTCAATTCCTAGTTGACCGCGAATGGAGTGCAATCACATACAACCCAATCCTGAGGGATTGTGATGCCAGGAGGCATATTCCACGGTGGATTCCGTGAGGTTTTACGGTGGATTCCGTAGACTTAGATGACCGGGGCTCATACACAAAGAGGATTCTTTGTGCGAGAAGTTGATGGGGACGCCTGTCCTTTTCGGGCGTTTCATTAATTTAGTGTGTACATGGGTAATTCCATAGCGGGTGATTCCGCAAAATGCATATTAAATTAATAAACGTTTATGAGTTTAGAGTGCGCACTCGTAATAAATTAAGGTTAGGATTTATTTCTAACCAGTTGATTTATTTATGTAGCTGAAGACTGCTAGGTATTCACTTTTGTCGGTTTAATTGTGTTATTTTACTAACGATTGTGAATGCTTCAGTTGATGTGTAGAGATAGCAGCAGTGGCGGAGGAAAGCATCGGAGTCTAGCGGGTTTTTCGACTCTTGGACTATATTTTGATAGGCGCCACGCCTATATTTTGTTATGTCTATAGAGACATCGATTATTTATTATTATTTTGTATGCGCTTATGCGCCTGGATATGTTATTTTTATTTGGACATTGAGATTGGGCGTGCCAGACTCTTTGGGCACCGTCCATTAGCTTTATTTTCTTATTTTTGGTAGAAAGCAAACTCAAAAGCTAAAAGCTTGTCATATTTTTGTAATTGGGCTATTTTTGAGCATGAAGATTGGAAATATACGTTAAATACATGCTTTGTGAATCGCTCACACAAGGCATGGGGGAGATTGAACCCAATTTGTCTCTTGTCTCATGTCGTGCTTGCTTTTACATTGGTTTTTGTGCTAAAAAGTAGAGTACTTTGTTCTTGGGGACCTTTGGGAATTCACCACGTGAGCTATCTGCGTCCGATCTGCGCACCAGTGGTATCAGAGCGGAGCAGAGATCAAGGGCTTCTAATCGCTACCAATCTCGGGCGAAGGCGGAGCTCCAGGAACAAACGGCCTCTACAGTCAATCTCGTCGCGAACCGTCGATACAGGCAGACTTCTGGCGATCAAGAACCCCTATTTCCACTGTCAGATCGCGAAGGACCACTCTCTGTCGGCGGAGGACCACTCATCAATTTTCTTCATCAAGTCGTGATAAACAGTAAGAAGCCATATCTCTATCTTCAAAAAGCTTAGTGTAAAAGCTTAATACAAAGCTTAAGAAGCTTAAAAAGCTTCTAATCATCAAATCGATCAAGAAGTGAAGCTCCGAAAATCGCGCGCAGTCAAAACGGCCCCCCCCCCTCACGATCAGAAAACGGCGCCTTCTTTTTCTTTCTAAGCTTATTAGTTTAAGCTTAACTAATTAAGCTTAAGTCATCAAGCTACTCTCAAGTCAGTGAAGGCAGAGAAGTCTGTAAACTCCGGGTCCTGCGCATCAGAAGTCAAGTTTCGCAAGTCGACACTAATCAAGTACTGCAAGTCCTGCAAATCCCTTAAGTCCAGCAAGTCAACAACCTTGCAAGTCTGTTAAGTGTGCAACTCTGCAAGTCAGACTAAATCAGAATTGACTAACGCTCGAAACTCCTAGAAGACTTGTTCGTTTGCAAAAACTCTGAACTGGAAAGTTGTTCGCAGCAAGCTGTTTTACCTATCTACAAGTTTGTTGAAGTACTTTCAGCAAACCGAGACAGAAATATTTCAGAATTTCTGAAAATTGAAGAAGAAAATACCCAAAAATACATAGCCTTGTAACCCCAAATTTGAGCTACGCTCATCCCGCTAACTGATTTTGAGTGAGAAAGGTTTGTTGAGTTTTACAGGATGACTACCCCACATATGGATGATCCTATGGCTGAAGACGACCTACCCGAGCCTACCATCGAGCAAAAGCTGGATCTTATCATGCTGCAATTGGACGAAGAGCGAAGAGCTAGGCAAGTCTTGCAAGCGCAATTGACAAAGCTACAAGGAGCCTCCACTGATAAAGAAGAACCCCAAGCTGAAGATCTGATTCGCCGTACCATCGACGCCACTCTTGAAGCACAAACCATTCGCAAGGAATCCAAGATAAGTAAACAAAGTTTCAAGTTTCGCACTTTCAATGGCATAAGAGAAGGAAAGACTGTTTTATCATTCATTAGCCAGTTTGATGACTATTTCCATGAGGAAATTTATCCTGAGAAAGATAAAATCAAGTGTGTTACTAATCATCTGATAGATAGAGCATCACTTTGGTGGACTGTAGTCCGCAAGAGTATAGAATGTCCTGCTACATGGGAAGATTTTAAGAAGAAGTTCATGCAAAATTTCCTTCCACCGCAATTTCATGAGAAGGCTATCAAGCAATGTGATCTACTTCAACAACGCGATCGTGAGCCTATTCCACAGTATACAGAGCGTTTTTGGAATGCACTTCTACAGTTACGCATGCTTGAAGACGTACCAGAGACGACACATAAGCGGAAGTACATGTCTGGACTTCTTGGACATTACTACGCTGAGGTGAATATGTTCAAGCCTGCTACCCTTGAAGATGCCATCTCCTTAGCTCACGACACTGAAGATAAGTTACGCGGAAGAGATCGACGACCACAGCCATTCCAAGCAAACGGTAATTATGGATCTAAACAATTCAATTCAAATTTCAGAAGGTTTAATCCAGGTCGTTTTTCATCACCATCTTTCCGCAAGAATTGGCCTAAACCACCTGTATTACCATCCACTGTCAATCCAAATTCTAAACCTATTCCACAAGCAAATCCAAATATACCCAGACTCCTAGCCATTGCAAATAATGTAACCAAAGCCAAGCCCATCGTATGCTACAAGTGCCACCAGCCAGGGCATCTCGCAGCAAATTGTCATTCAAAGAAGCCATCATCACATATCAATTACCTTGGAGCTATGGACGAAGACGAACATGAGGATATGCCGGATTTCACTGAAGAAGAAGATGATCCTACTACTACTTCCGACACTTTACCAGGTATGCCTACTTTACATTCATTGTTGACTATGAAATGTATGGTGCATGGAAAAGAAAGAACTATATTGCATGATGATGGTAGTACGCATGATTTTATTTCAGCAAAATTGGTAAAGGAATTGAAATTGCATACAGTACCTACGCATTATCGCATAAAAGCTGCATTTTTAGGTACTAGGTACAATGGCACACAAGAAGTTCAAAATTTAGAAATTCAAATTGGTCCATATATTGAAAGAAGAAATTTCTTAGTTGTCCCATTACAATCTAGCGACATTATTCTAGGAATGCCATGGAGACACCAATATAATCCCAATATAGATTATTCTACACACACAATGAATATAAATTTTCAAGGAAAATCTATTACATTATTTGGTATGCATGCATCTCATATGTTTCCACTGCTTTCGCATACTCAAGCAAAACGTGCACTACGCAAGAACACTAAATCATATCTCATTTGGGTGAATGAATTGCACGCAAAAGAAACTCATATGCACCCTAGACATAAGGAATTTCTTGCATATTTTAAGGACTGTTTTGCAGAAGACCTACCACCAGGTTTACCTCCATCACGTCCAGAAGACCATAAGATTGACCTAATACCTGGCACACAACCACCTTGCAAAGCCCCATATAGGCACAATCAAATAGAGCAAAAAGAAATCCAGACTCAAGTAGAAGAATTACTAAATAGAGGTTTAATTCGACCTAGCAGTTCCCCATTCGGTGCACCTGTGCTCCTAGTCAAGAAAAAGAATAATACTTATCGGATGTGTATTGACTACCGAGCATTAAACAAGATCACTGTAAAGAATAGGTATCCTATACCTAGAGTTGATGACCTTATGGACAAACTGCAAGGATCTTCTATATTTAGTAAAATTGACCTTAAATCTGGATATCATCAGGTGAGGTTAGATAGATCCGACATATTTAAGACTGCATTCAGGACACAGTTTGGCCATTACAAATTCTTAGTTATGCCATTTGGATTAACTAATGCACCTGCCACTTTCAGTAGAATGATGAACCGCATTTTTCTAAAATATCAATATTGTGTGATTGTTTTCTTTGATGATATTTTAGTGTTCAGTCAAAGTGAAAAAGAGCATTATGAGCATTTATCATTAGTTTTTCAATTACTGAAAGAAAATCAATTGTTTGCAAATCCTGACAAGAGTGAATTCTTTAAGACAGAAATAGAATATCTAGGCCATATTGTATCAAAAGAAGGAATAAAAGTTGATCCTAAGAAAATTGATGCAATATTGCATTGGCCTATTCCTAAAAATGTACATGAATTACGCTCATTCCTTGGTCTTGCTAGTTTCTATAGGAAGTTTGTACGTAATTTCTCATTACTTGCTTTACCACTGACCAAACTTCTTAAGAAAGGTATTGTTTATCAATGTACTGAAAACCAGCAGAAATCTTTTGATTTACTTAAACGTGCATTGACCAATGCCCCTGTCCTACAATTGCCTGACTTTAATAGACCATTCTTTTTAGTTGTGACTGATGCTAGCGGATCAAGAATAGGAGCCGTGCTAATGCAAGACAACCATCCAATAGCATATTCTAGTTCTAAACTGAAACCCTCTGAGCTCAAATATTCCACCTATGACAAGGAACTCTTAGCAGTTGTACAAGCATTAAAACAATGGAAGCATTATTTAATGGGTTCAGAATTCATGATAAAGACCGACCAGCAAAGCATTAGACATCTACTTAGCCAACCCCAAATTTCTGATCGCCATATCAAATGGGCTTCATTCATTCAAAGTTTCCATCCTATCATTCAATACCAACCTGGAAAAGAAAATGTAGTTGCCGATGCATTAAGTAGAATACCTGCAATTCATAACATTTCTATCATATCTTTTGATTCTTTGATTGCTATGAAAGACACATATCACCAGGATATTACTTTTCATTCTGATTGGCAAAAATTAGTTCAAAATAATTTCATTCCTGTTGATTCATTGTCATATAATGATGGATTCATGTTCTTTGAAAAGAGACTGTGTGTTACTATTCCATTCCGATCTTTTGTTTTGAATGAAATTCATTGTCCCCCATATCAAGGTCATAGAGGTATCATTTCTACATTATGCATGTTAACTGAAGATTTTTATTGGCCGCATATGGATGCATATGTATCTAATTTTGTTTCTGAATGTCTGATTTGTCAAAGAATAAAAAGACATCATGGTAAACAGTATGGGTTATTAATGCCTTTATCTATTCCATCTAAACCTTGGGAACATATATCTATGGATTTCATTACTGGCTTACCAAATACTAAATCTAACCATGACATGATTTGGACAATTGTAGATAGATTTAGTAAGCAAGCATATTTCATTGCATGTAAGAAAACTTTAACAGCATCACAAGCAGCACAGTTATTTTTGAAAACTGTTTTTACTAACCATGGATTGCCGAAAGTGATTATTTCAGATAGAGATTCTAGATTTTGTAATAATTTCTGGATTACATTGTTTGCAAATCTAGGCACAAAGATTGATTTTTCATCTGCATTTCATCCAGAAACAAATGGACAAACAGAAGCCACAAATAGCACTATTTTAGATCTTTTACGTGCATACACTATCTCTAAACCTCAGACATGGGATACTCATTTACATTTATTACAATTTGCATATAACAATACACCGCACACATCTACAAAGAAAGCACCTTTTGAAGTTATTTATGGATATAGATTATCTACACCTGTTGCCTCTTTGTCTAATAGAATACAAAGTGCCGATGATATTGCTGTTATGCATAACACTATTTTTGATGAAGTAAAGGATATGATTGCTAAAGCCCAACAATCATATACCAAACAAGCCAACAAGAAAAGACAAGCCATGAATTTCAAAGTTGATGATTATGTTTGGCTTAGAATAGAAAAGCGTAGACTGCAAAGTGTAGATAGACATCCAGTTGTCAAATTAGCCCCTAGATTCTACGGACCATTTAGAATCATTCATAAGATTAATGACAATGCATTCAAGTTAGAATTGCCATCTCATTGGAAAATTCATAATACATTTCATATTAGTTTATTGAGACCATTTAGAGGACAATTACCTATCCACCCTGTATATGAAAACCCACCTTTACTAGAAGAAGAGACTGAAATCCTTGAACCAGAAGCCATCATAGACACTGATTACATGACCACTAGAACTGGCCGAAGGTACTCTAGATATCTCGTGAAATTTAAGAACCATCCTGTAGAAGAAGCACAATGGATGCACGCTAGAGACCTAAATGCTTTCCCCACTCTGTTGGCTCCACATTGAGCTAATAGCAATTGAGGTCAATTGCTATCCCACCCCGGGGGTATGATGCCAGGAGGCATATTCCACGGTGGATTCCGTGAGGTTTTACGGTGGATTCCGTAGACTTAGATGACTGGGGCTCATACACAAAGAGGATTCTTTGTGCGAGAAGTTGATGGGGACGCCTGTCCTTTTCGGGCGTTTCATTAATTTAGTGTGTACATGGGTGATTCCATAGCGGGTGATTCCGCAAAATGCATATTAAATTAATAAACGTTTATGAGTTTAGAGTGCGCACTCGTAATAAATTAAGGTTAGGATTTATTTCTAACCAGTTGATTTATTTATGTAGCTGAAGACTGCTAGGTATTCACTTTTGTCGGTTTAATTGTGTTATTTTACTAACGATTGTGAATGCTTCAGTTGATGTGTAGAGATAGCAGCAGTGGCGGAGGAAAGCATTGGAGTCTAGCGGGTTTTTCGACTCTTGGACTATATTTTGATAGGCGCCACGCCTATATTTTGTTATGTCTATAGAGACATCGATTATTTATTATTATTTTGTATGCGCTTATGCGCCTGGATATGTTATTTTTATTTGGACATTGAGATTGGGCGTGCCAGACTCTTTGGGCACCGTCCATTAGCTTTATTTTCTTATTTTTGGTAGAAAGCAAACTCAAAAGCTAAAAGCTTGTCATATTTTTGTAATTGGGCTATTTTTGAGCATGAAGATTGGAAATATACGTTAAATACATGCTTTGTGAAGCGCTCACACAAGGCATGGGGGAGATTGAACCCAATTTGTCTCTTGTCTCATGTCGTGCTTGCTTTTACATTGGTTTTTGTGCTAAAAAGTAGAGTACTTTGTTCTTGGGGACCTTTGGGAATTCACCACGTGAGCTATCTGCGTCCGATCTGCGCACCAGATTGGAAGGTCCTATCCTAGGCTGGACGGTGTCTTTCTGCGGAAAGACGGTTTTGTACCACTCTGTGGAGTGATGGTGAAATAAAGTATCTGATTTTTTGAATTGTTTGTTATGTCCTAAAGATTGAGTTTAACGAACCCAGTTTAACAGAGTAATGAAAGGAAACTGATTTTATATGTCCAAATAGCATGGTAGTATGCTTTGCTAATTAGAAAACTAAGTAAACCCCATTGAGAAAAGTGGGAGGCTTTGATCCTGATGACCGAACTCCTACTATGGTTGGGTGGACCCGATAAGTTGAGTAACTTTCCAACATTAGATAGAGTTGATTAAATCATGACCATCCCGATATCAGTAGGATTAGTTACCACGTTTAACATCGTTTTAGGGGGCCAGAGCTCATATTTTACCTGATGGGTAGGGGGATTGAGTTACGCTCTCCCCCATCTGTCACTCTCTTTGAACAAAGTGCGGTGTTAACCTCACTCTTACCTTTGATTGATTTTACAAAGTGGTCTTTCTTAGGTGGATGTTAGATTGCTGTTAGGGGTGACTTGTCCACGCTTCCCCTATGAAGTAGAACTGATATTCCCATGTTTAGCTAAGTCCAAGGTTTCCCATGGGGAGACGGGATGGTGATGTGTATGGATATGAATTTCAATCAACTACTAAGAGGATTCCTCTAGGTCTGTTGGAGGAGGCACCTCACATCTAAGTATTAGTTGATATGATTGGTCTCTTTCGTCTTGAGGTGTTTTCTTTGTCTTACTTTCAAGGTTGCTTTTTAGGCAATGTGATAAATGAGATGAAGAGGAGAAAGGTGTAAGAGACTTAGGGAGATAGGTCTACTAACCAAAGGCAAGTGAAGAATCTTCTTTAGGCATGTCCTACCCATGATGGGTCATGAGAGAATATAGAGGAAGTTGGAACATGCTGCTAGGGGATTAAGTTAGGATTCTAGCCTTACATAGATTGAATTGGAAGTGTCAGAGATGGGAAGATTGATGAAGGATAATAAACTTGGCTCTCCAAATTGGTTTGTATACTACAATGTATAAAATGAATATGGAGCCAAGAAAATTGAAGTACGAGCCTTGATGTTGATGAAGAATTGTGGTTGTTGGTGATGACTTGATTTATTGATGAAGGAAATTGTAGCTCCTCTGCAGGAAATGAGTGGCAACTGAAGTAGAAGTCAAGATATGTCTAGGTTGAAGAAATTAGAGCCTTGTGTGGTTGATGGTTCTTGCACATCTTTGAGGATCTTTGAGGCTTCAAGAGGTAATGTTTCATCTTTGATGTTTCTATAGCTAAAGATCTTTAGGGCATTCCTCTACCAGTGATGTCTTAGCCAAGTTTTATTTTTAATTGCTTGCAACAGTTCTTACCTTTCATTCACTTGACGAAACCTTGAGAGCAACATGTAGTCTATTCTAGTTTGAAAAAAATATTACCTTGCATTCAATTGATGAAGCCTTGAGAGCAACATGTAGTCCAAAAGGATTTAACTAAGGTTGAGATCTCCACTATTGCATAGTAGCTTTGAGCTCAATATCTTCCTTGCTCAAGATTTATTGCAATGCTTCTAGAAACGGTAGGGTTAGACTCTTCTCGTATGCATGTTTTTTTTCCTATTTTGAAAACTATTTATACACATATACAACGATTTATTTGTTTATATCTAATTTGGATTATGATATAATGCCAATTGGCCTAGGAATAAGCCATTCATAGAGACTTGGATTGTATTGAAGAGTTGCATTGTCATCAAGAAATGTAGTGACATGCTTAGGAATGAGAGATAAATAATTAGTCTTGGCCTAGTTGACTCTAGCAATATGCAACTCTTCTTCTTTCATGAGTTTGTGTTAAGAAAAGGGTATTGGAGTAGTTGTTTAGTCAATGCAAATTCTTACATAGAGTTGCTAGCACCCGTAAAGAGCTACATAGGTTGGATCACTCATGGAAGCCCATGTAGCTTGGTATGCCTTTAGTTTCTATAGTCATGAGAAGGGAATATGTAGATCCTCCATGATGATTGATAGATATGTTTACTAGTGCAAGATCAGGTGGTCCTATCATAGCCCATGCATCATAAGTCAAGATATTAAAATCCATACCTTCATTAATTAGAGAATTTGTAATGTACACTCTCTTACCAAATGAGTTTGCCAAGTGCAATCAACATTTCATCATTGGTTTTGATATTAGTTTCCAGATAGCTAGTACACATCTATTTTTCCTCTTCCTACAACCCTAGGGGGTCTACCTTATAGAAGATGTAAGATACCATAGCATGCATTGGATCCCCAACGAACTACCATTTCTCTTAATGGTATCAATGATCTGTTCATGAAATTCACTCTTGACAATACCACGATTCTCTCCCAATGTAAATTCCACTTTACTATTCAATATCCATTCTTCCAAAACCTTTTTCAAATCAGTGGCACTTTCTATATTTGACATAAATTTATAGCCTAGATGTTTCCAACATGTTCTTGCTTCTTTTCTTTCCATACAATATGAAGGCATGATAGGAGATAGAGGTGGATTAGAGTAAGATCTACCACTCTCCTTAGTTGTCTCTTTTATATACTTATATTTCCACCATCTCGCTTTCTCTTTTCTTCCACAATAGCCTCTATGTTTTGAGACTTAGCAAGATATGCATATATAGAAAAGGAATCCACTGGAATGATCCAATGCCTTTTTTCCGAATACATTTACATGTCTCATTCAATTCCTTTCTAATAATTTTTATTTCCCTATAGTATGTATAGCATGTGTCTAGGTTTCCATCTTGCCAAGTATAGATACACAACTAGGATATTTTTCACTCTGTAAACTAAAGGTTGTAGTTTCAACTATAGCAATATATTTTTCATAGCCATTTCATCCACCAATTTCTACATTCCACCCTTTTTGAAATTTGGTTTGAGTAGTAATCCAATAACACAAATATAAATCTTTCCATCCTTAAAGAGAATTAGATTCTTTTCCAATGCATCTTTATACATATCATAATCTTTGTGCTCATGCTTCATGCTATCACACCAGATACATCTTTGCACACAGCCTTCTCGAATCAAAGCCTTTGGTCCTAAAGATCATCCTGTTTCTTCCAACTTTGCAAGCTTCAGTTGCTAGTCACCCATGCCTCGTTTTACCAATTCATCCATCCCATCATCTTTTACTAGAGTTGCTATAGAAATTAGCTACTTATATGCATGCTTAGTTAACTTGCTTGAAGTTGAAGCGTTAGGCCCAACATGCAACTTGAGTCTTCTTTTTTGTCTCTTGACAAGCATATATAGAACATCTTTCACATCTTGAAAATTTATTTTTACTACAATAAAAGACAGCGGGTTAGCAACGGGGCTCAAAAAAATACTAGGAATCTTGATGTGATGCATGCTAAAAACATCCATTTAAGTGATGTTTTAAAGTGTCCATTAAGCATAGTTTTCAAAGCATCCCTTATGTAACACATTTTGGGATGCAATTTACAATGTCTACAAATGGAATTCTGATGTGTAAATGACATTCACTAAATTTCTAATTTAAACAATGTTTCATTACAAAATTTCCATGGTTCGATTCTTCTTGGATTATTGCTCATGTTCTTTTTATTCTTTGTTGATTCAAAGTATGTATAAGCAACAATTAATGCATTGAAAGTGAAGGTGAGCTTCTTTTTTGATTAAGAGCATGTACAACAATAAACAATGGGTTGAAAGTGAAGATAAGTTGAAGCTAAAAGAGAGGGTGAGATGTAGCTGAAAGCGAAGGTGAGAACTTCTTGAATCATAGGTATTTAGAAATTAGACTTTGATTTCCTCCAAGGTGTCATGCCTTTTTCCCTTGTAAGAAACTAACAAGTTTAATTATTGTTTTAAACATTCAAAAATGAAATATAGGTCCACATTGTAAGCTGAATTTGTATGACTCACCCTTCACATGGGAGTTTGGTTTATAAAATATTGAAGCCATGATAACTATCATCCTATGCATAGGCGATGGTCAAAAGTTAAATATTAATTAACATAATTAATCACAATATTATTTAAGATAGCCAAGCGATGTGCCACATGGTAGGGCTCTCCGATGCAGTATTTTGTATAGGAGCTCACCAATGAACTCTTGAACTAGGATGAGTAGAGAAGATTTAGAGATGAGAACATATAAGAATCAAGTGACAAGAGCATCAATCAACTTGCCTGCAATAGAGGAGAAAACTAGCTACTTGCACAAATGCAAAAGGGATGAGGGGGTAGATAAAGAATTGGAGTTGCTAGTCCAAATGATTCCACATAGGACCATAATCGATTTCTACAGAGGAGGAAAAAAAGCTCATTATTGAATCAAATCCCCAATTGAGAGATGCTCACAATATACATCAGTCAAAACATGGAGGAAAAGAGAGAGGGTACCATAGAGAGAATCATTTTAGGCACAGAGAAGGTCAATGCAAACATGCTTAGGTTCAACTCAAAATTGCCCTTATGTTCTTTATAGGGAATTTTTCTAAGCCCACAGACGTAGCCTCTTGATTCAATGCAATATTGTAGGGGGAAGGAAACATAGATTAGATATACTATGATAGAAGGGGATTCTTTGAGGGTGGTTTTCAACAAGAAGGAAGTAGTGCATAAATAATTAGCAAAAGGCATATACTTTTGGGGGCTGGATCTTGTATATGCAATGCCATGGAAGCTTTTGGAACTTAGGAGAGACAGTCTCAAAAAAGAATACCTACTCTCGGTGGAAATTGTAGACGTCTTGGTGTACCTCTGGAAGTTGTTGCTCGATATTGTGAAGGGGCTCAGGACAAGTTGCTATATATTCCATCTTTGGTGAGTTTATTTAACAATAGAATTTTCATATTGTGGAATAGAAAGGTGGAGAAACCAAATGCATTGGTAGTGGAGATTCTTACAGTTGGAGAACTCAAGCTCAACCTCACTTGGAGCAAGTTTGTCAAGTTATGCTTCAACTGCATCAAGTGGAGCCCTTATTTCTGGGAATGTCCAAATGCCAAGGAAGAAATGGAGTAGGAGGGGCCATTGTAAGGGAGGAAGACATGGGCCCAAGTGATGAAGAATCCAAAAATAATTGAAGGGGCTCCAATGGATAATGGCATGGGCAAACAAATAGAAGGATATAGATGGCATACTGCTAGTAGACAGAAAAATAGAAACAATAGTCCCAAGCAAAGAAGTGAAGTCCCAGATAGTAGCATGATTCATTTGCCACACAATTTTGGAATAAATAAATTATTCCAAAGAATGGCGGAGGAAGATATAACACCTTCGTGAGCATTAACAAAATACCTATCAAACATCTTGACCAAGAATATTTATAAAGTACAAATATCCTTATGAGGATTTTTTGGCCGGTATGACAAGATAGTTGGATTGGTCCATGGCTTGTACAAGTGTAGAGGACTTCCATAAGAACGAGCACAATGGAAGAAAATGGATCATTGATCAAGAGATACTAGAGATAACTGACAAAGAATTTGAAGAAGATAATCACAACAAAGCTAACAACAACGGAGGAGCTATGCAACATTACACTGGCAACACTAAACGTTAAGGGAATCAATGGAAATGCCAAGTGAAGCATAATGTGGATATGGATGTCATCTCTAATAATCTTGATATTGTTTCTTTGTAGGAACAAAAGCTTCACCCTAAGAGTGGAGAAATCTTCCATCATAGGGGTTATATCTTCTTCATTACTAGATCAAAAGGGGACTTGTCACATTACATAAGAAAAGTTAAGAAGAAATGGCAACCAAGGATAAGATATAACGTAGTAAATGGGAGAAAGCTGATCATTCAAATGGATTGGAAAGAGAAGCTAATGAAGTTGATCAACATATATGGCTATAATGATGCCACATGTAGGAGAAGCCAATGGAATCAACTTGCTAAAAGGGATCTAAGGAAGTACTTGTGGTAGGAGATTTTAACATGGTAATGAAAGAAGAAGATGGTTCAATGGGATTTGCAAGGATTAACGATGAAGAATCTAAGATTTTGGAAGAAATGGTGGATAAGCATGTTTTAGTGGACATAAAAGTAAACTTTCAATTGGAGGAAGGTCAATTAATTTATGACTCGAGGCATCCAAACTATTGGGCATGGCTCCATAGATGGTGCTACACTAAAGAGGGGGAATTATTGTCCTAAATTATCGAGATGATGATGGAATTATCCTACATCCTTTTAGACCATGTGCTAGCAATGCTCAATTTGAGGTCATTCATCTTCCAAAGAATAAAGATGAAAAAGAAATGCTTGGCTATCAATACTGACACTTTAGAGAGACCACACTGTAAGAGATTGGGGGCATTAGCTACGAGGTCTCTAAAATTGGCAGGCATCTTTTAGGTGACATATGTTAAAAATGTCGCATGTGAGATGCCAAGTAGCATGCTATGAAATGATACTTTTTGAACAATCATATGTATCATTCTTTTGCAATGGGGCTAGTGAGGTTCACATGAAGCAAGAAACACTTAATAGTATCTTTAGGTTCAAATTTAATGTGCTAGAGAAAACCATAGAGAGTCACTACATGCATGGTGGAAGGAGCCTTGTTCAAGCTCTATAACTTATCCCACACATTTGAAATAGACTTGTAGGAGGTAATAACTGGAAGAACCTCTTTAGAAATTCATTGGAGTAGAGCTAAATATGCACATGCATTGTTTGACTCCCAAGTAAGGATAACTTCCTTATAATTGTCGTGTTCCCAAACTTTTGAAATAGGATTGAGAATGTAGGGATGCAAAATATCTCTAAACACCATGTATCATAATCTCTTCTATAAAAACCATGCTTTCTAGCACTCCATGTGAGACAGTTAGGGACATAAAGTTTATCGTCAGTAGAGCAATAGGAAGGTGCCATGAAGTTTTCATTAATATAGCAACAATGAATACCACCATGCCCATTCGAAATCAGCTATGTATCACCTTTGTCTTTAATTGGGATTAAATACTTGTCACTATTACTTGCCTTCACCATATGATAGACAATAATTGAAAATAAAATAAGAAGTGAATAGATAGCATGAGAGAAGAAAACACCAAAAGCTTGCACGATACAAGAATGGGTACAATCTCCTCCCCATGCATGGGTAACCACCTTCCCCATGCATGTATTTATAATATTAGAATAAGCTTTTGTACCCAAAATACCTTGAAAGCATCCTTTTTGCGTTTCTTGCTTTTCCTCACTTTGCACGACTTGCTTTTGTGCAAATAAATCAAAATACACTCTATTTTGATAACTTTACAAAAATAAAATTTATCTTCTCTAATAAATAGATCAAAATAAATCTATTGCACACTTGTGCATGCAAAGTTCTTGTAGTAATATGTGTATACAAAATATAATGCTTTTGGTAATAAATTTTCCATGCTATAGAGTGCATAAATTCCATGCACTATATTGTGCACTCCCAAAATAATCATTCTACTTA
This sequence comes from Lygodium microphyllum, assembly GCF_053477565.2. Classification (NCBI taxonomy): domain Eukaryota; kingdom Viridiplantae; phylum Streptophyta; class Polypodiopsida; order Schizaeales; family Lygodiaceae; genus Lygodium; species Lygodium microphyllum. Next base: position 68,366,905 of record NC_141156.1, on the reverse strand, counting down.
ACTCCATCTAACTATTTGCTTATCACAATAAAAAAACACATTAGTGTCCTTCCATCTATCTGCTAAGCATAATATGCAATTAGTATCATACGTCGTCATACTGCTATGCAGACATAGTGTGAAAACTCTAGAGTGCATCATCATTTGGCTTTCTTATTGATCTAGAGAGTCAATGCCATATTAGTCATTAATATCAGTGCCCGTAGTGTGGGTGGTTCAAAAATACTAGATTTTTAGACAATTTTAGCCTATTTTTATATTTTAGATATTATTTGCTATAAATATCCAAAAGCTATAGAAAATTTCTAGAACAAGATGACATGTAAAAATAGCAAGTGGCTTTCAGCCATTTTTGGGGGATTTTATGCAAAAAGAAGGATTGGCGAAATAGCATGACGTGCGATTGAAGTTTACAGGCAGCAAACAACACTCAGAAGAACTAGGCGATGAAGAAGGAGTGATCTAGGAGTATTTTTATCAGGTGTCTTAGTATTTTACCCCCCTTTTGGATCCAATGAAAGCATCATATTGGCGGTCTGAGTAGCAGAGAGGAAGCTATTTTTTAATGCACATTTTTGGTCTACAAGAGATTTATCTTCTTAGGATGCAGAAATAAATTGATAGGCTTCACCTCTAGGAGTATTTTTCTATATCTTCTATTTCTTTAAACCCCTTCTCTCCCATCTACTCCTCTCTATGAATCTCCCTTCACTCTACTATCTCTTACCCTCATGGTAGACTTTCAACCCCAAACGCTCTACCAGTTGTTGGTGAACTCGACATGAAAGTTAGCCAGCAGAGGTGTGTAAGGATGGGGGATTTTGCAGGTTCAAGTGGTGGTGATGATTTACAAAAGATGATTGCTTTGTTGCAGCAATAACAATAGCAACAATTGTTGTTACAACAATAGATGCAAACTCGACCTGAAGTAGAAAAAATTGATTCCTTAGTTGTGAATGCATAGGCAGTGGGACACAAATTGAAGTAGTTTAAGGGTCAAAATGTTTCGGCCTTCATCCGACTGTATGAAGAAAAGATGTTGTTTCATGGGGTACCGTAGTATGCATGGAGTTGGTATTTCTCTTGTTTGGCCTTGCATGCATTGCATGATCGGATTGATGAGTTACATAGAAGAGATGCTAATTGGGTAGCTTTTAAGAAAGCTTTGAGAGAAAAGTTTTTCTTGTAAGATGTAAGATTGGTAACTAAAAAAACATTTACAGATTGGATTGAAAAGCCCAATAAAGGGTTGGCTCTGCTATAGCTTTGCTTCGTGAATTTGAAATTCGGTATGCGTAGTTGGATGCCAATGAGAAGCAATAATTGGAGAGTCAAAAAATTAATTTGTTTTAGAAGGTTGGAGATTTTGTCTGTAGGGGAAGCTGACTGATCGTTTAGAAGATGTCTCTTCTAAAATGGGGATAAAATAAGATTGGGCTAATGTAACTGAGGCAGTGCATATGTTGGTAAAGAGAGAGTAGATGAAATTAAGATGGGATATAGGAACCACACCTACCAATGACTTGAAGGGGGATGAAATTGCAGCCAAGGAACTTGTGACTATGGTAGAACAAGCAACAATACCTGTTGGTTCGGGTCTTAAAGGTGATGATATGGATGATTAATCAAAGGCATGCGTGATTTGAGGCTGAATTTGATAGAAATCTATGCAAAGGTCAAAAAGTTGGATATTAAGGTAGAAGAGAAGGGTTGAGCAACAGTCCAAAGACTGTACAAAGAAGGATACAAGAGGAGATGCATTTGATGTGACAGTTTACATCATGAAAAGCGAGACTGTACAACCTATCGTGAAGCAGAAGTGAAAAGGTTAGTCTTTTGGAAAGATGGAAAAATACATGCAATAGAAACTGGTCTTCCAATAGAGCCAAATTTTGGAAATGGTGGCATGCAAAAGTGGTTGGAAGAGATGGTAGCAAGGACAATATTTTTTGCCATAGATGCAGCCACATATGAGTTGAGAATTGAAAGGACCAAAGAAGCTTGAAAAGGAGGCATGATTGAAGCAAAATCTTGTGTTTGGATGCAAGCATTAGATTGCATGGAAAAAGGAAAAACAACAAAGTCTGAATTGACTAATGCAAGTCAGAGTATACGAGGGAGAATAGGATGGAATGCACCAGTGGATTCATTTTCAGCCTATGCTTATTTGGTTGAGGTTCATAATCAAGAAGCTCTTGTGGAAGAAAAGAGAAGAAGAGACGAGGACACTGCTAGTTCTTCCACTTCAAGCCCATCTAAATGCATAACACGAAGTAAAATGGAGTAGTAGAAAGAGGCTGAAAAAGCCATGGAGAATGCATCTCAAGAGAAAAAATAAGAAGGGAAGAAAAGGGGCAAGCAGCCCAGTTATAGGTTACAATCGGATCTTGAGACTACCACAAACCTTAAAAAGGTCTTGGAAGATCACATACTTCACAGTAGAGTGGAATTCACACTTGGCAAAGTTCTTGGAATTGCAAAGCATGAATTTCATGATGCAATCATTGATATTCTGAAACAAAATAGATAGTTTGATGGCAAAGTTTTGCAAGAATTGATGCATGTTGAAACATAGAGAAACAACTTCAGAGGAAATATGATGATGCATGTAATGCTGATTTGGAGTAGGCTGATGTTGAAAATGGGTTAAATGGGAGTGTAGATAGCAAGCTTGTGGCTGATATTGGCATAGAGAGAAGGCTATGTATAATGGGGATGTCCATCAACAAGTACATGAAGAAGAAGATGCTCATTTTATTCTAGGCAGTCATTATTCACGAATGCATTGGACTCGTACTACAACAAAGACAATTGTTAAAGTGGGAGAAAGAGAGATGCTTTATGTAGCTCTCTTGGATCATGGTTCCAAAATCAATGTTATGGCACATAGCTTATATGAGAATGGAGGTTGGCTGATTGATGTAGATCCGAGATGGCGGATGTGGGCTGCAAACAATTTCATCTCAGGGGATCTTTGTGCGGCTTGTTTAAATGTACCCATGACTATTGGAGATGTTAGGGATGAATATCATTTTGTTGTGCAAGATTCATGTAGTTATCCAATGATTTTGGGGTAGCCCTATATTTTTGAATTGAGTCTAGAAACAAAAGCCTTGGATGATGGTTCTTCATATGCTCGGGTTTGGAGTAAAGACAATACAAAGGCGGTATAGTTTCTCACTATTTGTGTGAATTATCTTTGCAATCGAGATAGGCTACAGGATAATCCCATGCCACATAATGCATGAGATTTTAAGGGTTTTAAGAAAGTACTATTGTAAGTGGAGGTTATGGTAGTGCCTCTAGGAAGATATTTATGCCTCCAAGAAAGGGGGAAATTGTGTTTATGTCTGGATTGTAGGAATGGACATCATGTATTCTTGGCAGTTTTAAGAATATTTTAGCCATGTGCAGGGATAAAAAGAAATATGTAGGATGGGCTAAAAAAGAGCTGAAGACATATGGTTTGATAGCTACAAATGAAGGTATTTTAGGGCTGTTTTGAGGGCTGGTTGATGTTGATACAATGGTTTAAATTTCTATAGCAATTAATGCTAAAAATAGGGCAGAAAAAGAGGTTATTTATATTGACACTTTAGAGATGTATGAAGTCATTCAAGAGTGTGCTGAGCATGAATGTTATGGGTTGCAATATGGGCTGCGAAACATGGCTAAAGCAAGGGTGGATACAAAGCACAAAATAGTTGCAAAGAAGGTTAAGCCTGTGGCTTTGCCTTTACCACCTAAAAGTGATGGGTTGGTTGAAAAAGTGACTGAACAGCCTAGTTTACGGGATCCACATGGAGTATGACATAAAGTTACTGTTGAAACTTTACAAAAGATGAAAATTGGTGACACAAGCTTCCTTTTGCATGTAGAAAGAGCTTGTTTCTTGTAGATGTATGCAAGGCATGGGAAAGCCTTTGCGTTTTAGCTAGATGAAATTGGATCTTTTGATCCGAGCATAGTTGCACGTATGGTGATCTTTACAGTACCTCATGTGCCATGGAACCTAAAGCCTATTCCAATGCCTTGGGTATATTTTCCTAAGCTACTTGAGCTTTTGAATGAGAAAATCAGAATGTGGATTTTGGAGCCTTATTCAGCTCCATATTTGAATCAATGGTTATTGTTCCAAAGAAGAATGATGCTTTGAGGTTTATATAGGATTTAAAACCAGTTAATAAAGTCACCATAAGGAATGTTGGATCATGCCCGATATTGGATGAATTTGCAAAAGCATTTGCAAGCAAGGAAATTTACCCTATGGGGAATTTATATTCAAGATATGATCAGTTCCAGATTGCATTAGAAAGTTGAGATATCACTACCATGAAGACACCACTTGGATTGGTTAGGATGTGTATGCTTCCACAGGGAGCAACAAATCAGTGGCGCATATGATGAATGCTATGCATAAAGTATCAAGATTGTGGGAGAGAAGGAAGGAGTCTCACTTGTAGCTTTCTTGCTTGCACAATGGGGGAATACACACAAAGATGGAGGCTGAAAACAATTTTCCTCTTCTTAGTTGTGTAAGCCAAAAAGAACTCAAGTACATAGAAATAGAAGAACCCTATATATGGGTCTCAAACCAAACTCAACTAACTAAGGTGGTATACTAACTGAGCCACGAACTAGAGTAGATAAGGACAGCTGTCATCTAGCTATTATTCATGGGCGGTGTACCAACCGCATCTGCAACTGGCAAGTCGGTGACATAAATGCACAACGGTCACCCTGGCATATCACGAGTGGAGCTCGATATCTCAACGTAAAGTTTTGAGGGAGTATATGCCTCAATTGACCTTACCCTTTCTTGATGATGTGTCGATAAAAGAGTGTGATATCCATGAGAAGAATGAAGAGCTAAATGAGTAGAGATGTGGAAGGTTTGTGGATGATCATATTGTTGATTGTGACAGGATTTTGAGCCATCTTAAAGAAGTGCATTTGACTCTATCAGGAGAAAAGTCAAAATTTGGAGGGGAGAAAGTATTAGTTGTTGGGCACATGTGTGGACCATATGGAAGAAAGGCCTCACCAGTAAAGATTGATGCCATAAGCAGGATGCGGGAGACATGTTTGAATGTATCCGAGAGGTAAGAAGATTTTTGGGTGCATGTGTCTTTTACTTGATATGGATTCTGCATTTTGCTCATGTGGCTGAAAGTTTATATCAACTCTTGAGAAAAGTGAAAAAGTTTTGGTGGGGTAAACAACATACAAAGGCAGTTCAAAAGTTAAAGAGCTTATTGATTTCAACCCTATCACTAAAGAGAGAAAATTATGAGAATGGGGAGCCTATTATTCTCACCGCAGAGATACAAGCCCAATTGGCATTGGTTGGATAGTGGGTTAGGATGATGCCGATGGGAATATGTATGCCATTTGGTTTGGATCAAAGGTCCTCAATGAACAGTAACAACAATATTCTCCATTCAAAAGAGAGCTTTGGGGTGTAATGATAGCCCTTAAGTGTGATAGGGAGTATTTTATGGGAGCTCATGTAGTGGTAGAGACTGATTGACTACCTCTATTGGGCATGATAGTAAATTGCTCAACTCCTGATATTGCCATGTTACGGTGGATTGCATATATAAATTCAATTAACCTTGATTTTCAGCATATTGGAAGTAGAGAAAACACCATGGCTGACACGCTTTCACGAGCAAGGTTTGAAGATGAAGAGGAGCTGATGGAAGATGAAGAGGACAATGTGATAGGTGCTAAAAAGGACTTTATGACAGCATGGAATGAGTATGCAGTTGCTGCTGTTACTGCAATAGATACAAATGTTGTAACAGGGATTTCGGTAGTAAGAAAAGAGCTTACGGCCATGAAGAAGAGATATGCAGTAGAGAGAAAGCATCATCAATGCTATGCTTCAATGAGAACACAATTTTTGGAAGAGTTGTATGAGAACGATTGGCTAAAAATAGGCCAATATCTTAGCCTCATGAGATAAAGAAGGCTGAGTGGTCTGAAGCTAGATTCAAAAGGATTAAAAGAAAAGCTTATGGGTTTTTCTTGAAAGATGGATATTTATGGAAGTATGCAAAGAAAAAGAGAGGAGCTCCAATACGTGTATTGGGAGATAGGGCTTCTCAACAATAGGTGATGCAAGAGTTTCATGAAAGTTTATGGGCTAGACATAGAGGAGTTTTGGGCACATTTTTTAAGATTAAAGAGAAGTATTGATGGAAGGACATGTATAAAGATGTGGAGCATTATGTGGAATCATGTAGTGACTGTCAGATGTATTTCATGGTAAAGCATAGAGATGGGTTGCAATCAACCTATCCATTGTCTATGCATTACAAATGGGTAGTTGATTTGGTTACTATGCCTACAGGTTTATGGAATATGAGATACCTTGTTCTTGCATGAGAAGACTTGACAAATCAAGTGGAAGGTCGAGATCTTAGTACATAGACTGCTCAAGCAGTTTGTAGGTTCTTATTGGAAGAAGTCTTTTACAGGTATAGTTGTGTTGGTAAAGTGGTTGCAGATAGAGGAGAATTGGATGCGGATGAGGCTCGTGACTTCTTTTCACGATTGGGTATTAGGTTGGCTTTAACTTTAGCCTACAATCCTGAAACAAATGGCAAAAGTGAAAGAGGTCATCAGCCTATCATTAAGGCATTAGCAAAGTCATGCAAGGGCAGGATGAAAGAGTGGCCAAGAATGTTACCCTTTGCTTTGTGGGATGATAGTACCACTCATATTGTAGTTACAGGGTATATGCCTACTGAATTAATGTATGGACAATGGCCAATCATGCCTATTGAGGAGACTATTGCTACTTGGAGTGTTCTACATGGGAAGAGGGTTTGAATAGAGAAGAGCTGCTAGTTCTACGCATTGGACAGTTAGAAAGAAGGCATGAAGACATTGAGACAACCATGAAAAAGATGGAGACTGCAAGGATCAAGAAAAAGAAGAGGTTTGAAAAGCGACATAGACTTCAACCACGAGCTATACAGGAAGGGGAATGGGTGCTAGTTTATGACAACAACTTGGAAAATTAGCATAGTGTCGATCAGAAGATGGCAAAGTAGTGTTTTGGTCCATATGTGGTAAGTTTTGTTTTTGACAATGCTAGCTATGCATTAAATGAGATGGATGGGACTGTTGAGATATCGAGCTCCACTCGTGATATGCCAGGGTGATCGTTGTGCATTTATGTCACCGACTTGTTAGCTGCAGATGCGGTTGGTACACTGCCCATGAATAATAGCTAGATGACAGCTATTCTTATCTACTCTAGTTCGTGGCTCAGTTAGTATGCCACCTTAGTTGAGTTTGGTTTGAGACCCATATATAGGGTTCTTCTATTTCTTTGTACTAGAGTTCTTTTGGCTTACACAACTAAGAAGAGAAAAACTGTTTTAGCCTCCACCTTTGTGTTTATTCCCCATTGTGTAAGTGAGAAAGCTACAAGTGAGACTCCTTCCTTCTCTCCCACAATCTTGACATGGTATCAGAGCCTGGTTCATGGTAAGAAGCTCAAGAAAGCAAACCGAGTTTACGGCATTCTGGTAAGAGGACCAGTGCTGCTTTCATTTTTCGAGTTTGGGAGCAAGTCTCTATAGGTAGCACAGCTAGAAAGTGCAAGAGTGCATTGTCTCAGATTGAGACGACCTTCACGGTGTAGCAAGAGGGCAGTATATGCTGCGGGAAAGGGATTTAGCCCTAGGTTGCCCTGTTTTTTTGATTCGAGGCCATTTCGGGGCTTGTTTTGGAGGCGGAAGTTTTCCACGCGCACTTAGGAAAAGGCCCTGTTTTTTGCTGTGCGACCAGTGTTCTATAAGTCGCTAAAACGTTACCATAGAAATTGCATCGTATGCCTGTGCACAGAGACGTTGGGAGTTACAGAATCATCCTTGTTGCCTGTTGATGCAAAATCGTCACTACGAAGTGACTGTATGGTCAAATACCACTTTCGTCAGTTTTGCAGATTTGCCCTTGTGAGGCTGAAGCTGTGTTTTTTGCAGTGACAGAATTTTTTGCAGTGTTCTGTAATGACGTCTGATTCGCTTTCACAGATTGTCATTGAAAAGCTTGACAAGAACAACTTCCAAGCATGGAAATTTAGAATGACGAATTTCCTTATGGAAAAAGGATATTGGGAATTCGTTGCAGGAAATGAAGAAGAACCAGTTCCTCCTGATGTTCCCAATCAACAACAAATGCAGGCATTTAAAGGATGGCATGAGAGAGCTAGAAAAGTTATGTACTGGTTGTCTATTAGTATTTCAAACTCTATGATTGTGCATATTCAGGATGCAAGTACGCCAAAAGAGGCATGGGATACTTTGTCAAAAATGTATAGCACAAATACGCAAGCCAGGAAAATGCAGCTCAAGCAAGAGTTGCACAATGTGCAAAGAGAAAGTATGAGCATCAATGACTACCACATGAAGGTGAAGAAGATTGCAGATGCACTTTCTTCCATTGGGTCGCCAGTGGAAGATGATGATTTAGTTTCTGTGACCTTGAATGGTCTAGGAAAGGATTATGCACAGTTTCGAACATTGATTTCCGTCCGTGAAAGATTTCTTGATTTTGAGGAGTTGATTGCTCTTCTAATTTCTGAGGAGCAGAGAAATGGTGGTGCATCTTCTTCACGAGGAACTTCAAAAGAAACCATCTTCTCCTCAAATGCTGGAAGAGGTAGAGGCAGAGGTAGAGGAGGCCAATTTGGAGGCCGTGGTAGAAATCAGAATATGCAACAAACTCAAGAAAACCAGTCCTATGGAGGAGGACGTGGTAACTCTAGAGGCAAGGGGAGCCAAAGAGGTTGCGGTGGATGGGAAAGAGGCCAAAATGCAAATAGCAATGTTGAATGCTACTACTGTGGTAAAATGGGTCATATGGCTAAAGACTGCTATAAAAAGCAGAATGACATCATGAATGGAAAATTGCAACAAGGGAATTATGCATCTTCTAGTAGATAGGGTGATGACATAAATGAGCATTTGTTTATGGTGCAACACATGACCAATTCTGTGACAAGTGCAAAAAAAAGCAACGATGTGTGGTATGTTGACTCAGGTGCATCAAACCACATGACATGTCATGCATAATGGATGCAGGATGCAAGGAAAATGGAAAAACTAGGATTTGTGGAGACTGGTGATGATACTGCACATCCTATTGTGCAGATTGGAAAAATTCCTTTGTATATACAAGATGGGAAAAAGAAATACATGTCCAATATATTTCATATCCCGAATATCACCAAGAACCTGGTTTTTGTTGGTCAAATGGTTGAGCAGGGCTTGTAGGTCAGATTTAATTCTCATGGATGCTTTGTTGAGGATATGAAAAATAAAGGTCGCTTGATAGCAAAAGGAAGGAAGAAGGGCAGAATGTTTACATTGGATGCAGACATGCCTGATTTGAGTGCATCAATGCTTGCACATGGGACCGGTGTAGTTGCAGATATTGATATATGGCATAAACGCATTGGTCATGTTAATGTACAACGACTTAAATCAATGCAGGCCCAAAATATTGTTGCAGGATTGCCTAAATTCAAGATTGCACAAATGCATAAGGTATGTGAAGCCTGCCAATTTGGAAAACAGGCAAGGAAACCATTTCCTAGACATGTTCAAGAGAGTAAGAAGCCATTGGAATTAATCCACTCTGATGTGTGGACTACTAAAGCTGTATCTCTTGGAGGCTGTCATTATTTTGTCACTTTTATTGATGACTATAGCAAAAAAGTTTGGGTGTATTTTATGAAAAAGAAAAGTGAAGTTTTTGGGCATTTCAAAACTCTTAAAGCTATGGTTGAAAAAGAAACAGGCCTGCAAATAAAATGCCTAAGGTCAGATGGAGGGGGAGAGTATCTCTCAAATGAGTTTGCAAGGTTCCTGCAAGAGTATGGCATAAAGCAACAATATTCATGCAGTCATACCCCACAACAAAATGGAATTGCAGAAAGTAAAAAGAGGCATATTGGAGAAGTATCTCGTGCCATGCTCAACGAAAAATACTTGTCAGATTTTTACTGGGCTGAAGCAGTTGCTACAATAGTCTACATAATGAACAGGACTCCCACTGCAGCAATACATGGGATGACTCCAGAGGAGAGGTATACTGGTAGAAAACCATATATTTCTCATTTGAAGATTTTTGGTTGCATTGCCTATGTTCATGTGCTAGATGAGTTGAGATCCAAGTTGGATCCAAAAGGTGAGAAGTGCATCTTTATTGGTTACTCTCTGCAGAGCAGAAAGGGTATAGATGCTATAACCCTTCTACTCATAAGTTTACAGTGAGCAGAGATGTTTTTTTTGATGAGATGAGTAGCTAGTATAAACCAGTAAATGTAATTGATGATGTAGATGCACAAAATGGTAATGCTGCACAGAATTCATAGCAGCAGTCACAAAATATTAGTGGACCTAGAGTGTTCTCTAGGAGTGGTTCACATTATTCACCATAGACAGACAGATTGAGATCAGGAGAATCTCCTAAAAACAATGCAGATAGTGGTATGCAGGTTTCACGAAAAGGAAAAGAGAAGGTAGATCAGCCCATGTTTGATGTGAATGTAGGTCACTCTTATGTGGATGGTGAATCCAATGGCTCAGAGCAGAGCATTGATGATGAGTTGGGTATTCCTTCTATTGTTATACCTGGAGTAAGGAAGACCAGGGATGTTTTGAGAGCATCTGGGAGTGAACCTACTTTGTGCAGGTCTACCAGAGCTAGGTATCCTATGGATAGGCTGAAATATGATGGATTTACAGCCATTCACTATGCCTATATGGTCAAAGTGATACTGGAACCAGAACTCACTTCTTTTGAGCAAGCCATGGGAAAAGAAAAATGGGAGAAAGCCATGGATAAAGTGCCTTGGAAGCAAATGCTACATGGGAATTGGTACCTTTGCCTAAAGATAAGAATGCAATTGGTTGTAAGTGGGTTTATAAGGTGAAACAGAATGCAGATGGTTCTGTGAATAGATACAAGGCAAGATTAGTAGTCAAGGGGTATGCACAAACATATGGCATTGATTATGAAGAAAAATTCAGTCCGATTGCAAGGATGGCAACCATAAGAGCAGTCATTGCTATGGCTGCATCAAGGGGATGGTATTTACATCATATGGATGTAAAGAATGCCTTCTTGCATGGTGATTTGCAAGAAGAGGTCTATATGGAGTAGCCACCAGGTTATGTGCATGCTGTTCATCCTGAGTTTGTTTGCAGGTTGAAGAAAGCATTGTATGGCTTGAATGAAGCACCTAGAGCATGGTCTGACAAGATAGGACAGTATCTTGTCACTATTGGCTTTCAGATTTCCAAGGCAAATTTCTCACTTTATGTGAGAAAAACAGAGAAAGGTATTATGCTACTTGTCATTTATGTTGATGATTTGATTATGACAGGTGATAGTGATGAAGATATCCTTCATGTGAAAATGCTATTGAAGCAGAAGTTTGAGATAAAGGATTTGGGAGAGCTGCATTATTTCTTGGGCATTGAGGTGATTAGATCACCAAGTTGGATATGGCTCTTACAGAGGCAGTATGGATTGGATATGTTGTCCAAATATGGGATGACAGGATGTAAGCCTATTTCAGTTCCTTTGGAGCAGAATGTGAAGCTGAATGCAGATGTAGGTGAGCTTCTGGAAGACCCTACTATGTACAGACGCATAGTAGGAAGTTTGATTTATATGACTATTACCAGGCCAGATTTGAGCTATGCTTTTGGATTGGTAAGTCATTTTATGCAGGCTCCAAGGAAACCGCATTTGGATGCGGTTAGACGCATACTTAGGTATGTGAAGTCCACATTGCAGTATGGGCTATTTTATGAGATTGGGGTTCAGATACAGTTGCATGGATACAGTGATACTGATTGGGCTAGTAGCATTTCTGATAGATGATCTACTAGTGGATATGTGTTCTCTTTTGGGAGTGCTGCAGTCACTTGGAGCAGCAAGAAACAGCTTATAGTTGCCTTGTTGAGCACAGAGGCTAAGTACAGGGGTGCAGCAATGGCTGCATGTGAGGTAGCTTGGTTGCATAAGCTACTTTATGATATGCATCAGCCTACAGATGGGCCAGTTGTCATTTATTGTGACAACATGAGTAGTATACACTTGGTTAATAACCCAGTCTATCATGCTAGAACAAAGCACATTGAGGTGCACTATCACTATGTGTGGGAGACGGTTTTACTAGGTCTTATTAATCTAGTTTATGTCAGCACAGAGGATCAGGTAGCTGACATATTCACGAAGGCATTGGGCGCAGAGAAGCTGCGCAAGTTTAAAGACCTGCTTGGTGTGCAGGAATTGGGATTGAGCTCGAGGGGGAGTGTTGAGATATCGAGCTCCACTCGTGATATGCCGGGGTGACCGTTGTGCATTTATGTCACCGACTTGTTAGCTGCAGTTGCGGTTGGTACACCGCCCATGAATAATAGCTAGATGACAGCTATCCTTATCTACTCTAGTTCGTGGCTCAGTTAGTATGCCACCTTAGTTAGTTGAGTTTGGTTTGAGACCCATATATAGGGTTCTTCTATTTCTTTGTACTAGAGTTCTTTTGGCTTACATAACTAAGAAGAGAAAAACCGTTTTCAGCCTCCACCTTTGTGTGTATTCCCCATTGTGTAAGTGAGAAAGCTACAAGTGAGACTCCTTCCTTCTCTCCCACAATCTTGACAGGGGCAACTCTAAGGATTCCAGTGATGATAGGAAAACATATCGAGCTCTTTATACATAGGGAGTCTTCAGCATATGAGTTGAAGGAGTTGGATATTGAGCATGAACATGAGAATATGAAAGAAGAAGAGGTAGAAGATGAAGACATTGACATGGTAGAGGATACTTCTTCTGACACTGTAGATCCATAAGATTGTGGCACATGTCGGAGGATGTGTAGGTTAAGCGGGGGTGGATGTTGTGGCTCTACACGGACACACTGTGAAAAACTCTAGAGTGCATCATCATTCAGCTTTCTTATTGATGTAGAGAGCCAATGACATATTAGTCATTAGTGTCAGTATTCGTAGTGTGGATGGCTCAAAAACACTAGATTTTTGGACAAGTTTAGCCTCTTTTTTATATTTTAGATATTATTTCTTGTAAATATCCAAAAGCTGTAGATAACTTCTAGAATAGGATGATATGTAAGAAAATCAAGTGGCTTTCAACCATTTTTGGGGGATTTTATGGATTGGTGAAATTACACGATGCACGATCGCAGTTTACAGGCAACAAACAACACTCCGAACTGGGAGAAGAAGAAGGAGTGATCTGGGAGTATTCTTATTGGGTGTCATGGTATTTCAAAGCAAACGAAAGCATTAGATTGGCGGTCTGAGCAGCAGATAGGAAGCTATTGTTTTATGCAAGTTTTTGGTCTACAAGATATTTATCTTCTCAGGATGCAAAAATAAATTGATATGCTTCACCTCTATAAGTATTCTTCTACATCTTCTATTTCTTTAAACCCCTTTTCTTTCGTCTACTCCTCTCCTTAAATATCCCCTCACCCTACTGTTTCTTACTCCTATGGTAGACTTTCGACCCCAAATGCTCCGACAACATGCATGTCGTGTAGTAAGTCATGGAGTATGTTATAAATAAACAATATCTGCCATAATAAAATTCAATAAAATATTGTGATAAACACAATTCCATAACAATCACCTATGAGTATTTTCCCGTGTGAAGGTCATATATGGACAATGCCAGAAGGAGACATGTGGCGAGAAGCACCACTATCTATGATTCACTCATGAGGCTATGGGGCCCGCATCATTACATAAAAAACTATCAATGTCGAATCCTCATCACCTCCAAATGAAGGAAGGCCATTGATGAAGGAGTAGTCAACACACCACTTTTGAGTTCTTCAAAGTTTTTATCTTAGTGTTGAGTCTTGTTTTTCTGTAGACTCCTCATCTTTGTCCTTGGTCTTTTCATCATTCTTCTTATTATTGTCCTTCTCTTCTTTTAAGAAGATTTACCTATCAAAGCCTTCATCTTTGGAGCATTCTAAACTTTGAGTTGTTTCTCTTGGCCCAAGGCCATTATAACAACTTCTCCCACTTAAGGATCCATGTTTGCCTTGAAGAAATCAAGATAGAATGAAATGCACTGAATCGGGGTGATAATTTTGAGAGAAGAGTTATCACCATGTACTTTGAGGTAACTACCTTCCCTATGTTTTGGACTTGCACCTATAATTGCTAAGACTTATTGACATGCTCCCACATGAAAGCAGACTTGTTGGGATTCAATGTTTGCACCTGTACCTGTAGAGATACCTACTTTATCACAACCATTTCATTGTACAACTAATCAAACTCTAACCATAACTCCTAAGCAATAGTGAAATGCTTAGTGTGGGCTACCATGGCCAATGTTTGTGAGATAAATAAAAATAAGTGAAGGAGGCCATTTAGCTTGTCCGAGTGTGCTTGAAATCAACTTTCTCATCTATAGAAAGGTTGGATATATCACAGGCTGAAGGATAATCTATGGCCTCAATCATGATCTCCACCAAATCATAGAACTCCAAGATATCAAGAAACATCACCTACCAAATGTGTTAGTTCTCCCCATTGAGTCTTTGATCTTGTGGAAGAGCCAATAACATTTGAATCTTATGGTTCATAATAGCCTAAAATTCCATGTTGACCTTAGAAGACAACTTGACCTAAAAAGCTTGAACAAAAACAAGAAAAACACCCTCTAACTCCAAAAGTACAGCCTGTTAGGGCTTGCTCCAATTGTCTTGCATCATCTTTAACTATTTGAGGTGATGAAAATGACAAATTTGCATTGAAAGTTTGAAAATGTAGCCCTTCTCCTTCACAAACAGTAATAACTTGCAAAAAATAAGGAACTTTTCTCGTTTTGTGCTTCTCCACTCATCTCGGCCTTATCTTAATGCGCAACCCTCCTGCTTGCCCACAAATGCTAAAAATGTAGCTTTGATGTTGCAATGAAATCTCCTCTTTAGGTTTCTCTATGATCAATCAACCCTTCAATGCTACTTTGATACCAAGTCAGAGTGTGGTGAATGTACAAGTGTGCGAGTAGATTGAAAGACCATAGGAACATAGAGAGAATAGAGAAATATAAGGAGACAGTAGAACATAGAAATCTACAATGAAGAATGCTAAATAAAAGAAGCAGATATGTACATGGGCATTGTGTGCATATGTTCATTAGCCATAGAGATGCATATACATTGATATGAGAGTTTGGCATGTGTGTCAAATATTGATATTTGTAGTCACATTTGCAAACTTTAACTTTAACTCAGTGAGTAGTGGT
Source organism: Lygodium microphyllum (assembly GCF_053477565.2). Taxonomy (NCBI): domain Eukaryota; kingdom Viridiplantae; phylum Streptophyta; class Polypodiopsida; order Schizaeales; family Lygodiaceae; genus Lygodium; species Lygodium microphyllum. The sequence continues at coordinate 68,351,587 of NC_141156.1, read as the reverse complement.
ATGATGAGAATTATGTAGAGAGGATATGCATACCAATAGTAATGTGTAAACTTTATTTGTCAAGCATTTTATAGACATGTAATATATTGTGCATTGCCAGAGATGTGTTGGTGATATTGCTACATATATTGCACATTGGTAGGTAGGGCTTGACATGCAAGGAGATCGATGATGGTATGCATATATACATGATACTCTTTGACAATGCACTGGAGGTGACTATCAAGAGATTTGTTGCCTTAATGTTACCCCAACATTTAGGAGAGGGCACCTTGAGAGACCACACCACAGCTATGAGATAGGTTTTTAAAAAGAAAAATTACATTGAAAATGGTATTTACAATATACCATACTCACTTTTCTTGATTCTTATATGTGGTAGGATGTTTCTTCCATTGACTTATGCCCAGTTGGGTTTGGGTCATGTCTCTCAAGCAAAGGGACCGAGGTGTGGATAAACCAAACCATATTGGACTTTGTAAACTAAATTAAAAATTAGATTTCTAGATGCTCTTAACATTGCTTCTTCTCTTGTCTGTGGTGAGCCTCTAGTTTGCAAGTAGAGGAGTGAGACTTTCAAGTCTTCAGTAGCATGAGTTGCTGTGGAGGTTGTCCCAAGAGTAGGAGCCTTTACCTCTACGTTAGGAGTATGAGTCTTTGTCCCCTAAGGTAAATTTTTTTTTGGCTTTTTTTTTACAAGTTATACCACTTGCATGGGGACATACGATGCCACATGTGATATTGACGAGGATGACAACATCATCACACTCAAAGGATGCTTGAATTTTTTTTGACGAATGTGCAACATTGTGGATCTTTATTTGCCATATGTTCATTTGGCAAAGTTTTTTAAATATAACATGTATTTGACACTTATGCCAAGTTTGTTTATATCATTGCAATGAAAAATAGATATTAGGACAACATATTGAAGAAGTTTGTCCTCATGTGGTTGGAGCAGGAGTTCAGGATGGGTTGGAGCCAAAAGCGTGTTGAGTGACATTTCTCTCTTGTTATGGTATGCTCACATTCATTAATTTGGGCTTTATATTTCATCATGAATCCTACATACATCCTTTGTTTTCATAGAAGTGGTGCAACTAACACATTCAAGGCAAGTAATATAGTTATGATGTGGTCTTCTTCTTTATGAATACTTTTATTCTTGATTTATTCACTCATGATCCTCATTTTGAGCACTCCCCTTTGTTAGCTTTTGTGTCCTAGCCCTATGCTTCATTGATCTACCTCTACATACATAACCCAAAACATGACTCAAAGCAACTCCTTATTTGTCTTCAGATTAGCCCACTTGATCAACCCTACCTTCTCTTATTGAAGAATGGTAGAGTATGCCTCTCATCTTAACCAGACCTATCTTTATGGATAGTCTTGTACTTGATTAATTTCAGTCTTACTTTCAAATAACAAACATATCAAAAAATAGCATTGTAGAAACATAAAACAATCCAACCTTATTGAGCTAAAAATGCATTTAATCTCAGAACACAATAAATTAGTGAATTAGGCCTCTTTATTAAAAAGAAATGAAATCTTAGAGAGTTTCTATGTACCATGAGAAAATCAAAAATTTGGAGGATCCTTGCACATCTAAAAGTAGACAGGCTGCCCACAATTAGGCCCATCCTTGTGTGGAGGTTTCTCACTCCACATTGTAGATTTTAGCCAACCACCATTAGCCACCTATCTTTTGCTATTTAGTTCTTGCCCACTATACCACAATCTCCTTCTTTACCTAATTTGATGCCATGTGTTAGTTGCCACCCTACTACCATGGATATCTCCTACAGTTGTGTTTGTAGTTTTGTTATTGTTGCTAGATGTTTCTCCTCCATAAGCACTTGCTTGTCCTTGGGTGATTAGTTTCTAGCCTTTCTCTGGTGGTACAATGCTATGTCTACCAACTTCTTGCCTTGAGATTACTGTGTTTTGATGATCAGCATATGGTCCTTTATTATCTAGAACTCTCTTAGCTTTGATTGGTGGTTTATGAGACTTGGGATCCATCTCTGAGGGACGCTACACTTTGATAATATTCAGCTCTACCCTGAGCATTTTGTACACTCTTATATTGATTTACAACATTGATTCATTCACTGTAGAGTTCTCTCTCTCTCTCTCTCTCTCTCTCTCTCTCTCTCTCTCTCTCTCTCTCTCTCTCTCTCTCTCTCTCTCTCTCTCTCTCTCTCGACCTAAAATGGGCCTGACACTAGCTCTAACACACTAGCCGGACCTCTACTACTCACCTAAAAACCACCCCACATAGCCTCGTAGCCAGGAGCATTCAAAAACTTTGCGTTTGTACAATTTCTTAGTCTAACGAATAATTCTTTCCCCACTCCTCAAAGAAAGTCCCTAAACATGTTGGTGTTATACACCACATAGCACACACAAAGGGAGAACCCCTTGGTTGATCATTGCAGCTCCACTATGACTCTTCTACACCTCGGGGATTGGTCCCAAGATGCGTCGTAACTATAAAACACATTCAAAACCAAGTCCACTCTTTCAATTAAAAGATCCATGAGATGATAGATAAACCTCACCAAATAACCTCCAAGGAATTGAATATCTAGTCCTACGGGCTTGGGATACCTCACACTCTCAATGTTGGTAATCACTCATACAAACATGTGATATGCATCCAAGATATGATACCATATGGTGCATCAATGTAAGTGTGTATATGACCATCATGCTCAAACACATCTATCCATTGAAAATCAGCAACGTGAAAGTGCAAAGACAATTCTTTTCATGATTTTTTTTCCTACGATAGTGCCTCATTGCTTAGGACTAGTACCGAGCTTTCTCATGCTACTAGTCCCTTTAAGTTTTAAACAACCACGACCTCTATATGCTATGCATCATGAAACATCATAATTTAACATACTTTATCTACTCAACAACCCCCTACTCCCTATTATTTAAAATTTTGCATACGTTGATAGGTGTAATGTGTGGTTTTTAAATGTATTTTTCTTTATTGAAAGTAATAAAAAATCACTCTAACAAAGAGATAGGGCATAAATGAGGCTAAACCTCATGCTTCAGCTCTATCATATGTTCACAAACATAAATCTTATTTTTTCTTATTTTTATGATGCGAAAAACCTAAATTTCTAAATTTTTCTTATTTTTCTATTTATTTATGGAAAATTACTGATAATTATTGATTTTACAATTTGGATTAAATGAACTTATGGGAAATGATTTTCTTAGCATGTTTTAATCCATAGGAATGACAAATGCACACCAAAAACTGAAAAATCACATATTTCCCCTTAAACCGCCTAGTCTCGGGTTTTGCATGTTTAGCATAAAATAATTATATGACTAATTTTTTATGATTCCTTCAACATGATGATAAAATAGAGTATGAGCAATCAAATACAATCATTGCTAACCATTTCAAACAACAATTGATCATTAAATGATAAAATCTACATTTTTTCCATAAAATCTCTCATTATGACGCAAGTTTTTCAAACTTGGAGGCCCGTTGATGCTCTTCCACGGCCGCTAATGATTTGTACAACCTTGATTCTGTAACAAGTGGGATATACGCTGACTAGGGTTTAGACACCCCGTCACACTGACCGGGGTATTTAAGGTGTAAGAGCCCAAGATTAGGGCAACCAATTATTATCAAGATCATACTCTTCACCTTCATCTCCAGCTTCCATGGCTTCCTCCTTCCTTCTCTCCTCCCTTCTCTCTTTCTCTCTCTTTCTCTCTCTTTCTCTCTCTTCTTCTAGTATTCTTCCTTATTCTTCTTGTTCTCTTTCTCTCTCCTCAGCTCTTCTTCTCTCTCCTCTAAGCTTCTTTCATTACAAGTGGTATCAAAGCTTCAATCTTTGGTCCTTGTCTTCTTTCCCCTTTCTCCCTTTTCAAATCCCAAAAACTCTAGTTACTTAGCTTACAGGTACAAGTATAACAAGAAGGACTGCTGTTAACTTCAGCTTTTTGGATCAAGCAGGAGCTATGGCTGGAGGCTCAGACATATTTGGAGGTAAAATGGTTAAAGTAGCAGGTCGTCACTTCTTTTCATGCAAATTTTAGGAGTCCCAAGGCAAGTTGGAGGTTCAACAATTTAGAGAAGGGAAAAAAAACCATATTAAATTTTTATTCCAGACTTCTCTCTCTTCCCCATCAAGTTGTTCCCTCAAGCTCCCATGGTGGACTGCCCCCAAATCCCTTCTTCCTGCTACAACCAGCCCTCAACCTCAACACTCAGCCCCCCCATAAGCTTCCTAGGGTCATTTCCCACCTGGCAAACACCATGGTGACTACCTTCAGCCCATCTGGGATAGTAGGCAACATCCCGCAACTACCTCCTCCAGCACCCTTGCCCTCCTCCTCCTCCTCGTGCTTTGCCACCTCCCCACCACTCTTGGGCATCGACTCAGCATACTCCTCTCTTTCCCCCTTGGCATTTTGACCCAGGAATCAACTCCCATGGTGGACAGCAGCTGGGACAGTTTGGAACAGCTTGGGGCAGCCATGGATTCTTCAAACTGAAGCCTTCTCTGACCCGGAGAGCCCAACCCACACAAGCCCTTTAGCCCATGAATGATTTCTTTTGCCCGGATGAAGATATTGAACTCAGCATGCATGGGAGCTTTGTGGACAGCCATGAAAGCTTCACTTGAAGCTTCCCATTATTGAAGCTCAAGATTGGGGACAAGCATGGGAGCCTTCTTCATCAGCAAGAGCATTTGAAAGCTGAAGTATTCTCCATGGAGGCCCAACCAAAAACCGGACTTGATCAATGGAGCAAGCGGCATCATGATGATTCATGCTTCAACGGTCTTCCCAAGTATTAAAGAGTTATGCCATTCTGATCTTAATCTCTCAATTTATCCACTTGCTGAGCAGTACTAACAAACATGCAATGTTTTTGGTCACAATCCTACATGACTCTCACAAAGATCCCATTGCAGAAAATTCTATCCTGAATCTTGGGGTAAACCCTATAGTGTCAAGATTGTGGGAGAGAAGGAAGGAGTCTCGCTTGAAGCTTTCTTGCTTGCACAATGGGGGAAGACACACAAGGGTGGAGGTTGAAAACAATTTTCCTCTTCTTAGTTGTGTAAGCCAAAAGAACTCAAGTACAAAGAAATAGAAGAACCCTCTATATGGGTCTCAAAACCAAACTCAACTAACTAAGGTGGCATACTAACTGAGCCACGAACTAGAGTAGATAAGGATAGCTATCATGTAGCTATTATTCATGGGCGGTGTACCAACCTCGTCTGCAACTGACAAGTCGGTGACATAAATACACAACGGTCACCCTGGCATATCACGAGTGGAGCTCGATATCTCAACACTCCCCCTCGAGCTCAATCCCAATTCCTGCACACCAAGCATGTCTCTGAACTTGCGCAACTTCTCTACGCCCAATGCCTTCGTGAATATGTCAGCTACCTGATCCTCTGTGCTGACATAAACTAGATCAATAAGACCTAGTAAAACCCTCTCTCGCACATAGTGATAATGCACCTCAATGTGCTTTGTTCTAGCATGATAGACTGGGTTATTTGCCAAGTGTATACTACTCATGTTGTCACAATAAATGACAACTGGTCCATCTGTAGACTGATGCATATCATAAAGTAGCTTATGCAACCAAGCTACCTCACATGCAGCCATTGCTGCACCCCTGTACTCAGCCTCTGTGCTCGACAAGGCAACTGTAGGCTGTTTCTTGCTGCTCCAAGTGACTGCAGCACTCCCAAAAGAGAACACATATCCACTGGTAGATCGTCTATCAGAAATACTACCAGCCCAATCAGCATCAGTGTATCCATGCAACTGTATCTGAACCCCAATCTCATAAAATAGTCCATACTGCAATGTGGACTTCACATACCTGAGTATGCGTCTAGCCGCATCCAAATGTGGTTTCCTTGGAGCCTGCATAAACTGACTTACCATATGGTCCAAGTCTTTGTGTCCCTTGTGGAAAAAGAACGGTTGGCAAGAAGATGGTACACTCTTGACCAATGTAACCTCATTGTACGTGACTACACAAATTAGTTCATGAACTTGACCATGTATGTGGAGAGCATTAGTGACGATGCTAAATTGCACAAGTACATTTATGGGTTGGAACCGAGTTTATCGGCCGATGGCATGGCTCAAAAACCTACCACACTGCTTGATGCAATCGAATTGGTTGAGAGATATGCAAGAAAGTATCGTAAGAATGAGCATTTTCAACAAGGTGTTGGACCTCCCCACATTCCTTCACGATTAGCCCCATACGGAGGTGGTTTTCGAGGCACCTCTATGCCTAATAATAGCCCCAAAAAGTATCCACTTTCCCCACCTTCCATGCTGAAAGAAAAATGGGCACTTTTGGGACAGCATCGGGCTCTACTGCTAAAAATAAGTATGCTGAAAATAAACAGTCCACTACATCACCTTCCCATGGATCTAGTAGTCAACGGTTCATCTCCCCAGATGTTGTGAAGGAACGGAAAGAAAAGGGTCTATGCTTTAAGGATGGAGATAAGTGCACTGCTGATCATGCGTCCAAATGCCCGTACAAGATAGCTAAGGTCAAAGTTCATAGCATGTATGCCATGGAAGATTGGCACAATGAGGAGGATGACCTGCCCATTGACTAGGCTGAGCCCATGGAGGATGTTGATCATGAGCAGTTCTATGACCCGGAGGATGGGTTTCCCTTTGACTTGGGCGGTGCTCCCTCATAGATACTTGATTTAACATCCCACCCACCTCCCATTTCCCTTTGCTCGATCTCCTTGGATGCTTGGACGGGTTCCCACAGCCTCAGTACCCTTCTCATTCAAGGCAGTATCAATGGAAATCATGTTTTTATCCTTGTGGATAGTGGAAGCACTCACAGTTTTGTTAATAAATCAGCCATTGATCAATTGAAATGTACCCCTATGGCATTACACCACCCCTTGAAGGTCCAAGTAGCAAATGGAGAAGAAGAAATCAGCACACGTGTATGTCTCGCAGTTCCCTTATGCCTGGCTGAAAATTATGTGGCACTGGTTGATCTGATTGCCCTTGATATGGGCCCCATTGATGTTGTCTTGGGCTGTGATTGGCTAAAACAATTGGGGAAAATTGCTATGGACTTATCTCAACTTTAGATGGAGTTTATGATGCATGGACAGCCTATCCACCTAGAGGCAGTTCAAGATCATGTTGATTTTCAACTCATTACAGCAAAGCAACTCAAATGGGAGTTTAAGAAATGCTCACAAATCTTTGTTTTGCAATTAAATAAGGACAATTCTGATCATCCCTCCGTAGTATCTCATGACTCTACCTTGCAGGCCTTACTTGAGGAATACAGTGACTTATTTTAGATGCCTACATCCCTCCCTCCCAAGAGACAAGTGGACCACCCACTTGACCTAGAGCTCCATTCCAAGCTAGTGAACAAACCCCCCTATAGACTCTCCAAGTATGAGCATGAAGAGGTTGCAAAGCAAATCAAGGAGTTGTTGGAGATGGGTTACATTGAACTGAGTTCTTCCCCCTATGCATCCCTTGTCCTCTTAGTCAAAAAGAAAGATGGCTCCTTTCGCATGTGTATTGACTATAGAGATTTGAACAAAATTACAGTGAAGAACCGCTACCCCATCCCACGGATTGATGATTTGCTGGATGAGTTAAAAGGGGCATGCTTTTTCACTAAGATTGACTTGCGCTCTGGCTACCATTAGATTCGTATGCGGGCAGGAGATGAGGTCAAAACGGCCTTCAAGATGGCTAATCATGGACTTTACCATTTCCTTGTGATGCCTTTTGGGTTGACTAATGCCCCTGCCACCTTTCAAAGCCTTATGAACAAAATCCTACAGCCCTTTTTGTTCAAGTTCGTGCTTGTTTTCTTTGATGACATCCTCATTTACAGAAAGTCATCTATGGAGCACTTGACACACAATCGGAGGGTGTTTGACATATTGAGAGAGCATCGACTCTTTGCTAAGGAGATCAAATGCATATTCATGTAGACATATGTGGAGTACTTAGGACACATTGTGAGAAAAAATGGTATACAGGCTGACCCGAAAAAGGTGCAATGTCTTAAAGATTTGCCCACTCCTTCCACCACCACTTCTTTGCATGGCTTCCTTGGTCTCTCTTCATTCTATTGATGCTTCATTAAGCATTATGCCACCATTGCAGCACCTTTGACTGATCACTTGAAAAAAGAGTAATTCTTTTGGGATACCACTATGGATCATAGCTTCAAACAGTTAAAGGACGTGCTTACTTCAGCCCCTATCCTTGTTTTCCCTGACTTCTCTAAGCTATTTACCATTCATTGTGATGCTAGTGGCCAGGGTATTGGTGCAGTATTGTTGCAAGAGCATGGTGTGATTGCATTTGAAAGCCGGAAGATTGATGAGAAGGAGATGCAAATGAATGTATATGACCAAGAGATGTTGGCCATCCTCCATGCCTTCAAGAAACGGCACCACTATTTGTATGGCAGCCGCTTCCAACTAAAAGTGATTGCCAAGTCCTCCAATACTTCTTGACTCAGTCTACTTTGACTCCTAAGCAAAGGCGATGGGTGGCAACCTTACAGAACTATGACTTTGGCATTTCACACATGCGGGGCAAGGATAATATTGTGGCTCATTCTCTGTCTCGAATGTGGGCATGCAGAGTGTCCTCTATCTCAGAATTGCACAGTGATTGGGTTGAAGAGCTCCAAGAGGCTTACTTGTTAGATGATCATTTCAGCCACACATTTCATAAATTACAGCATGGGGTTATGGTTGAAAACTCCCAACATTGGCTCAAGCATGGCCTTATTTGGTCCCATGGCAAGATTGTCATTCCGCACACTTCCCCCTTCACGCAGAAGATAATGGAAGAAATGCAGTCTTGCCCCACTCCCGGTCACTTGGGTGTTTTCAAAACATATGATAGGATTGCCAAGTGCTTTCATTGGAAAGTCTTATGGAGGGATGTCAAGGACTTTGTGACCAAATGTGTTTCATGCCAACAGAACAAGGATAGTACACTCAAGTCCGCTGGCCTCTTGCAACCTCTCCCTATCCCTGAAGGGAAATGGACGCACATCACAATGGACTTTATCACTGGCCTTCTTGCGACTAAGAAAGGGTGGGATAATATCTACGTGGTAGTTGATCGCCTCATCAAAGCTGCCCACTTTATCCCCACTAAGATCCAATATACTGCCTCTCAAGTGGCCACTCAATTTATGGAAAATGTCTTCAAGTTGCATGGCTTACCACAAGTCATAGTACACAATCGGGATGCAAAGTTTATGAGCAACTTCTGGCAGACAGTTTTCACCTCCATGGGGACCAAGCTTGCTCCATCCACTGCATACTACCCTCAGATTGATGGACAAACTGAGAGAGTGAACAAATGGCTTGAGACATATTTGAGGCACTTTTGCCATGATGTACAACACAGTTGGGATACATGGCTTCACTTGGCTGAGTCTGCATATAATAACTCCACACACTCTAGCATTGGAGTTTCCCCTTTTGAGGCCTTATATGGCTATAAGGTTCCCCTTCCCACAATCTTGTTTACTGATAAGATCAATCCTCAGAGTCAAGTTGAATTGGATCACATGCAAGCTTTACTTCAGCAATGCAAAATGAATCTTCAGAAGGCCCAAACACACATGAAACTCTATGCTGATGAAAAACGAAGGCATTTGGAATTCCAAGAAGGGGAATTGGTCCTTTTGAGAGTGCCTAAGTCCCGGTACTCAACTCTCAAAGAGGGCAGTAGTAACAAGCTAGCCCATCGCTTCTATGGCCCATACCAGATCCTGAAGAGAGTTGGCGACTTGGCCTACCAATTAGAACTCCCCCCTACCACCAAAATCCACAATGTGTTTCATGTCAGCCAGCTAAAACCCTTTGTAGGCTCCTCAGTGGACTATGTGGAAGAACTTTCCCCCATAAATGAAGAGGGCATCACTCAATATGTCCCTAAAGCAATCATTGGGCAGCGAGATAAGCACTTACGATCCTGATTCATCAAAGAATACCTCATCAAATGGAAAGGCCTACCCTGGGAAGAAGCCTCTTGGTTCCCAGCAACCATCATCAATGAATTTCCCTACCTCCGTGAACCCCAATGGGCTGGAAAACTAGCCGGTCATGTCCCAATTGCCCGCCCTCTGCCGACAAACTGCACACTATTTTAGAATAGTTTTGTACCTACTCAAATCACATGCATATGCATTCTACATAGGCTGAAAGTACTTGTCATAAGCTCCATTTTGACATATGGTATGCCCTATTTGGAGCAGTCTATCAAAAGTTATGACTAGTTTACTTTAATAGACTGGTCCTGGACTTCATGCTGTCCCTAGCCTCTCCAAACCTAATCTTCATTGTCAAAGGGCTCTGAGTAGTACTCTGCAACCCTCCCTTAGCCCACCCATCAATCCCCTCTATTTCTCCTTGTTTTTGAGGGAAAAAACCTTTCGAGTAGGGATGGATTGTAACAAGCAGGATACACATCGACTAGGGTTTAGACACCCCATCACACTGACCGGGGTATTTCAGGTGTAAGAGCCCCAGATTAGGGCAACTAGTTATTATCAAGATCATACTCTTCACCTTCATCTCCTGCTTCCATGCCTTCTTCCTTCCTTCTCTCCTCCCTTCTCTCTTTCTCTCTCTTCTTCTAGTCTTCTTCCTTCTTCTTCTTGTTCTCTTTCTCTCTCCTCAGCTCTTCTTCTCTCTCCTCTCAGCTTCTTTCATTATAGATTCACATCTCTTTACACTCCCGCACCATCACACTATCAAAAATGTCTACCTCAGCCCATTCCTCTCTCTTTTACATTGATCTATAAGAACAAACCATAAGAGGAGAGAGGAGAGAGGAGAGAAATACTAAAATAATATCTTATTGCTCAGTGCATCATTTTCAATCATTTTTGCAGTGATGGAGAGTGAAAAAATTTGGATCTCATGCCCAGAGCATTCCTCTTGATTCCTATGATTAGAAAAACCCATTTTTTGGCCATGAAAGAATGTGCTGAAAAGATGGTGCCTCCTCCCCCTACATTCAAATTTTTTTGTGTTTATGCTCCCCTTAATCAAGTCATTAAGGCTTAGCATTAGAATATCTAGTTCAATCCTCAAGTTTTCACACTGTAGGCAAGTGGTTTTTTTGGGAGGGGCAAATGAGCTCGGATTTGCGAACGGACTAGAGGGTCGGCATCCCTAGTCTCTAGTTCCTCTCTCTCTCTCAACATTCCTCCTCTTGACTATGTTCATAACATCAATAGTCTTGTCTTTAGAAGAGAGAGAGAACTGTCCACCATCAATTTCATACATTTCACTCTCTTAAGATGAACATAAAAGGTGTAGTGACATCATGAAAGTCTTGGTGCATTTGTGCTTGTACTAGTTAGGAAGTTTGAGAACATTTAAAAATATGCAACCATGAGCTTGAAATGTCAAAAGGCCCAAATAATTAGCATAATGTGCACAAAAACCAAATTAGGAAAATGTACACATGAAAGTTATTCCTATACCTACATAGTTGTGACAATAGTTCATTGTCAAAGCATGCACAAGAGAAACTAAGTATGTTTAAGAGAAAATAAGGATTAATAGCTAGAGTATATAATCACAATACACATCAATGTAGCACCTAATCAAGTGACTTGATCAAGTGATTGGACGTAATATGAAAATTGTTTTCATGATTTTTTGAGATTTGTTAGGCACTTTGCATTTGAATCTTAATTGCATGCAGATTTGGCCTTTCATTTAGCACATTCTACATCATATGAAACCGCCCTTTGATTTAATAGTTGTCACTAGAAGTTTGAAGATCCCTTGATAATTAGCTGGTCATTGTTTTTTTTTAAAGGCTCATCATCTCAGATTCATGATGATGCATTATCATCGTAATTTTGTTGTAGTTTCATTGTTGCCATAAAAATTGAAGGTGTTGCAATTCTTATTAGCCTTTTAAAAAAATATTTTGAAACTCTCTCTCAAAGCTTCAACTTCTAGTGGCATTTCGGGTCCTATGTGGCCTTTTGGGCCCTAGCCACAAAATCACACCTCTCTTCACCCTAGCTTAGGCAATGGGGGACATTGGCAAAAGTTGTAGTAGACAAGTACTAGTGGTACCTCGAACAAATCTAGTCCAAGGACATTGCATTGCCCCTTGGGAGTGACTTTATAAGGTGCAATGAAATGAGAGGATACAAAATATCATTGAAAGCGTGACCATAAGGGTGACTTTATAAGGTGCAATGCATGCCCCAAGTCCTTGGATTTATCTTTCAATATCTCTTGACAATCTCTTACTATGGTCTTTAATTAGAGGATATACAAATTTGGATAGGATACTTGGGTTTCCTAAGACTTTGATGTAGATTGCATGCCATTTAAACTTAAGGTGTGGATTATTCCACATGAAGAAGTAAAGGAGATTAATGTTAATTTCCATTGGAGTCTAAAGGATGTAAGAGATATCCTAGAGTTTCTAGACAACACAACTCCTAGATATAAGTTCAAGGTCAATGGTACTACAATTGGAAAATGAGCTAAATGATCTTTCTCTTGCTCCTACTATTGTAAGCTTTAACCATAAATATATATGTAAGTTGTTGAAAATTTTTTCTTGCTCCCTATTAGCATTTCTATAAAAAGCATTGTTCAATGTAAACTCATAAGCAAAGTATTTGATTTTATGTCCAATAGGATTTCATTGAATCATGTGAGATTCTAATATACATTAGATGCTTTTAATCTTTAGATACAAGATAACGTTTTAAGGAAAAGAGGTTAATATTTTTCCTTAATGAACTAAAAATCCTTAGAGTTCTAAATGAAATACAACTCTTGGATACCCAAGTTCAAAGGTTAATGTTGAGGAAGATAGAAGACAAGTTGGATTAGCCATTGCAAAGAAAAAATTGGCAAAAAATTCACACTTTAATATGATTTTATGAAAATAATATTTAATCTATATTATCAAAAAGATTTCATTACATCATGAGTTATAAAGTTGAAAGACAAATGTATGAGGAGATTATTGATATATAGAGGACGAATTGTCCTAAAGTCTAATCTATGTGTTTATAGTTTTGTAGTCCAACGTTTCCCTTTCTATAAACTCCACAGAGGGAGAACCCATACACATTGGCAATAAATGCCATGATAATCACATACATGGAAGGCAACCTCTCGGTGGAATCGCCGTGGCCCCACTGCAGCTCTCCTACATCGCAGGGATTAGCCCCTTGATGCGTTGCTCAACATATAAAACAAATGAACAAACTCCACTCTTTCATTTTGAAAGTATTCCAGGAGATACCATGTGTCCTTACCAAATAATCCCCCAAGAACGAACGTCTATCCTACGGCTTAGGATGCCTTTCCACACTCAAGCGTGGGTCATTGTCATTGAAAACAAGTGCTATGCATCCAGTTCTTCTTATTCTGATACCATGGTTGACATGCACATGCAAAGGTGGATGATCCTAAAGTGCTCAAACATAATTTTCAATCAGAAACGTGTTGTGCACAACCAGGCTTTCCAATGCTCATTTACTAACTCGTTGTAGTGATGTAAGGATAGCACCGAGACAACACTCGTGCTACTATCCTCTTAATTAAAATACAAAAACCTCTATGTCATGATATGCATAAGAAAATTAGCAACAATCAGCACGCAAATCACACCATTCAAACACCTCAACCCCCTACGTTTAAGTATTGCTTTCGTTGTATAGGTGTAGAGGTTCATTTTGTCATGTTTTGATGTATAAAAAGCAATAAATCACAAACTTTGACAAGGAGATAGGGCAAACTGAGGCTAAACCTCATGCTTGGCCACTACCATACATCCACAAACAATCATCATATTTTTTCTTATTTTTGTAAGACATATTTCTATTTTTCCCCTTATTTTTTCCATTTTCTTGATTTATTTGGCAATAAAATATACTATTTTTTGATTTTATTGCCATTTTACCCACCCATGGGAACACCTTTTACCCACCCGAAACGACAAAACTACCATTTTACTGCTTAAAAATCACATTTCGGGTTTACAAGAATTAAATAGAGCATGTAAATCATTGCAAATTAAAGATTTTATGATAAACAACAATTAATCATGATGCAACTAGCACACAAACAAATTTTCATCCAATAAGAACATCATTATCATCATAAAATACCAAAAAGCCTTAATTTTCTTCATAAAAATGGTCATACTGTATTTTTACGTAACCCGAGACGCCTTAAATGACTGCATACCCAGCAGACGGAGCCTCCATTGCTCTCAATCCAATGCTGTACATCAATCTTCAGCATCTCCATCAATCTCCATCACCACTTTCTTCATTCTCCCTCCCGGTTCTTCCTTCAAGATGGTGCACATGAATAACCCATAGAGGGGAGAGAGAGGGAGGAGAGAGAAAGACTAGATTCTGATCTCTTCATCCAGACAGCCATATCCTGTGCAAAGACCGGCGATAGAATCAGCAAAGAGGGAGAAGTTGGTGCCCAATGTTTGTTAGATGGGTTCTTTGCAGCCTCCATTGGTGCCATTCTAAGCATGAAGATGCCGCCATATCTCACGAAAAAATTGAGGGGGGGGGGGGGGGGGGTTTAAGTCCCAAAGGGCACCCCCCCTTTAGTCCTAATCTTTTTGTCCACCTTTTCAAGTCTTGGCCAATTTTTGGCCTCTCCCTCGTCCAGGCTTCGTTTTAGCCCCTCTGAAAAATCCTGTGCATCCATCTCGACATCCCGCACTGACTGGCAGCTCCTGACATCCCACACGGCAATCGGAAAAATGATAAAAAATCTACAAGTGTCGCTCGGGTGCCTTTTAAAAGCCGTCTTTCACTTGGTGCTTAAAATCGTCCTAGCTCTAGCTGCTGCCTTCGATGTTAAATATTTTCCCCCTAAATTCCAGATTTTTTGGCAAATTTTAGGCACATCCCGGGCTCAAAACTCCGCTCTCACTAATCCTTGCATCGCATTGGTAGCCTTTTCGAATAGAATTATGTAGAGAATAAAGAACCAAGAGGATATCCATTATAATGTGATATGCTCGATGTAGATATAGAAACCCTAACCCTTGGATCGTATCAATAGGGGTTCTTTGTATAGAACTGCAGAGACAAGAAATATATCATAGAGAGATATGATATGATATGATTAGATCTCTTAGTAAATATTCAAACCTTGCTCGTTGCATCATATTAGCTACTTTGTAATACGAAAACCAAGGAATATTCGGGGGCAATGAGTGATGATCATTGATACCCAATGACTAGGCAAGTTGAAAGCTCTTCAAAGGCTCCTTCACACCGTATTAGAGAAGGGAGCAGAGTGACTTGCATGTGAAGAAAAGATTACCTTTTATACACTAAGTCCCTAACTTGCCAGATTTGAGGCTCTCATTGGCCTACAGAATTAGGGTTTGCAATGGTCACCTTGAAGGTTTGAATTTGATGTTTCCATGGTCACTAATGGTTGCTTATCAATGCCACATACATTGATCATTGATTAGCTTAGAGATTTAGGGTTTTCAACATTTGAATAGTTTCATTGTCACCTTAAAATGCTCTCAACCCTTCTTTTGTCTGATTTTCCTAGTTTTGTGTGCTTATTATCAATCTTTCCTTGCTCATACAAAGTGACACATTTTCTTTGTTGCTTATCAAATCATCATTATCACACCATATTGTCCCTCTCTTTTTGTATATTACACTTGCCAATATGGAGCGATATTGCATTTTATTTCTTCATGGATCCTCATTGCACCATATTGGCAAGTTTTTCACTCTTGTCACAAGGTTACTCTTCCTTATCCATTGTTGATATGGTGCAAATTGGATCCTTCCTTTATCTTCAAAAATCTGCTACCACTCTGTATGGGAAATTCTATGAGGATCAGGGTCTCCCTCTATACTTTTCCCTTTCTTTTTCATATCTCTAATCATGCTATAGGGCATAAGCATAAGCTCTTTGCTAGTATTCTTAACTAAAGGGTTAAAGCAAAAAGGGAAAAGAAAAAGATATCTAGTGGATCCAAGGAATTAGTAAAATGATCCATAGAATTTGACTCCTAATGTTCTTTTAGCCAATTCTCCATATTCAATAGTAGGGGCAGGAAGATAAAAGAGAACTCCTAGTAAAGTCAAATATCCAATTAAGAACCTCAGGCCTCTCCCAGATTATAAAAGTCACCCCCTTTGAAAGACTTCTAGAATTTCTTGTTCAAAATGGTATTGACTTGTCATTTTGTTCAATTTCTCAACCTTGAATAGGGCCTTGATTAGATATTTAATTATTGCAAGGACTTTTCTAAGTTTGAGAAGTTTAGTAGGGCCTTGGTGTAGCTATATGCAAAAGATTATGTTCACACACCAATTTCGAGTAAGCTATATAGAAATCATGAGATGCAACCTAATGGCAAAGTCTACTACATTTATTGTAAATGATTTTGTGAAGTATCCAATTGGAAGCAATTAAATCTTCTAATTAGTTCTTGCTAAAGGAGTTGGTGGATAATGTTGAGTTAGCTGCAATGGAGCTTCTATGTAGAGATGCAGGTTGCGAGAGAGAAGGGATAGAGACACACAATTTGTGGTTATGAAGAGTGTATCTCAATAATTATTTTAGATAGGTATATGTACTATGTACAACCTGGCCCTTTTTTACAGGCGGACACAGGCACTGCCCTTTATCCCAACAACCCCCCCTAAAGGCAATGTGCCCAAAGATAGAGGAAAAGAATCAGCTAAGTCTAAGTATGCACAAAGATGAAGAGACTATACCTATCGAATACCCATGATTTTCTCGCAATGGGAAAACCTCTCTGCTAGAAGACCTTTCGTGAGAAGGTCTACAGGGTTATCATCATCAGTGTGCACCTTGACCAGCTTAATGCTGTTTCTGTCATGTAACTCTATGATGAAATGATACTTCACTTGTATGTGTTTTGTCTTTGCATGAAAGATAGGGTTATGTGCTAACATGATAGCACTCTGACTATCACAGTGGAGGACATGAACCTTAGTAATCCCAAGCTCAGCAACCAAACGTGATAGCCATAAGGCCTCTTTGCATGCCTCAGTGGTGGGAGCCACATATTGTGCCTATGTAGTAGACAGTGCAACACACTTCTACAGCCTTGATATCCAAGAGATAGATCCCCCTGTGAAGTTAAACACATACCCTATAGTCCACATGTCCAGTATAGTTTGCATCCGTAAAGCCAATGACACATGTCTTCTACTTACCAAAGTAGATACACAAATCCTTTGTCCCCTTGAGGTATCTCATAATACCTTTCACTACTTCCCAATGCTTCTTGCCAGGGTTTGCCATGTACCTGCTAACCACTCCCACTGCAAAGGAAATGTCTGAACATGTAGCAACCATAGCATACATCAAATTGCCAACTGTTGAAGAATACAAAATCTTGGCCATTTCAGCCTTTTCATCAGCATATGTAGGGCTGCCCTCTGCACTGAATTTCACATATGGAGGCAATGGAACTCCAATTGCTTTCCCCCCTCCATATTGAAATGCTGCAAAATCTTGGATACATATTCCTACTAAGATATATAGAGTAATCCCTTTGATCTATCTCTGAGTATCCGCATCCCAAGAATGTGATTGGTATCACCAAGATTCTTCATATTATAGTTGCCATGAAGACTTTGCTTCAATGAAACCAAGGTATAAGTATCCCTCCTAGGAATCAACATGTCATCAATATACAGAACCAAGATAATTAGGCTTCCATCTATTGCCTTCTTGGTATACAAGCAGTGATCAACTTAACTTCTCTAAAATCCTTGAGACTGCATGAAAGTATCAAACTTATGATACCATTCCCTCGGTGCTTGTTTCAGCCCATACAAACTCCGTTTTAGTTTACACACCATCGTCTCTTTGCCTTTAATAACAAAACCTTTAGACTACTGCATATATACGTCTTCATGCAGATCACCATGTAAGAATGTAGTCTTTACATCCATCTATATGAGCTCCATATCTTCAGTTGCAACCAAGCCCAAAATGGTTCTTAGAGTAGTCATCTTGACTATGGGAGAGAAGATTTCGTCAAAGTCAATTCCATGTTCCAACTTGTATCCCTTTGCAACTAGCCATGCTTTGTACTTTGGTGAAGAACCAGAAGTGACCTTCATCTTGTAGACCCACTTGCATGGAAGAGTTTTTTGCCCTTTGGGTAGCTGCACCAAATCCAAAGTACCATTCTTATCATGTGATTCCATTTCCAATAGCATGGCCTTGAACCACTTGTTGCTGTTCGGTCTAGTCATTGCTTCCTTGAAGCATGACGACTCACCACAATCCATCAACATGACATAATATGCAGTATACTGTGCACCAGGAATAAACCTATTTGGTTGTCGTGAAGGTCGGGTTGATTTATGCAGTGAAGGTTCTGCATTTGTTGGCTACTGGGGCCCGCAAATCTATAGTTACAGGATCTTGTCTTGAAATATGGGCCTGTAATTTTTCATGTATAGGTTGCTGTCCTGAAATTCTAGCATGCTATCTTAACAGTTCAATTTGTCCTAACTGCATGTTTTCAAGCTGAAATTGTGATGTACCATGGGCAATATCTTGCTGGTCATTTCCAATACCATTTCTTGCATTTTGAGGGTCATTCACAGTAGGTATACGCTGTCACTGGGCACAAATGACTGTCTAAAAGGTACATCCTCCCTAAAAACAACCCTTCTGACTTCCTCAGTCTTCTCGGGCTGCTTATGCATAAGATCTTCATGGAAGATGACGCCATTGCTGCGTACTATCTTTCCCTTCTCGGGATCCCAAAGTCTATACTCCATCTCACCCTCGTCATTGTAACCTAGGAATATGCAGTTACACAACTTTGATTCTAGTTTGTTGCATTCTTCTTTCCGTATGTGTACAAAACCTTGCATCCAAACACTCGCAAATGAGCGTAAGAAGGTGGCTTGCCCAACCACTCTTCTTGAGGGATTCTCCCCCCAAAAGACCTATTTGGTGACCTATTAATTAGATGAACGGTTTTCATAATAGCATCTACCCAAAAACCATGGGGTAATGCAACATGAGACATCATCATATGGACCTTATCCTATATGGTCTGATTCATGCGCTCTGCAACTCCATTTTGGGGTGGATTATGAGGGGCGGTGACCTCCCTCTTTATTCCCTTGCTGTCACAAAATGCCTGAAAGGCTTTGGACATATACTCCCCATCATTATTAGAGTGAAGACACTTAAGTGTCTTATCAATTTGATTCTCTACCAATGCCAAGAATTTTTGAAACCTGTCAAGCACTTCGTCCTTGCTGTGAATAGGGTAAACTCATACCTTTTGTGTAGCATCATAGACAAATGTGACAAAGTATTTCTTTCCTCCTAGAGATAACCCTAGCATCTGACATACATTGGAATGTACTAACTCTAGAGGCAAAGATTTTAGTGAAAGAGACTTTTTATGAGATGTCTGCACATGCTTACCATAAACACAATGATCAGAGTGCTCAAAATTAGCATAACAAAGACAAGGCAAAGTATCCCAAACGAGAAAGTACTTTCATTCCTGTTTGACTCATGTGTCCCAACCAGCCATGCCAAAAGGAAATACTTGGCTACTCGGTCACGATGACAACATGGTCACCCACACTAGATACATAAAGTGGATACAAAGTATCACTCTTGCAACCTTTGGAAATAACCCTAGATCCCTTACAGATCTTCCGTTTCCCATCACCAAAGGTGATAAACCACTCATGGTAAGGGGTGACATGAAAAGAGGCACCTGAATCCAAAATCCAAGTGTGCATATCATCATCTGTATCGGCTATCAAAGCATGTGCATTGAAACATGAAGAGACAAAAAGTACATCATTCCCATTGTTGCTCTCATGGCTAACTACATTCACCTCTTTGATCTTTACACTGCTCTTCTTAGCAGGATGACTCTCTTTCTTCTCTTCCTTGCTGTCATCCATCTTCTTGTCCATCCCTTTCTCTTTCTTCCATTTATAGCAATCACATTTGAAGTGACCCTTCTTGCCGTAGTGATGGCATTCAACATCCTTATTATGTGATTTACAACATCCCTTGCTATCAGATTTGTCTTTCTACTGTGATTTGCCTCTAGTATGCAAAGCACTAGAAGACTTACTAGATGCATTGTTCTACCTATTCATTTCTTCCATGAGTAGAGTACTCTCAACATCAACATACAAAAGCATAGCATTAGAATTACTCATAATAGTCCTGAATGTATCCTAGCTCTCCAACGGTAGAGTGCAAAGCAAGAATGTAGCTTTGAACTCATCATCAATATTGAATTTCAAAGCTGCAAGTTGGTTGAAAATGGAGTTAAACTCACTAAGGTGAGTAGACATTGCAATACCCTCTTTCATACGCATGGGCATACAATTTTTCTAGTCACTTTCAAATGTCATAATTAGAATCCAACCCTTCAATGTTAAACAACAAGGCATCATGAATCGATAGCTCAATGGTCCAACGTGCAAGCTCATTCAGCTCATCCCAGTCGTCCTGTTCTACATCAGCTGGTTTTCTTCCCTTTACTTTAATTGGCTTTGCTTGTTTCTTCTCTAACAAGATATTATAGCACTGCTTTTGCCAAACTACAAAGTTGTGATGGAGTTTGATGCCACGAAGCCGCTTGTCCAATCAGATTGCAAATCGGAGTTTGTTTGGGCCTTCAAAATTGAAAAATCCACTTGCAAGAGTGTGAATACAAAAAGATGAACTGGTTATTTTAATGTTTTAAAACTTAAGTTTAATAAAAGCTGTTTAATAAAAGCCTTGAAACTAATGCAAAAACTGTCAAACAGAGGGAAGCGTTGTCGTCGCGTTAAGAGTTGGAGGTCTACTACCGGGGCTTTTAGTGCAGAAGAAGAGTTTGGGATTCAAGATTCAGAAAGGAAAATGGATTGGGTTTTAATAAGATTCAGGAATTATAAATAATTTAGGTACGGAAGAGGAATTCAAGCCTTCTCACTTTGTACTTAGCACACATGAACAGAAGGGATAAGACTAATTTAAATACATCAAATGCTTCAGGATACATACATCATTTCATAAAGGATATTTTCAGATTTCCAATTCATTTATGAATGTCAAATGCAAGCTCTTATGGCATTTATTACATGTACAAAGATGGATTTCAATCCTTTGGGACAAGTACATTGATGCTAGAATCAAATACATCCAAGTTTTGGGTCAAAGATGCATGAAATGGATTGAAAAGGAATAATTTTAGATTCAGCCCTGTTTTAAAACAGAAAATTCCAGCCCATAAACATATTCAAAATGAGTGCATAAACTCAAGAAAAAGCACTCTTGATCATCTATGAACAATGTCCTGAAGAAAAGAGGTCATTTTCCTCTATTACAATCATAAAAAACCCATGTTTGCTCATAAAAATGGATCAAAATAGTGGGCTGCCTTGTTTATGACTGGTAGCCCATAATAGTCCATAAGTCTTCAATATCCTCACCCTTTGCTTGCCCCAAAGTCACTCAAGTACTTGGGCACAAGTCGTGCTTCGTTGGACCAAGAATAAGGTAGAGAAGATGAGAGAAGTCGTGCATAAGAGCAGGCTGAATACTCTTCTCTCAGATTTCTCCTTTTTTATAGACAGTTTCAGCATGCATTTTCGTCAGACCAAAGAGGCAGAGAAGTGGAGCTCTCACCAAGTTATCATCTTCAGTTTGTTGGCCTGTTAATCTTCAGTTTGCATGCTCCATTCCATGCATCTCAGCTCCAGCTTTCTTCCAGTTTCCCTCAGGCAGAGCAACCCGCATTTTGCACCAAAAATTGTGGGCTGCTCTCTGCTCCAACCCTGGTCACTTTTTGACCAGCCTAGGTCACCTGCTAGTCACCTTAGTCAGTTACTTTTGGTCCCGTGTGGACCTAGTGGACTTTTGACAGTTTTTGGCAACATTTTTGGGTTTTTGTCCATATTTTTGTACCTGAATTAATGTGATTTATCCAGCAGACTGTCAATTACTTCCAGATGTCCAAGTTTTAGGTTTCCATAGACTTATTTTTCATAAATGTACATGGTATATCTGCAAATTATATGCTAAATACAAAAGAACTTGTATAACTAAGGTAGATATTGGATAACAATGCCTGAAAATATCTCATACAATTCCCGGTGAAACTCTTCTGAGTTCATAAGAATCCCATGATTTATATCATGGATAGTAAAATCTTTGACATTCACCCCTCCTAATTTACACATCCTCCGGCATGTGCCATTTCATAAGATTACAGGTCAAGGAGGGTCTTCTTCTCCTTCATCTTCATTCTCTAAGTCTTTGTCTTCCTGCATGTCTTCAAGTAAAGGGCTTGTATCAAAGCCTTCAAGTTCATAAGTTGAAAATTCTCTTCGTTTGAAGAGTTTGATTCGTTTCCCAGCTATTGGAGTCTTTATCATGGTCCCATCCATTTCAGCCAAAGAGGAAGTAGCATTATTATGTACTACTTTTACAAGATATGGTCCAAACCATCGCTTGGCTAACTTCCTATGAGCACTATATTGATTATCCAGGCTGCTATCATAAACAAGAACCCAGTCATTTTCTTGAATAGCTCTTGGACGGAGTCGATGGTGCTTGTCAAACCTCTTCTTATTCTTTAATATTGCTCTTTTTAGCCTTTCAATGGCTATTTTAACATCCTCTGGCCTTCTTTCAAGTTGCCTTATGCGTAAAGATAGCAATTCTTCCCTGTTCATGCCTTCATCCCAAGGCAAGATACTCCATGTGACAATGGATTCCTCAATAGGCATAATAGGTGGCTGTCCATACATGAGTTCAGCTGGCATATATCCTGTCACTGCACTATGGGTTGATCTATCAGCCCATAATGCGAATGGTAGCATTTTAGGCCATTCCCTCAACTTTTCTTTGCATGATTTTGCTAAAGCTTTAAGAATTGGTTGATGACCTCTTTCACTCTTACCATTGCCTTCAGGGTTGTAGGCTGAAGTAAGAGATAGCTTAATCCCCAATTGAGCAAAGAAATGGCGAGCTTCATTGGCATCCAATTCTCCTTTATCAGCAGTTACTTTAGCAACACATCCATACCTGCAAAATACTTCTTCAAGTAAAAATTTGCAAAGAGCATGAGTGGACTTTGTTGTCAAGGCCTTTCCTTCCACTTGATTTGTGAGATCTTCTCTAGCAAGTACTAGGCATCTCATGTTCCAAATTCCTGTAGGCATGGTTACTAAATCAATAACCCATCTATAGTGAATAGATAAAGGATAGGTAGGCTGAAGCCCATCTCTATGCTTTACCATAGAATACATTTGACAAGCATGACAAGACTCAACAAAATGCTCAATGTCTTTATACATGTTTTGCCACCAAAATTTTTCTTTTATTTTGGCAAAAGTACCCCAAATGCCTCTATGACTAGCCAATAGGCTTTCATGGAATTCTTACATGACCTGTCTTTGTGTCTTTTTGTCACCTAAGACACGAACAGGCGCTCTTCCTTTCTTCTTTGCATGCCTCCAAAGGTAGCCATCTTTAAGAAAAAAACCATAGGCTTTTCTCTTAATTCTCTTGAACTCTTCATGAGTTCATTCTTCCTTCTTTGTCATAGTACTCAAAAATTGGCCGATTTTTAGCCAATCATTTGCATAATATTCTTCTTTAAAGTGTGAACAAACCATAACAAAACATGGAATATGCTATTTACTAGCTGTCCATTGTCCTTCTTTAGTTGATTCATCCATCCTGGCTGATGTAAAAGTTATTTTATCAGTTGAACCTATTGTTCTTGCTGTACTTTTTGTTGTACCTACATTAACAGCTTCATTTATAAACTCTGATTCTTCTTCATCCATCATTTCTTCTTAATCCATATATTTGGCACATGAAAAAATGTGAGCAACTGGATTTTCTTTACCTACAATATGTTTCAAATCAGGATTTAAGGATTTAATATAGGCTATCCATCTTAGCATGGCTATGTCAGGAGTGGAACAGTTGGCTATCATGCCCAAGAGTGGAAGGCAATCTGTCTCAACTATAACATGTGTGCCCATGAAGTACTCCCTGTCACATTTTAATGCAGTTACTACTCCCCAAAGCTCTCTTTTAATTTGAGCATACCTTCTTTGTCGTTCATTAAGAACCTTTGCTCCAAAGCGGATCACATATCTGTTGCCTTCAAGGTCATCTTGACCAACTGCCCATCCTATTCCAATAGGACTTGTGTCCACTGTGAGTATAATGGGCTGTCCATTAGAGTAGATTTCCCTCTTTAAAGTGGGAGCCGAAGTCAGCATTTTATTGAGTTTCCGAATAGCCTGAGTGTGTTCGTTTGTCCATAGAAACCTTTGGCCCTTTCTTAGGAGCTGGTAAAGACTTTCAGCAACATGAGCAAAATGTGGTATCCAAATAAGGTAGAAGACACATGCACCAAGAAATCTTCTCACTTCTGAAACATTTGTACATTCTTCTTGCATCTTGCTGATTGCATTTATTTTAGATGGAGAAGGCTTTCGACCGTATGGTCCACACATATGACCGACCACAATGACTTCTTCAACTCCAAAAACAGATTTAGCTCCTGAAAGAGTAAGATGAACTTCTTCTAATTTAGACAGGATTCAAGCACAATCATTAATATGATCAAAAATAAACTTTCGACATCCAAGTTCATTGAGTTCTTCAATTTTCTCATGAACTTCACATCCTTTAATTGGAACATCATCAAGGAAAGGAAGAGTTAATTGAGGAATATAATCCCTCAATACTTTATGCATGACATTCATCATGCGAGCTACTGAATTCGTAGTCCCTTGAGGTAGAGTACACATGCGGACTAGGCCAAGAGGTGTCTTCATTGTAGTAATGTCACGGCTTTCCAAAGCAAGCTGAAATTGCTCATAGCCTGAATATAAGTCTCCCATGGAATAGATTGCCCTTCCTGCAAAAGCTTCAGCAAATTCATCCACAATTGGTCCTGATCCAATATTTCTAATAGTGACTTTATTGACTGGTTGCAAATCTTGAATGAATCGTAAAGATCCATTCTTCTTAGATACGGTAAACCATCGGTTGGAATATGGAGCTGAAGATGGCTCCAATATTCGCATTTTTATCTTTTCATTTAAAAGTTCCAATAACTTAGGCAAATGAGCCCTTGGAATTGGAATTGGTTTAAGATTCCAAGGCACATGTGGGACCATAAAAATTACCATTGGTGCTACAATGCTTGGATCCACACAGCCGATTTCATGCGGCTGAAATGAAAAGGCTTTACCATGGTTCCTCAACATCTGCACGAAAATTTGTTTTTTAGTCGGCAAGAGGAAAGAGTCTTCACCAATTTTCAGCTTTTGTAGACTTTCAGCTGTAAATTGATGGTCAATATCTTTAGGATCACGAAGGCTTGGTTGTTTGGATAACCTCTCTGCCAATCCTTCGCTTTCAGGTGGTAGAGGAGTAGCTACCGGCTTGACCTTCTTATCAATTGTTTTATATTTTGTTTCTACTCTTGCTTCATCCTTGTTTGGCTGTCCAAAGGCTTCATAATCTGCAAATTCTTGAATTATGTCATACATATCCAATGTACATACCTGTATGGACTGATTTTCAGCTTGATTTTCTGCATGAACGACTGTATAAATTTCAGCCATTGTATCATTATAATTCAGCCCATAAAATAGACCTGAAATTTCTTCATCTGTAGGCAAAACATCAATTTTCTTCAGTTCTTGCTCCATATGACTCAAATAATTTCTTTCAGCCCTATTCATGGCTGAAAATTGTTTATAACAGCCCACTCCATTGGCTGAAAAAACCTGCAAATCAGCTTTAGACCTTGCCTCCTTCATATGTGGAGGCAATTTTTTATGACATGATGCACTGCCATAGCCTCCACTTATAGCAGCGCTACTCGAAAACCCTTAAATTCTCGGGCATTAGGAGGAACGGGATGATCTCTCAATCGATCCCTATTCCGATGGTGATTAACATAGACAGTTAGGAATTGAACAACCTTATCATTATCCTTGCTTCTTATCCGAGCGTATGATGAACCATCATCAAGAGCCTTTGTCTCTAAACGAGACTCGGAAATAAATGGTTGTCCAAGAATGATTGGATAACTGCAAGAATCTTGAACAAAGAAATGAAATTCGTTTTTTATGTTACCAATAGTAACTTGTACATAAGGACACGCTGCATAAAGATCGCTAGAAGAGTTATTGGCTGTCTTCATGCGCCACCCTGGGTCCACGTCAATGGGCCATCCACCATTCTCATAGAGACTTCTTGACATAACATTAATTTCTGAACCATGGTCTATAAGGGCAATGCATGGAGTTTCTTTCTCACCGATTTTAACAACAGTTTCAGTAGTCGCCCTTGCCCAATGGGTACGGGAATAGTGACTACTTGGAATAAAGTGAGTTTCACTTTCTTCTTGCATGTTGTGAAGAAAATTCTCTTTCTTTTGCATGGGCTGCACTTTAGATTGAGAAGTTTCCACCATTATGGCTTCTTCAGCTTCTGCTTCGTAAATGTCTTCATCTTTGGCTTCTATGGCTGCAATCAATTCTTTGATTGCCTCCAAACAAATCCCTTGAGTTTTCAGCTTTTCTTCATCCTGCAAATATACATGAAGTACTTGCAAAAAAGCATGTACAGATTCTTCAGTTTCCTCACCAACATATTGTCTTTTTCGTTTAATTACATCAATTATTACATCATGAAATCCTTGTTTTGCAATACCAAGAATTTCTCCTAATGTAAATTCAATTCTACTTCCAAGAATCCTTTCTTCTAGGATCCGTTTAAGATCCGTTGCGATCTCTATGTCTGACTGCAACTTGTAACTAGGATGTTTGCTTTTTCTTTTTCCTTCTATCTTCTTCGCTTGAGGGGCATCTCCCATGTCAAATTCTGGTGGTGGCGGATTTTCAGCAGCCTTCTGGTGGTCTGGTTTGCTTCTTGTTATGCGTTTAGTTGGTTCTGAAGAAGAAGAGTCAAGAATCGCGTGGAGGAGGGGGTTGCTCAAGATGCTGCTCCGAACACACACAGAATGCACAAGGAGAAGCTCACTCAAGAGACAAGAAGAGAGATGGAGGCCAAAACGTTTTCTTGCTGATTTCTTCTTCTTATTCCACAAAGTAGATAAGATACAATATAAAAGGAAAGTGGCCTACTAAGTCAAACAATGAATAACCGACTACACTAATCGACTGGCGCTATAACTATGCCAGTTGTAAATAGGTGTAACGACCTGAATATAATAAGTAATGAGTCAGTGGCCATGTGAGATTCATAATGACCACCGACGTGCTAAGTGTAGACGTGTGGACCCATCTAACTAGGCGGTCCATCATCAATGTTCGCATGTATTGAGCTTGTCATCTCAACACTCCCCCTCAAGCTCAACTGCATCTCTGCAACTCCAAGTAAGCTTCGAAACTTTTGAAGCTTCTCTGTACCCAATGCCTTCGTGAAGATGTCAGCTATCTGATCCTGTGTGTTGACATACGCCAAGTCAATCTCACCTGCTAGTACCTTCTCTCTCACAAAGTGGTAGTGTACCTCAATATGTTTTGTCCTAGCATGGAACACAGGGTTCCTAGCCAACTGTATACTGCTCATGTTGTCACAATAAATGACAACTGGACCTTCCACCTGCACATCCAAATTAGCCAATAGCTTTTGCAGCCATACTACCTCACATGCTGCAATAGCAGCACCTCTATACTCAGCCTTTGTACTTGACAAAGCAACTGTAGATTGCTTTTTGCTGCTCCATGCAACTGTTGCACTACCAAGAGAGAACATGTATCTACTGGTAGATCTTCTATCAGACATACTACCAGCCCAATCTGCATCTGTGCATCCAAATACCTGTACATCTGTACCTGCCTAATAGAAAAGTCCATAATGTAATGTAGACTTCACATATCTCAATATGCGTCTGACTGCATCCAAATGTGGCTTTCTAGGTACTTGCATAAACTGACTCACAAGACCAACAGCGTAGCTCAAGTCTGGCCTTGTAATGGTCATGTAGATCAAACTCCCCACTATCCTCCTGAACATAGTAGGGTCTTCTATCTCATCCCCAACATTAGCACTCAGCTTTACATTTTGCTCCAATGGGACTGAAAGTGGTTTGCATGCAGTCATACCATACTTGGACAACATATCCAAGCCATACTGTCTTTGGGACAACCATATACCATCATCACATCTGATCACCTCAATGCCAAGGAAGTACCTTAGCTCACCTAAATCCTTCATCTCAAACTTCATCTTCAAACAGCCCTTGACGTCAGCAATCCCACTATCACTATCACCTGTAATAATCAAGTCATTCACATAGATGACTATGATGACCAAACCTGCATCTCCCTTTCTCACATAAAGTGAGTGATCAGCATCAGAAACATAAAAGCCAATATTGACAAGATACTCTCTAATCTTGTCAGACCATGCTCTAGGTGCTTGCTTGAGCCCATAGAGTGCCTTCTTCAACCTGCACACATACGTGGGATGCTCTAAATCTTCATAACCTGCTGGCTGATCCATATACACTTCTTCCTGCAAATCACCATGCAAGAAGGCATTCTTTACATCCATTTGCTGCAACCTCCAACCTTTGGCTGCTGCCAAAGCAATCACACATCTGACAGCTGCCATCCTAGCAACTGGATTGAAGGTTTCATCATAATCTATGCCATATGTCTGGGCATAGCCTTTTGCAACCAGCCTAGCTTTGTACCTACTAATAGAACCATCTGCATTGTGCTTAATCTTATAAACCCACTTACATCCAATAGCTTTCTTTCCCTTCGGCAATGATACTAGATCCCAAGTCTTATTGGCCTCTAATGCAGCCATCTCCTCATCCATTGCTGCATCCGAATGAGCATGACCAACAGCCTCCTCAAAACATGTGGGCTCAACATCCTCAACTAGTTTCACCATATAAGCATAATGGTGAGATGCATAACCTTCAAAACCAAATCTTTTAACATGGTATCTCACCTTGCTAGACCTGCATACCACTGGATCACTCAATGGAGTCTTTGCATTAACGCGTGCTCTCTGCACTCCTGGAGTCCTCACTGAAGGAATGCCAAGCTCATCATCCAAGCTCTCTGAGCCACTGGAGTCTCCATCAAGAACTGCATCAATGCCTTCTGACACTTTATTCTTTCCTTTGTCTTTACCTGTAGTGCTACTAGATGCACCCGAAGATGTAGAGGTACTCCTTAGTCTCCCAGACGAAGGACTACCAGATGATGTCTCTGGTTCACTAAGAGTTCGTGATTCTTGCTTTTCAGCCTGCACATGAGTGTCATGATCATCATCATCATCCAATGCATCACCACTAGATGCATACCAACTGCTCATTTCATCAAAGATGACATCCCTGCTCACTCTGAACTTACATGTGACAGGGTTGTAACAGCGATACCCTTTCTGCTCTAAAGAGTATCCAATAAAGACACACTTTTCAGCCTTTGGATCCAGTTTCTTCCGCAACTCATCTGGCACATGAACATACGCAATGCAGCCAAATACTTTCAAGTGTAAAACATCAGGCTTCTTACCTGTAAAACATTCTTTGGGGGTCATACCATGAACTGCAGCTGTGGGAGTTCTGTTCATAATATAAACAGTAGTATGAGCAGCCTCAGACAAAAAATGCTTAGGCATATTCTTTTCAGCCATCAAGGCGCGTGCAACTTCTGCAATATGCCTGTTTTTCCTTTCTGCAACCCCATTTTGCTGTGGGGTATACCTGCATGTGAACTGTCTCTTTATCCCATGAGACCTCAGAAAATCACTGAACTCATTGGAGAGGTACTCTCCCCCTCCATTTGACCTCAAGCACTTTACTTTCAAGCCTGTTTCTCTTTCAACTGCAGCCTTGAAAGTTCTAAAGTGCTCAAAAGCTTCACTCTTTTCATTCATAAAATATACCCACAGCTTTCTAGAACAATCATCAATGAATGTGACAAAGTATGAACTGCCTCCAAGAGATACATTTTGTGTAGGCCCCCAAATGTCTGTATGCACAACATCAAGGATATTTCTGCTTACATCTCTGTCATGTGAAAAGGGCTGTCTTGCCTGCTTACCAAACTGACATGCTTCACATACCTTCTGTAATTCTGCAACTTTAAATGTAGGCAAACCTGTAACCAACCCTTTGGACTGCATTAATTTCAGTCTTTGTACATTTGCATATCCAATGCGTTTGTGCCAAATTTCAATGTCTGCAACAACACCTTTTCCTTTGGCATACATAGCAGCATTCATAGCAGGAATTCCAGCATCCAGAGTAAACATACGTCCAACTCTACTTCCCTTTGCTACCAACCTGCACTTATCATTGAAGTCTTCTACAAAGCAGCCCTTTGCATTAAATCTGACTTGCAACCCTTGCTCTGACCGACTGACACCAAGTTCTTTGTAATAGATGGCACATGTAATACATCTGAAAGACTCTTTGTCTTACCATCATGCAAGGACAAGGGAACTTTTCCAATGTGTAAAATTGGGTGGCATGAGTCATCACCCGTCTGCACATAATTTGCATTCTGTAAATCTTGCATCTCTCCAAACCATTCTGCATGGCTAGTCATATGGTTGGATGCACCTGAATCAACATACCAAACATCTTTATGTGTTCCCTTTCCTGTAACAGCATTCAGCATATGCTGCATAACAAACAAACGTTCATTTTTGTCTTCATTCTGTCGTGAAGACGATGCATAGTTTCCTTTCTGTAACTTACCACTCCGAATATCATCTTTCTTAGCATAACATTGGGCTGCAATATGACCTGTTTTGCCACAGTAGTGACACACAATACCAGAATTGTTAGAGCCTCTATTTTGCCATCCACCTCTTCCTCTAAAGCTCCCCCTACCTCTAAAGTTACCACGACCTCCTGAAACCTGCATATCGCCAAATTGCTGATTCAATCTGTTTTGCTGGTTGTCACTACCACGTCCTATACCACAACCTCTTGAAGAGAACCTGCCACGTCCCCTTCCAGAATTGGAGTAGAAAGCTTGGACTTGTTCACCACTTCTTTCAGATGTCTCACTCTGCATGTTGATCTCTTCAGTGATCATAAGGGAGACCAATTTATCAAAATCTGGAAATGGCTTTCTGACATATACGGAAGTTACAAAAGACTTCCAAGCCTTTTCATTATTAAGTCCACCCAAGGTAGACGACACCAAATCATCATCATTGGGCATTGCATCAATCGCTGCCAATGCATCTGCAATGCTTCTTACCTTCAGTGTATACTCATTGATAGACATCTTCCCTTTCTTTAATGTATTCAACTCTTGCTTGAGTTGAATCTTTCGTGCCTTTGTATTTACAAAAAACATACTTTCAAGTATGGTCCAAGCTGCATATGAATTCTCTGCATTTCTAATGTGTCCCAGCATATTATTATCAATTACTGCAGATAACCAATACATGACCTTCTTGTCTTTTGCATTCCATTCCTTTCGTGCCTTTGTCTCTTCTGCAGTTGGAGGATCACTCACCTCCGGCTCCTTTTCTTCACCTGAAACGAACTCGTAGAGGCCTTTTCCAATAAGGAAGTTCGTGACACGAAACTTCCATGATGGGTAGTTGTTCTTGTCAAGCTTCTGAATGATGGGGCTTCCACTGTTCTCTGCCATTATCAAAAACTAATACCAAACATCAAGAAAATCTTCTGCAACCCTTGACCTGTAGTGCATAGCAATACACCAGACAGCCTTTTTCACTGTCTGCTCAACAATACATGCAATCTGCAACCAGTTTGCAGATAAACCTTGTGTTTAATCACTGGTAAACACCTTTGAACTTACAGATCTGAAATCTGTAACTTGCGCACCCACGTTTGGTCAATATAGTCGAAGTCAGTGGCCATGTGAGATTCATAATGACCACCGACGTGCTAAGTGTAGACGTGTGGACCCATCTAACTAGGCGGTCCATCATCAATGTTCGCATATGTTGAGCTTGTCATCTCAACAAGAAGGACCGGCAACATCTTCTTCTCTTCTTCTCTTTTATTCTATCATGGCTTCTTGATTATTAATTTCAGCTAGCCGGGCAAAAGCTGAAAATGAATCCTTAGGCTTGGACCATCCAGTCCTTCCTCGAATACATTGCCGGGCAGTGGTTAAATAATCCTTAGTTGCCTTGCCTTGCTCCATGCATTCCAAGGCCTGCGTCCATACTTTAGATTTTGCATTAGTTTTACATGATTTAACAATTTCATTAGTTGGCTCAATTTGCAACCCATAAGTTGCAGCATCAACAGCTGCATAGGCTGTTCTTGTTGCCAAATCCTCCAATCTTTTCTTCATGCCGCCGTTACCAAAGTTTGGCTCAAGAGGAAGCCCGGTTTCGGTTGCATGAATTTTGCCATCCTTCCAAAAGACTAATTTTTGTGCTTCGGCTTCACGGAATGCTCCACACTCCCTCTTGTCATGCTGAAGGCTATCACACCAAATGCAGCGTCTTTTAAAGCCTTCTCGTGCAGGTCTTTGGGCGGATGACCGACCCCTTTCTTCTACTTTAACATCAAGCCTTTCTACTTTTCTCGTGTAGGTCTTTGGGCGGATGACCGACCCCTTTCTTCTACTTTAACATCAAGCCTTTCTACTTTAGAATTAATTTCTGTTAAATTAAGATGGAGATCCCGCATGCTTTTAATTAACTCATCCATGACATCCTTCTTTGGAGAAGGAACAGTAGAATTTCTTGGTTGCTCGGCCATAGAGACAGAAGGTCGAGAGGCTGGAACAGGCTCCTTCATAGAATCAATTGTTACAGGGGTTGAACCCCATCTTAGGCGCAATCGCTCTCTTCGGGCAATCATATTAACTGCTTCAGTGACATCACTCCAAGCATTCTTTAGTCCCGACTCAGAGTCAGGGTCTTCAAGTCAACCAGTCAATTTCTCCTGAAGAGAAGAATCTACAGCTTTTAAAAATAACTCAATCTTTTGACTTTCCATACCTTGTTGGTCATCAGGATCTAGTTGGGCAAATTTGCTTTCAAACTCTCGATGAAGAGCAGTAGCATTTAGACCCTTATTGGGCCTTTCAACCCATTCGGTGAAGATTTTCTTTGTCATAAGGCCAGAATCTTCAAGGAAAAATTCTTCTCGAAGAGCCTTTTTGAACACAGTCCATCCAACATCTTTTTGGGAAAGACCATGAATTTGGTCCTGGAAGCCATGCACAGCCAGGCGGGCAAAGTAACGGCTCCAGGCATGTTGAGGAACTCCAAAGAAGACCATCTTGTCAGTGTAGAGACGGATAAAAGAGGACACATTTTGCCCATTAAATTGCTTGAGCTCATGCCCAACTGCTTTTGAGGCCTTAATGGCAGCAGCATCAATCCGCTCTTCTTCTTGTCTCCGTTGTTGTTGTGACTGCAACTGCTGCTGAAATTACAGCTGTTGTTATTGGCTCTCTTGCATTAGACGAACCAACTGCTACAAAGCTTCTCCTCCTGAGCTTGATGATTCTCCCATTGGACTTCTTCTTCCACAGCGGACCTTCACGTCTGGTTCACCATTGTCGTCGCATTAAGAGTTGGAGGTCTACTACCGGGGCTTTTAGTGTAGAAGAAGAGTTTGGAATTCAAGATTCAGAAAGGAAAACGGATTGGGTTTTAATAAGATTCAGGAATTATAAATAATTTAGGTACGGAAGAGGAATTCAAGCCTTCTCACTTTGTACTTAGCATACATGAACAGAAGGGATAAGACTAATTTGAATACATCAAATGCTTCAGGATACATACATCATTTCATAAAGGATATTTTCAGATTTCCAATTCATTTATGAATGTCAAATGCAAGCTCTAATGGCATTTATTACATGTACAAAGATGGATTTTAATCCTTTGGGACAAGTACATTGATGCTAGAATCAAATACATCCAAGTTTTGCGTCAAAGATGCATGAAATGGATTGAAAAGGAATAATTTTAGCTTCAGCTCTGTTTTAAAACATAAAATTCCAGCCCATAAACATATTCAAAATGAGTGCGTAAACTCAAGAAAAAGCACTCTTGATCATCTATGAACAATGTCCTGAAGAAAAGAGGTCATTTTCCTCTATTACAATAATAAAAAACCCATGTTTGCTCATAAAAATGGATCAAAATAGTGGGCTGCCCTGTTTATGACTGGTTATTCCAGCCCATAACAGTCCATAAGTCTTCAATATCCTCACCCTTTGCTTGCCCCAAAGTCACTCAAGTACTTGGGCACAAGTCGGGCTTCGTTGGACCAAGAATAAGGTAGAGAAGATGAGAGGAGTCGTGCATAAGAGCAGGATGAATACTCTTCTCTCAGATTTCTCATTTTTTATAGACAGTTTCAGCATGCATTTTCGTTAGACCAAAGAGGCAGAGAAGTGGAGCTCTCACCAAGTTATCATCTTCAGTTTGTTGGCCTGTTAATCTTCAGTTTGCATGCTCCATTCCATGCATCTCAGCTCCAGCTTTCTCCCAGTTTCCCTCAGGTAGAGCAGCCCGCATTTTGCGCCGAAAATCGTGGGCTGCTCTCTGCTCCAACCCTGGTCACTTTTTGACCAGCGTAGGTCACCTGCTGGTCACCTTAGTCAGTTACTTTTGGTCCCGTTGTCGTGTTGCTGCGCATCTGAGTCGTATACGCCTCCATTTCTTTTGTTGTGCATTTGTGTTAATCTCCGCGTGTGATTCATTGTTTGTGTGATGCATTTTAATAATCCGCATCCAATGTATATATTCCCTTAGTGCATGCACATGATTTTGTTTGGATGCATGATGTGTGTGTATTAGAAAAATATGAAAAACTGATGCCAAAGGATCTTTGTCCTGCTGCTTTGAATAACAGCCAAGGCACTGCCCTCTACCCTGAAATCCTCATGAGAGATTGATAGTATATAAACTATCAGAGGCAAATATAAACTGTCAGAGGCCATCACAGTGGCTGAACAGGTTGCGAGGAGGATGAATTCCGTCAATAGGACTGAAATGCTGATTGCAAAGAGATGTCAGACATCAGATGTTGTGGAAAATCACTACGTCAGAAGCAAGGAGATGAACAGAGGGTAATATGTGAAAGATTTTACATTGTAAAGTCTTATGGATACATCCATTGCTTGTTATGAATCAAGCTAATAGAAGAAGCAATTGATCTTTTGGTTATCTGACAAGAATGTATGGGGTCGAAAACCGTGAAAGCTTTATGCAGAACATGAACCAAAATGAATGCCCTTATTACGAGATTAAGTGGATGATGATGCTGTGTCTTGGCGGGGAAAAGGGCCAGACTAATGCGGGAGCTTGATATGGCGAAAGGAGAGGGGGGCAATGCTAATTGGGGGGAAAGGAAGCTCTAAATGGGGAACTGTGTGTGGAAAACCTTGTGCAGGAGGGTAATCAAAGGCTCGTGCTGCAGAGGAGGAACGAGCTTTAGATTAAAAAAAGAGAGTTTGCGCTACAGCAACATCGACAAGGCTTGAAGGTCGAGTGTAGTATCTTTGAATGCATCAGTGATTGAAAGGAGCCTTATCTTCATCAATGACTTGGCCGTGAACAACTCTCTCTCTCTGGAAATTGGACGCCTTTGCTTTGGGGATCCATGATGGCACACTAGATGTTAGAGCGAAGCCTGCTCTCAGTAGAAGGACAAGGGGTTTGAAGGCTTCTGTATTCATTTTAATGAACCAAGGGCTTGTGTGTGTATCCCTTTATGGCGCTTCTGTCAATCTGGAGCTGTACCTCACTGAGATTCTTCACGAGGGCGATTCCTTAGCCGCAAGCAACTCCAGAAATTGGCAGGGGACGATTCCTTAGCCGCAAGCAACTCCAGCAATTGGCAGGGCGCCCAATACTTATTGTCCTTCACCGTGACACCTATCCTCTGTACAGGCCTGGCTCCTGCCCTTTCGTAGAGAAGTCGTTCAGCTGCATTGAAAACGACAGGCCGAATTCCGACTACACCACATGGAGCTAGAAGCCCTTTGGTTGTATCCTCCCCAGATTCGCCGAAATGGACCTGTTGGTTAGATTGAGAAACAAGCGCTTGGTGTTTGTGGGGGATTCCTTAAAGCAGAAATCAATGGGTGTCTATGCTATGCCTCTTGAGACAGAGTTTGACTGACAAAAGCGGAGTTGTGGAAGCCAACGAGGCGGAGCAGATCACGAAAGACAAGGATGCTTTTGTTTTCCATTTCCTGGCAAGTCCCAGTAACTGAATGCAGTCTTAGGGTATGCAGTTCCTTTCAAATCTCCTGATGGTTTTGGCGGCTGCTAGATACACTTGAAAGGCAGGAATTCCCTCGAGACCACTATGGACGAGATGTAGTGGAGGTAATCACTGAGCAGGGGAAGCATCTGATATCATTTGATTATCATTGTCCAGAAGTAAAACGGTCCAGTCCTGTCTCAGGTGGTGACTGGTTGCTGCATTTAAAACTATGACGTGTGGTGTCTGTAGAATGATAGAATGATATTGCAAGGGCTCTTCATCAAATGCACTGCAGTTTTGTAACCTTAACTCATAATCACGATGAAGATCATTACTCGACTTTTGGGACTTTGCTTGCTTTCTTCATATGATGAAGGAGGTGCTGGAACACAGAACATCTTCCTGATAATCCGAGTTTGCACAAGACACTACCATAATTACCTCCTTCGAAAGAAGATGATCATCTAGTTCATCCTCACCACATCTTTTGAAGTGCCATTGATGCTTCCAACAGGAGAAACTACTGATTCTGTTCTTCCTGATTGCTCCATCTTCTGAACACTTCTCACTCCCATAAGTGTCCTTTGCAGCATGGAATTGAGGCCATGGGATGTTTGCTGTTGTAAGCAGGAGGAAGGGTTATGAATGGCATGCCAATTGAAGTTACAGAGTTGGAACATCTTATTCTTAAGCTTTATTGTAAAGCTATAAACAAATTGTAATGCTTTGTCATTTAATTTGACTTTATACCCATAAGTCATCAACACTGATCTATGAAAAGAGCTTTATCAAAACATTGCAACAGTGCAAAGCCGAGAGACGCTTAGCCTATGCAAATTCCTACACAAGCTGAATGTTCAGAATAAGAAATCTTGGACCTCTTGTAAAGTTCATGACAAGCAATATATGATCTTTGGCATCAAATATTTGAGTTCTTCTTGTTAGCCTCATTTCTTGCTGTACCTTGAACCCCGTGTTCAGCAGCCCTTGCACGATCTCTTTGACATTTCTGGTGAACCCGACGTGAAAGTGCTGCGTCATCAGCAAGATGGGAGACTCACAAGAAGAGATGACAGATGATAATGTCATGAAGAACCTGTTTCAGTCATTTACCATGTATATGCAGCACCAAGCTCATGCAAAAGGAGACAATGATGCTATGGATGCTTTGAAAGCTGTCCAACAGGAGATGAAGCAGTTTAATGGCCAGCAAGTGTCAACTTACCTGCATTTGTATGAAGAAAAGATGAAGTTTTTTGGGGTTTCTCAAGATGTTTGGAGCCGCTACTTCTTGCGGATCGTGGTGCGCGCTCTTGAAGGTCGAATTGCAGAAATTCAAGAGGCACATGCAGGTTGGGCTGAATTTAAAAAGGTATTAAAAGATGAATATTTCCTGGAGGATACAGGTCTTATGAATCGCAGGAATTTTTTAGCATGGGTTTCTATGCCTAATAAGGGACTTTCTGTTACCACTCTTCTGCGAGAGTTTGAAAGCCGTTATGATCAGTTGGATGGTACTGAACAGCAAGCTTTGGAGATGCGGAAAGTTGAGTTATTTTTACAAGCTGCAGATGCTGATTTGCAGGAAAAGTTGGATGATCTTTTGGAAGATCAAGCTACTGATTCAGGTTTAAAGACTGAGTGGAGACATGTCATTGATGCTGTGAATGCTCTTGTCAAGAAGCAGTGCAGGAGAGTCAGATTGCATCGAAATACAGGATCAGTTCCTGAAAAATCCTTGGAGACTTCTTCTTCTACCCCTGCTACTTCTTTGCCTAAGCCTACTCCTCCTGTTATGAATCCACCAGTTCCTGCTGCTCCAGTGCCCTTATCTGTAGATGATGTTATTAAAGGCTTGGCGGATTTGACGATAGAAGCAGTCAAAGCTGAAGTTGGTAAGTTAAAGGAGCAACTTATGTCAGTACCTGCTGTAGCACCTGCTCCAGTGACTGGTTTTCCAGCTGGTCAAAGAAAAGGGCGACGATGTATTTGGTGTGATAGTACAGAGCACCAACACTGCAGAGATTGTGATGCTTTTCAGGAAGCACATAAGAAGAATGTAGTGTTCTGGGGACAAGATGGGAAGATATGGCTGACAGAGACTGGCGCTCCTCTTGACACGAACTTTGGCAAGGGGGGTATGAAGAAGCTTGTTGATGATATGGCTGCGCGATCAGCTTATGTGAGTGTTAGAGGAGATGCTTCAGCTTTTGGAGTCCAGCTTGAGCAGAAATCTGATGGAGACTCTGCTTTGTGGTCTTCTGCCTTGGAGATAGCGAGAAGAGGGAAAGTTCAAACTTCTACTATGACTTGTGTGGGCTCTAGCATCCGAGGAGAAACAGGAGGGATTCTCCTGTTGACAGGTATTCTATTTTTGCTTATATTGCTAAAACACAGGGTTTAGATGCCATGGTTGAAGAAAAGAGAAGAAGAGATGAGGAGGGTCCTAGCTCCTCCAAAAAGACTAGAGGGGGTGACTTTGTTTCACCACCTGTTACAGCTCCACCTATGTCAAATTCTCCAGCT
Source organism: Lygodium microphyllum (assembly GCF_053477565.2). NCBI lineage: Eukaryota > Viridiplantae > Streptophyta > Polypodiopsida > Schizaeales > Lygodiaceae > Lygodium > Lygodium microphyllum. Next base: position 68,312,734 of record NC_141156.1, on the reverse strand, counting down.
CAAACAGGTGCTGATCAACCAATGGAAGACAAGCAGAAGGAAAAAAGGCAACCAAGAAAAGAGCCAGGATTCAAGCTCTTGTCAGACCTTGATATGCAAACGGATATGAGTAAGATTTTTCATGAAAGAATTTTGAATAGTGAAGTCACTTTTACTGTTGGAGAGGCTCTTGGGATTGCTAGAAGAGAAATACAGGATCAGATGCAGGATCTTTTGCGGAGGAAACGACATGCGATGGAAGGACCTGCTTTACAGGGATTGTGGCATGGAGCTCTTGGGGAAGAGCATGATGATGCAGTGATGGTTGAGAATGCCTCTGTTAATCCGCAATTGGAGAAAATAGTGCAGCCTATGCAGTATGAAGATGATGAGACCCCTATTCTCATTCCTTGCAGCCATTTTTCACGAAGTCATTGGGCTAGAGCAACCACTGAGACAGTGGTAAGGATTGGAGAGAAACAAATTCCCTTGATTGCTTTAGTTGATCATGGTTCTGAAATTAATCTTATTGCTCGAGGTGTTTATGAGAGTGGCAAGTGGCCTATGGATGTAGAGCATGGCTGGCGCATGAGAGCCGCCAATAATACTTCTGGTGATATGTATGCTGCTTGTCCAAGTATCAGAATTTCTATTGGTAATGTTGAAGAGGATTATCATTGCTTTGTTCAGGATTCATACTCTTATCCGATTATTCTTGGACAGCCTTTTATTACAGAAGCAAGAATGGAAACAAAAGTGATGGATGACGGATCAGCTTATGCGCGGATACGCAGTAAAGATGGTATGCGAGCTGTTCAGTTTATGACTGTTGGGGTAAATCATCAGAGAAACAGGGACTCCTTGCGTGAGGCACCACTACCTGCGAAGGAGTTGGATTTTCATTAGGTACCGCTGTCTTGCGAGACGCCAGTGGTACGGAGCGGAGAAAAGAGGAGATCTCGCCTCCTGGCAGCCAGTCTTTCTCTAATAACTTTGTTGGGTTTACTTCAGATAGTTCAGTGAGTTATCAGAAAATTTCAGATTTGCCTAGAGCTGCCAGGCAGTATATTGGTCGTAAGGAGAAAGAGTTGAAGAATGCAGGTATTTTGCAAGCAGAAGAGCATGTGGATGGATTGTACGAAGGGATGTCTTATGCAGATACATTGTTTGAGATGAGAGCAATGCTGAAAACTGATGTATGCAAGGGTTCAAAGATCATACCTGTGCAAACCTTGGATATGTTTCAAGAAATTTCTGGTTTTATGCTGCAAACAGAGTTAGAGGCTGAGAAAACTCAGCAAACTGAATTTATGGCTGAACTTGATCAGCTAATAGAATTGCAGAGGGCTGAATCCATTCAACCAACAGAGTTGAATGCAGAAAAATTTCTGCATACAGAGTTTCAGGATGTATCTATGCAGTCCATAGAGCCGAGGGCTGAATTCAATCAGCCAATAGAGTTGAATGCAGAAAAATTTCTGCATACAGAGTTTCAGACTGCACCCATGCAGTCCATAGAGCTAAAGGCTGAAATTTTTCAGCCAACAGAGTTGAAAGATGCTGAAAATTTACAGAAATTGCAGCAAAGGAAAGAGTGCCTGAATGATGCCAAGGTTGACACAAAATATAAAACAGTTGATAAGAAGGTTAAGCCGGTTGCAGGCCCGCTTCCTTCTGATAGTGATGAGCAGATTGAAAAAGCTATGAAGCAGCCTATGTTGAGGGAACCTGCAAATATTGGACATAAGTTTACAGCTGAAACTCTTGCAGAATTGAAGATTGGAAATGATGATTTTTTGCTTCCAGTGGAAAAAGAATGTTTTAGAGAGATGCTTGGACGTCATGGTAAGGCATTTGCTTTCTTTCCACATGAAATTGGCTGCATTAGTCCCGAATTGGTTGCACCTATGGTCATCTTCACTGTTCCTCATGTACCATGGAATATACGTCCTATACCTGTGCCTAAAGCACACTTGCCAAAGCTGATAGAGTTGCTGAATGAGAAGATTAAAATGGGGATTTTGGAACCCTTTTCTGCACCTTATTCTAATAGGTGGTTTACTGTACCAAAGAAGAATGGTACTTTGAGATTTATTCAGGATATGCAGCCCGTGAACAAAGTGACAATCAGGAATGTGGGAACAGGTCCAGTTGTGGATGAATTTGTTGAGGCTTTTGCAGGACGAGCCATCTATTCACTAGGTGACTTGTATTCAGGTTATGATCAGTTTCAGCTTGCCTTGGAAAGCAGGGATATTACTACTATGCGGACACCTATTGGTCTTGTGAGGATGTGTACCTTGCCTCAAGGTGCTACAAACTCAGTTGCTCATATGATGAATGCTATGCATAGAGTTCTTCGAGACTATATTCCGCAGTATACCATGCCATTTCTAGATGATGTGCCTATTAAGGGTTGTGCAGAAGAAGAAAAGAATGAAAGTCTTGATTTGCGTGGATGTAGACAGTTTGTGGCCGATCACTTGGTTGCTTGTGAGCAAATATTGACACAATTAGAGGAGGTAAATTTGACACTTTCAGGGCTGAAATCTGTCTTTGCTGTTAATGAAGTCATCATAGTTGGGCATATGGTTGGATACTATGGCAGAAAGCCTTCTCCTGCAAAGGTGGATGCCATAAACAGGATTGCAGAGTATTGCTCGACTACTTCAGAGGTGCGGAGATTTGTGGGAGCTTGTGTATTTTACATGATTTGGATTCCTCATTTTGCTCATATTGCAGATGTTCTCTATCAGCTGCTTCGAAAGGGGCAAAAATTTCATTGGGATGAGAAGCATTCGAAAGCCATGCGTAAGCTCAAGAAGCTGTTGCAATCAGCTCCTACTCTACGCAAGGCGGATTATCAGTGTGGACGGCCTATCATGTTGACAGTTGATACTAGCCCTATTGGCATAGGTTGGGCTGTGGGACAGGATGATGCTGATGGAAATAGGTATGCTATCCGCTTTGGAGCTAAAGTTCTTAATGAGCGACAAAGGAGATATCCGCAGATCAAAAGAGAGTTGTGGGGAGTAGTCACTGCACTGAAGTGTGACAAAGGGTATTTTATTGGAGCTTCAGTTATTGTGGAAACAGATTGTTTGCCTTTGCTTGGCATGATTACTAGTTGCTCGACTCCAGATATAGCGATGCTTCGGTGGATTGCCTATATTAAATCATTGAATCCAGAATTTCGACACATAGCAGGGAAAGATAACCCAGTTGCTGACATGCTTTCTAGAGCGAGATATGAGGATGAGGAGTCAATGCTTTCAGAAGATGATGAGACAGAGTTTGTTGCTTCTGTCCTTATTCATGATTGTCATGTATCCACTGTTGAAGCCTTTAATGAAGAACTTTATGTTGATGAATGGCTGCAAATTGGACAATATCTAAGTTCATTGACTCAAAGAGCTGATTGGACAGATGATGAATTCAAGAAAATCAGAAGGAAAGCTTATGGGTATTTCTTGAAAGATGGTTTTCTTTGGAAGCATCCAAAGAAGAGAGGAGGCTTGCCCTTGAGAGTAGTTTGTGATGTAGCGATGCAAATACAGATTATGCGAGAGTTTCATGAGAGCTCATGGGCTGGACATAGAGGTGTGTGGGCTACCTATGAGAAAATCAAAGAAAGATACTGGTGGAAAGGAATGTATAAAGATGTTTCTCACTTTGTGGAGACTTGCAAGGACTGCCAGCTTTACTCTTTAGTGCGACATCGTGATGAGCTGCATCCGACTTATCCACTATGTATGCATTACAAGTAGGTGGTAGACTTGGTTACTTTGCCAGTGGGACTTTGGCAAATGAGATATCTTGTCTTGGCTAGGGAGGATCTTTCAAACTATGTTGAAGGTAGACCGTTGCGGACAAAGGCCACCACTACAATATGTAAATTCTTGTTGGAAGAAATATTTTGCAAGTATGGATGTATAGGCAAGATTACAGCTGATCGTGGAGAGCTAGATGCTGATGAAGCTAGAGAATTCTTCTCACGGCTTGGGATTAAATTGGCTCTTACTACTGCCTATAATCCAGAGGGAAATGGAAAAAGTGAAAGAGGACATCCGCCAATAGTTAAAGCATTGGCAAAAGCTTGTAGAGGTCGGATTGGAGATTGGCCGAGATTACTTCCTTTTGCATTGTGGGCTGATCGCTCTACACATAGTGTGACTACTGGATACATGCCTGCGGAGTTGATGTATGGGCAAAAACCTGTCATGCCTACTGAAATTTGTGCTCTCACTTGGAGTGTTCTTCCGTGGCATGAGAATTTATCAAGGGAAGAGCTGTTAGCCCTTCGGATTCGTCAACTAGAGAGAAGGACAGAAGATGTGCAGCTAGCCATTGACCGTTTGAAGGCAGCCCGTCTCAGAAATAAGGACAGGTTTGATTTAAGGCATCGCTTGAGGCCTAGAGCCATAAAAGAAGGAGATTGGATTCTAGTCTACGACAGTAGTCTAGAAAATCAGCATAGTAGTATGAGAAAAATGGTTCAAAGATGGTTTGGACCATATGAAGTAAAACAGGTTTTTGACAATGGTACCTATGAGCTGGCTGAATTAGATGGAACATTATTGAGGGTGCCTATTGTTGGAAAACGAGTCAAGATTTTCAAGAGAAGAGAAGATGAAGAATATGCACTTGAAGCATTGACAGAAGAAGAGCAGGTAGAGGAAAGACAAGCAGAAGAGACAGGAAACATAGATGATGAAGCCGATGGAGAAGCAGGTCTACTAGAATCAGAAGATGGACTTGACCTGTTTGTGGAGTTGAATGATCCTGGATAGTTGGCACATCCGGAGGATGCGCAGGTTTAGAGGGGGTGGATGTCGTGTTGCTGCGCATCCGAGTCGTATACGCCTCCATTTCTTTTGTTGTGCATTTGTGTTAATCTCCGCGTGTGATTCATTGTTTGTGTGATGCATTTAAATAATCCGCATCCAATGTATATATTCCCTTAGTGCATGCGCATGATTTTGTTTGGATGCATGATGTGTGTGTATTAGAAAAATATGAAAAACTGATGTCAAAGGATCTTTGTCCTGCTGCTTTGAATAACAGCCAAGGCACTGCCCTCTAGCCTGCTTACAGGCTCATTCACCATTGCTCCTTTCTCATTGAAATCCTCATGAGAGATTGATAGTATATAAACTATCAGAGGCAAATATAAACTGTCAGAGGCCGTCACAGTGGCTGAACAGATTGCGAGGAGGATGAATTCCGTCAATAGGACTGAAATGCTGATTGCAAAGAGATGTCAGACATCAGATGTTGTGGAAAATCACTACGTTAGAAGCAAGGAGATGAACAGAGGGTAATATGTGAAAGCTTTTACATTGTAAAGTCTTATGGATACATCCATTGCTTGTTATGAATCAAGCTAACAGAAGAAGCAATTGATCTTTTGGTTATCTGACAAGAATGTATGGGGTCGAAAACCGTGAAAGCTTTATGCAGAACATGAACCAAAATGAATGCCCTTATTACGAGATTAAGTGGATGATGATGCTGTGTCTTGGCGGGGAAAAGGGCCAGACTAATGCGGGAGCTTGATATGGCGAAAGGAGAGGGGGGCAATGCTAATTGGGGGGAAAGGAAGCTCTAAATGGGGAACTGTGTGTGGAAAACCTTGCGCAGGAGGGTAATCAAAGGCTCGTGCTGCAGAGGAGGAATGAGCTTCAGATTAAAAAAAGAGAGTTTGCGCTACAGCAACATCGACAAGGCTTGAAGGTCGAGTGTAGTATCTTTGAATGCATCAGTGATTGAAAGGAGCCTTATCTTCATCAATGACTTGGCCGTGAACAACTCTCTCTCTCTGGAAATTGGACGCCTTTGCTTTGGGGATCCATGATGGCACACTAGATGTCAGAGCGAAGCCTGCTCTCAGTAGAAGGACAAGGGGTTTGAAGGCTTCTGTATTCATTTTGATGAACCAAGGGCTTGTGTGTGTATCCCTTTATGGTGCTTCTGTCAATCTGGAGCTGTACCTCACTGAGATTCTTCACGAGGGCGATTCCTTAGCCGCAAGCAACTCCAGCAATTGGCAGGGGATGATTCCTTAGCCGCAAGCAACTCCAGCAATTGGCAGGGCGCCCAATACTTATTGTCCTTCACCGTGACACCTATCCTCTGTACAGGCCTGGCTCCTGCCCTTTCGTAGAGAAGTCGTTCAGCTGCATTGAAAACGACAGGCCGAATTCCGACTACACCACATGGAGCTGGAAGCCCTTTGGTTGTATCCTCCCCAGATTTGCCGAAATGGACCTGTTGGTTAGATTGAGAAACAAGCGCTTGGTGTTTGTGGGGGATTCCTTAAAGCAGAAATCAATGGGTGTCTATGCTATGCCTCTTGAGACAGAGTTTGACTGACAAAAGCAGAATTGTGGAAGCCAACGAGGCGGAGCAGATCACGAAAGACAAGGATGCTTTTGTTTTCCATTTCCTGGCAAGTCCCAGTAACTGAATGCAGTCTTAGGGTATGCAGTTCCTTTCAAATCTCCTGATGGTTTTGACGGCTGCTAGATACACTTGAAAGGCAAGAATTCCCTCGAGACCACTATGGACGAGATGTAGTGGAGGTAATCACTGAGCAGGGGAAGCATCTGATATCATTTGATTATCATTGTCCAGAAGTAAAACGGTCCAGTCCTGTCTCAGGTGGTGACTGGTTGCTGCATTTAAAACTATGACGTGTGGTGTCTGTAGAATGATAGAATGATATTGCAAGGGCTCTTCATCAAATGCACTGCAGTTTTGTAACCTTAACTCATAATCACGATGAAGATCATTACTCGACTTTTGGGACTTTGCTTGCTTTCTTCATATGATGAAGGAGGTGCTGGAACACAGAACACCTTCCTGATAATCCGAGTTTGCACAAGACACTACCATAATTACCTCCTTCGAAAGAAGATGATCATCTAGTTCATCCTCACCACATCTTTTGAAGTGCCATTGATGCTTCCAACAGGAGAAACTACTGATTCTGTTCTTCCTGATTGCTCCATCTTCTGAACACTTCTCACTCCCATAAGTGTCCTTTGCAACATGGAATTGAGGCCATGGGATGTTTGCTGTTGTAAGCAGGAGGAAGGGTTATGAATGGCATGCCAATTGAAGTTACAGAGTTGGAACATCTTATTCTTAAGCTTTATTGTAAAGCTATAAACAAATTGTAATGCTTTGTCATTTAATTTGACTTTATACCCATAAGTCATCAACACTGATCTATGAAAAGAGCTTTATCAAAACATTGCAACAGTGCAAAGCCGAGAGACGCTTAGCCTATGCAAATTCCTACACAAGCTGAATGTTCAGAATAAGAACTCTTGGACCTCTTGTAAAGTTCATGACAAGCAATATATGATCTTTGGCATCAAATATTTGAGTTCTTCTTGTTAGCCTCATTTCTTGCTGTACCTTGAACCCCGTGTTCAGCAGCCCTTGCACGATCTCTTTGACACCGTGTGGACCTAGTGGACTTTTGACAGTTTTTGGCAATATTTTTGGGTTTTTGTCCATATTTTTGTACCTGAATTAATGTGATTTATCCAAGAGACTATCAATTACTTTCAGATGTCCAAGTTTTAGGTTCCCATAGACTTATTGTTCATAAATGTACATGGTGTATCTGCAAATTATATGCTAAATACAAAAGAACTTGTATAACTAAGGTAGATATTGGATAACAATGCCTGAAAATATCTCATATAATTCCCAGTGAAACTCTTCTGAGTTCATAAGAATCCCATGATTTATATCATGGACAGTAAACTCTTTGACAGCGTCAATGCACCTCCTCATTTTTGCTCGTTGCATCTTCGATTCAAATCCCTTTGGAGAGAGAGAGAGAGATTCTCAATCAGGATAGGGAGAGGAACAAGATGGCTGCAAGCTTGCCCGTTCTAATGGAGGATTTAAAAATCTCATTTGTATTCTTTCTCTTTCCTCCCTCTCTCTCCTGCAAGGGGCAGTTCCTGCGTGTGAAGAAGAATGAAGCTCGGTTGGTGAATGCTCGTCCCGGCATGGTACCAGATTGCTTTCAAATCGAAAGGTGGGATGAAGATGGTAGTGTGGAGGTGGGCTAAGCATCAAACGGGGCCTGATTTGCAGACCTGCAACAAGTTTCGAAACCCAAAATAATAAAAAATACACGGTAATGACATTTTTACAAAGAAAATGGCTCTTTTTCCGCATTTGATGAGGTTAGTAATGTTCATATGGACAAAAAATTGATGGGCATGTTGTTTGATGTTGGTTTTAGTCTTTCATAATAAAAAAATAAGAAAATATACACTTAAAGTGTGGGAAATAAATGGAAAAAACCCAGAAAGCGTGGTTTTTAGAGTAAAAATTGGATTTTTGGGCTTAAAATTAGAAAAGCATGAAACAAAACACCAATAAAATGTACATGTTTGCTGTTTAAGGACTCAAGAGCCATAGCTATGAAATAATGTTAATTTTCTTCCATTTTTATTGATAATAAATAAGAAAAAATATGAAAAAATGCTCTTTAAAAGGGGAAAAAATAGGGAACGAACAAGGAAAATTATGGAAAATTATGAATGTGTCTGTGAGTGTATAATGAGGATAAAGCATAAGGGTTTGCCTCAGGTTATCCCCATTTATATGTTTTTGTGAGTATTTACTGCTTATTTCGTGCGAAATACACATGAAATTACCCTTTTACCTATCACCGCAACCAAAACTCTAAACGGTAGGGAGAGAGGGGAGTTTGAGCATTGAAATATGATATAAATCTAATGTATCTGTTGCATTATTCATATAGGATGATGTTAAGTTAAATAAAGGGAAGTACATCACGAGTGTAAGACTCAGTGTCTTCTCTCATTACAGCAATTATGTGTTAGTGTATGGAAACATGAAAAGAATGGATTTGCACAATGCACGAGGTTGCTTTTTCAATTGTTTGAGCACTTAATCATATACACATTTGCATCAAGCATTGTTAGATGGTATCAATTACAAGCTCCTGGATGCATGGCACTTGGTTTCTCTAGGACTTGATCCATGTAGAGAGAGTGAGCAACCCAACCGTAAGTCTAGACGGTGGATCAAAGGGGATGGATAAGTGAGGATAAGTGCATTCCTGGAATGTTAAATATATTGGCACTAAGAGAGGAGTTTGTTTCGAATGTGTCTATGTGTGGAAGCAATGCATCAAGGGGCCAATCCCCAAGATGTAGGGGAGTTGCAGTAGGGCCATGACAATCAGTCGGTGGGGTGCCCTTGTGTCTGTAATGTGTGGCATTTAATGCCGATATATGTGTAATCTCCCTCTGAGGAGATGAGAAAAGAAATATCCATTGGATTACAAACTATAAACACGCAATCATTAGTGTTTAGGATAGTGTATCCCTCGACAGACGCTCCTGGTCTGCGAGGCCATGGGTGGGGTTGTCTGTTGAGTGCATGAGGTCTGGCTAATGCCTTAGCCAGTGCCAGCCCATTTTAGGTCCCATCAAATAGCTAATGCTAAGAAATGGAAGCTCCAAAGTCCACTCAATAGTATGTTAGGAATATTGCCAAGTATATAGCAGCATGAACAGGTTCATTGCCCAAAATTCCTCAAAAGCATTCAATGAAAGTAAACATACCAATTTCTTGACAAAAACAGAGTACAATCCTGAAATTCCTGACAATACAGGTGGTTGTCCTACAATTCAGAAGTGTAGTTCTAACATTTAGGAAAAATTTGTCTTGAAAATTCAGAATTGAAATAACCTCTTAGACTGACTGAGATTGAGCTCTAAAGATCATGCAAAATTGCTCAAAACATCCCATAATGTTCTTGCATAGAAATATATCAAATTTCTTGACAGTGAGATATGTTGTCCTGGATATGCAGGAAACTATCCTCGTAAATGTACATCAGTATACGTGTAGGTAAAGTTGATCCAAAAATGAGATTTAATCACTGCTCAAATTCATTCCGGAATCAAATCCAAGCATGTAACATCAACCATAAGCATGAATACATGGTTTAGAATGCCCGACCAAGTCTAGAAGTAAGACATAATGCATACATAGTCAAAATGTCATTCAGTCTTGTTATTCCAATAGCCAAATATCTGTCAAGACCAAGCAAAATGATGACTCTAGTCACCCCAAAATGATCTCTAATCATGGACATAACATCTCCAAGTCATGTAGCACAAAATGGGCATCAGATAGTCATCACATAAGTGAATCATAAGCATTATTCACTTAAGAAATAGTTGCTACCCTATTTCTAGCCACAAATATGTTTGCAAAATGAGCCAAATCCTAGCCAAGTTTAGCTCAAAATGACCTCAAGATAATGCCACATGGTTCCCAAAACATCCAGCATCAAGATACATCAAAATAGCTATCATATGAGCATCAATCTCAAGAGAGCAGGTGCTGCCCTATTTATTACATATCTGAATACTGTGTATTTCAGACCTAAAACTAAATGTATTATCAATCCCAAGTGTGATACTACACTTCAATGCTCCATGCTAAGCATTAGATGCAAAGTGTGGAGTACCACCATGATCTGCATACCCACACCGATGACACCGATGACACCTTCAGTTGAAGCTACTGAAAACCAGATCTGCATACCCACACCGATGACACCTTCAACTGTGAAGAGATTGGAATGCTTGTCCAAATGTTGGAGATGATGGGGAGGGTCCCCAAGTGGCCAATGATGGCTGCCAACAAGCTCAAATGAAGAGGGAAGCTTCAAGCTTTAAGAAGAAGCTTCAAACCTTGCTGCCCTGCCTGCTATAGACTCTTCACAGTGAACTCTTCTTCAACTTCAAGCTCCTGCACTTGAAGAAATGCTCAGGGAAGTTACTACATATATATCCTCTACATCACGTGTGTTCAAGGCCTATTTGTAAATATCATTATCTGTGAAATTTTCATGAAAAAAACATGACCCTTTTCTATTCAATCTATAAATAACCCCCTTATATTACACCCTTATGTGCGTAAAAAATGTATAGAAATGGTATTTTAAAAATAACTTATTTTGAACCCACATGATGCACACATACATTCATGAGTAACTTACATGAGAAGAAATGCCAAGCTCCTGATTGTCTAAACCAAGCTCTGATACCATTTTTTTGAGTTAGTTGCAATGGAGCTTCTGTGTAGAGATGCAAGTTAAGAGAGAGAAGAGATAGAGACACATGATTTGTGGTATTGAAGTGTGTACCTTGATAATGATTTTAGATAGGTATATGTACTATGTATAACCTAGCCCTTATGGGCGGACATGGCACTGCCCTTTATCCCAACATATAATAGAGATTGAGTGGAGCACATGGACTTTCAAATGGAGGAATTTGTGTCAAAGGATGTGGCTCACTTTAAAGCTAAAACCATTATTGAAAAAATCCATGAAGATGTAGTTAAAATAGAGGCTCTTTATTTTGAGAGAGGATTATTGTTTATAGAGTCTTCTATTGATGCTAATAGCATAGTTGATGTTGAAAATGAGTCGATTGTGGGCTTACTTAAATTGGATACGCAAACATTAGATGACAAGTTTATTGATGCACTCAATATATTTTCTCTATGTTTGAGCAAACCAAAAAAGCATGTGTAATGAAAGAAATTGAGGGGAGAGAGAAAGAGAGCTAAAGAGAGAGAAGGAGAACAAGAAGAAGGAAGAAGACTAGAAGAGGAGAGAGAAAGAGAGAAAAGAGGAGAGAAAGGAGAAGGAAGCCATGGAAGCTGGAGATGAAGGTGAAGAGTGTGATCTTGATAATAACTAGTTGCCCTAATTTGGGGCTCTTACACCTTAAATACCCCAGTTACTGTGATGGGGTGTCTAAACCCTAGTTGGTGTGTATCCCGCTTGTTACAATCCATCCCCACTCAAAAGGTTTTTGCCCTAAAAAACAAGGAGAAATAGAGGGGAGTAATGGGTGGGCTAAGGGAGGGTTTCCGAGTACTACTTAGAGCCCTTTGACAATGAAGAATAGGTGTGGAGAGACTAGGGATAGCATGCAGTCCTGGACCGGTTGGCTGAAGTAAACTAGTCATAACTTTTGATAGGTAGCTCCAAATGGGGCATACTATATGTCGAAATGGAGCTTATGACGAGTACATTCAGCCTATGTAGAATGCACATGCATTCGATTTGAGTAAGTACAAAACGTTCTAAAACAGTGTGCAGTCTGCGGGCAATTTGGGTCATGACCGGCTAGTCTTCCAATCGTTGGGGTTCACGAAGGTAGGGAAATTCATCGAGGATGGTTGCTAGGCGTCAAGAGGCTTCTTCCAAGGGTAGGCCTTGCCATTTGATGAGGTATTCTTTGATGGATTGGGATCGTAAGTGCTTATCTCATTGCCCAATGATTGCTTCAGGAACATATTGAGTGATGCCCTTTTCATCGATGGGGGGAAGTTCTTCCACATAGTCCACTAAGGAGCCTACAAAGGGTTTCAGCTGATTAACATGAAACACATTGTGGATTTTGGTGGTAGGGGGAAGTTCTAAGCGATAGGCCAAGTCGCCAACTCTCTTGAGGATGCGGTATGGGGCATGAAAGCGGTGGGCTAGCTTGTTACTACTGCCCTCTTTGAGAGTGGAGTAGTGGGACTTAGGCACTTTCAAAAGGACCAATTTCCCTTCTTGGAATTCCAAATGCCTGCGTCTTTCATCAGCGTAGAGTTTCATGTGTGTTTGGGCCTTATGAAGATTCATTTTGCATTGCTGAAGTAAAGCTTGCATGAGATCCAATTTAGCTTGACTCTGAGGATTGATCTTATCCGTAAACAAGACTATAGGAAGGGGAACCTTATATCCATATAAGGCCTCAAAAGGGAAAACTCCAATGCTAGAGTGTGTGAAGTTATTATATGGAAACTTAGCCAAGTGAAGCCACGTATCCCAACTATGCTGTACATCATGGCAAAAGTGCCTCAAGTATGTCTCAAGCCATTTGTTCACTCTCTCAGTTTGGCCATCAGTTTGGGGTAGTATGCAGTGGATGGAGCAAGCTTGGTCCCCATGGAGGTGAAAACTGTCTACCAGAAGTTGCTCATAAACTTTGCATCCCGATCATGTACTATGACTTGTGGTAAGCCATGCAACTTGAAGACATTTTCCATAAACTGAGTGGCCACCTGAGAGGCAATATATTGGACCTTAGTGGGGATAAAGTGGGCAGCTTTGGTGAGACGATGAACTACCACATAGATACTGTTCCACCCTTTCTTAGTCACGGGAAGGCTGGTGATACAGTCCATTGTGATGTGAGTCCATTTCCCGTCAAAGATGGGGAGAGGCTGCAAGAGGCCAGCGGGCCTGAGCGTACTATCCTTGTTTTGTTGGCATGGAACACATTTGGTCACAAAGTCTTTGACATCCCTCCATAAGCCTTTCCAATGAAAGCTCTTGGCAAGCCTGTCATATGTTTTGAAAACACCCAAGTGACTGGCAGTGGGGCAAGAATGCATCTCTTCCATGATCTTCTGCGTGAAGGGGGAAGTGTGTGGGATGAAAATCTTGCCATGGGACCAAATAAGGCCATGCTTGAGCTGATATTGGGAGTTTTCAGCCATAACCCCATGCTGTAATTTTTGAAATATGTGGCTGAAATGGTCATCTAACAAGTAAGCCTCGTGGAACTCTTCAACCCAATCACTGTGCAATTCTGAGATAGATGACACTCTGCATGCCCACATTCGAGAGAGAGAATTAGCCACAATATTATCCTTGCTCCACGTGTGTGAAATGTCAAAGTCATAGTTCTGTAAGGTTGCCACCCATCACCTTTGCTTACGAGTCAAAGTAGACTGAGTCAAGAAGTATTGGAGGACTCGGTGATCGCTTTTCACTTGGAAGCGGCTGCCATACAAATAGTGGTGCCATTTCTTGATGGCATGGAAGATGGCCAACATCTCTTGGTCATATATATTCATTTGCATCTCCTTCTCATCAAGCTTGCGGCTTTCAAATGCAATCACACCATGCTCTTGCAACAATGCTGCACCAATACCCCGGCCACTGGCATTGCAATGAATGGTAAAGAGCTTAGAGAAGTCAGGGAAAACAAGGATGGGGCCTGAAGTAAGCGTGTCCTTTAACTGTTTGAAGCTATGATCTACAGTGGCATCCCAAAAGAATGACTCTTTTTTCAAGTGATCAGTCAAAGGTGCTACAATGGTGGCATAGTGCTTAATGAAGCGTCTGTAGAATGAAGAGAGACCAAGGAAGCCACGCAAGGAGGTGGTGGTGGAAGGAGTGGGCCAATCCTTAACACATTGCACCTTTTTGGGGTAGCTTGTTTACCATTTTTGCTTACAATACTCCACAGATGTCTGCATGAATATACATTTGCTCTCCGTAGCAAAGAGTCGATGCTCTCTCAATATGTCAAACACCCTTCGAATGTGTGTCAAGTGCTCCATAGATGACTTGCTGTAAATGAGGATGTCATCAAAGAAAACAAGCACAAACTTGATCAAAAAGGGATGTAGAATTTTGTTCATGAGGCTTTGAAAGGTGGCAGGGGTGTTAGTCAACCCAAAAGGCATCACAAGAAAATGGTAAAGTCCATGATCAGTCTGGAAGGCCGTTTTGACCTCATCTCTTGCCCACAGACGAATCTGATGGTAGCTAGAGTGCAAGTCAATCTTAGTGAAAAAGCATGCCCCTTTTAACTTGACCAGCAAATCATCAATCCGTGGGATGGGGTAGCAGTTCTTCACTGTAATCTTGTTCATATCTCTGTAGTCAATACACATGTGGAAGGAGCCATCTTTCTTTTTGACTAAGAGGAAAGGGGATGCATAGGGGGAAGAACTCGGTTCGATGAAACCCATCTCCAACAACTCCTTGATTTGCTTTGCAACCTCTTCACGCTCACACTTGAAGAGTCTATAAGGGGGGTTTGTTCACTCGCTTGGAATGGGGCTCTAGGTCAAGTGGGTGGTCCACTTGTCTCTTGGGAGGGAGGGATGTAGGCATTTGAAATAAGTCATTGTATTCCTCAAGTAAGGCCTGCAAGGCAAAGTCATATGATACTGTGGAGGGCTGATCAGAGTTGTCCTTATTTAATTGCAAAACAAAGATCTGTGAGCATTTCTTAAGCTCCTGTTTAAGTTGCTTTTCTGTAATGAGCTGAAAATCAGCATGGTCTCGAACTCCCTCTAGGTGGATAGGTTGTCCATACATCATAAACTCCATGTAAAGCTGAGAGAAGTCCATAGAAAATTTTTCCAATTGTTTTAGCCAATCACAGCCCAAGACAACATCAATGGGGCCCATATCTAGGGCAATTAGATCAACCAGTGCCACATAATTTTCAGCCAAGCATAAGGGAACCGCAAGACATACATGTGTGTTGATTTCTTCTTCTCCATTTGCTACTTGGACCTTCAAGGGGTAGTGTAATGCCATAGGAATACATTTCAATTGATTAATGGATGATTTATTGACAAAACTGTGCGTGCTTCTGCTATCCACAAGGATAAAAACATGCTTCCCATTACTGCCTTGAATGCGAAGGGTATTGGGGCTACGCGAACCTGTCCAAGCATCCAAGGAGATCGAGCAAAGGGAAGTGGGAGGTGGGTGGGATGTTAAATCAATTATCTTTGAGGGTGCACTGCCCGGGTCAAAGGGAAACCCATTCTCTAGGTCATAGAACTGCTCATGATCAACATACTCTGTGGGTTCAGTCTGGTCAATGGCCAGGTCATCCTCCTCATTGTGCCAATCTTCCATGACATACATGCTATGAACTTTGACCTTAGCTGACTTGTAGGGGCATTTGGAGGCATGATCACCAGTGTACTTATCTCCACATTTAAAGCATAGGCCCTTTTCTTTCCGTTCCTTGACAACATCTGGGGAGATGAACTGTTGACTACTGGATCCATGGGAAGGTGATGTAGTGGACTGTTTATTTTTAGCATATCGATTTTCAGCCATAGAGCGTGATGCTGTCCCAAAAGTGTCCGTTTTTGTTTCAGCATGGAAGGCGGGATAAGTGTGTACTTTGGGGCTGTTATTAGGCATAGAAGAGCCTCGAAAACCACCTCCGTATGGGGCTAATCGTGAAGGGATGCGGGGGGTCCAACACCTTGCTGAAAATGCTCATTCTTACGGTACTTTCTTGTATATCTTTTAGCCAGTTTGATTGCATCAAACAGTGTAGTGGGTTTTTGGACCATGACATCGGCCGATAGACTCGGGTCTAACCCATAGATGTACTTGTGCAATTTAGCATCGTCACTGATGCTTTCCACATACATGGTCAAGTTCATGAATTGATTGGTGTAGTCATGTACAATGAGTTTACGTTGGTCAAGAGTGTACCATCTTCTTGCCAACCGTTCTTTTTCCACAGGGGACACAAAAACTTGGACCATATGCATTTTGAAATCTCCCAATCAATGAACTGCTGATTCTCTCGATTGATATAGCGCCACCAAGTGTGGGCAAAACCTTCCAAGTGGAGAGAAGCAAAAAGTATTTTCTGCTCATCAGTGCGGGGATAGATGTTGAAGTAGGACTCCAACTTGGACGTCCATTCTTCCAAGTCAGATGGTGAGGGAGATTGCCCATTATACTTTGTGAGAATGACCTTGTCACGCAAATCATAGGGGCCATGCTGCCCATGAAATCCTTGTTGTCCATGATCCTGTGGTGGCCATATATGCCCTGCTATCCATACATCCCTTATGGTGCATTTAGCCCATGTTGTCCGTTATAGCCATGCTGTCCATGATTGCCAAGATGGCCATTTGTACCATATTGTCCTTGATGGGGCTGATTCATATGTGGTGCATGGGTGCTCCTAGGTAGAGCGGGTGAAATTCGACCCAAGGTAGAGGAAGGCCTCAAGTGAATGTTGCCGGCGTGGTGGACAGGGGGAATTCAATAGGGGTTCATCATGTATATGAGAGGGTTTCTCGATCTCATAAGTAGAAGGGGAAATTCCCTTAGCACCAAGTATACCTTGTGGTCCATGCGACGGTTCGTGATGTGGAGGGCATCTAGACTCATGTCTAGAGTCATTGGTCTTCTCTTGGGATGAAGCGGTCGCTAACTGAGCAACAAGAGCAGTGAGCTGTTCCAAGGTCTATTGGGTCTTTGAGTTTGAGATGGCCATGTGCTTGATTGCTTCATCAAATTTAGACATCATCTGGAGGTGGTTGGTGATCATATCATTGTGGCATTCCATATGATAGAGCTCATGTTGACAGAGGGTGTGATTAAGAAGGGCATAAGGGTCTGTTTCAGGCATGTCCTCCTGTATATCACCATGATAATCTTGCACTAAGCTTGGTTCCTAACATGGAGGTCCGGGAGTCTCTAATCTCCCTTGGGAGTTCCTCTTGGGCCTTGCTTTTGCCTTTCTGGCCAGCCATCTGGATGCAGTCCACAGGACCCACTGTCAGTAAAAGGGGCGTAACTCTTAGTAGGAAACTCCGATTGCTGAGGTTTTGGGCTCAAGTCAGAAGAGATAATGGCCTCTTTGAGATGAGCTATTAAAATTTATGACAAAAAATGATCAGAATTTTTTGTAGGGGTTTTGCAGTGGCTGTCCTGGAGCAGTCTGCAACTGTCCACAATGACCCTAGTGCACAAAAATGGGCATAACTTTCACATCGTAACTTTGATTGGGGAGATTTTTGATTCAAACCAGAGGGGACAAAGCACTCTTCGAGATGAGATATAGGGTTTACCCCGAGATTCAAGAAAGAATTTTTTGCAATTGGATCTTTGTGACAGTCCTGCAGGACTGTGACCAAAAACACTGTCTATCAAAGCTCCCATGCATGCTGAGCTCAATGGCTTCATCCGGGCAAGAGGAATCCTTCACGAGCTAAAGGGGTTGTGGGGTTGAGCTCTCCAGGTCAGAGGAAGCTTTAGTTAGGAGAATCCACGGCTACCCCAAACTATTTCAAACAGTCCCAGCTGCTGTCCACCATGGGAGCTGATTCCTGGGAGCAAGGATGCCAAAGGGGGAGGACCAAGGAGCTAGAGCAGTGCCTGGAGTGGCAGGGAGGGGAGGGCAGCAAGAGGGGAAGTGGCAGGAGGGCTGGGGGAAGCACGACAGCCAGCGCAAAATGCGCCGCAAATTGCAAGCCTGTCCTGTAGGACTCTTGGACATCAAATCCCCCCAATCCACCTCTTGATCAGGAGCTTGGGGGGTCAGGGAAGAGGTCCCAGGGCTGGTTGATGTCGAGGAGCATCTTCAGATCAGGTTTCTTGGAATTTCTTTAGGCTGGCAGGCATGGCAGCTTGTAGGAGAAGAGAGAGAAAGAGGGTTGAGGCAAAAAGTAACTGAGGTTTTGCCCTCTTCCAACTCCTGGGACTCTAAACTTGGCCTGGAACCCTTAAAATTTGTATGAAAAGAAGTGACGACATGCTATTTTAATCGTTTTACCTCCAGATATGTCTGAGTCTCCAGCCATAGCTTCTGCTTGCTCCAAAAAGCTGAAGTTAACTGCAGTCCTTCTTGCTGTACCTGTACCTGTAAGCTGAGTAACTAGGGTTTTTGGGATTTGAAAAGGGAAAAAGAGGAAAGAGGAAAAGGACCAAAGCTTGAAGCTCTGATACCACTTGTAATGAAAGAAGCTGAGGGGAGAGAGAAAGAGAGCTGAAGAGAGAGAAAGAGAACAAGAAGAAGAAGGAAGAAGACTAGAAGAGGAGAGAGAAAGAGAGAAAAGAGGACAGAAAGGAGAAGGAAGCCATGGAAGCTGGAGATGAAGGTGAAGAGTGTGATCTTGATAATAACTACTTGCCCTAATCTGGGGCTCTTACACCTTAAATACCACAGTCAGTGTGACGGGGTGTCTAAACCCTAGTCAGTGTGTATCCTGCTTATTACAGCAAGAGAAAGAGTTATTAACTATAATGATGAGGAATTTGACCAACTTCACGAGAGACTTGTAATTTTCAATTTTGGGAGAGAAGAACCCAATTATATTAAGGAAAAAGATACTAATGAGATATCAATCAACTTATGAAATTCAAGTAAAATTGAGGATGATGAAAGTCAAAAGAAAATATTTTGTCCCTGACCATTTTTATTGAAGATGGATTTATAGAAGACGAGTCACCTTTAAACTTACCTAGATCAAATTTATGTTATTTTCTAATGTTTAAATTAGATATTGTGCAGAAAGAAAAAGTGATGTACTGTATAAGTTTACTTTTGGCTAAAGGTTGTACACACTATTGTCTATATTATGAATAGAACTCCCACAACTTTAACTCATGGTATGGCCTCTAAACAATGTGAAGCCTAATTTGTCACACTTGAAAGTATTTGGTTGTGTTGCATATTTCATGTGCTTGATTATTTGTCTAAGAAAATCAATTAAAAGGTTGAAAAATATATTTTTATCGGATACTCTATAGAGTAGAAATGATATCATTGTTGTAACACTATGAGTTTAGAGTGAGAAAGGATGTTATTTTTTATGGGATGTTCAGTTGTTAATTTTAATAAAAATGTGTTGAAAATTTACATTAGACTTTTATGTGCATACAATATCTTTTTTTTTCTTAAATATTCTATTTTTCCAGTTGGAGATTGCAGAGAAGGATAACTTCTTGGAAAAAGGCGGATGATCAGTATTTCTCTCAAGGATGTGGCACATATGTATTAATTGGCCAAGATTGATCCTCTTATTTTCTTAGTATTCCATAGAAATTTCTCAAAGGAGGCATTATAGACTATACCTTCTTGTATAAAAGCTTTTATAAGGCTTTTTGGCTACCCATAGTTATGTTATAATGCCCTTAAAGTAATGTCTCTAGAAAAGACAATTACATTAGACTTTTGGGGTATGGTCATGGCTACTCTAACTTTAGAGCTTAATACTTCTTGGCATTCTCATCTTATGCTTTGGGAGAAGACCAAATAGATGTAAAACCCATAGCTAACAAATATATGTAAAACCCATAGCTAACAATGTGGAGGATATAAAGGCTCTCAAAGTGTAGCTTTGTACAACACTATGTTATAAATACAATGGATTTTTAGGTTTCATAGTCATCTGTATTGTTTAAACTATCTTTAGAAGAACCAATTGAATAACTCCACAAGAGTGTTGCTTTTTATAACTTTTCCATCATGTCTCATGCTTTGAAAAAAACATATATATGCCTAGTAATGAGGATTTTCCATGCCTTAGCTTCTACAAGATGCTCTCTTCCAAAAATGCAAAGATTGAACTCTATCTCAATCTTACAAAATAAAAAGTCATATTATTTTCCCATGATTCCTTGATTGCCTAAATAAGATTTGGAATTAAATGTTTGTACTCTTTTGATACATATATGACGTTTTATGTTGCTTGAGCACCTTTGAAAAGATGTCAAACTGTCTTCAAATATCCATTCATAGAAATTCAACTAGCGGTGTACTAACCATATTTACTGTGATCTCATGCAACTCTCTCTAGCATTCCCACACCAGGTTTTGTGATGTTTTTTAAAACAAAACACTAAAAATCCCTAAGATTGCAATACATTGCTAAGATTTGGGATCTTGTAGATAAGTGTGGTTGTTGCTTCATACTTTGATATTTCAATAAAATCTAACTCTTGACATGTTAGAAATTTTAACCGTCTTTTATTAAAATTTTTTCTTTATATAAAATTTTTGGTCCAATTTGAGTGTTTTCATAAGAGAAAAGAAGAAGCTCGATACAAAGAGTTAAGCAACAATGAGATGAGGTAAGTTTCCTCAGGGGTAGAAACTATTGCACATCACTTGGGACTAAGGGATACAAGCACTAAACTAGACAATGTTTCTTAGTACTAAGTCTCCTTATATCCTAATTGGTCAATAACTTCCATGTGATTAGGATAACATGTCACAAATTTTGTGGTGGGGGGACTTGCTCAAGTTGTTGCACGAAACACACACAATACATATAAGGAGGAGTTGACTCAAGAACACAAGAAGAGAGATGGGGCAAATCATTTTCTTGTTGGTTTTTTCTTTCTTCTTTCTCACACAATACAATGTACACAAAGTATAGATAAGATACAACATAAAGGAAAGTGGCCTACTAAGTCAAATAATGCATAACTACTATATTAATCAAATGGTACTATAGGTATTTTCAAGATTTTTTGCTTCTTTCTCACACAATACAATATGCAAAAAGTATAAATAAGATACAACATAAAGAAAAGTGGACTACTAAGTCAAACAATGCATATCTGACTATACTAACCAATTGGTGCTATAATTATGTTACCTATAGGTAGATGTAACTAATCAAATGTAATAAGTGATGAGTTAGTGGCTATGTGAGGATCATATTGATCAGTGATGTGCTAAGTGTACATGTGCAAACCCACCATCTAACTAGGCAGCTCATCATCAATGTTCACACATGTTGAGCTTACTGTGTCAAGTCTATATTCAATAAAGTAATTGTTGGTTACTTTTTATTGGTCTAAGTAACTACTTCACTAAAAAGAGAAAACATGAATCCGATGGTAGATCTTCTATTGAATATGCTAGCAGTGACATCTGTGTATCGACTAAGCACTTGTACATCCTTACTTGCCTCATAAAAAAGTCCATAATGTAAGGTGGAGTTTACATACCTCAATATGCATTTGATTGTGTTCAAATGAGGCTTCCTAAGTATGTGCATAAATTGACTCATAGGTTAAGCAGCATAGCTCTGGCCATGTGATAATCATAAGTTGAGCATCATAGCTCAAATCTAGCTTCCTAAAGATCTACATAAATTGACTCACAAGTCAAGCAACATAGCTCAAGTCTGGCTATGTGATAGTCATATAAATCAAACTTCTTACTATTATCTAGAATATAGTAGGGTCTTGTATCACATCTCCAACATCAATAATCAATTTTACATATTGCTTTAATGGCATTGAAAGAGGCTTGCATGCTATCATACCATACTTGGATAAAATATCTAAGCCATAGTTCCTTTGGGACATCTGCATACAATCAACACATTTGATCACCTCAATTCCAAGAAATTTTAGCTTATTCAAATGCTTTATCTCAAATTTATACTTTAAAAGGCCCTTGATATCAATAGTCTAGCTGTCACTATCACATGTAATAGTTAAGCCATCCACATAGATGACTATGATGATCAAACTTGCATCACCTTTCCTCACATAAAGTACGAAATTTGCATCAAACATAAAAAATCTAGTGTTGACAAGATACTCTCTGATCTTGTCAGACCATGGTCTAAATGCTTGCTTTAACCCATAGAGCACCTTCTTTAACCTACACACATGCATAGGATGCCCTAAATCCTCATAATCTATTGGCCACTCTATATGCACCTCTCCTTGAAAATCACCATACAAGAAGGCATTCTTCATGTCTATCAGTTGTAAACTCCAACCTTTGGTTTTGCTACCAAAACAATCACATTTTGATACTTGCCATTCTAGTAGCGATTGGATTGAATGTCTCTTCACAGTCTATGCCATATGTCTATGCATAGCCTTTCACAATGGAAATATGATGTTATACCTACTAATAGAATCATCTATATTATGCCTTATTTTATAGACCCAATTATAGCCAATATCTTTCTTGCCCTTGGGAAATGGTACTAGGTCCCAAGTCCTATTGGTCTCTAATACATTCATCTCCTCATTCTTTGCTACATCCCAATGTCCATGACCAATAGCCTTAAAAAAAGTGGTCTTAATGTCCTCAATGACCTTCAATATATAAGCATAATGTGATGAGCTTAATATCCCTCAAAATCAAATCTTCTAATAGGGTAACTCACTTTGATCAACTTGCATACTACTCAATCACTCAATGGAGTCTGTATATTACCATGTGCTCTTTGTAAACCCAGTGCCCAATGAATACCAAGCTCATCATCCAAACTCTCTGAACAATTAGAGTCTTCATTAAGAACTAAATGACTAATAGATATATCATTGCAATTTGAAACTGCTTTTGTTCCTTTGTCATTATCTTCACCACTAGTAGATGCACTTAAAGATTTGGGGTGGCCCTTTAGTCTCCAAGACCAAGGACTAACTATAAAAATACTACTAGATGATATCTCTGATCCATTAAGGGTCCTTGATTTCTACTTTTTTGCTACTATATATTGTGATCATCAACATCATCTAATGCATCTCCACCAAATGCATATAAACACATGCATCTCCACCAAAAGCCTCACCGGTTATAGTGCATCATGATAAGGATGAGGACCTCAAAACTACAAGCAATATAGCACTCAACCAGTCAAACTTATCTAAATCTAATCCCCCAACTGAACTAAAATTCAAATTAGTAGTTGTTAGAGCTCTTATGGAAATGGAAACAAAGCAAGCTCACATAGAAAATATAAATGTCATGGAGTGCTTTACAGAATTGAATGACAAAAATGAGATATCCATTTACTTTTTTTCCTTTTATACAATAGTATTGGGATTAGGGATTACATCCAAAGTTGGGTGTTCGATCTCTCTTTTGTGATCTTCCTCTTATTATATGCATATAACTTAAGTTAATTGAACCTAATCTAGGCAAAATTGAATAGAACTTGAAATGCTTATTACAACCATCATATTTGTTTCAAGTTTTCTAATTTACCTCATAGAAATATTAGAACTTGCATGGAAGTGATCCTGAATCTCACAAAAAGAAAAAAACTGTAAGAAGCTGGGAATACTTAAAATGCTAATGATATGCCATGTCACATTGACACTGGTATATAAGGAGAGAAGTTGTAATTTTTCACATCTTTTGACATATTAATACAATTAAAATCTTTCTCTCCCTTCTTGCTCCAAGCTTCCATGGCTTCTTCATCTTTCTTGTCTTTCTCTCTCCAATTCTAGTCTTTCTCTCTCCTTGTCACTCTATTTCTCTCTCTTCCTGCAGTCTTTCTCTCTCCTCTGCAGTCTTTCTCTCTCCTCTTCTTCTCTCCCTAGTTCTCTCTCTGACAAGTGGTATCAGAGCTTCAATCTTTGATCCATTATTTTCTTCCATTTTCACTCTCATTTTCCTATTACAAAACCAATTTCAGACAAAAATGGTACAAGACAGTGACTAGTGGAGTGCTGCAGGACAACTACAGTTAGCCATGACTACATCTGGAGATATTCAAGGTCAGATATGGCGGGTAAAGGCTTAAATGGCTGGACGTCATCAAATTTTATGCAAAAATGGAGGTAACTAGGGTAAAGGATGGTTAACCGGGCTTAGTTAGAGACTAAACTACAGTTACTTTTCAAAAGAGGTCTTCCTTTCCTCTTTCCTCAAGCTCTGCCCAAGCTTTCATGGAGTTTGCTGGCTGAGATCTCTTCTTTTCTCACTGATCTTTGCTCTCCATCAACAATGGCCTGCATAATGGCACTCTAGACATCAAATGCAACAAGTGGAGCACCAATCATGCCCGTAGAAGCTGCCACGTGGCCTGGACAACAGCCCGAAATTTGCGCTGATTTTTCCAGCCCTGTTCTCCTCCAGTTCTCAGCCAATCTTCAGCTATGGTGCTTCTAATTCATCATTGGCAGTGATTCCTTCAAGGTTTTGCTGTGTTTACTCCGAAATAGAGCCATATTTCTCAGCTTTTCACTCTCTTGAAACCCTACATGAACAGTCCATGGGCAGCCATGAAAGCTTCAGCCCAAGCTTCCATTTCTTGACAATTTCTTGAAGATTCTTCATCCTTTTGGCCCGTGGAATCATTTCAGCAAGGATTCTTCAACAAATTGCAAGGATTAAGCACAGGATGGCTTAAGATTGAAGATCAAGAGCTTCTATGGAGCAAAAATTTGGGGGAAACGGGTTTAATGCTTCAATTTCAAGCATTTGAAGCTTCAAGATTGGTCTCTACCATCAGATAAGCAAGCTTCATGGATCATTTTGCTAACATTGGACAACCGGGAGCCCTATCAAGCATTTGGCAAGTTATTTTCAGCCATGTCAAGGTATTTCTCTTCAATTTTAATCTCTCTCATTAATCCAATTGCTGAGCTTAAGCCATTTGACTGAGAGATTAAAGAATTGAACATTTTCATCAAATTCTCAGCCAACCTTTGCTTGAATTCATCTATTCATGAATGCAATGCTTGCCTAATGCATATTAGCTTCAATCAGTGAATGAAGGGCCTTAATCTGAGATTTCAGCATAACATTTGAATCCTATGGACTGAATACATTGATTGATTCATTTGCTTACTCTAATCCAATTGATTGGTTGATTCTCTTTTGCCTAAATTGGAAGATTGTAAAGGGTAAGTACTAGCAATCAGTGAGTCACTGAATTGCATAGGTAAAACCCTTCTCCCATCTCAAGTTCCTTATCTCAATCAATTGCATCTCATGAAAGGCTGAATGGTTATTTTTCAATTGCATATCATGCTGATTGCTTAGTACACTAGCCTCTGCCATGTTGATATTCCCACCGAGGAAAAAGGTGGATGCCGGGGGAGATAGTGGGACAAAAGAGAGGTGACCCTCCCTCACTATCGAAGATCCCGAAGGGGTGCAACCAACCGACCCGGGGGGAACTTTGCCCACTTCCTGGTGATTCAGAGCCCGTCCTGCCGTTTTATCCCTCACACAGGTACAACGAGTGGAGAATTGAAGATTCAAGACTTTCCAACGACTCAAGTACCTACTGGAGTAAAACAGGGTAAAACAGGGCATTTTCAGGTTACCCACAGGGTATTTACAGGTGGATACAGGTACACCCTTTGATACTGAAGTACAGGTGTAGGTAATACAGAGTACCCACAGGTCCTATATACCCCTTTTTAGGGTTTGGTAGCCATTGGAGGTTACTTTCTTGCATTACAGGGTCAAAACAGGGCACTTACAGGTCTAAACAGGGTGCAAGACTGGACAGTTTAGACTCTGAAATTCAGTTACAGAATTTTCTGTCCTTGACCTATTATAGCGTGCTATAGCTCATCTCGAAGAGGGCATTGAAAGCTTCGATTCGTACAAAAAAGTTTTGCAATCGAAGTTTTCTAGCCAAAGTTATAGCCGTTTTACTGACAGGGGGTACTGCAGGACTGCACTAGTATGGCAGGGCATAAAGCCAAAAATAAGGTCCAGGAGGACTATGCACAGAAAATCAGGGATTCTATGATGGAAAGCACATTTCAAGAGAACCCTGAAGAGCCTCAACAAGGAGAAATTAGTATGCTCAACGATACTTTGTGTGCCCATGAACTAAGGCATAGAGAGCGACATGAGGCCATGCTATCAAGAATGGATTAGATGGTTCAATCTACTGATCAGACCAAGGCTTCCATTGATAGATTGGTAATGTCCAACGACCTACTCATGGCACAAATCTCTAAACTTTTACAGTTACAAGTGGCATCAAAAGAAGCTAATGAAAAGGCCTGTTCAAATACTGATCCTTCAGTTCCACTTCAGCCATCCAACCAAAATGGTCATGGAGATGGAATCATAGGAAGAAGAGGCATACCCAATAGTCAATATGAAGTGGGAGAAGCTTCACAAAGGCATGATGACTATTTGGGCAGTTTGAACGGTGCCAATACTCAAGCTTTTGGACTGCATACTCAGCATTCTAGGGGTGCTTTACCAACAGGAAGATTACAGGGTAATTCTCAGCCACCTGTTGGAAGATTTCAATCTCATTTTGGGGGTTCTGTACTTGGAAATTCTGATCAGCCAGTTTTGGGACAGCAACCCTTCCATGATAGAGAATTTAAGGACAAATTTTTTTTATCCAAATTCAATGGCCATTCATCTTCACCATCAGAATTAGAGGAATGGACCTCTAAGATGGAGTCTTATTTTGTCATATTTCCTAAAACTGATGTTATGAAGATACACTTTGCCTCCTTGCACTTAGAAGGATTTGCTCACACTTGGTGGAGGTATATCAAGAAAGAGAATGTACTTATTGAGAATTGGGAAGCTTTCAAGGCACTTATGGCTGAAGTCTTTGTTTCACCTCTTGAAAAAGAGAAGCTAGAACGAAGATGGTATGCTTTGGAACAAAGGGGCCTAAGTGTAAGAGAATATACAAACCAATTCCTCAACTTGACCATGTATGTGGAAAACATCAGTGATGAGGCCAAGTTACATAAGTTCATGTATGGTTTAGAACCATCCTTGTCAGCTGATGTTATGGCACAGAATCCTACTTCACTTTTCAAGGCTATTGAGCTTGCAGAGCGCTTTGGAAGGAAGTATAGGAAAGAGTCTTCATTTCAGCCAAGTTATGGACAACCAAGGACTGTTTTAAAGCAAGGGCAAGTTGGTAACAATTATGGCAGCAATCATATGCCTAGTGGGAGCTTACGGATACCAACTTATCCTCCATTTAATGCTTCTAGGATTCAAAGCAATTTCAGGACAGCAAACAGTCCAAAGGTTGAATTTAAGCAAGGTGACAATAAGCCTAAGTCTACTTCAGCCAATACAAATTCCAGAAATATTCCCATGGATCTTTACAAGGAAAGAAAGGACAAAGGCTTATGCTTCAAGTGTGGAGAAAAGTATACTCCTGACCATGCTTCAAAGTGTGTATACAAAAATGCCAAGCCAAAAATTCAGAGTATGCTAGTTCTTGAGGATCTTGAAAATGACATAGATGAAGTTAATGCAGTCCCAATCAATGTTGAAAATGAAGATTTCGAGGATGATGGTGGATAGGAGTACTTCTATGATCCATCTGACTCTTTTCCTTTTGATCCAGGCGGTGATATTCCATTTGATCTTGGTGGATTTTGTAATGAATTGCCTACTGCCACTAATTGTTCTATCTCTATGGATGCTTGGACGGGATCTAAGAACCCTAATACACTTCGTATGAAGGGAAGCATATGTGGAAAGCCAGTGTTCATCCTGATAGATAGTGGCAGTACCCACAGTTTTGTCAATAAATCCATTTTGTACAAGTTGAATTGTGTTCCCACCAACTTACAGCAGCCCATTAGAGTACAAGTGGCTAATGGTGAAGAGGAAATCAGCACACAGATTTGTCCACAGGTTTCTTTGCAGATGGCTGAAAATTTTGAAGTCAAAGTAAACCTGATCACTTTGGAAATGGGGCCCATAGATATTGTACTTGGTTGTGACTGGTTGATGACCTTAGGCAGGATTACTATGGATTTCTCACAGTTATATATGGAGTTTTTCTCCAATGGACAGCTCATCCGTTTACAGGGGATCCCTAGTAAATCTGATTTTCAGCTTATCACCATTCAAAAACTCAAGAAAGAGTACAAGAAGCGCTCACAGATATTTGTATTGCATTTGAACAAAGAAACACAGGATCAGCCCAATAATTCAGCAAACCATCCAGCCTTGACAGCTCTTCTTGAGGAGTATAGAGATCTATTTGAAGTACCTACTTCATTGCCTCCTAAGAGAGCGGTGGATCACCCCATTGATTTGGAACCCAACTCAAAGACGATCAATAAGCCACCTTACAGACTATCAAAATGTGAACGAGAGGAAGTAGCCAAGCAAATCAAAGAGCTTCTTGAAATGGGATTCATTGAACCAAGTTCTTCACTGTATGCATCCCCAGTCCTGTTAGTCAAAAAGAAAGATGGATCTTTCAGAATGTGCATTGACTACAGGGATCTTAACAAGATAACAGTGAAGAACAGGTATCCTATACCCAGGATAGATGATTTGCTTGATGAGCTTAAGGGGGCTCGATTCTTCATGAAGATTGATTTGAGATTAGGGTATCATCAGATTCGCATGAGAGAGGGTGATGAGGTCAAGACTGCTTTTAGGACTGATCGTGGGCTCTATCATTTCTTGGTGATGCCATTCGGCCTTACAAACGCTCCAGCTACCTTTCAAAGCCTGATGAATAAGATTCTACAACCTTTCCTCTTTCAGTTTGTCTTGGTGTTCTTCGACGACATTTTGATCTACAGCAAGACTTTTCAGGATCATTTGTCGCATATGAGGAAGGTTTTTGATGTGTTGAGACATCATAGGCTTTTTGCTAAGGAGAAGAAGTGTTCTTTCATGCAGACTGAAGTGGAATACTTGGGACATATAGTCAGTGAAAAAGGAATACAGGCTGATCCCAAGAAGGTGCAATGCATAAAAGATTGGCCAACACCTACTACTACTACCTCTCTTAGAGGATTTCTTGGTCTATCTTCATTCTATCACAGATTTATAAAGCATTATGTGGCAATTGCAGCCCCTTTAACTGACAGGATGAAGAAAGAGGCTTTCTTTTGGGATTCTCTTGCAGATAGCAGCTTCAACCAGTTAAAGGAATTACTTACCTCCGCTCCTATTCTTGTATTCCCGGATTTCTCTAAAGAGTTTACTATACAATGTGATGCTAGTGGCCGTGGCATTGGGGCTGTTTTGCTTCAGGAGCATGGAGTAATTGCATTTGAAAGCCGTAAGCTTACTGATAAAGAGATGGCCATGAATGTTTATGATCAGGAAATGTTGGCTATTTTGCATGCAATCAAGAAATGGCACCATTACTTATATGGCAGCCGATTCAGAGTACATAGTGATCATCGCGTACTCAAGTATTTCCTTACTCAGTCAAATCTTACTCCAAAGAAACGACGATGGGTAGCAACATTACAAAATTATGACTTTGACATCACTCATACAAGGGGCAAAGATAACATAGTGGCTGATTCTCTCTCTCGTATGTGGGCCTGCAAAGTATCAGCCATGACGGAATTACATAGTGATTGGATTGAAGAGCTACAAGAGGCATATCTCTTAGATGAGGAATTCAGCCAAATCTTTCAGAAATTACAGCAAGGTCTCATGGAAGAAAACTCACATTACCAGCTTAAAAATGGTCTTATTTGGTGGAAGGGCAAGATTGTTATTCCCTCTACTTCTTCTTTCAAGCGAAAAATTATGGAGGAGATGCATTCTTCGCCTTTAGCTGGACACTTGGGAGTTTTCAAGACTTATGACAGGATCAACAAGAGCTTTTATTGGAAAGGATTGTGGAAAGATGTCAAGGACTTCGTTATGAAGTGTATGCCTTGTCAGCAAAATAAGGATAGCACCCATAAGCCAGGGGGTTTATTGCAGCCATTGCCTATTCCTACGGGTAAATGGACTCATATTACTATGGACTTTATCACTGGCTTACCTACTACCAAGAAGGGGTGGAATAGTATTTATGTGGTGGTTGACAGACTCACCAAAGCAGCTCATTTTATCCCAACAAAAATTCAGTTTACTGCTTCTCAGGTGGCCAACCAGTTTATGGAGCATATTTTCAGATTGCATGGATTACCGCAGGTGATTGTCCATGATAGGGACTCAAAGTTTATGAGTAACTTTTGGCAAGCGGTATTTACATCTATGGGTACCAAGTTGGCTCCATTTACGGCTTATCATCCCCAAACTGATGGACAGACAGAGAGAGTTAATAAATGGTTGGAGACTTATCTTCGCCATTTTTGCTATGATGTCCAAACCTCATGGGATTCTTGGTTACACCTGGCTGAGTTTGCTTATAATAATTCCACTCATGCGAGCATAGGAGTTTCACCCTTTGAGGCTTTGTATGGTTACAAGGTGCCCCTACCCACAGTCATTTTTAACGAAAAGATCAACCCTCATGGGAAGGAAGAGTTGGATAGAATGCAGACCCTTCTTCAGCAATGCAAGGTGAATCTAAGGAAGGCTCAAGATCACATGAAGATGTATGCTGATGAGAAGAGGAGGCCTTTAGAGTTTCAGGAAGGAGAGCTGGTTTTGTTGAAGGTGCCCAAATCCAAGTATTCTACATTGAAAGATGGATCCAGTAATAAGCTTGCCCACAGATTCTATGGCCCTTACAGGATCCTTAAGCGGATTGGAGATTTGGCATACAGACTAGAGCTTCCCTCTTCTACAAAGATTCATAACGTCTTCCATGTTAGTCAACTCAAGCCCTATTATGGTGATCCAGTGGATTTAGTTGATGAGCTGCCACCTATTGATGAAGATGGTATCGTTCAGTACATCCCAGAGGCTGTTATAGGTCAGCGTGAGAAGAAGCTTTGATCACGTTCTATTGTGGAATATTTGATTAAATGGAGAGGTTTACCCTCTGAAGAGGCTTCTTGGAGACCTGATTCAATATTGGATGAGTATCCATACTTGAAGGATACATTGGTGGCTGAAGCCTATTGCTTATGGAGCTAGTATTGGTGTAGACTGGTTCAGGACAGCACGCTGTTTTAGAATAGTTTTTGTCGTACTTCATTTTCAGAATTGAGCTATCTACATGGGCTTAAAGTACTCTTCAAGAGCTTCGTTTTGATATGTGGTACACCTCATTTGGACACTTCTATCAGAAGTTATGGCTGATTTGGTCCAGCAGGGACTGTTATTTCAGCAAGCTGTCTACTTTCTTCTGGAACTATTTGTTGAAGATTCTATGGCTCCAATGGCTTCTAAGGTTCTTCAAATCATGTATATAGCACGGTCCACTTTCCGTACTTCAAATTCAGCCCTTGTAATGATAATTCTTCACTCATTCCCTATTTGTAAAGCTGTAAAACAGAGTAGTACTTTGTTCCATCCATCTTTTCTTTAGCTCTTTCTAGTTTTGTTTTTGGGGACAAAAACTTTTGGGAAGGGATGGATTGTAAGAAGCTGGGAATACTTAGAATGCTAATGATATGCCATGTCACATTGACACTGGTATATAAGGAGAGAAGTTGTAATTTTTCATATCTTTTGACATATTAATACAATTAAAATCTTTCTCTCCCTTCTTGCTCCAAGCTTCCATGGCTTCTTCATCTTTCATGTCTTTCTCTCTCCAATTCTAGTCTTTCTCTCTCCTCGTCACTCTATTTCTCTCTCTTCCTGCAGTCTTTCTCTCTCCTCTTCTTCTCTCCCTAGTTCTCTCTCTGACAAAAACAATGACCTCTCATTTGCAAGGAATAGATTACAATTGCATATAATGGATGGATAATGTTAAAAATAATATGTTCAAGACCAAATAATAAATTTGAATGCTTTGAATTGCATGCATTTTGAACTTTAACTTTGACTTTGCATCCTTTTTGGCTCCTTAAGGTTAACAACAGTCCCCTACTAGACTAGTAGTAGCCCTTTTGATAGTCGCAATCAAAGGTAGCATGCTATAACTTGCATTATAGAAGTGACATTTTTGGGATGCCACTGATGTAGTTATGGGAGAATGGCATTACTCATTGATGATGAAGTTGAAGAATACCTTGAGTGTTTTGGTAAATGGTGGTCAAGATTGTGGTTTGTAACGATGTTCATGGAGAGTGATGCTAATATCAATACACTTGACTACTTATCCTTTATTGTTGGAAGGAACTTGAATGGGCATTGGGAATGATTTGTAGGTCACAAGGGAGATTCAATATCAAAGTAAAGATGGTGTCTTAAGATTATCTATGAACTTTTACACATATAAAGTAATAGCAGCTCAAGTGCATGCACTTCCTAGGGGAACTACTAATACTTTTCTTGTGCATAGAACATATCCTGTTGGATTGGATGTAGGTCAAACTCCAATAAATATTAAAATGTTGTACCACAATTGATCAACCAAACCATATAAGAGATATGGTGTAATTAATATGCGAGAATGCATGCTTGTATAGGCTATTACATAGTTAGAAGACATCTCCATCAAGGTCTTCTTGTCAGCACTCCATGAAGCAAGAAAATATGGTTATTGAGGATGGGAAAAATTATCATTGTTGAGGAAAAGGAGTTCATGAATAAGATTAGATGGAGACATAAGAAGTAGGATAGATGAACCAAGAGTGGGGATTGTGATAACGTGATTATAATTTGGTGATTACATGCGTTTTTACATTAATAATGTTAATATGTAAATTAATAATATTAACATTTAGGGATTATGTTATAACAATATTAAGTGATTAATAATGTTAAAATTTAGTGGTTATGTTATAATAATATGTTATTAAGGTTTAAGTTTTAATGTAATGTTATATTATAATAGCATGTTATTAATGTTGAAGTTCTAATGTTATGCTATGTTAGAATAATATGTTATTTATGTTATGTTATGTTGTAATAACATATTATTAATGTTGATTTTTATATTAATAATATCAATATTTATGTTAATCGATTGAAACATGTTATGCAAGGGCTTTAATCATTTCTCAATGGGCCCAAATAGAAATGGAAAAATCTGTGTGGGCATGCCAATAAATAGACAGAGCTTAATAGGCAATTATCTATAAACAAGGAGGTTTCCAAAATTTTGGCTTTTTGTTTGGGTGAGTTTCTTAGGGTGTGCATCCTTGCTTGGGTGAAGAGCTCTCCTATGGGACAAAAACCTGAGAGAACTTAATCCCTTGAATGGATGGTTACCATAAATTTTTGATGAGATAGATTCCATTCTTGACATAGAGGTACTTTAGAACATTGAGCCAAAACCTAGAAAATTAAGATTAGATTACTTGCTATAATTTGAGAAAAAGATAGTCCTTAATTGTTTGCTAGTTCTCTAGTTCATGTATTTCAAGTGACATAGGGGTTAAATATTTTGTCACTTGGATAATTGGTCTTATTATGGGTATAACTCTCCTAGAGATAAATCATTGGGGTAGATGAATGATTGAATGAATGTATTTAATAGCTATTGGACTAGCATAGTAAACTTGGAATGTTAGTTCATGTGTATCATATGGTTGTATATGTTGATTGGTCTATGTTATCCTACATTGTACAAGTTTAGTTGATGACTATTTAATTTCAAATGCATTGATTAGACTATGTCATCCTTCATTGGGTGAGATTATTTAATGATTGTTTGATTCGTGTTACATTAGAATAAGGTGTTATTTTGTGTAGACAAAGTTTCAAAGGGTCATATGGTTGTGTATTGCCATTATAGTTGGCAAAAACAATTTTCTTGACCATGTTTAATTTCAAATGCATTGATTAGACTATGTCATCCTTCATTGGATGAGATTATTTAATGATTGTTTGATTCGTGTTAGATTAGAATAAGGTGTTATTTTGTGTAGACAAAGTTTCAAAGGGTCATATGGTTGTGTATTGCCATTATAGTTGGCAAAAACAATTTTCTTGACCAAGTAGACAAATTTCAATATAGTTTAGCATGTACATATAGTTTGAGTACATACAAACGTGTACCTATACACATGTGTGAGGATGAATATATATTTATATATATTCATGTATGTATGTGCATATGAATGTGTATGTACATACATCCATATACATATGTGTATGTGTGCATGAGCATGCTTATGCTCATATCAATAGACATTATGTATGTGTATATCTATTATAAATGCATTGTTTTATCATATGTCATCTTACTTGCTTTTGTGAATGTAATTGGACATGTACACATGTATGTGCATATAAATATGTTATTCATGTGAATATATACATGTTTGCATGACATATGTGTGTGTTTGTGATTGTATCATTGTACTATTTCTTGACTTGCTTTAAATTATGAAAAAATGGTTATTAACATAAAAAATAAACTAGCTTGATGAAATAACCAAAAAGCTTGGTTGGCCTGTCATGAAACTAGAAAAGCCTAACAATATTTTTGTAGGTTATCATGTTATCCTTGAGTAGCTAAGGAGTGAAGAAAAATAGAGTGATGATGTTTAAAAAGTGATTACTTTGTCTATTTACAAAAAATTTTGAGCACTAAGAGTGAATCCAAGTTGGTCATGAAGGGAATGGGCTCCAATGGCTCAACTCTAAGTATTAGTTAATATGATTGGTCTCTTCCTTCTTGAGATACCTTCTTGATCTCAATTTCAAGGTTGATTTTTAGGCAATGGGAAGAAAGATGCAAGAGACTTAGGGAGATAGGTCTAGCTAGAGGCAAGTGAAGACTCTCTAAGTATATCCTACCCTTGATGGGCCATGAGAGAATGTGAAGAAAGTTGGAACAAGGTGATAGGGGATTATAGATGAAGCTAGTCAATACAAGCCACTCGACATACCTAACTTGAGGACTCTAGGTGCGGTGCATTGTCGTGCCGCTACGCGCACATAGTGTAAAAAAACTCTAGAGTGCATCCGCATTCGGATTTCTTATTGATGTAGAGAGCCAATGCCATATTAGTCATTAACGTTAGTATTCGTAGTGTGGACAATTCAAAAATACTAGATTTTTGGACATGTTTAGCCATTTTTTTATATTTTAGATATTATCTCTTGTAAAAATCCAAAAACTGTAGACAAATTCTAGAATAGGATGACATGTAAAAGAAAGCAAGTAGCTTTCATCCATTTTTTGGGGATTTTATGCAAAAAGAAGGATTGGCAAAATCGCACAATGCACGATCGTAGTTTTCAGGCACTGATGAACAACACTTGGAATTAGAGAAGACAAAGGAGTGATCTGGGAGAATTTTGAGTAGGTGTCCTACTGTTTTACCCCCCTTTCGGAGTCAATGGAAGCATCAGATGGGGGGTTTGAGCAGTAGAGAGGAAGCCATTGTTTTATGCACGTTTTTGGTCCATAAGAGATTTATCTTCTCAGAATACAGAAATAAATTGACAGGCTTCACCTCTGTGAATATTCTTCTATATCTTCTATTTCTTTAAACCCCTTCTCTTCTGTTTACTCCTCTCCTTGAATATCTCTTTACCCTACTGTCTTTTACCCCCGTGGTAGACTTTTGACCCCAAACACTCCCATAGTGGTGAACCTGACGTGAAAGTTGGTAGCAGGTGTGTATGATGCCAGGAGGCATATTCCACGGTGGATTCCATGAGGTTTTGCGGTGGATTCCGTAAAACTTTATTACCAGGGCTTATACACAAGGTGGATTCTTTGTGCAAAAAGTTGATGGGGATGCCTATCCTTTTCGAGTGTTTTGTTAATTTAATGTGTAAGTGGGTGATTCCATAGTGGGTGATTCCGCAAAATACATATTTAAATTAATAAACGTTTATGAGTTTAGAGTGCGCACTCGTAATAAATTAAGGTTAGGATTGATTTCTAACCAATTTATTTTTGTATGTGAAGACTGCTAGGTATTCACTTTTGTTGGTTTAATTGTATTATTTTTCTAACAATTGTGAATGCTTCAGTTGATGTGTAGAGAAAGTAGTGGTGGCATTGGAAAGCATTGGAGGATAGCGTGTATTCAAATTATCATCAATTTTTAATGGGTACGTATCTTAGGCATGGCGTCCATATTTTGATGCGCTTATTTGTTAAAGTGCTTGATATTTATTTATTATTTATGTATGTGCATGGGCGCATGATTTAAATATTTGTATTGGACATTGTATTTGGGTACCGCCTGACTTCTTGGGCGCCCAATAGCTTTAATTCTTTAGTGGCACAAAAGCAAACACAAAAGCTAAAGCGTGCTAATTGTAAATTGGGCTATTTTTTGAGCTTGAAGAGGAATAATACATAAAATACATGCTTTGTGGAGCGCTCACACAAGGCATGGGGGGAGATTGCACCCAATTAGTCTCTTGCTTCATGTCGTGCAAGCTTCTTCATTTTTTTGTGTGCAAAAAGTAGAGTTCTTTTTTCTTGGGGACCTTCTGACGCTCACTACGTGCGCATACGACGTCCGATTTGTGCACCAGTGGTATTAGAGCAAAGCTAAGATCGAGAGCTTCCAATCGCTTACCATCTCGTGCGAAGGCAGAGATCTTGGAACAATCGAGCTCTACAATCAGTCTCGTGGCAAACGGTCAATACCAGCGTATTCCTGGCAATCAAGAACCCCCTGTTGTACACTCAGATCGCGAGGGACTGGCCTCTGCAGCAGGCGGAGGACCACGCGGGAAGATCCTTCAAGAAGTCATGAAGAACATATAAGAAATCTCAACCATAACTTTTCAAGCTTAAGTAATAAGCTTACTAAGCTTCAAAAGAAGCTTAATAAGAAGCTTCATTAATTGAATTCAATTGTCGACGGCGGCAGGATGAAGTGTCCGTTGTCAAATATCGGGCGAGGACATACTCAGGTCCTCAAAATTTATGCTTAGTCACCAAAGCTTAAAGCTTTAAGTTCTCTAAGTTTCCCAAGTTACTAAAGTCTAACAAGTCATCTCTAACAATTACTATAGCGGCAGTTCGTATTCAGTTACACATGACCCACTTTACTACTCTCTGGAAGCCCCTGTTCACACCTGTGAACTAATAGAAGCAGATTACAGCAATCAATCATCAACACGCAGACTATATGTAGTCTACACACACAATTATTTTCTTGCAAGACGGTTGTGACATCGAATTTCGCAATCGTAAAGGGGAAATACTACAAAACCCAAACTAAAAAAAAAATACAAGCCTTGTAAACCCGCCTTTGAGCTACCTCATCCTGCTAACAAGGTTTCAAGTGTGTGAGGTCTTTTGGAATTTTGCAGGATGACTGATCAAAACATCGACGATATTATGATTGAAGGTGATTTACCCGAACCAACAATGGAGCAAAAGTTGGATTTGATTAAGATGCAGCTGCAAGAGGAACGAAGAGCACGACAAGTTTTGCAAGCTCAATTGGCCAATCTACAATGATCTACAACCGATCAAGATGGATCGCAATCTGAAGATCTTATGCAACGTACCATCGATGCAACACTTGAAGCCCAATCTATTCGCAAAGAAACAAAGATAAGTAAAAGAAACTTCAAACTTCGTACTTTCAATGGATCACGTGATGGAAAGACTGTTCTTGCTTTTATCAGTCAATTTGATGATTATTTCCATGAAGAAACATATGCTGAGAAAGACAAAATTAAATATGTCACTAACCATTTAGTTGACCGAGCATCCTTATGGTGGACTATGGTCCACAAAAGCATTGATTGTCCCACTACTTGGGAGACTTTCCAAAAGAAATTTTTGCAGAATTTCCTTCCTTCCCAATTCCACGAAAAAGCAATCAAGCAATGGGATCTTCTACAACAAAGGGATCGCGAACCTATTTCACAATATACTGAACGTTTCTAGAATGCTCTATTACAACTACGAATGCTCAAAGATGTACTTGAAGCAACTCATAAACACAATTTTATGTTTGGCCTACTTGGACATTTCTATACGGAAGTCAATATGTTCAAGCCAACAACCCTTGAAGATGCAATTTCCTTGGCCCATGACACTGAAGACAAAATTCACGGACGAGACAAGCGACCACAACAATTCTCAACTAATGGTACCTTTAGTTCCAAACAATTCAATTCAAATTTTCAAAGATTCAATCAAAGTCATTTTCTTCCATCTTCATTCTGTAAATCTTGGACACGATCACTTGCCTTGCCATCAAACACAAATCCAAACCCTAAGCCATCTCTTCAGTCAAATCCCAACATTCCTAAACTTCCTGTCATTACCAATAATGTGTCCAAAGCAAAACCCATAGTTTGTTACAAATGTCATCAACCTGGACATCTAGCAGCCAACCGTTAATCCAAAAAGCTATCTGTCCATATCAATTATCTGGGAGCAATAGAAGATGAAGAACGTGAGGAAATGCCGGACTTTACGGAAGATGATGACGACATTGGTACTACTTCTGATACTTTGCCAAGTATGCCAACTCCCCAATCTTTATTAACAATGAAATGTTTCTGCATGGTAAAGAAAAGACTATTTTACATGATGATGGGAGCACACATGACTTTATTTCTACAAAATTAGTCAAAGAATTGAATTTACATACTGTTTCTACACATTATCGCATCAAGGCTACATTCCTAGGTACGAGATATAATGGAACACAAGAGGTGCATAATTTCGAAATTAAAATTGGTGAATATACTGAATGAAGAAATTTCTTAGTTGTACCTTTGCAGTCTAGTGACATTATCTTAAGAATGCCTTGGCGTCATCAATACAATCCTGATATAGATTATTCTACGCATTCAATTAAAATCTATTTTCAAGGAAAACAAATCACACTGCATGGTATGCACGCTTCCAATAAATTTTTATTGGGTATGATGCCAAGAGGCATATTCCACGGTGGATTCTTGAGGTTTTGCGGTGGATTCCGTAAAACTTTATTACCGGAGCTCATACACAAGGTGGATTCTTTGTGCAAAAAGTCGATGGGGACGCCTATCCTTTTCGGGCGTTTTATTAATGTAATGTGTAAGTGGGTGATTCCATAGTGGGTGATTTCACAAAATACATATTTAAATTAATAAACGTTTATGAGTTTAGAGTGCGCACTCGTAATAAATTAAGGTTAGGATTGATTTCTAACCAATTTATTTTTGTAGTTGAAGACTGCTAGGCATTGGAAAGCATTGAAGGATAGCATGTATTCAAATTATCATCAATTTTTGATGGGCGCGTATCTTAGGCATGGTGTTTATATTTCGACGCGCTTATTTATTAAAGCACTTGATATTTATTTATTATTTTTGTATGCGCATGGGCGCACGATTTAAATATTTGTATTGGACATTGTATTTGGGTACCATCTGACTTCTTGGGCACCCAATAGCTTTAATTCTTTAGTGGAACAAAAGCAAACACAAAAGCTAAAGTGTGCTAATTGTAAATTGGGCTATTTTTTGAGCTTGAAAAGGAATAATACATAAAATACATGTTTTATGGAGTGCTCACACAAGGCATGGGGGGAGATTGCACCCAATTAATCTCTTGCTTCATGTCATGCAAGCTTCTTCATTGTTTTTTGTGTAAAAAGTAGAGTTCTTTTGTTCTTGGGGACCTTCTGATGCTCACTACGCGCGCATACGGCATTCGATCTGTGCACCAGTGTAAAGATGGGGGATTCTATAGGTTCAAGTGGTAGTGATGCTTTACAACATGTGATTTCTTTGTTGTAGCAACAACAACAGTACTTGTTGTTACAACAATAGATGCAAACTTGGTAGGAAGCATAAAGAATTGATTCCTTAGCTGTGAATGCATTGTATGTACTGGGACAAGAATTGAAACAGTTTAAGGGTCAAAATGTTTCAGCCTTCATCCTATTATATGAAGAAAAGATGTTGTTTCATGGGATACCACCGTATGCATGGAGTCGGTATTTCTCCTATTTGGCCATGCATGCATTGCATGATTGAATTGATGAGTTACATAGAAGAGATGCTGATTGGGAAACTTTTAAGAAAGCTTTGAGAGAAGAGTTTTTCATGGAAGATGTAGGATTGGTAACTAAAAAGACATTTCCAGATTGGATTGAAAAGCCCAATAAAGGGTTGACTGCTACAGCTTTGCTCCGTGAATTTGAAAGTCGGTATGCACAATTGGATGCTGATGAGGAGCAATCGTTGAGGAGTTAGAAAATTGATTTGTTTCTGAAGGCTATAGATCATATCCTGCAGAAGAAACTGTCTGATCATTTAGAGGATGCCTCTTCTGAAACGAGGCTGAAATTAGATCGGGCTAATGTAATTGAGGCACTTCATATGTTGGTAAAGAGAGAGCGGATGGAATTAAGATGGGGTACAGGCACCACACCTGCCAGTGCTCAGAAGGGGGCTAAAATTGTAGCCAAGGCACCTGTAGCTATGGAAGAATAACCGACTATACCTATTGGTCGAGCACTTAAAGGTAATGCTGTGGATAAATTAATTAAAGGCATGTGTGATTTGAGGTTGAATTTGAGATAAATCTATGCAAAGGTTGAAAAGTTGGATGTTAAGGAAACAACCCAAAGACTATAAAAAGAAGGATACAAGAGGACATGCATTTGGTGTGACAGTTTATAGCATGAAAAGCAAGACTGTACAGCCTACCGTGAAGCGGAAGCAAAAAGGTTAGTCTTTTGGAAAGATGGAAAAATACATGCAATAGAAACCAGTCTTCCAATAGAGCCAAATTTTGAAAATGGTGGCATGCAGAAGAGATAGCATGCAGAAGAAGTTGGAAGAGATGGCTGCAAGGACATCATTTTTTGCCATAGATGCAGCTACATATGGGTTGAGAATTGAAAGGATGGATGAATCTTGTAAAGGAGTATGGCTGAAGCAAAATCTCGCATTTCGATACTAGATTGCATGGAAAAAGGCAAAACATCAAATTTTGAATTGGGTGATGCAAGTCAAAGTATTCGAGGAGGGAGAACAGGATGGAGTGCACCAGTGGATTCATTTTCAGCCTATGCTTATTTGACTGAGGTTTATAATCAAGAAGCTCTTATGGAAGAAAAGAGATGAATAGATGAGGACGCTGTTGGTCCTTCCTCTTCAAGCCCATGTAAAGGCATAACACGAAGTAAAATGGAGTAGAAGAAAGAGGCTGAAAAAGCCATACCTGAGCATGTTATGGAAGATGCATCTTGAGGTAAGAAACATGAAGGGAAGAAAAGGGGCAAGCATCCCAGTTATAGGTTACAATTGGATCTTGAGACTGCCACAAACCTTAAAAAGGTCTTAGAAGATTGCATACTTGGTAGTAGAGTGGAATTCATGTCAAGATTGTGGGAGAGAAGGAAGGAGTCTCACTTGTAGCTTTCTCACTTGCACAATGGGGAAATACACACACAAGTGGAGGCTGAAAATAGTTTTCCTCTTCTTAGTTGTGTAAGCCAAAAAGAACTCTCGTACATAGAAATAGAAGAACCCTATATATGGGTCTCAAACCAAACTCAACTAACTAAGGTGGCATACTAACTAAGCCACGAACTAGAGTAGATCAGGATAGTTGTCATCTAGCTATTATTCATGGGCTGTGTACCAACCGCATCTACAACTAACAAGTCGGTGACATAAATGCACAACGGTCACCCTAGCATATCACGAGTAGAGCTCGATATCTCAACCACTCCCCCTCGAGCTCAATCCCAATTTCTGTACACCAAGCAGGTCTCTGAACTTGCGCAGCTTCTCTGCGCCCAATGCCTTTGTGAATATGTCAGCTACCTAATCCTTTGTGCTGACATAAAATAGATCAATAAGACCTAGTAAAACCCTCTCCCGCACATAGTGATAATGCACCTCAATGTGCTTTGTTCTAGCATGATAGACTGGGTTATTTGCCAAGTGTATACTACTCATGTTGTCACAATAAATGACAACTGGCCCATTTGTAAGCTGATGCATATCATAAAGTAGCTTATGCAACCAAGCTACCTCACACGCAGCCATTACTGCACCCCTGTACTCAGCCTCTGTGCTCGACAAGGCAACTGTAGGCTGTTTCTTGTTGCTCCAAGTGATTGCAGCACTCCCAAAAGAGAACACATATCCACTGGTAGATCGTCTATCAGAATTACTACCAGCCCAATCAGCATCAGTGTATCCATGCAACTGTATTTGAACCACTGTCTCATAAAATAGTCCATACTGCAATGTGGACTTCACATACCTAAGTATGCGTCTAGCCGCATCCGAATGCGGTTTCCTTGGAGCTTGCATAAATTGACTTACCAATCCAACATCATAGCTCAAATCTAGCCTGTAATAGTCATATAAATCAAACTTCCTACTATGCGTCTGTACATAGTAGGGTCTTCGAGAAGCTCACTTGCATCTGCGCTCAGCTTCACATTCTGCTCCAAAGGAACTGAAATAGGCTTACAGCCTGTCATCCCATATTTCGATAGCATCTCCAATCCATACTGCCTCTGCAAGAGCCGTATCCCACTTGGTGATCTAATCACCTCAATGCCCAAGAAATAACGTAGCTCTCCCAAATCCTTCATCTCAAACTTCTGCTTCAATAGCATTTTCACATGAAGGATATCTTCATCACTATCACCTGTGATAATCAAATCATCAACATAAATGACAAACAGTATAATACCTCTCTCTGTTTTTCTCACATAAAGTGAGAAATCTGCCTTGGAAATCTTAAAGCCAATAGTGACAAGATACTGTCCTACCTTGTCAGACCATGCTCTAGGTGCTTACTTCAAGCCATACAAGGCTTTCTTCAACCTGCAAATAAACTCAGGATGAACAGCATGCACATAACCTGGTGGCTGCTCCATATAGACCTCTTCTTGCAAATCACCATGCAAGAAGGCATTCTTTACATCCATCTGATGTAAAGACCATCCCTTTGATGCAGCCATAGCAATGATTGCTCTTACGGTTGCCATCCTTGCAACCAGACTGAATGTTTCTTCATAATCAATGCCATATGTTTGTGCATATCCCTTGACTACTAATCTTGCCTTGTATCTATTCACAGAACCATCTGCATTGTGCTTCACCTTATAAACCCACTTACAACCAATTGCATTCTTATCTTTAGGCAAAGGTACCAATTCACATGTAGCATTTGCTTCCAAGGCATCCATTTCTTCATCCATGGCTTTCTCCCATTTTTCTTTTCC
This sequence comes from Lygodium microphyllum, assembly GCF_053477565.2. Lineage (NCBI taxonomy): Eukaryota > Viridiplantae > Streptophyta > Polypodiopsida > Schizaeales > Lygodiaceae > Lygodium > Lygodium microphyllum. Next base: position 68,269,512 of record NC_141156.1, on the reverse strand, counting down.
CATGGCTTGCTCAAAAGAAGTGGGTTCTGGTTCTTGTATCACTTTGACTATATAGGCATAGTAAATGGCTGTAAATCCATCATATTTCAGCCTATCCACAAAATACCTAGCTCTGGTAGACTTGTGCAAAGTAGGCTCACTTTCAGGTGCTCTCAAAACATCCCTGGTCTTCCTTACTCCAGGTGTAACAATAGAAGGAATACCCAACTCATCATCAATGCTCTGTTCTGAGCCACTAGATTCACCATCCACATAAGAGTGACCTACATTCACATAAAAAATGGGCTGATCTACCTTCTCTTTTTCTTTTCGTGATACTTGCATACCACTATTTGCATTGCTTTGAGGAGATTCTCTTGATCTTAGTCTGCCTGTCCATGGCGAAGAATGTGAACCACTGCTAGAGGACACTCTAGGTCCACTAATATCTTGTGACTGTTACTGTGAATTCTGTGCAGCATTACCATTTTGTGTATCTACATCATCAATCACATTTACTGGTTTATACCAGCTACTCATCTCATAAAAAACAACATCTCTGCTCACTGTAAACTTACGAGTAGAAGGGTTATAGCATCTATACCCTTTCTGCCTGCAGAGAGTAACCAACAAAGATGCACTTCTCAGCTTTTGGATCCAACTTGGATCTCAACTCATCCGGCACATGAACATAGGCAATGCAACAAAAAATTTTCAAATGAGAAATATATGGTTTCCTACCAGTATACCTCTCCTCTAGAGTCATTCCATGTATTGCTGCAGTGGGAGTCATGTTCATTATGTAGACTATTGTAGCAACTGCTTCAGCCCAGTAAAAATCTGGCAAGTCTTTTTCGTTGAGCATGGCACGAGATACCTCTCCAATATGCCTGTTTTTCCATTCTGCAATTCCATTTTGTTGTGGGTTATGACTGTATGAATATTGCTGCTTTATGCCATGCTCCTGCGGGAACCTTGCAAACTCATTTGAGAGGTACTCTCCCCCTCCATTTGACCTTAGGCATTTTATTTACAGGCTGTTTCTTTTTCAACCATAGCTTTAAGAGTTTTGAAATGCCCAAACACTTCACTTTTCTTTTTCATAAAATACACCCAAACTTTTCTGCTATAGTCATCAATAAAAGTGACAAAATAATGACAGCCTCCAATAGATGCAGCTTTAGTAGTCCACACATCAAAGTGGATTAATTCCAATGGCTTCTTACTCTCTTGAACATGTATAGGAAATGGTTTCCTTGCCTGTTTTCCAAATTGACAAGCTTCACATACCTTATGCATTTCTGCAACCTTGAATTTAGGCAATCCTGCAACAATATTTTGGGCTTGCATTGATTTAAGTCGTTGTACATTAACATGACCAATGCGTTTATGCTAGATATCAATATCTGCAACTACACCGGTCCCATGTGCAAACATTGCTGCACTCAATTCAAGCATGTCTCCATCCAACGTAAACATTCTGCCCTTCTTCTTTCCTTTTGCTATCAAGCGACCTTTATTTTTCATATCCTCAACAAAGCATCCATGAGGATTAAATCTGACCTGCAAGCCCTGCTCAACCATTTGACCAACAGAAACGAGGTTCTTGGTGATATTCGGGACATGAAATACATCCGACACGTATTTCTTTTTTCCATCCTGCATAGATAAATGAATTTTTTCAATCTGCACAATAAGATGTGCAGTATCATCACCAGTCTCCACAAATCCTAGTTTTTCCATTTTCCTTGCATCCTGCATCCATTCTGCATGACTTGTCATGTGGTTTGATGCACCTAAGTCAACATACCACACTTCGTTGCTTTCTTCTGCACTTTTCACAGAATTGCTCATGTGCTGCACCATAAACAAATGCTCATTTATATCATCACCCTGTCTACTAGAGGATGCATAATTCCCTTGTTGCAATTTTCCATTCATGATATCATTCTGCTTTTTACAGTAGTCTTTAGCCATATGACCCATTTTACCACAGTAGTAGCATTCAACATTGTTGTTTGCATTTTGGCCTCTTTGCCATCCACGACCTCTTTGTCTCCCCCTGCCTCTAGAGTTACCACGTCCTCCTCCATAGGACTGGTTTTCTTGAGTTTGCTCCATATTCTGATTTCTACCATGGCCTCCAGATCGGCCTCCTCTACCTCTGCCTCTACCTCTGCCTCTACCTCTTCCAGCATTTGAGTAGAAGACAACTTCTTTTGAAGTTCCTCCTGAAGAAGATGCACCACCATTTCTCTGCTCCTCAGAAATTAGAAGAGCAATCAACTCCTCAAAATTAGGAAATCTTTCACGGACGGAAATGGATGTTCGAAACTATGCATAATCCTTTCCTAGACCATTCAAGGTCACAGAAACTATTTTCATCTTCCACTGGTGACTCAATGGAAGCAAGTGCATCTGCAATCTTCTTCACCTTCATGTGGTAGTCATTGATGCTCATACTTTCTCTTTGCACATTGTGCAACTCTTGCTTGAGCTGCATTTTCCTGGCTTGCATATTTGTGCTATACATTTTTGACAAAGTATCCCATACCTCCTTTGGCGTACTTGCATCCTGAATATGCACAATGATAGAGTCTGAAATACTGATAGACAGCCAGTACATAACTTTTCTGGCTCTCTCATGCCATCCTTTAAATGCCTGCATTTGTTGTTGATTGGGAACATCAGGAAGAATTGGTTCTTCTTCATTTCCTGCAACGAATTCCCAATATCCTTTTCCCATAAGGAAATTCGTCATTCTAAACTTCTATGCTTGGAAGTTGTTCTTGTCAAGCTTTTCAGTGACAATCTGTGAAGAGAATCAGACGCCATTACAGAACACTACAAAAAATTCAGTCACTGCAAAAAACACAACTTCAGCCTCACAAGGGCAAATCTGCAAAACTGACGAAAGTGGTATTTGACCACACAGTCACTTCCTAGTGATGATTTTGCATCAACAGGCAACAAGAATGATTTTGTAACTCCCAATGTCTCTGCGCACAGGCATACGATTAAATTTCTACGGTAACTTTTCACCGACCTGTAGAACAGTGGTCGCACAGCAAAAAACAGGGCCTTTTCCTGAGTGAGTGTGGAAAACTTCCGTCTCCAAAACAGGCCCCGAAATGGACTCGAATCAAAAAAATAGGGCAATCATTGGCTGAAGCCCTCACCCATAGCATATATTACCCTCTTGCTACATCGCGAAGGGCGTCTCAATCTGAGACAATGCACTCTTGCACTTTTCGGCTATGCTACCTGTAGGGACTTGCTCCCAAACTCGAAAAATGAAAGCAACACTAGTCCTCTTACCAGAACACCACGAACTTGGTTTGCTTTCTTGAGCTCCTTACCACGAACCAGGCTCTGATACCATGTCAAGATTGTGGGAGAGAAGGAAGGAGTCTCACTTGTAGCATTCTCACTTGCACAATGGGGGAATACACACACAAGTGGAGGCTGAAAATAGTTTTCCTCTTCTTAGTTGTGTAAGCCAAAAAGAACTCTCGTACATAGAAATAGAAAAACCCTATATATGGGTCTCAAACCAAACTCAACTAACTAAGGTGGTATACTGACTAAGCCACAAACTAGAGTAGATCAGGATAGCTATCATCTAGCTATTATTCATGGGCGGTGTACCAACCGCATCTACAACTAACAAGTCAGTGACATAAATGCACAACGGTCACCCTGGCATATCACGAGTGGAGCTCGATATCTCAACAATTCACACTTGGCAAAGTTCGCAAAGCGTGAATTTATGATGCAATCATTGATATGCTGAAACAAAAAAGATAGTCTGATGGTGAATTTTTGCAAGCATTGATGCATGTTGATAAAAACATAGAGAAACAACTTCAGAGGGAATATGATGATCCATGTAATACTAACTTGGAGCAAGCCGATGTTGAAAATGGGTTAAATGGGAGTGTAGATAGTAAGCTTGTGGGGCTGAAATTGGTCTTATGGGGGCAGTAGTAAGCATAGAGAGAAGGCTATGTATAATGGGGATATCCATCAACAAGTACATGAGGAAGAAGATGCTCATTTTATTCCAAGTAGTTATTATTCACAAATGCATTGGGCTCATGCTACAACATAGATGATTGTTAAAATGGGAGAAAGAGAAACGCCTTGCATGGCTCTCTTGGATCATGGTTCCAAAATCAATGTTATGGCATGTAGCTTGTATGAGAATGGAGGTTGACCGATTGATGTAGATCTAGGATGACACATGAGGGCAGCAAACAATTCATCAGGGGATCTTTATGCGGCTTGTCCAAATATACATGTGACTATTGGAGATGTTAGGGATGAATATCATTTTTTTGTGCAAGATTCATATAGTTTTTTGGTGATTTTGGAGCAGCCCTATATTTCGGAATCAAGGCTAGAAACAAAATCCTTGGGTGATGTTCTTCATATGCTTGGGTTTAGAGTAAAGACAATACAAAGGCAGTACAGTTTCTCACTGTTTGTGTGAATCATCCCTGCCATCGGGATAGGCTATGGGATAATCCCATGCTACCTAATGCACAAGAGTTTAAGGGTTTTTAGACATCACTGCTATAAGCGGAGGCTATGGCGGTGCCTCTAGGAAGATAATTATGCCTCCAAGAAAGGGGGAAACTGTGTTTGTGTCTGGATTGCAAGAATGGACAGCATGTAGTCTTGGGAATTTTAAGAATATTTCAGCCATGTGCAGGGTTGAAAAGAAATATGTAGGATGGGCTGAAAAAGAGCTGAAGTCATATGGTTTGATGGTTGTTGCAAATGAAGGTATTTAAAGGCTGGTTGATGTTGATACAATGGCTGAAATTTCTGTAGCAATGAATGCTGAAAATAGAGTAGAAAAAGAGGTTATTTATGTTGACACTTTAGAGATGTATGAAGTCATTCAAGAGTTTGTTGAACATGAATGTTATGGGCTGCAAAATAGGGCAGTAGCAACAAGGGTGGATACAATGTACAAAATAGTTGCAAAGAAGGGTAAGCTTGTGGCTTTGCCTTTACCACCTGGAAGTGATGGGTTGACTAAAAAAGTGACTCAACAGCCTAGTTTACGTGATCCACATGGAGTACGACATAAATTTACAATTGAAACTTTACAAAAGCTGAAAATTGGTGATACAAGCTTTCTTTCACGTGCAGAAAGAGCTTGTTTCTTATAGATATTGGCAAGGCATGGGAAAGCCTTTGCATTTCAGCCGGATGAAATTGGATGTCTTGATCCGACCATAGTTACACCTATGGTGATCTTTACAGTACGTCATGTGCCATGGAATTTAAAGTCTATTCTAGTACCTCGGTCATATTTTCCTAAGCTCATGGAGCTTTTGAACGAGAAGATCAAAATACAGATTTTGGAGCCCTCTTCAGCTCCATATTCGAATCGGTGGTTTATTGTTCCAAAGAAGAATGGTGATTTGAGGTTTATACAGGATTTACAACTAGTTAATAAGGTCACCATAAGGAATGTTGGATCAGGCTTGATAGTGGATAAATTTGGAGAAGCATTTGTAAGCAAGGAAATTTACCCTATGGGAGATTTATATTTAGGATATGATCAGTTCCAGCTTGCATTAGAAAGCCAGGATATCACTACCATGAAGACACCACTTGGATTGTAACTGATGATTCTTGACATTGAGAAGTGCTTAAAAATAGCCAAAAAAGCTGAATTTCAATGGAAAAATAGACTTCGTTGAAGGCGGCAGCTACAAGCAGTACGAATTTAAGCGGCAAGCCCCTAAAGTGCTTTAAAAACCCACCAAGCGACGGTTGGGGAATTTTCATAATTTCTCAGCATGTCAGATGAGACTCTGGGAGATGCTCAACAGTGCGGGACCTTGAGACGGATGCATAAAATTTTTTAGAGGCTAAAACCGATGCCGGACATGGAAATGGGGGTGCTAGGGAGGCCAAGGGCCAAAGGCCAAGTGTAAATGAGTTTAAGGGGGGCCCAAAGGGTGTGACTTTTGGGGGCTCCCTTTGGGGGCCCCTTCATTTTTGATTCCGTGGGGAGAGGGGGGGATCCGATTTTTGTGCATAGGTAGGAAAAAATGAACATCATGAAACCAGGCGATGTGTGATGGAGAGGGGCTATGGGAAGGCTGCAAACAACCCCCCCTTCTGACTACATCAATCATCTACTGATTTTCTTCGCTTCCAATCGCTAGTCTCCGTATGTACAATGGCTGCCTGGTCATGGAGATAGAAAACCAATCTTTCTCTCTCCTCCCTCCCTCTCCCTTAAGAGGCAGTTCATGCACATGAAGAGGAATGAAGCCCAATTGATGAATGCTTGTCCGGCGTGGTACCAGATTGCTTCCAAATTGAGAGGGGCTTAAGATGGAGGATTGGAGATGGATTGAGTATCAATGGTGGGTTGTTTTTCTGTCTCGAGATAGATTTTAAAAAACCTGCAAACAAAGGGAAAAACTCGGTAATTATTTTTTATGAAGAAAAATGGCTTTCTTTTTTATCGTTAATGGTCCAAATGATGTTCGTATTGGATGAAAATTAGTAGGACTATTGTTTGTTGTATGTTTAATGATTCTGTGTTCAAAAAATCAGAATAAATAATGTGATAAGGCTAGAAATAATTTTCTAAAACCCGAAAAACACGCATTTTACAAAGGAAATGGTGTTTTTGTTATTTCGGGCGAGATAAAAAGATGCATATGAGAGGAAATGTGGAAAATGAGTAATTCTCAATTGTCATAATTAGAAAAACTAGAAAAAATAGTAAATAATCTATTTTCTTGATAAATAAATAGTAAAAAATAGCAAAAAAGGGGAAAAATAGGTTTTTAGGTTTAAAAAATAGGAAAAAATATGATTTGGGTATGTGACTATATAAAAAGGTGGGAGCATGAGGTATAGCCATAGTTCTACCTTGTTCTCCATGCTAAAGTGAATTTTTTCCCAATTTATGCATAAAATCGACAAAATTATGAACTAAAAGTGATCCAATGATGCAAAATATAAGGGGGGAAATGAGAAAAGGATTTGCTGAAGGGATAATTTGTTGAAATTCAGTCAATACCTGATTTCTTTGGTCATGCACACCATATAAGATGATTTTTTGTTTAAGTTTAAGGGGTTAGTAGCACGAGAAATCGGTGCTAGTATCCATACACCGAAGCATATGTTTAGTGAAAATCATGAAATGTTGTTTTTTCCACATCACAAAATGTTGATTTGTCGAATATTTTTTGTGCATTAGGATCATATGCACTATGCACTATGCATGACGCATGACACGGTATCAGTTCTGGATTGCATAGCAATCATCTTCCTAGGATATGACTTACACGTTGAGTGGAAATGAGCCTTTGGTGTATGACAGAGGATCTATATATTCCTGGATCGTACAAAACAAGAAAAGAGTGGAGTTTGTGCATTATGTTTTATATGTTAGAGCGACGCATCTTGGGGCCAATCCTCGAGGTGTAGGAGAGTCACAATGGAGCCACGTCAATCAGCCGAGAGGTGTGTCCTTATGTTTGTGATATGAGGCACTATGTCTATATGTTATGGGATCTCCCTCTAAGGAGTATGGAATGCAATGTTGGACTATGACCTATACAAATGTAGAATCGATTATTGTAGAGGGAGGCTTAGACGCTTTTGGACCGTGAGGCCGTGTGGTGGGGTTGTCTGTTGTGTGCATGAGGTTCGGCTAGTGTCGTAGCTAGTGCTAGCCCATTTCAGGTCCCATTAGTATAGTGGATAGCCGCCTTGAAGCGCTAGATGCTAAAATAGAATGATTAAAGTCTCAGCCATAAGCATGACGATGAAACCAAGGAATCCCCGTAACCCTAAAGATACCTTGTCGATTCTAAATGGTTTAGTGGTATCTTTGGCTAGAAATGTGGCCGATTCCTTTACCCTTTGCCTTGAAAGTGTCACCATGCTTGAGTTTGGGTCATTGTGGGGAAGCACCCATGGAGTAACTTTCAGTAATAGTCCATGGGAGTTAGAGGAATGATTAGAAAGTAAAAGTGATGTTAGGAAGGCGCAGTCATTTGTGATCCTCAAAAGTGATAAGTTTTTAAAGGAAAAGAATGTGAGGCCATTGGTTGGAGTAATACATGCCTATGAGTGTGATATACATCCGATGCTAGGGCCTGATGCAGTTGGGTTCCAAAGTGCAATTTTGCGGAATTCATAAAGCATTGAATGATATCTACATATGTGGAAAACCCTTGTTAGAGAGGAAGGTTCTATTGGGACCTACCTCCAATTCTAGGGAAATAGTAGCGAATGAGGATAGAATTATTAAAACACCATCAATAGGTGATGGAGTAGACTCCGTATTGCGTAGCATAGGACTCCCTAGACCACTTTGTGAGTTGGCAGAAAGGGATGGCAAGTATGATATTAATCTTACTACACCAATAGAGGTGGAAACAGAAGAGGTTAGGGACCATAAGGCACTGGTACTAGGTCAAGAGGAATATGAGGATTTTAATGGCCCAATGCTGATCCTGAAGGAAAGGAGTAAATGCCCTCCTCCCCATAGGGATCTCCCAGTGTTTCATGGGCTGGTTAATGAGGATCCGATGGTGCATTTACGAGAATAGAGCCTAACTTGCCTTGCAAGTGGGTTTGATGATATACATCAGATGCTCGTATTCTCAAGTACCCTGAAGGGAGAGGCTAGAAAATGGTACTGGAGCCTCCCAAGGGGGTTTAATAAATCCTTTGAGGAGTTGAGTAATTGATTTTTAGATGAATATGAGAAGAAGGTGCCTATGACCCAAGTTTTAGGGCAGCTGATTTAAGCAAGAGTCCTAACCTTCTGTTAAAGAATAAGCTAGAGCCTTTGATGATATTTTGAGGCTTTGGCCAAGAAGAGCTACTACATTGCTAAGTGATGTGCTATGCGAGCTCTTTTTGAGTGGCTTAGAGATTAATATGCAAATCCAAGTGAGTATGCGAGATCCTAAGTCATTAAATGAGGCCAAGAGGCATGCAATTGACTATAATCAGTATATTCGAATATGTTGGGAAAACTTTTGGAGTTTTCCTTGCTCAGTACAAGTGCATCCCAGCTTCCAACCATTTCTACAAGGAGACAGCTCACTTGTTGATACCAAGGCAGCTTATGAGGGGAACCTTAGTAGCCAAAATCTCCAAGTAGAAAATGGCAATAGTAGGGATAATATACCCCCCGGGGATAAAAAGATTCCATGCCCAGTAAGTCCTATCAAGGCTTGGAATGCTTCCATGAGAGGTAGTTGTGGAAGTAACATTGATAGAACCATTGGGCCTATGTGTATGGATAAGCGTGCTATGAGTGGTCCTAGTTGTGCTCCTAGTAAGGCTCTTGAAAAGCCTTTTCAATTTATGGATGAATCACGCTTTCGAGTAGATGCTATTCCTTTTAGTAAAAGTAGATAAGATGCAGTATATAGGCTAAAAAGACCATCCAGTAGATGTAGCCAAATGAGCTATTTTCATTAGGCCAAGAGGGACAGTTAGGTTACAGTGAAATGTTCTATTTCATTAGGCCAAGAGGGCCATTTGTCTGTTTAGTGCGGGTGCGGTTAACGGTTTTTGTTTTAGTGTTGTGCTAGAGAGATTCGAAGAAGAGCTTGGAGGGAGCCTTTTGTTGCACTGAAGCTTCTTGTGGTCCTATCCAAGTGATATCTCTCCTTTATGAGTACCTTTCTTTTCATGCTATGTGTGTCTGTGTACTTGTGAGGGATTTTGTTTTCTTGTTAGAGACCGGTAATCAAGACATGAAGTCCCAAGTTTAGGTTATGTATGTCTGGGGCAGGTCTGAGTAGTCATTGCCTCTTGAAAAGGCATTTTCAGGCATTAAAAGACCTATTTTAGATGAGAATTCTAGTGACACTATTCTGTTGACCTACTAGGTGGCTGTTCTAGGAGTTTCTGTTAGTGTGAGGCAGTTAGAAAAGCCTACTAGAATAAATTTATGCAAAGAAGTCAAACCCTGAATATCTGAAAGAAAGAATATATGTATATATATATATACAAAGGTATGTAACAAGGGGTTCTAATCCCTAATAGAGAAGAAAGAGAAATCCTAGGGTAGTTTTTTATCGCCTTATGAGGGCTTGGTAGGTTCCTGGGGGGACGAGTAAGACTCGGGGCCGATGCCTTGTCTTCCTAGGGGTGGCAATTAGCTTCCTAGGGGTGTCAATTAGCTGAAACACAAAGATCAATAAGGAAGGTTGGAACGAAAATAAAAGTGAGCGTTAGAAAAGGATTAAGTGTCGCCTTGTGAGGGCTTGGTAGGTTCTTGGGTACCGATACAGGACCTGAGGCCGATGCCCTATTCTCCTTGGGTCACTTTGCTCAGCTCTCTCCTTTTTACATGCGCGAGTATGGCAAATTCGAGGCTACAAGGAAAAATGTGCTAAAAGAAAATATTTGTTGTTTAGGCTAAAGGAGTCCTCACCTAGGAGGAGCTCTTGGTTGAGTTGTCCTTAGTTAGGTAGGTAGTTCAGACCACCACTTAGGATGACTTCTTTGATAGTTCTTTTTAGCTTGGCCGTGTTGGAGTAGTTGGCTAATGACTAGCTTTGGGCTTACTGTTAGATTATGCTAGGCCTACTCCTCGTGGATTTCATGCCTTGGTTGTGACAGGGGATAGGGTGAGAGCTGTGATGTATTTTGATGAGTTTTTTTGTATCAGCTTGATGCTCTTTGTGGTTGTGTTGATGTACACATTTGTTCGTGGGATTCAACAGGCTGAGTCGCCCTATCCCATGGTCGCCAATGAGAGATGATTTTTGACACCCAAAAAATGCTTAAAAATAGCCAAAAAATCTAAATTTCAAGGGAAAAATAGACATTGTCAAAGGCGGCAGCTGCAATACTACGATTTTAATTGGCAAGCCCCTAAAGTGCTTTAAAGACCCATCGAGTGATGGTTGGGAAATTTTCATAATTTCTTGGCATGTCAAATGAGACTCCGGGAGATGCCCGATAGTGTGGGACCTCGAGATGGATGCACAAAATTTTTTAGAGGCTAAAATCGATGTCGGGCGCAGAAATGGGGGTGCTAGGGAGGCCAATGGCCAAAGGCCAAGTGTAAATGAGTTTAAGAGGGGCCCAAAGGCTGTGACTTTTGGGGGCTCCCTTTGGGGGCCCCTTCATTTTTTATTTCGTGGGGGGGGTCCGATTTTTGTTTGTAGATAGGAAAAAGCGAATGCCATGAAACCAAGCAACGTGTGATGGAGAAGGGCTATGGGGAGGCTGCAAAAAAAACCCCATTCTGACTACATCAATCATCTATTGATTTTCTTCACTTCCAATCGTCGGTCTCCATGAGTACAATGGCTGCCTGGTCATGGAGATAGAAAACCAATCTTTCTCTCTCCTCCCTCTCTCTCCCCTAAGAGATAGTTCATGCACATGAAGAGGAATGAAGCCCGATTGATGAATGCTTGTCCGACGTGGTACTGAATTGCTTCCAAATCGAGTGGGGCTAAAGATGGAGGATTGGAGATGGACTCAATATCAATGATGGGCTACTTTTTTGTCTCAAGTCAAATTTTAAAAAACCCGCAAACAAAGAAAAAAAACCCAGTAATTATTTTTTATGAAGAAAAATGGCTTTCTTTTTTATCGTTAATGGTCCAAATGATGTTCATATTGGATGAAAATTAGTAGGATTGTTGTTTGCTGTATGTTTGATGAGTCTATGTTAAAAAAAGTAGAATACATAATGTGATAATGCTGGAAATAATTTTCTAAAACTCGAAAGATACGCATTTTACAAAGAATATGGGGTTTTTTGTTATTTCGAGCGAGATAAAAAGATGCATATGGGATGAAATGTGGAAAATGAGTGATTCTCAGTTGTCATAATTAGAAAAACCAAAAAAACCAGTAAATACTCTATTTTCTTGATAAATAAATAGTAAAAAAATGGAAAAAAAGGTTTTTTTAGGTTTAAAAAATAGGAAAAAATATGATTTGGGTATGTGACTAGCAAGGTGGGAGTATGAGGTATAGCCTCAGTTCCACCTTGTTCTCTATGTTAAATTGAGATTTTTCCCAATTTATACATAAAACCGACAAAATTATGAACTAAAAGTGATCCAATGATGCAAAACATAAGGGGGAAAAGGATTTGCTGAAGGGATAATTTGTTGAAATTTAGTCAATACCTGATTTCTTTGGTCATGCACACCATATAAGATGATTTTTTGTTTAAGTTTAAGAGGCTAGTAGCACGAGAAATTGGTGCTAGTCTCCATACACCAAAGCATACGTTTAGTGAAAATCATGAAAGGTTGTTTTTTCCACATCACAAAATGTTGATTTGTTGAATATTGTTTGTGCACTAGGATCATATGCACTATGCACTATGCATGATGCATGACATGGTATCAGTCCTAGATTGCATAGCAATTGTCTTCCTAGGATATGACATACACGTTGAGTGGAAAGGAGCCTTTGCTGTAGGGTAGTTGTACGTTTTCGTTGGGACTGTTTGGTGAGGATCTATATATTACTGGATCGTACAAAACAAGAAAAGAGTGGAGTTTGTGTGTTATGTTTTATATGTTAGAGCGACGCATCTTGGGGCCAATCCCCGAGGTGTAGGAGAGTCACAGTGGAGCCACAGCAATCAGCCAAGAGGTGCTTCCTTATGTTTGTGATGCAATGCACTATGCCTATATGTTATGGGATCTCCCTCTGAGGAGTATGGAAGGCAATGTTGGACTATGAACTATACAAACGTAGAATCAATTAATGTAGAGGGAGGTTCAGATGCTCCTGGACCGCGAATCTATGTGGTGGGGTTGTCTATTGTGTGCATGAGGTTCGGCTAGTGCCATAGCCAGTGCTGGCCCATTTTAGATCCCATTAGATTGGTTAGGATGTGTATGCTTCCACATGGAGCAACAATTCAGTGGCGCATATTATGAATGCTATGCATAAAGTTTTGAGGGAGTATATTCCTCAATTGACCTTACCCTTTCTTTATGATGTGCCAATCAAAGGATGTGATATCTATGAGAAGAATGAAGAGTTGAATGAGCATGGATATAGAAGGTTTGTGGTTGATCATGTTGCTGATTGTGACAGGATTTTGAGCTGTCTTGAAGAAGTGCATTTGACTCTATGAGGAGAAAAGTCGGTTTTTTGAGTGGAGGAAGTATTAGTTGTTAGGGACATGTGTGGACCATATGGGAGAAAGCCCTCACCAGTAAAGATTAATGCCATAAGTAGGATGCGAGAGACATGTGTGGACCTTATGGGAGAAAGCCCTCACTAGTAAAGATTGATGCCATAAGCAGGATGCGAGGGACATGTGTGGACCATATGGGAGAAAGCCCTCACCAGTAAAGATTGATGCCATAAGCAGGATGTGAGAGACATGTTTGAATTTATCCGAGGTGAGAAGATTTTTGGGTGCATGTGTCGTAGGTGAGAAGATCAAAATATTTAGATTACTACAAAAAAAAAGATCAAAATATTAAGGAGACCCTAGATTATATACTTTACAACTCGGCATTTCCATGGCTTCCTTTCATAGAATTGACGAGGAAACATTGTCTCTCCACACTATATATTTCAATTAGGCTCCAATGAGAACTGAAAACAATCATATTTCTATAATTTAGTAAAACAATATCTCATAAAATCTAATAGAATATCAAATTACTTACTTTTCATTGTATGGAATTAGAAGAACCTCCAAAGTTTCAAAGTCAATTGGATTGGACCAATGATCAAATGCACTTGCATCAAGCTCACTCCTCATATAGTATGAGATAGATGGATCAAGAACCTCAATTTTTTGTTGTATATCAAAGGGAAGCTCATGCTTTACACACCTAGAAAAGGGATGGAGATAGTGAGCATCAATATGAAAGCCTATTGCTAGAAAAATATAGTGAGTAAAAATAAATTTTGTTATATTATACCTCATCCTAGCACAAAGAATAGAGTCATTTACTTCTCTGATTTTATTCTTGAGGATTTGAACACAGTTGGAGCCAAAAAGTACCATATTAGATCTTTTATTAATATCACCATGTAAAAAGCAACATTTATTGAAGCCCTTAGGGTTACTCCTTTCAAGAAGGGTAGATAGCTCTTCTTCAAAAGATGGGAGCTACTCTACTCTCTTTTCTTATGCCTTCTTCCTTTTATACTCCCTCCATTTATTTGCTTGCTCTTGTGTGGCCTTTTCCTCTTTCTCATGTAGTCTTGTGTCCTTTTCATGGGTGACATCTTCAACCTTAGGACTTGGATCACCTTCTTTTTTCTATATGGAGGCACATTTAAATATTGAAAGCCTTTACATAAGAAAGGGAGGCTGGCTCAAGGACCTTTGAAAACTTGTATCTCAACCTCTTAAGAATTATCATGTCTTTTTCCATAAGTGTAATCCTATGTGCATGAGCAGCACAAATATAGGAATCTTGAAAAAACTCAATCAAAAAATCTTCTGCAACCTCCTGAATGTAATTGAGAGCTGCCCTTGTCCATTTAAAACTATCAAGACTATGCTTGCCATAAATTTTTCTAATAAGCCTTTGAAAAGGTAGTTTTGGAATTGCATTATCTAGAGCCTTCATTTCACTTCTCATATCATTTAGGCATCTAACATGCTGTGAAAACTTTCTCCTTGGCTTTGATTTCCTTGTAAGTTTGGAAGGCTTGGAGGACTGATGGATCTTTGAAGCAAGACATCTAGGATCAACTTTCTGCTTCCTTGCAATGGCCTTAGTTATAGCCATATGAAATCTCTGATAAAACAAAAAAACAACTCAAAAATAGGACAGATCTCCAAATTTTTGATATAATGATATTTATAATCACTTAGTGGTAAACAAACACTATTCAAATAGTCTCAATCAAATGTGGATTATATATTCACTATTTGGCAATAAGTTATTTTATCAAATGGTAAAACCAAATTTCAATAATTCATAAAAGTTGTGCTATCATTCTAGCTCGAATTTCCATCAAACAATGCATCCCCCTGATGTATGAAATGCAAATTGGGTCTTCTAGGTAAGGTAGACGTATGTGTTTCACGTTTCATATGTCACCTTTTTTTGTGTGAAAAATTTGGTCAAATTCAAATTAAATTTAGAAAATAAGTTCATTAGCAACTTGAATATGATTTTGTTATTAGACTAGTCAGGATCTTTCAAATTTCCAATTCCTTGAACACAAAAGCATGGTAACCAATATATTTAGTTACCCAAACCAATCTTACTTGTGAGTTCAAGAACAAAAAGACCAGATCAAATTAGGCTATTTTAATCAGTTGTACAGTAGTGATGCAGGATGGGGCCAACGATCTCTAAATCTTTGATACAATGTCATTTTCAATCACTTAGTGATAGACTCGATAGTGCAACCCCTCCTGACGTATGAAATGTGATTTGTCTACTTTGCATGGTGGAGAGCTATGTCTTATCGTGTTATATTCATAAAAAAATTTAAGAGAAAATTTGGACAGATTCGAAGAAGATTTTGAAGAAAATTTTGATAGTAATTTTTGAAAATAACATCTCTATTGAGCTAATTAAAAATTTTAAAAAAACTTACATTTCTAAGACTTTAGCACGTTGTATGTTGGGTGATAAAATCTTACCCTATGTGGTGGGTGACAAAGAATTTGAGTTGTGATGAAGTCATCTTGCACTGGTGTTCTGGAGCAGGGAAAGAGCTTGATCTTCAAAAAAACACTTTTGTGGTTCAAAATTTTGTTTTAAAAGGACCTTTGTTTACATATGTGGCTGCTATAATGCGCAGTTAACTTGATACATGGGGTGGGTAGACTATTGTTGCCTTGAAACTTGGTAGAGTGCTTGTGCATGTCATGAGGATCCAATCAACTCTTTTTGGGGGATGAAAGGTGGAGTATAGAGATGACAAAGGTAGAGATAGCCATGGAGGATAAGAGGAGAAGATTTATTCCATTCACCATCACTAGCAGCTTTAACGTCAAATTGAGTAATTTGTTCAGTGTCCAAATAATCCATCATGTGATATTAGGCATTTCAATGTGAATAATACTAGATGTACTAGTTTTCACTTTTGAAGGATGGGGACTACATCTAATTAAAAAGATGAATTTATTTTTGTGAGGTTGACTCTATTTCTGTGAGGTCTTTTTCAGACGAGGGTGTCAACATTTTCTTGGAGCATTGTATTGGAGGTTTGACTTTGAGTATTGGAGCTAAATGTTGAGAGAGTGGTGTAGTGGATTTGGTGCTAGCCATGTTTTTACTCGAGCTCATGTTAGTTGCATTAGGTCTGATTATAGTTAGTAGCTTTTGGACTGCTGATTGAGTTTATTATGGAGATGTGTGATTGTAAATGAGTAGAGATCTGAATATTGAATCTAGCATCGATAGTTATTGCAAGAGGAATTCAAGGAATTCAAACCACATCAAGAAGTGGAAGAAAAATTTTTCATGAATGAGAAGACAAGTGTGATCTTTGTTACAATCATCTTGTAGTGGCAAAGACAGCTGTTTTATCTATGGTAGTAACTCATAGACAAAAGAAGCTAGATGGGCACATGTCAAATAAGATAATGATGAGCCAAAATCTTTGCCTACATCATTGATGTTGATAGGATAGTATTTAATGTTTTGAGATCATTGGATTTTGAATTTTATTTCTCCTTGACATTTGAATTCCATAAGGAAGTCATATGTTTTTGAGGGTCCACTTTTGAGGATGATTTTTTTGAAGAAAATTGTCATATGTGAAGGTTTTCTTGGTCTATGATATCGTTGATTGGGTGGTGATTAGGTGATGAGTTTTGTTAGTTTATTTATCTTTTATAAGGTTCAAGTGTTTATAAAGATGTATCATGGTCAGCAAAACTGATCTAGCTAGACACAAGCACTAAGTCACTTACTTCTACATGCACTCCTCTTGTGTCTTCAATTTGTGCAAGAGGTTTATCCTTGATCACCACTTGTGTGACAATGCAACCAAGGTAGATGGAGCTAGCAAGAAATGCAACATGCAGAAAAGGAAAACTGCAAACTTATGAGGATTTGTCTACAAGTCACAAAAGACTCAAAACTTGCTAGAGGGCCTTGTTATAAACAATTCAAATATGTCAAAAAATTATTTTTTATATATTTGCAAACTTGTATACTTTGTGTTTTCTACTTTGTATCGTTCAATCTAACCCCTTTATTAATTTTTGCATGCTACTATATTATACTCAATGTAAAACTTGAAAAACTATAAATATCATATAGATAGAAAAATATATCCTTTACCCTGGATACACTTTCTTATATCTCACTTCATATAGTCATGTATAGCTTGAAGAACTGTAAACTTAGATTGAAAGAAACTTATAATGTGATTTGGTACCAAATTCATTATATTACATGAACATTAACACATACAACCATGGAACTATGAGCAAGGGGGTTCTATCATGTTGATGTGCTAAGTCAAATTACATATTAAAAGGCATATCCTATTATTTAAAAAAATTCTACCCCTTTATCTATCCTTTACAAGTTTACATGACCAAGTATAGGCTCCATATGGAACTTGATGGCCTGGACCAAGTGTGCATGTATGAGAACAGGGGGACTTATTGACAAGCAATTGCCAAATATATTTATGCACTCATTTTTTGTGGTTTCCACAACTCACTAATGAGTATATTGGTAAGACATTGCCCCAATTATTATTAGATTTTGCACAAATGAGCTTCTCCTTGATAGAAAAGTATTTAGTGGTGAAAAAATCTATCCCATTAGGGTTTTCCTTTGCATTCATAGCAAATTTTTCCCCAAGAGACAATGCATTACTCAATGTATCCGAGTGGCCTACATATATCGGAAGACCAATGTCATCCTTGCCATTAGGGATATTGTCTTCCTATACAGCATAAGCAAGGGGTTCAATGGTCTGGTGTTTCCAATTTTGCACAATTTACTTGTTTCTGTATCTTCTCCAATGCCCCTCCATACACTAACCATCACAAAAGCATAATAGTGCTCAACATGTTATAGAGTTTGTATTGGTGGATGAATGTCCATTCATTGAATACATGGAGTGGCATCTAGGTATATGCTCGGGAGGGTCACCTTATAGAACATGTAACGTACCACGTGAGTTCAAAAGAAAGAGTATTTTTATTATGTTGACTCGCTCTTTTCCAAAAACAAAAGAGGTTTATGAATATACCTGATATAAAATTTACATTAGGGTTGTTAAATTAAATTTTTTTTAGAAGCACACTTTGGGGGGGGGGGGGGGCTCAAGGGGGCTATGGAGGGGGTGTGGGATGAGGATGAGTGGGGAGGAAAGGTGGGGCAAGGGGAGTCAATATTTAAGACTTGGTTCTCTCTCTCTCTCTCTCTCTCTCTCTCTCTCTCTCTCTCTCTCTCTCTCTCTCTCTCTCTCTCTCTCTCTCTCTCTCTCTCTCTCTCTCTCTCTCTCTCTCTCTCTCTCTCAGCTCTATTGCTATGTTGGGTTTTCTTCAAGAAAAAGTTATATGTTGCAGGAGGGATACATATGCCAAAGAAGAGGCTATTTTTGAGAAGGGTTAGTCTGGAAGGGTGGTGTGAGTTGATCCAAACTTTGTTGATAGGGCAGGTATTGCTATGAAGAAGCTAAAAAATAGGAGTGAGTATAGTCTACAAAGCAAGATGTGGCAATGTCATCAGCATGGATTTTGGGCTACATCAGGCCCATGTACGAAGACACAGAAGGCTTGCATTGACACAAAGAGAGAGAGAGAGAGAGAGAGAGAGAGAGAGAGAGAGAGGGAGGGAGGGAGGGAGGGAGGGAGAGAGAGAATGTGTGTGTGTGTGTGTGTGTGTGTGTGTGTGTGTGTGTGTGCATGCACTCTATATTCAAAAATTGGTATATAGGGGGTCACTTGCAACTTGTAAGCAATATTTTCCTTGTAGTTATATAGAGAAAAAAATTTAAATTTGAGAGAGATTTTTCTAAAGATTTGAGAGCAATGTATGCCAAATGTATTCCAAATACATAGTCACAATCATAGGTTCACAAGATTCTTGCATTATAATATAATAAATTTAGATAGATGTCAACTTATCTTGGCTAACATTGGAAGGGACTTGCCTTTCCTTCTCATGTGGGGATGATTGTCTCTTATCATGGAAAAAAGAGTCCTAATGGTTGCTAGGTAGCTTTCAACACAAGTAGATTGTAGCATAATCTTCAAAACATTGATTCCATGCACAAAAGACATAGCAAGGGTTTTTCTGTGTGAGGGAGCTTGCATATCTTACATGCTAATCACTTGACATACCTTACCCTCTTATAATAAATCATAGTACTAATTTTGTGTCACTTATCTTTTCCATACAAGGTCAATATTCCAATCGTTCATTAAAATCATGAGTCCCTATCCTCTAGCCAATTCTTAGGAAAATTTCATTTTCTTACCCTTTTAGGGAATACATTTGAGGCATATATTGAGACCAAAAAGTGCAAGGTAAAGGGGGAAAACACATGTTGATGGATTGAAAAATATTTTAGCCAAGGGGAGGAGAACCTAGAAACTTGATATGTGAGAAAATGATGAGAAGAAATGGGAGTTGTAGGTGGTGAATGTCCATTCTATAGGCTAAGACTAAACAGAATGGAGGAACTCTTCATGGTTGTGGTTTGCAAAACTTAATATTTCACTACAATTCTGTAATATCCCCGCCCTTGCATAGGAACCCCCCCTTTTTAATTAAAGGGAATTGAAAATTTTTTAATCACCCCTCCCCTTGTCATTATCGAACAGGTGGCGGGGGGAGGAAGCAAGCGACGATGACAAGGAAGGAGGCCATGATCATGAGGAGGGAGAAGGAGAAGATGATGCGATGAGGAGGAGAAGTTGATGATGACGATGATGGAGGCCACGTGGCCAAACACCCCTCCCTTGGACATATTGACTCCTCGCCACCATGCACTACCACCACCACTCCACCCCACCTCCCTGACATTATAAACCCCCCCCCCCCCTCCCCCCTAAGCAAAGGGGGATATACTACTTCCTTTCCCCTCCTTGCTGCCGGCTGAGAGAAAGAGAGGGAAGGGTGAGAGAGAGGGAGGGTGACAAAGAGAGAGAAGGAGAGGGAGGGAGGGAGAGAGAGAGAAGGAATATTCCAAGGTTCTTCTCTTCCCCTCTTTAGAGGGTGACCACACGCACTTGTTCTTCTCCCCTTTCCCGCGAGGTTATTTGAAAGCTTAATTTTCCCCCAATTGGCCCTCAAAATTTGAGTAAGGAGTTGCTGAAGTCTTGCAGGAACCACACCTAAAAGAGAGGGCCGAGTGCAGGTGGCAATCCCACAACCCGCAACGAAGCCTTGGGCGAGGGCATCACTGCCAATCCAACTGCGGTACTGGTTGCAAGTAATGTATTTCCAAATTAATAGATGCTTTCTTTGATTCTCGCATGAGATACGTTAAGCCCCATACTATGCTGCATAAGAATAGGTCATCGAAAGGAATAGGTTTCATCTCACATATTCAAAAGATGGGTTTGCAAAGTGCACGTATCAAGAGAAGTAAATTCCATCTAGAAGCTATGCGACAAATTTGTACATAGCATAAATAGCATATAAAATTCCAATGTATTGTCAATTCCCTCTTCTTGTAAATAATAGATATATTTTTACCACACTGAAGGTATGTTGCAGCTTGCATGCTTGACAGATGTCATGGTAAGTGATCTAGCCTAAAGAAAATTCATCCTAGAAACTCTAGGCTTTGCCCAAGATTTTGCTAACAACACGAACTAATAGCTCATTTTTGATAGATTGAAATCTTGATGTTATGCGTAGCTAGTGTTGAGATATCGAGCTCCACTCGTGATACGCCAGGGTGACCGTTGTATATTTATGTCACCGACTTGTCAGTTGCAGACGCGGTTGGTACACCGCCCATGAATAATAGCTACATGATAGCTATCCTTATCTACTCTAGTTCGTGGCTCAGTTAGGATGCCACCTTAGTTAGTTGAGTTTGGTTTGAGACCCATATATAGGGTTCTTCTATTTCTTTGTACTAGAGTTCTTTTGGCTTACACAACTAAGAAGAGGAAAACTGTTTTCAGCCTCCACCCTTGTGTGTCTTCCCCCATTGTGCAAGCAAGAAAGCTTCAAGCGAGACTCCTTCCTTCTCTCCCACAATCTTGACATGGTATCAGAGCCTTGTTCGTGGTAAGGAGCTCAAGAAAGCAAGCCAAGCTCGCGGTGGTCTGGTAAGAGGAGCAGTGTTGCTTTCATTTCCTGTTTTGGGAGCAGATCTCTGCAGGTAGCACAGCCGGAAATTGCAGGAGTGCATTGTCTCAGGTTGAGACGCCCTTCGCGGTGAAGCAAGAGGGCAGTATATGCTGCGGGGAAGGGCTTTAGCCCTTGGCGACCTTGTTTTTTTGATTTGAGGCCATTTCGGGGCCTGTTTTGCAGACGGAAGTTTTCTGCACGCACTCAAGAAAAGGCTCAGTTTTATGCTGTCCGACCACTGTTCTACAGGTCGGTGAAAAGTTACTGTAGAAATTGCATCGTATGCTTGTGCGCAGAGACATTGGGAGTTTCAGAATCATCCTTGGTTCCTGTTTATGCAAAATCGTCACTAGGAAGTGACTGTGTGGTCAAATACCACTCTCGCCAGTTTTGCAGATTTGCCCTTGTGAGGGTGAAGCTGTGTTTTTTGCAGTGACAGAATTTCTTGCAGTATTCTGTAATGGCGTCTGATTCTCTTTCACAGATTGTCACTGAAAAGCTTGACAAGAACAACTTCCAGGCATGGAAGTTTAGAATGACGAATTTCCTTATGGGAAAAGGATATTGGGAATTTGTTGCAGGAAATGAAGAAGAACCAGTTCTTCCTGATGTTCCCAATCAACAACAAATGCAGGCATTTAAAACATGGCATGAGAGAGCCAGGAAAGTTATGTATTGGCTGTCAATCAGCATTTCAGACTCTATGATTGTGCATATTCAAGATGCAAGTACGCCAAAGGAGGCATGGGATACTCTGTCAAAGATGTATAGCACAAATACACAAGCCAGGAAAATGCAGCTCAAGCAAGAGTTGCATAATGTGCAAAGAGAAAATATGAGTATCAATGACTACCACATGAAGGTGAAGAAGATTGCAGATGCACTTGCTTCCATTGGGTCGCCAGTGGAAGATGATGATTTAGTTTCTGTGACCTTGAATGGTCTAGGAAAGGATTATGCACAGTTTCGGACATCCATTTCAGTTCGTGAAAGATTTCCTGATTTTGAGGAGTTGATTGCTCTTCTAATTTCTGAGGAACAGAGAAATGGTGGTGCATCTTCTTCAGGAGGAACTTCAAAAGAAGCTGTCTTCTACTCAAATGCTGGAAGAGGTAGAGGCAGAGGTAGAGGAGGCCGATTTGGAGGCCGTGGCAGAAATCAGAATATGCAACAGACTCAAGAAAACCAGTCCTATGGAGGAGGACGTGGTAACTCTAGAGGCAGGGGGAGCCAAAGAGGTCGTGGTGGATGGCAAAGAGGCCAAAATGCAAACAGTAATGTTGAATGCTACTACTGTGGTAAAATGGGTCATATGGCTAAAGACTGCTATAAAAAGCAGAATGACATCATGAATGGAAAACTGCAACAAGGGAATTATGCATCTTCTAGTAGACAGGGTGATGACAGAAATGAGCACTTGTTTATGGTGCAGCACATGAACAATTCTATGACAAGTGCAGAAGAAAGCAATGATGTATGGTATGTTGACTCAGGTGCATCAAACCACATGACAGGTCATGCAGAATGGATGGAGGATGCAAGGAAAATGGAAAAACCAGGATTTGTGGAGACTGGTGATGATACTGCACATCCTATTGTGCAGATTGGAAAAATTCCCTTGTCTATGCAGGGTGGGAAAAAGAAATACCTGTCCGATGTATTTCATGTCCCGAATATCACCAAGAATCTGGTTTCAGTTGGTCAAATGGTTGAACAGGGCTTGCAGGTCAGATTTAATCCTCATGGATGCTTTGTTGAGGATATGAAAAATAAAGGTCGCTTGATAGCAAAAGGAAAGAAGAAGGGCAGAATGTTTACATTGGATGCAGACATGTCTGAATTGAGTGCAGCAATGTTTGCACATGGGACCGGTGTAGTTGCAGATATTGATATCTGGCATAAACGCATTGGTCATGTTAATGTACAGCGACTTAAATCAATGCAGGCCCAAAATATTGTTGCAGGATTGCCCAAATTCAAGGTTGCAGAAATGCATAAGGTATGTGAAGCCTGTCAGTTTGGAAAACAGGCAAGGAAACCATTTCCTAGACATGTTCAAGAGAGTGAGAAGCCATTGGAATTAATTCACTCTGATGTGTGGACAACTAAAGCTGCATCTCTTGGAGGCTGTCATTATTTTGTCAGTTTTATTGATGACTATAGCAGAAAAGTTTGGGTGTATTTTATGAAAAAGAAAAGTGAAGTTTTTGGGCATTTCAAAACTCTTAAAGCTATGGTTGAAAAAGAAACAGGCTTGCAGATAAAATGCCTAAGGTCAGATGGAGGGGGAGAGTACCTCTCAAATGAGTTTGCAAAGTTCTTGCAGGAGCATGGCATAAAGCAGCAATATTCATGCAGTTATACCCCACAACAAAATGGAATTGCAGAAAGGAAAAACAGGCATATTGGAGAGGTATCTCGTGCCATGCTCAATGAAAAAGACTTGCCAGATTTTTATTGGGCTGAAGCAGTTGCTACAGCAGTCTACATAATGAACAGGACTCCCACTGCAGCAATACATGGAATGACTCCAGAGGAGAGGTATACTGGTAGGAAACCAGATATTTCTCATTTGAAAATTTTTGGTTGCATTGCCTATGTACATGTGCCAGATGAGCTGAGATCCAAGTTGGATCCAAAAGCTGAGAAGTGCATCTTTATTGGTTACTCTCTGCAGCAAAAAGGGTATAGATGCTATAACCCTTCTACTCGTAAGTTTACAGTGAGCAGAGATGTTGTTTTTGATGAGATGAGTAGCTGGTATAAACCAGTAAATGTGATTGATGATGAAGATGCACAAAATGGTAATGCTACACAGAATTCACAGCAGCAGTCACAAAATATTAGTGGACCTGGAGCGTCCTCTAGCAGTGGTTCACATTCTTCACCATGGACAGGCAGATTGAGATCAGGAGAATCTTCTCAAAGCAATGCAGATAGAGGTATGCAGGTATCACGAAAAGGAAAAGAGAAGGTTGATCAGCCCATGTTTGATGTGAATGCAGGTCACTCTTATGTGGATGGTGATACACCTGGAGTAAGGAAGACCAGGGATGTTTTGAGAGCACCTGGGAGTGAACCTACTTTGCGCAGGTCTACAAGAGCTAGGTATCCTGTGGATAGGCTGAAATATGATGGATTTACAGCCATTCACTATGCATATATGGTCAAAGTGATACAGGAACCAGAACCCACATCTTTTGAGCAAGCCATGGGAAAAGAAAAATGGGAGAAAGCCATGGATGAAGAAATGGATGCCTTGGAAGCAAATGCTACATGGGAGTTAGTACCTTTGCCTAAAGGTAAGAATGCAATTGGCTGTAAGTGGGTTTATAAGGTGAAGCACAATGCTGATGGTTCTGTGAACAGATACAAGGCAAGATTAGTAGTCAAGGGGTATGCACAAACATATGGCATTGACTATGAAGAAACATTTAGTCCGGTTGCAAGGATGGCAACCGTAAGAGCAGTCATTGCTATGGCTGCATCAAAGGGATGGTCTTTACATCAGATGGATGTAAAGAATGCCTTCTTGCATGGTGATTTGCAAGAAGAGGTCTATATGGAGCAGCCACCAGGTTATGTGCATGCTGTTCATCCTGAGTTTGTTTGCAGGTTGAAGAAAGCCTTGTATGGCTTGAAGCAAGCACCTAGAGCATGGTCTGACAAGATAGGACAGTATCTTGTCACTATTGGCTTTCAGATTTCCAAGGCAGATTTCTCACTTTATGTGAGAAAAACAGAGAAAGGTATTATGCTGCTTGTCATTTATGTTGATGATTTGATTATGACAGGTGACAGTGATGAAGATATCCTTCATGTGAAAATGCTATTGAAGCAGAAGTTTGAGATGAAGGATTTGGGAGAGCTGCGTTATTTCTTGGGCATTGAGGTGATTAGATCACCAAGTGGGATACAGCTCTTGCAGAGGCAGTATGGATTGGACATGCTGTCCAAATATGGGATGACAGGCTGTAAGCCTATTTCAGTTCCTTTGGAGCAAAATGTGAAGCTGAGCACAGATGCAGGTGAGCTTCTAGAAGACCCTACTATGTACAGACGCATAGTAGGAAGTTTGATTTATATGACTATTACCAGGCCAGATTTGAGCTATGCTGTTGGATTGGTAAGTCAGTTTATGCAGGCTCCAAGGAAACCACATTTGGATGCGGCTAGACGCATACTTAGGTATGTGAAGTCCACATTGCAGTATGGACTATTTTATGAGACTGGGGTTCAGATACAGTTGCATGGATACACTGATGCTGATTGGGCTGGTAGTATTTCTGATAGACGATCTACCAGTGGATATGTATTCTCTTTTGGGGGTGCTGCAGTCACTTGGAGCAGCAAGAAACAGCCTACAGTTGCCTTGTCGAGCACAGAGGCTGAGTACAGGGGTGCAGCAATGGCTGCATGTGAGATAGCTTGGTTGCATAAGCTACTTTATGATATGCATCAGTCTACAGATGGGCCAGTTGTCATTTATTGTGACAACATGAGTAGTATACACTTGGCAAATAACCCAGTCTATCATGCTAGAACAAAGCACATTGAGGTGCATTATCACTATGTGCAAGAGAGGGTTTTACTAGGTCTTATTGATCTAGTTTATGTCAGCACAGAGGATCAGGTAGCTGATATATTCACGAAGGCATTGGGCGCAGAGAAGCTGCGCAAGTTCAGAGACCTGCTTGGTGTGCAGGAATTGGGATTGAGCTCGAGGGGGAGTGTTGAGATATCGAGCTCCACTCGTGATACGCCAGGGTGACCGTTGTATATTTATGTCACCGACTTGTCAGTTGCAGACGCGGTTGGTACACCGCCCATGAATAATAGCTACATGATAGCTATCCTTATCTACTCTAGTTCGTGGCTCAGTTAGGATGCCACCTTAGTTAGTTGAGTTTGGTTTGAGACCCATATATAGGGTTCTTCTATTTCTTTGTACTAGAGTTCTTTTGGCTTACACAACTAAGAAGAGGAAAACTGTTTTCAGCCTCCACCCTTGTGTGTCTTCCCCCATTGTGCAAGCAAGAAAGCTTCAAGCGAGACTCCTTCCTTCTCTCCCACAATCTTGACAGCTAGTACAAACAACGATCATAAGGGTTAAAACAAAGTTGCATTGAGATCCATCCGATAGCTACTATGTTTATCAATCCTATTCGGGGTTTGGACTAGGTACAAACAACAACTCCAGGCCTCAAGTGGAGAGCTCAAGGATTAGGAAACCCTAAGACAAAATAAAGACCACTACTTTTATATGTATTGGGAAGAAGGTCGGGTTATCGATCAATGTAAGTGATCTATAGAACTTACGTCTTGTACAATATTTGAACCCTTAACATATGCCTTAGCCTAAGGAAGGGAGTGTTAAGTAAATTTTTGCATAGAATCGCTCTTGGATCCCAAGGGGGAGAGCGAATATGCAATGGAAATGCTATCGCATCTATTCTTAAATTGTTTGGAAAAATACAATTGGTTTTATTGGATTGATCAAACAACATCCTAAATACTTTTGCATTCAATTGATTGTTGGTTTGCCATTTGGATGATTATTCCAAGTGCCTGTGATTTATTGTAAATTCATGGCAGGGTATTGTGATGACAAGTTGCCATGGGAATAAAGGAATGTTTTTTGGAAGATGATATTGGGTTGACTATCTTGTTTGTGCTTGATTTATAAATGATTTAATTAAGAAAATGATATTTTGCACGAGTGGATCACCTCCAAGATCGCATCGTCGCGGATCAACCCAAAAAGGGCACTGCTTGATTCATGGGCCAAAGGTTGAGTGGTGAAAAGGCAACCTACAGAAATTGTGTTTCACTCCTAGGTAGCTTGTGGGTCATGTGGAGCTCTTGACACCCCTTGCTAGTTCGGAACAGAGTTGAGGACGTCCATGGCCCCAACGTCTGTGGCATTGGAAGATCCTATTCCAGATAAAAGATGCAAATTGTGGTGCCATGTGATTTGGACCGGGTACTTCTGTAGGGCAGAAGGGATATATCATTTCTCTAGTATGGGTAGGAGATAATGATTAACTTGAAGATAAGTTAAGGAAATTTTTTGTCAAAAGGATTGTTTGCTCTGTTTTCTGTCAATGCTATAAGCTACGCGAATGAACCCTCTCCCCTAAAAGGCTTAATTAAGGAAGATGATTTTAAATGTCACACATAAATGTGATAGGACCTAAT
This sequence comes from Lygodium microphyllum, assembly GCF_053477565.2. Classification (NCBI taxonomy): domain Eukaryota; kingdom Viridiplantae; phylum Streptophyta; class Polypodiopsida; order Schizaeales; family Lygodiaceae; genus Lygodium; species Lygodium microphyllum. The sequence continues at coordinate 68,242,087 of NC_141156.1, read as the reverse complement.
TAAATAACTAAAGAATCCCTATTGAGGGAAGTGGGTGGGTGGAACCCTCGACGAGTCTATCCTATGGCAAGGTGGTCCCAGAGAACTAGGAGGCTTCTCACAAGGTTTTACCATCGCTCGACCCTTAGGAATTGTTAGGTTAGAACATCGAATCATGCCATTTTAGGGTTACCAGAATGGGATTATGCCCTATTGGTAGAGAGGTTGAGCGGCGCATCCATCTCGTTTCCCATTCTCTTTGAGCCAAGTGCGGCATGGATCTACTTCAGCTTGGGTATCTCTTCGTAAAGTAGGATATCCAAGACCCGATGGTAGAATATTGTCAGGAGACCTTGATTACTAGGAACCCAAATTTTAGGTCGATCCCAGTGGGTTCAGCCGCGAACGTCCTGTTGCAAGGCAAACTCGAGAAACCCTAGGCGACAGACCCAGTAACATTCCATGAGAGTGTCGGCGGCATCACTTAGACCACTAAAAACGTGCCTGGACAGCCGATAAGCGAGCACATTACAGTTGGTATGAGAGTGAAAATTTGTAATGATATGTGATTGATTAATGTATGGTCCGTGGACATATCCTAAACAGAATAACCTAAGTGGTATGGCTTGATTGTCAGGCACCTTCTGCAACCACGAATACTGACATGCAAGAGAAGACATTCCTTCTCAAGCAGTTTAAGGCACTCAAGTTTGGTAGAAAATGGATAGACATCATAGCAGAGGCAGAGATATGGATTGAGTTGATGGATGATTATTTCTCTACTTTAGGAACTGCTTCTGCCAATCAAGCAATGATAGCCAAACTTAAGCTAGTTGGCCAGTTTGGATATGGTGGAAGCAATGGTGCAAAGATTAAGGTATTTCTGAAGCCAATGTCACTTGAGCTCAACTGAAAGATGTTGTACGTGGATGATACCTACCGCCAACCCACCAGACTTTGAGGATGAATGAATTCTTCAAGCTAATGCAGCTAGAATTGACCTTGGAAGCTTACTACTCAAAGCTTGTAACCCTACTAAAATACGCACCACCTATGGATATTGCGCATCAAATATCCAAGTTTTTCCATGGCCTGAACACTCGTTTGAACCACCATCTTGAAGAAATGCGTCCAACAGATTTGCAAGATGCATTACTTAGAGCAAAGCAAAACATCCAAGAACTTAAATCAGGCAATTGTGACAAACAATTGTGACAAATATGATTCCTGAGATCAAGGCAAAAAATACCACACGTGCCGAGAGATAGGGCACATATAGGAGATGTCCCTACTATCGATGCTTCCACTGCAATGAGCTAGGGCACGTCCAAGCAGACTGCCCTGACTTAAGTCCAAAAAGTATTGAGGCCTGAAGGAAACGAAGCTACACAAGTGCAGTCTATATAGAGGAATCAGACGAAGACGAAGACCTAGAACCCACTACACCGCTTCAAGATGATTAGAAATCCTAGACATTTTATTGACATATAGCACAACTTGCATTGGAATAAACCTTACTCCTGTAACTGCAATTAACCCGAGAAATATGAGTTGCATCAATTTTGAGCCTAGAACTTACAAGTGATCAGTAATACTTTAGCAAGGGATGACAATTATAACTTTGTATGATGAATTTCTCTTAAGTTGTTTCTTCTTAACTAAAATAGATCATTGGGTATTGCCAGAATGTCAAAACTTGGGAGTATTCTTTGCTATTACAAGCAAAGCTGATTGACCATGGATCTCAGTCTAGATCTAAAAAGAGGACAATTTGGAAATAGAGTTTGCTAGATAAAGGACCACTTCAGTCTGCTAAAAGGATCCTAGGACAATTTGGTCTAAAGAAGAAAACTATGCCAAAGACAACCAAGAATCTTGTGACCCCAAGTGATAAAGCTCCACGCTATTTCTATTACAAGGAGTTAGGTCATTTCAAAAGGGAATGTCCAAAGCACCCTAAACACCAATGCTCCTAGTGTCACGACATCGAACATATCCACGTCAATTGTCCCAATAGGACTCAAAGAGGACTTGGACTTGCAGGAATGAAGTTGTACAAGCTATAGTGATCCATAACCTACCAAAAAATTATTAGATACTTAAAAACAATCTAGAAGATATTCGTGAAATGTAACTACAATAGAATTTTCTCTTGTAATCTACACTCAGATATATCAAATATAATAAGTTTTTGTTCAAAAGACTGCATGCTTATTAGTGGTTAGAGTGCCGTAATGAATGCGTTATGGATCCTACCCCATAGGTTCCAGAATGAGATCCCCAGCTCTTCCAAGATGAGGACATCTCGAGTTCTCTAAGGGGGAGAGGATGTAATATCCCCGCCTTGCACAAGAACTCCCCTATTTAATTAATGGGAATTGAAAAATTTTTAATTACCCTCCCCCCTATCATTGTTGAACAAGTGGTAGGGGGAGGAAGCAAGCGATGATGACAAGGAAGGAGGCGATGATCACGAGGAGGGAGGAAGGAGGTGATGATCACGAGGAGGGAGAAGGAGAAGATGATGCGACGAGGGAGGAGAAGTTGATGATGACGATGATGGAGGGGGGAGGCCACATGGCCAAACACTTCTCGCATAAGATATGTGAGGCCCCATACTATGCCACACAAGAATAGGTCATCGAAAGGGATAGGTTTCATTTCACATATTCGAAAGATGGGCTTTGCAAAGTGCACGTATCAAGAGAAGTAAATTCCATCTAGAAGCTATGCAAAAAATTCGTACATAGCATAAATAGCATATAAAATTCCAATGTATTGTTGACTCCCTCTTCTTGTAAATAATAGATTTATTTTTACCACACTGAAGGTATGTTTTTGCTTGCACGCTGTCGAAGGGTTTGTGAAAGCAAAGTCGCGTCTTCAGAAGACCTTGATATATGTCAAGATGGAAGATCAATCAAATGAATAATCCAATGTCATAATAACCATACAACAATTCAAGAACTTAATCAATAAATTTTGTTTAGACTTCAGCATGTCCCTGTTCTGCAATTTTTCCTTTCAGACAGATTTCAGTTTATGTTCCAGGATAATAAGGAGGGAAAAGAGATTGGATACAAAGCATAGTTGTTATTAAGAAACTTCCCACAAGGTTATTATTTCACAAGTCCAGTTTGAAGAGATTTAGGAGATTCTTCTCAAAAGATGAGGGAATGATTCCATGCAAGTTATTAGCATGTAGATCCCATGATCTGAAATTCACTTTGCAGACAACGAATACATGCTCCTCTGCATTCCACTCTAGGATTTGGGCACACCACATCAATTTCCTTAATGACAAGAGAGAGCTTGTTCAAGACCAGGAGCAGCAGCTCCCTTTCCAAGGAAGTTGAGTTGAATTTCAGGGCCTGAAGGTTCTCAACAGTTTTACTAGACCGAAAAGGAGACCACTCTCACCATCGCTGATCTCAACAAGGTCCGATCCATAGCTTCCATTTTCAATGAAATCATGGATCATTGCGGCCAGATTGTGTTCATTATCAGTACTGCCATGTGCACCTTGCAATACTAGATAGGCCTGCCCATGCTTGTTCAAAACTTCTCGATTGCTGTTGCCCCTATCAATACAGTCATGACGATCGATGCCTTAATTAAGGTCCAGACTCTTGTCTACATCCACGTTGAGTTGGAAAGCCCCCATTGGGAGTAGGAGCAAGCGTCTGAGGCCACTATTGGTTCCCAATGTTTGCAGGGCCTGTGACTCAGCTTCTTCAGTGAGGTCACGGGCACGGCGAGGCAGGCCGGGCATACCATAGGGGAAAGTGCGGGCTGGTACTGCGGATTCGGGCAGCGGCAACAGTTGGATAATCGCTTTCAGGGCAAAGGCACAATAGAGGATTCTCCTTCTGACCGGGAGCTCTGATCGTCTCGTTGATGCAGAACCTATGAGTGACAACGTTATCGCAGACTGAGAAGCTTCTTGGGAAGCAAGCGATTGGAGCTTGGGATGGGGTGGCCGTTTGGAAAGATCTCCAAGCTGGTCATGCTCCGGGCAAAGAACCAGGCCCTATTACAAATGCAAGATTTGGCCTCAGCTATGAGTCTTATGCACTACTACACCAACGTGCAGCCGACTATAAGGGGGAGGAATGTCTACATTCAGTTTTCATCCCATCAGGAGCTCACCACATCTGAGCAGTCGGGGCAGATTCAAAAGCAACCTGACCAAGATTCACAACCCAATCGAATCCTTCTTATTACCATCCACAATCCGTTGTATCCTATTACAGTGGATGTGCTGCATCAAGTATTTTCCCCTTACGGATTTGTCGAGAAGATCATCACCTTTCAGAAGTCTGCTGGTCTTCAAGCTCTGCTGCAGTTCTCTTCCAAGCACAGTGCTGTCCACGCAAGAAGCACCTTAAAGGGCCAGAATATATATGATGGTTGTTGTACTCTGGATGTTCAGTTTTCAAACTTGTCGGAGTTGCAAGTCAATTTCAACAATGAACGCACCAGGGACTATCCAATAGCTCCTCCTTTTGATGTTCTGTTTCCCCTAAAGATCGACTGCTTCCGCCACCATACTCCCCCGTTTTTCCTATGCTCTCCATCCCCTCGAGCGTTCGTTCCAGTCCTCCTTTCTCTTTCCGATTTTCTTTTTCTCTCACCTCTGTCGCCCCTATCATTAGCAGTCAAAGTCTCCCTCATGAGCCGTGAAAAGCTCTATCTTGAGCAATGGAAGGCTCTATCTTGAGCAGTGGAAGGCCCTATCTTGAGCAATGGAAGGCTGGATCCCCCCAAAGTGCCGTTCTTTTCGTTCCTTCTGCCCCCAGGAAAAACCAGAGAGGCCTCCCTTTTCGCTCCCCTTTTTCAGGATTAGTGGCCCTTTTCATTTTTTTAATACATACGCAGATTGTCCTTATCAAAAAGTAGCCTCCTTCTTTATAAATGAAGAGTGATAAGGATAGCTCAATCTCCCATCAAAGATTAACATAGCATGTACACAACTTGCCCCTTCAAGACAGATTAAACAGTGCTGTACTGCCACCTGAAGTAGGACTATTACTTGTCATGGGGGGGAAGGATCCACTAAAGTAATCAAAACGATGAAGCCTATAGAAGCCGAAACATGCTACCACTATGCGTATCCATCTTGGTGAAGTGGGCAAAACAAACACCAACAACAACAATGTGCACCAAAAAGAACCCACCTCACACGCACAATCTCACCAATTGTATGTACTGATGATGTCTTCTGTTTGATTTCAATGGCAAATACTCCAAAAAAGAGCACCTGAATTGTCATCTCACTCGCATACCACAAAGGGCCATTGACACCATACTCCCATGTAACATTAGAGCTTTGCAAAATAGTAGCTGCCCAAGTCCACTGTGATACAATGACACTCACAATCAAGCCTGTCTTGATGCTCCTACTAATTATATTGCACCATTCTGAGGTGTGCTATACATCAAGCAAGCTCTCACATTTGGCAAACATATCCACCAATGTACTTCGACTTGCATCTCTTGGAATTAGTTTAGTACTTCCTCACAAAGTCCATATTCGGCATATCTTGAAATAAGTGTAGCCCATGAGATTGCATCTCGAGTTTCCAATCTATCAAAAACCTTATTCTTCTCCATCTTCAGCATAGAATGAAAGGGCAAACATAACAACTAAGTATGTACAAAGTAACAAATCTCATGCACAACTTTTGGGTGGTTTACACACCTCGAATGCGGAGCAATACGACATCCACCCCCTCTAATCCTGCGCATCCTCTGGATGGGCCAACTACCCATGATCATTATCATCAAGATCCACAAACAAATCAATCTCTTCATTATGCATTTCTGGTAGATCAACAAGATATCCAGCCATATCATCTGTCTCTTCCATTGGAGTTTCTTGTCGTTGTTTTTCTCTTGAAAATTCTTCCAATGCATAATCCTCATCATCTCTTTTCTTGAAAATCTTGATTCTTTTTCCAACAATTGGCACTCTAAGCACTATCCCATCTAATTCTGTCAGCTCATATGTTGCATTATTAAAGACATGTCTGACTATGTATGGCCCAAACCATCTTTTCACCATCTTTCGAAGTGCAGTATGCTGATTTTCAAGGCTGCTATCAAAGACCAATACCCAATCTCCCTCTTCTATTGCTCTAGGCCGCAAGCGATGCCTGTTATCAAACCTGTCCTTGTTCCTTAGTCTAGCAACTTTCAACCTGTCAATAGCTAGCTGAATATCCTCAGGTCTCCTCTCCAACTGTCGAATCTGAAGAGCTAAGAGCTCCTCTCTCGTCAAGTCCTCCTACCAAGGTAAAACTGACCAAGTCAAAGCACAAGTCTCAATCGGCATAACAGGTTTCTGACCATACATCAACTCTACAGGCATATATCCTGTAGTAACACTATGAGTCGTACGATCAGCCCATAAAGCAAATGGTAGAAGTCTCAGCCATTCTCCAATCCATCCTCTGCATGCTTTGGCTAATGCTTTCACTATCGGCGGATGCCCTCTTTCACTCTTTCCATTTCCCTCTGGATTGTATGCTGTGGTTAGAGCCAATTTGATTCCTAGCTGAGAGAAAAACTCCCTAGCTTCATCTGCATCCAATTCACCACAATCCGCAGTGATCTTACCCACACAACCATACCTGCAGAAAATTTCCTCCAATAAGAACTTACACACTGCACTAGTGGTCTTCGTTCTTAAAGATCTGCCCTCAACATGATTGGTAAGATCCTCTCTAGCCAAAACAATGTATCTCATCTGCCATAGACCCATAGGCATGGTAACCAAATCAACTACCCACTTATAATGAATGCATAGCGGATAGGTCGGATGAAGCTCATCTCTATGACGCACTACTATCTGGCAGTCTCTGCAAGTCTCAACAAAGTGAGAAACATCTCTATACATGCCTTTCCACCAATATTTCTCCTTGATTTTCTCATAAGTAGCCCATACTCCTCTATGACCAGCCCAAGGACTCTCATGAAACTCCCTCATCACCTGTAACTGTGTCTCTCGATCGCAGACAACCCGCAAAGGTAATCCGCCTCTTTTCTTCGGATGCTTCCAAAGAAATCCATCCTTAAGAAAATAACCATAGGCTTTCCTTCTGATCTTCTTGAACTCTTCATCTGTCCATTCATCTCTTTTGCTTAGTGTACTAAGGTACCTGCCAATCTGCAACCAATCTCCAACATAGAGCTCTTCTGTGAAAGCCACAATATCATAGATATGACAAACATGATCAACCATAGTGGCTGAAATTTCTGTATCATCCTCTTCTGCAAGTAGAGTCTCCTCATCATCATACCTGGCTCTAGACAACATATCTGCAACTGGATTATCCTTCCCTGCTATGTGTTTAAATTCCGGATTTAATGACTTGATGTATGCAATCCATCTCAACATGGCTATATCCGGAGTAGAGCAACTCGTGATCATACCAATCAATGGCAAGCAATCTGTCTCTACCACAACTGAAGCTCCAATAAAGTACTCCTTGTCACATTTGAGAGCCGTCACAATCCCCAATAACTCCCTCTTGATTTGCGGATATCTTCTCTGTCTCTCGTTTAGGACTTTCGCCCCAAACCGAATAGCATACCTATTTCCATCTGCATCATCTTGACCCACAGCCCAACCTATGCCAATTGGACTAGTGTCAACTGTCAATACAATAGGCCCATCACAATTATAATCCGCTTTCCTGAGAGTAGGAGCATTCTGCAATAACTTCTTCAATTTCCGCATGGCTTTAGTGTGACTCTCATCCCAATAAAATTTCTGCCCCTTTCGAAGCAGCTGATACAAACAATCTGCAATGTGTGCAAAATGAGGTATCCAAATCATATAAAACACACAAGCACCAATGAATCTCCGTACCTCTGTAGTGGTAGAACAATACTCAGCAATCTTGCCTATAGCATTCACCTTATCAAGTGAAGGTTTCCTGCCATAAAATCCACACATATGCCCAACAATGACAACCTCATTCACTCCAAAAACAAATTTTTGCCCTGAAAGTGTCAAGTTCACTTCTTCTAACCTGGCCAAAATCTTCTCACATGCTGAAATATGATCAGCCACAAAGTACCTGCATCCCTACTCATTTAGGCTCTCATTCTTCTCTTTTTCTGCACACCCCTTAATGGGCACATCATCCAAGAAAGGCATAGTAAGCTGAGGTATGTAATCACGAAGGACCTTATGCATGGCATTCATCATATGCGCAACAGAATTAGTGGCACCTTGAGGCAAGGTACACATCCTGACAAGCCCAATAGGAGTTCTCATGGTGGTTATATCCCTGCTTTCCAAAGCCAGCTGAAACTGATCATAACCTGAATACAAATCACCCAAAGAATAGATGGCACGCCCAGCAAATGCCTCTGCAAACTCATCCACAACTGGACCTATACCAACATTCCTGATAGTAACTCTATTCACTGGCTGCATGTCCTGAATAAATCGAAGAGTACCATTCTTCTTTGGAACTGTAAACCACCTGTTTGAGTATGGTGCAAATGAAGGCTCAAGGATTCCCATCCTGATTTTCTCATTCAATAAATCAATCAGCTTTGGCAAGTGTGCTTTAGGCACTGGAATAGGTCGGAGATTCCATGGAATATGAGGAATAGTAAAAATAACCATAGGAGCAACAATATCAGGATTCACACATCCAATCTCATGTGGGACAAAAGCAAATCCCCTTCCATGACGCTCAAGCATCTCCTGAAAGCATTGCTTCCCCATGGGTAACAAGAAATCACCATTTTCAATTTTTAATTCAGCAAGTGTCTCTGCTGAAAATTTATGACCAATATGCTCCGGATTCCTCAAAATTTGCTGTTTTGCAGCCCTCTCTATTTGCTGATCACTGTCAGGTGGAAGCGGTACAGCAACCGGCTTCACCTTCTTATCCACAGTTTTGTATTTCGTGTCAACCCTGGCTTCATTATGCTCTTCTGCATTACATAAACCTTGCTGTAAATCAGCAATTCTGCACTCCAATGGCTGAATATTCTCAGCCCTCTGCTCTATGGACTGCATAGAAACAGCCCCAAACTCTGAATGCTGAAATATTTCAGCAGTAAACTCTGTTGGCTGAAAATTTTCAGCCCTCTGTCTCTCTGAAAGCTGATCATAACCAGCTGGAAACTCTGTTTGCTGAATTTCTTCAGCACTCAATACTCTTTGCTGAGTTACCTCAGCCTCTAACTCAATTTGTGACATAAAATCTGCAATTTCATGAAACATGTCCAGGGACTGCACTAATACATTACCATGACAATTCAGCATATCAGTTTTTAGCATATCTCCCATCTCTGTCATCGTATCTACACAAATCACACTGTCATACATACCATCTATGTGCTCATCATCCTCCAAAATTCCTGCATTTTTCAAATTTTTCTCCTTCCTGCATTTATACTGCCTGGCAGCTCTAGACAATCTAGAAGTCTTCTGATAGCTCATCGAACTGTTTGCTGAAATCCCAACATAACCGGAGGAGAAAACACTGCTGCCAGGAGGCGAGAACTCCAATCTCCTCTCCTCTTTACCACCGTCGTCTCGCGAAACGGCGGTACCTAATGAAAACCCGAATCCCTCACAGTGGGTAAGGGTGCATCTCTGAGAGTATCCCTGTTTCTTACATGGTTCGCACATACAGTCATAAACTGAACTGCTCTCATACCATCCTTACTGCGAATCCGTGCATAAGCAGATCCATCATCCATGACCTTTGTCTCCATGCGCATCTCTGTAATGAATGGCTGTCCAAGAATTATGGGATATGAGCATGAATCCTGCACAAAGAAATGAAAATCCTCCTCTACATCACCAATAGAAACCCTGACACTAGGGCAAGCAGCATATAAATCACCTGCAGTGTTATTGGCGGCTCTCATACGCCACCCATGCTCTACATCCATAGGCCATCTGTTACTCTCATAAACTCCACGAACAATGAGATTAATCTCTGAACCATGATCAACCAATGCAACATAAGGCACCTGTTTCTCTCCAACCTTTACCATCGTCTGTGTAGTTGCCCTAGCCCAATGGCTCCGCGAAAAGTGACTACGCGGTATCAAAACAGGCTCATCAATTTCAGCATAATGCATAGGCTGAACCCTCTTCTCTACCTGCGGCAAAACAGAAGCATTATCAACCATAACCTCATCATCATCATCATCCAACTCTCCAATCAAAACTCCCTGTGTATCAGTGGTAGACAATGCATGTCTTTTCCTCTTCAGGACCTCCTGAAACTGATCCTGAAACTCTCTTTTTGAGATGCCCAAAATCTCGGAAATAGTGAAAGTCACCTCACTGCCAAGTATCTTATCATTAAAGATTTTCTTCATATCTGTAGATGTCTCAATGTCAGACATCAATCTGAATCCTGGCTGCTTTCTCTCTCTAGGCTCTTGCCTCTTTTCCCTCTTTGGAGCATCCTCCATCTGTCGATCTGGCCCTGGTCTTGAAGACGGTCCTGCAGTAGGTGGAGTAACAAACTCACCCCCTCTAGTCTTCTTAGCTGCACTTGGATTGTCTTCATCTCTCTTACGCTTCTCCTCAACAAATACATCTGCACCATGAGATTTAGCCAAATAAGCAGAAATAGAATACCTGTCAACTGGTGAGTCCCATCCTGTCTCTGATCTGATGCTAGAGCCTGCGCTAGTCAAAACAGTTTGCTGAATTTTCCCCTTGTTTGCAGTCTCCATAGCATAAGTCCATAGTGCGGACTGAGTTTCCAACCCCTTCTCAATCTGTACTCCATATGCAGGAGCATCACCTCTAGCCGTCACATAAGAAGTACGCGCAGCCATGTCCTCCACTAACTTCTTCATTCCACCTTTACCAAAGTTGGTAGCAAGTGGAGCTCCTGTCTCAGTCAACCAAATCTTACCATCTTGCCCCCAATATACCAAATTCTGCCTCCTTGCATCCTGGAAAGAGTCACAATCCCTGCAATGCTGATGCTCTGTACTATCACACCAAATACATCTCCGATCTCTCCTAGGAGCACTAGGAGCACTCCTAGGTGCAATAGGAGCACTAGAAGAAGTAGCAGGCGCAGTGGAAGCAAACTGCTCCTTCAACTTACCCACCAACTCCGCTTTGACTGACTCAAGTGTCAAATCTGTGATTCCTTTGATTATATCATCAATAGAGGTAGGCACTGATGGAACAGATGGGTTTGGAGCAGAAGGTGTAGGCATCGGTCGTGGAACATGAGGAATAGGTGGAGTAGAAACAGTAGGCACTGGCATAGGCCAAGAAACTGGCTGAGGAGGAGAAGAAATAACAGGGATAGAAGTAGGCATAGGAGCTGATGATGGTGTAGGTGTCATGGAACCATTCTGTAGACGAGTCTTCCATATCCTCCTCTTAGTCAAAGTTGAGACTGCATCCTGAGCATCCTGCTAATCAGTTTTAAGACCCATAGGCTTCGTGCGATCTTCAAGAAGCTCACCCAATTCTTCTTGAAGAGCAGGATCTGCAGCTTGCAAGAAAAGTTCAACTTTTTCAACATCTAATGCTCTTTGTTCAATAGCATCAAGCTGACTATACCTTTCCTCAAATTCTCGAATCAACTCCGAAGCAGCAAGACCTTTGTTTGGCATGTAGACCCACTCTCGGAATGACCGTCGAGTAGCCATACCAAAGTCCTCAAGGAAATATTCTTCTTTTAGAGCCTTCTTAAAATCTTGCCAATGTGTATTTTGAATATATAAATCAGTCACTTTCGTCCTCAAAGCAGGTGTGACAAGAGGAAGGAAGTACTTACTCATAAGTCCAGCAGGAACTCCAAAAAACCCCATCTTGATCTCATATGTTTTCAAATATGTTGAAACATTACGCCCGTCAAATAGCTTCTTCTCACTCTCAACCGCTTCAATAGCCTTAGTCGCGCTGTTTGCATTCTCCTGCTCCGAATAGAGTTGCCTTTGTTGAGACAACTGTTGTTGATGCAATTGTTGTTGCTGCTGCATATACATCTGTGTTTGCTGATTTTGGAGCTGCATATACATGGACATATTCTGAAAATCTATTTTAGATCCTCCGTTGAAGTACTTGACGCAGCAGTCATAGATGGAGCTGAAGTAGAGGCAGCTGGAGTTGTAGAGGAAGCTGAAATAGAGGCTGAAGTATCTCCCATCCTGAAATTTCTGCGACGCTTTCACGTCGGGTTCACCAAAGATGTCGAAGGGTTTGTGAAAGCAAAGTCGCGTCTTCAGAAGACCTTGATATATGTCAAGATGGAAGATCAATCAAATGAATAATCCAATGTCATAATAACCATACAACAATTCAAGAACTTAATCAATAAATTCTGTTTAGACTTCAGCATGTCCCTGTTCTGCAATTTTTCCTTTCAGACAGATTTCAGTTTATGTTCCAGGATAATAAGGAGGGAAAAGAGATTGGATACAAAGCATAGTTGTTATTAAGAAACTTCCCACGAGGTTATTATTTCACAAGTCCAGTTTGAAGAGATTTAGGAGATTCTTCTCAAAAGATGAGGGAATGATTCCATGCAAGTTATTAGCATGTAGATCCCATGATCTGAAATTCACTTTGCAGACAACGAATACATGCTCCTCTGCATTCCACTCTAGGATTTGGGCACACCACATCAATTTCCTTAATGACAAGAGAGAGCTTGTTCAAGACCAGGAGCAGCAGCTCCCTTTCCAAGGAAGTTGAGTTGAATTTCAGGGCCTGAAGGTTCTCAACAATTTTACTAGACCGAAAAGGAGACCACTCTCACCATCGCTGATCTCAACAAGGTCCGATCCATAGCTTCCATTTTCAATGAAATCATGGATCATTGCGGCCAGATTTTGTTCATTATCAGTACTGCCATGTGCACCTTGCAATACTAGATAGGCCTGCCCATGCTTGTTCAAAACTTCTCGATTGCTGTTGCCCCTATCAATACAGTCATGACGATCGATGCCTTAATTAAGGTCCAGACTCTTGTCTACATCCACGTTGAGTTGGAAAGCCCCCATTGGGAGTAGGAGCAAGCGTCTGAGGCCACTATTGGTTCCCAATGTTTGCAGGGCCTGTGACTCAGCTTCTTCAGTGAGGTCACGGGCACGGCGAGGCAGGCCGGGCATACCATAGGGGAAAGTGCGGGCTGGTACTGCGGATTCGGGCAGCGGCAACAGTTGGATAATCGCTTTCAGGGCAAAGGCACAATAGAGGATTCTCCTTCTGACCGGGAGCTCTGATCGTCTCGTTGATGCAGAACCTACGAGTGACAACGTTATCGCAGACTGAGAAGCTTCTTGGGAAGCAAGCGATTGGAGCTTGGGATGGGGTGGCCGTTTGGAAAGATCTCCAAGCTGGTCATGCTCCGGGCAAAGAACCAGGCCCTATTACAAATGCAAGATTTGGCCTCAGCTATGAGTCTTATGCACTACTACACCAACGTGCAGCCGACTATAAGGGGGAGGAATGTCTACATTCAGTTTTCATCCCATCAGGAGCTCACCACATCTGAGCAGTCGGGGCAGATTCAAAAGCAACCTGACCAAGATTCACAACCCAATCGAATCCTTCTTATTACCATCCACAATCCGTTGTATCCTATTACAGTGGATGTGCTGCATCAAGTATTTTCCCCTTACGGATTTGTCGAGAAGATCGTCACCTTTCAGAAGTCTGCTGGTCTTCAAGCTCTGCTGCAGTTCTCTTCCCAGCACATTGCTGTCCAAGCAAGAAGCACCTTAAAGGGCCAAAATATATATGATGGTTGTTGTACTCTGGATGTTCAGTTTTCAAACTTGTCGAAGTTGCAAGTCAATTTCAACAATGAACGCACCAGAGACTATCCAATAGCTCCTCCTTTCGATGTTCTGTTTCCCCTAAAGATCGACTGCTTCCGCCACCATACTCCCCCTGTTTTTCCTATGCTCTGCATCCCCTCGAGCGTTCGTTCCAGTCCTCCTTTCTCTTTCCGATTTTCTTTTTCTCTCACCTCTGTCGCCCCTATCATTAGCAGTCAAAGTCTCCCTCATGAGCCGTGAAAAGCTCTATCTTGAGCAATGGAAGGCTCTATCTTGAGCAGTGGAAGGCCCTATCTTGAGCAATGGAAGGCTGGATCCCCCCAGAGTGCCGTTCTTTTCGTTCCTTCTGCCCCCAGGAAAAACCAGAGAGGCCTCCCTTTTCGCTCCCCTTTTTCAGGATTAGTGGCCCTTTTCATTTTTTTAATACATACGCAGATTGTCCTTATCAAAAAGTAGCCTCCTTCTTTATAAATGAAGAGTGATAAGGATAGCTCAATCTCCCATCAAAGATTAACATAGCATGTACACAACTTGCCCCTTCAAGACAGATTAAACAGTGCTGTACTGCCACCTGAAGTAGGACTATTACTTGTCATGGGGGGGAAGGATCCACTAAAGTAATCAAAACGATGAAGCCTATAGAAGCCGAAACATGCTACCACTATGCGTATCCATCTTGGTGAAGTGGGCAAAACAAACACCAACAACAACAATGTGCACCAAAAAGAACCCACCTCACACGCACAATCTCACCAATTGTATGTACTGATGATGTCTTCTGTTTGATTTCAATGGCAAATACTCCAAAAAAGAGCACCTGAATTGTCATCTCACTCGCATACCACAAAGGGCCATTGACACCATACTCCCATGTAACATTAGAGCTTTGCAAAATAGTAGCTGCCCAAGTCCACTGTGATACAATGACACTCACAATCAAGCCTGTCTTGATGCTCCTACTAATTATATTGCACCATTCTGAGGTGTGCTATACATCAAGCAAGCTCTCACATTTGGCAAACATATCCACCAATGTACTTCGACTTGCATCTCTTGGAATTAGTTTAGTACTTCCTCACAAAGTCCATATTCGGCATATCTTGAAATAAGTGTAGCCCATGAGATTGCATCTCGAGTTTCCAATCTATCAAAAACCTTATTCTTCTCCATCTTCAGCATAGAATGAAAGGGCAAACATAACAACTAAGTATGTACAAAGTAACAAATCTCATGCACAACTTTTGGGTGGTTTACACACCTCGAATGCGCAGCAATACGACAACGCTTGATGAATGTCATGGTAAGCGATCTAGCCTAAAGTAAATTCATCCTAGAAACTGTAGGCTTTGCCCAAGCTCTTGCTAACAACACGAATTGATAGCTCATGTTTGATAGATCGGAATCTTGATGTTATGCATAGCTAGTACAAACAACGATCATAAGGGTTAAAACTAAGTTTCCTTGAGATCTGTCTAATAGCTACTATGTTTATCAATCCTATTTGGGGTTTGGGCTAGGTACAAACAACAACTCCAGGCCTCAAAGGCAAGTGGAGAGCTCAAGGATTAGGAAACACTAAGACAAAGTAAAGACCACTACTTTTATATGTGTTGGGAAGAAGGTTGGGTTATCAATCAATGTAAGTGATCTATAGAACTTATGTCGTGTATAATATTTGAACCCTTAACATATGCCTTAGCCAAAGGAAGGAAGTGTTAAGTAAATTTTTACATAGAATCACTATTGGATCCCAAGGGGGAGAGCGAATATGCAATGGAAATGTTATCGCATCTATTCTTGCATTGTTTGGGAAAATACAATCAGTTTTGCTGGATTGATCAAACAACATCCTAAATGCTTTTACATTCAACTGATTGTTGGTTTGCCATTTGGATGATTATTCCATGTGCCTGTGATTTATGGTAAATTCATGGCAGGGGTCTGTGTGACGACAAGTTGCCATGGGAATAAAGGAATGTTTTCTTGGAAGATTGTTTTTGCTTGATTCCTAAATGATTTAATTAAGGAAATGATAATTTGCACAGGTGGATCACCTCCAAGATCACACCCTGGATCAATCTAAAAAGGGCACTGCTCGATTCATAGGCCAAAGGTCGAGTGGTGAAAAGGCTAACCACAGAAATAGTGTTTCACTCCTAGGTAGCTTGTGGGTCAGGTGGAGCTCTGGACACCCCTTGCTAGTCTGGTATGGAGTTGAGGACATCTGTGGCCCCAGTGTCTGTGGCATTGGAAGATTCTATTCTAGATAAAGGATGGAAATTTTGGTGCCATGTAATTTGGACCGAGTACTTCTACAGGGCAAAAGGGATATATAATTACTCCTGTAGGAGACAAAGATTAACTTGAAGATAAGTTAAGGAACTTGTTTGTTAAAGGGGCTATTTGCTCTATTTTTGTGTTAGTGCTATAAGTTACGTGAACGAACCCTGTCTCCCAAAAGGCTTAATTAAGGAAGATGATTTTAAATGTCACACATAAATGTGATAGGACCTAATAAAATAACTAAATAATGCCTATTGAGGGAAGTGGGTGGGCAGAACCCTCGACGGATCTGTCCTATGACAGGGTGGTCCCAGAGAACTGGGAGGCTTCTCACAAGGTTTTAACGATGCTCGACCCTTAGGAATCATTAGGTTAGAACCCTGATTCATGCCATTTTAGGGGACCAGAATGGGATTATCCCTACGGGTAGAGAGGTTGAGCGGCGCATCCCTCTCGTTTCCCATTCTCTTTGAACGAAGTGTGGCATGGATCTGCTTTGGCTTGGGTATCTCTGCATAAAGTAGGATATCCAAGACCCGACGCTAGAATGTTGTCAGGAGACCTTGACCACCAAGAACCCAGATTTCAGGTCGATCCCAGTGGGTTCGTCGGCCATGAACGTTCCATTGCGAGGCGGACTCGAGAAACCCTAGGTGACAAGTCGCCTAACATTCCATGGGAGTGCCGAGCGGTGTCACTTAGATTTGTCTCTTGATGGACCACTAAAAACGTGCCTAGACAGCTGATAGGCGGGCACGTTACAAATTCATGACTGTGGTTTTGAAAAATTAATATTTCACTAGAAAAAAAAGTCAATATTGGTGAAGGACATGGCATTAATGTCGATGTAGGACTCGATGGCTACTATGAGGGAGGGTTGTTCCATTCATCCCATGGATATACTCGAGGTAGTACAACATGAGTTGTGGAGGCGGTGTTGGTGTCATAACACCTAGAAGGCTAAAATATTGTATATATCTTTCTTGATTTCTAGCCTCTTGTGATTATTGGTAGTGAATTACACCACATTAACCTCCTAACAAACATTCTCCACTTGGAGATTGTCTCCTTACTTAACCTAAAATGAAATGCTTGTAGGTTTTGGTCTCTTTGAGAGGTTCATTATTGGCCATATTGCTTTTCACATGTCCTCACCCCTTGCAAGGCCACCAAAATGTATTGTTCACACTTCTCATTGTCTCCTAGTTCCTCCTCAACAGGTCCTTTGCACATGTATACTCTTTTTGCTAGAGCAACTTGCCATGCTTACGGAGAGAGAGAGAGAGAGAGAGAGAGAGAGAGAGAGAGAGAGAGAGAGAGAGAGAGAGAGAGAGAGAGAGAGAGAGAGAGAGAGAGAGAGAGAGAGAGAGAGAGAGAGAGAGAGAGATGAGAGGGGCAGTGTTCATGAAATTGGTCTAATATAAAGTGAGCTTTAAAATTTTGTTTAAGAATGTTGTTTTTTAGCATTGAAGAGGGGTTTCATGTAGACCACAACTACAATTGTTTAAAAATGTTGTTTGTAAACATTGAAGAGGATTTTCATGTAGGCTACAACCACAATTATTAGTTTAGAAAGAATCCAAAAACTATGTTGTGCAAAAGAGGAATAATGAGAATTTGAGAAAGATGAGTCAAAATTATGATGTGCTAAGGCTAGTTACATACAAGTCTTGATTCCAGATTTAGTGTGAAAAATAGAGGGGTGTATTAGTGACATGTAAGTGAATGATTGGCTCTGTTAAACCCATGTGCCGGGCAAACTTGGGTGGGGGAGATCCCCCGTCCAAGGTGGGAATCTACACCCAAGAGGGAAAAAAACAATATCCCCAATTTAAAAAATTGTGACACAACTCACAAGTATTAAAACACAAACTAATCATCTACCACCTTGGAGCTCTAACCATTGGGCCACATGCACTTTTGTGATAGATTTAGGCATGCCTAGTGTGTAAGGAAAACATTGGACAATTTTGAAGGTGGGTAGGGGCCGATGCCCAGTGTGTAACCACCAACCTAAGATGCAATATGGGAGGAATTGAATGCATAGAAAGTGGTTAACATATGTTCAAGGCCCAAAGGAGTGGTTGTACCAAGAATTTAATGCACATTAGGATAATAGTAACACAAGCTCTTATGTGCACAAAGAGAGCAAAAGCGATATATATATGCATATATATATATATATATATATATATATATATATATATATATATATATATATATATATATATATATATATATATATATATATATAGAGAGAGAGAGAGAGAGCAAAGGGGAGCTAGTCTCTTAGTCTCTTCTTGACCATATTGCTGTAAATATTAGTAAATATCGATACCATCGATGGCATACAACACTGCGTTTGCATCCAGGTGATTCACCATCCTCGTCCCCCTCCTCGTCTCTATCACTTCCTTGTTCCTGCTCGCCCCTTAGCCCCTCGCCGTCGTAGTCTCAGACCTCAACCTCAGTGCCATCCACTTCACCTTCCACAAGGGCGACTTAACTTGCACTAAGCTGTAGGGAAGGTGGTGGTACTCGGGGTGCTTCAAGGTGTTCACACCCATTCGCAATCCTAAACATTGAGGAGAATCTGATTGATACCAACCGATATTGATATCTATCTCCCCATGTTTGTCTATGCCTCTTGAGAGAAGAGGACCGGGTATGACCACAAAAAGAAGGCAAGTGCCATGAGCGCCTTGGTGTGCAGCTTCACCATCATGCCCAATGGACACTTCATCCTCTTCATTCTCAACCTAGACTGTGACCATTACATCTGCCAACTGCGTGGCGCTATATGAGGGGATCTGCTTCATGATGAACAAGGGAGGGGGGAACATCTAGTATGTGCAGTTCCCATAGAGTTTCAAGGGTAGCTCCCAGCTATGATGGTTGCTCTGGAGACCTATGATGGTTGCTCTGGAGACCCCCCCTCCCTTCTTAGGGCATGTTCCATTTCTACAATGCACCCTACCCCTTCCCAAGTGCACACTCTCGCCATGTTCCATCTCATCATAGATAACCTCTTCACAATCCCCTTAAATGCAAGATAGCATGTGTATAGAGGGAAGAGGAGGAGAATGGAGAAATGGGATGATGTGGCATGTCTATGGATATAGGAAGGCTTCTTGGAAGGCATTATAAGCTTCTTGATTGGAGGTATCGAAGCAATAATACATGTCTTTAAGTGACCAAGCACTTGACAGATGGGCAAATGTTCTTGCACCTTTGACTTCATCTAATTTTCCTGCAACCCCATCTCCTTTGGTACTAGCATATCAAAGAAGGAGCAAATATTTTGCAGTCCCTCACACATATCAAACAATTTCTACATGTTTCATTCATGATATGAAGCTTTGATAATACGCCACAATCAGTTGTTTAAGTCTTACCTTGCTCTTATAAAATGTGCATATAGGATGTTTTCTCTTTCACATTCTATTTCCATGACATGCTCTAGTGCATCAAAACCCATCTCTATGTTACATGTTTGAATTTTAGCAACAAACATTAACATCACTCTAGTTTGAGCACTTGGTGCAAAGTTGAGGCACCAGTGTAGATCTTGAACATTTCAAATTGAATATCATATGTGCTAATATCAAAATGCAAGCTAGAATTTGTAGGCTTGAGATTTCATGCATCAAGTTAAAAAATTGTTTTAAACTATAGAATACATTACAATAATGTGCATCTGACTAGATTGAACAAATATCACAAAGTATTCAATAAGGTATAATGATGTGCAACCAATTGGGATGGGATTAGAAAAGAAGGCACTAAGAACATGCAAAAGTTGAGTAGCTTTATGTAGCTTGTGGTATTGTATATAGAGCT
This sequence comes from Lygodium microphyllum, assembly GCF_053477565.2. NCBI lineage: Eukaryota > Viridiplantae > Streptophyta > Polypodiopsida > Schizaeales > Lygodiaceae > Lygodium > Lygodium microphyllum. The sequence goes on along the minus strand of NC_141156.1, from coordinate 68,222,188 downwards.
AATGAAGCATTTGTCATGAATGGAGCAATCTTTGTATTACATGCTTTTACAAGTGGAGATAGCTTTGGAAAACACAAATTGCTTTGATGTTCTATTATGGTAGTATTTTAATTATGTACCTAAATGAGTTGAAACTATTTTCAAGAACAGGGTAATATGTATCTAGTTCTTCCAAATAGAAAAATAAGTAGGTTTTAGAACTCCTATAGTTGAGGATTAAGAACTTAGGTAAGTGACTAAGGGCTTGTACATAATACTCCAAATGAATAAAATACATCTTTTGACAAATGTATCATTTTTTATCACACTATTTGGACAAGAAGAAGCATATAAAATTTAAATTTCACTTTCTCATGATAAAAATACATTTGGTTAGACATAATTCCAAGTTTTAAATATCCTTCAAATTGTTGTTTGAACATTGATTGTCTCAAACTTGGCTAGTTTCAAATGCGGGTGCTATGGATGTGCAAGTTAACTTTTGTCTTGATGGATAAGTTTTTCAACCCTGACATGCCACTTATGCACTCAGAGATTGTTAGGATTATTGTGAAACTAGCTTAGGAAAATCTTATCATTTATACACCATAGATTCACATTACAAAAGAACATGGATACACATTCTAATATCTTCTCATTAAAACCATATACATGTATCTTTTCAATGTGAAGATCCCAAGTACAATGCATTGATATATAGATGTGATATTCATGATTCTATTTTTTAAAATCTTACCAATATCTTTTTTATGGTTGGTGAATAGTGCTTTTGTTTAGCATTATATATTATCAAGAAGCCCATTTCAAATATTTAAGCTTCTTGCTCAACCCTTGTTTTCCTTAACAAGAAAGGGGTCTCCTTGTTGATCTCCCATTTCTCTTCATCTATTCCTCAACTCTTAACTCTATTTTTAATAGTACTAGTTCACAAATTGTACTATTACTAGTATAGATATATTAGATATTTGAACTTTTATGATTTGTTCACCAATTGTGTTGGTACAAGTACAATAGTTTGTATTGATTGCCTTTGACAAACATAAAATGTTTGGACTCCTAAAATGTCATGGTATCTAGAACATGAAAATCATTTCTATTGAAAGTTACGTCATTGCCTATATCTCCAAGAACCAATCCTTGTTAGAAATGATCATGTTACTTTTTCCTTAGAGGAAACAAATTGACAGAGAACATGGTGTATTTATACAAATTCCACTTTGACATTTTACCATTTGTCAAGCCACAAAGTGTTTCACATTTGTGACTTGGTACTAAGGTACTATAAGTTGTGTAGTTATTCATATTATCTAAGGTGGCAATAATTTGTCATAAATTCACTTATTACAATATTTTTATCAATGTATTAAGCCTTGGTTAGTAGGTATGATACAACTCCCCTAAATATACCCTCAAGCAATACAAATCCCAGTATAGCCACATGATAGTTCTATGTGCTTTAGGGTATCCATTGCGCCTATCTTTAGTGGAATCCTAAGCCTATTTCTATATTTGTAGGGATGGCATAACCACCCTTAATAACCCCTCAAGCAATACAAATCCTAGTAAGCATAGTGGTTCTACTTGCTTTAGGGTATCCGTTGCCTATCTTTAGTGGAAGTTCAAACCAAGATGTAGAATTACATATCAAACACTTCCAAAAACATATATTTAAATGTCAAGTCGATGAGGAAGCATATCACTTGATGCTCTTCAGCATTACTTTGAAGGAAAATGCAACCCAGTGGTACTATCAACGTGCAGCAAATTTTATTGCCACTATGTAAGTGTTCTACACTGTGTTTCGTAGAGAGTTCTCCCCTAAAAAGGGGAGTCAATAATGGCTACATGTACTAAATGAGACTCATCAAGAATTCAATGAGAGTGTAAAAGCATATGCTCAAAGCTACGCGAGGTCTTCTAGTGTTTGGTTAATACCATCTAATTACCCCTTGCTGCTTAGTTACATTTCTTCTTAAGAGGTTTGGATTGCACGATCCAACTGTACTCAAGTAAGACTACACTAAACAATCTAGATACAACTAGAATAGAAATAGAGGGAGTTGAGTCAAGAATTCAAGGTGCCTATGTGGCAAGACGGCAAGCCCTCTCAATGACTTGGATGGTGCCAAATCGAGTACTAACAAGATATAACTCAATACACGCACCACCTAATAATATAATGGGTCAAATTCAAGGGATTTTAAATCAACGATTGCTTCAATTTCTCACATTTTTAGGTCCGAATATTGCCCCAACTAAGATCCACAACGTCTATGAGCAATAAACAAGGTCCCACCATAAACCAAGGGTATGTGTAGCCACCAACCCCTTTATAGATTGTAAAACCTAGTGTGTGGTGGCTCCTAATGCCAGTAGTTACGAATCCTCTACATCAAATATTGTTGAGGAAGTTAAGGACATGATGAAACATTACATTAACATGATTACTGAACAATATCAACAGATTTCTATGGATGTTAATTTCCAAAAGTGCTAACAAAATCTGATGGGCACTAAGAAACCTCATGATGCAAGTCCATCAAGATTTAGCTGTAAGTGGTGTGGTAGTCAACACTTCCCTTGAAACTATCTCAATGTTAAATGTGACATATGTAGAACGTCCAACCACTTAGCCAACACTTGCTAGAGCAAAATTAGTTCTCTTCAGCAAGAGTAGATAGCTATGCCCTATTAATCATTGAGGATAAGGAAACAATCTTTAGCAAGATGAGGCATTGAAGTAGATTTTGTAAAGAGGAAAGGCTATTGTGGAAGAATTGCCTAGTAGTATTGGTGCAAGTTTGATTGAAATAGTGCATGTTAATGCCACTGATGCTTCTAATTTACAAGCAATTAGGAGAGGTCTGAAGGCCAAAGAGAGAGATAAAGATAATGCAAAACCTATTGAGAAAATCCTTAAACATAATGATAAGGGAAAGCAATTAGCCTTGATGTACAAGGTGTTCCTTTGAAGGCCACTGATGGTAAAGCATACCTAAATAAGGAGCCGATAAGGAAGAAAGTGAAGGCCAAAAAAGAGGAGCCTAAGCCTATGAAGCGACCAAGAGAGTGGATGGTTTGGCGGGAGAAGAGAGTTATTACTAACTTTCAAGAATTTGATCTAGCATGTTCTCTTTTTGAGGTCAAGCGTGATGTTAACCTCCAGCAACTAATTAAACTATCCTTAGGAGTGCATAAGGAGTTTAAGAAGATCCTTGGTACGTATATATTATTGAACCTTTGGGTATAGGCCATGTTGGTGATGACTAGTTTGAGTATACCAAAAAACATTTCCCAAGGGTGCCTGATTATATGAATGGTATATCAGTGAACCATGCTATTATGGATATATGATCCTTTGCTAACATTATGAGCTCAAAATTGATGGAGAAGCTGGTATAGAGATCCAAAAATATACCTCTATAATCTTAAGGGTGAATAATGACAATTTTGAGACAACTGGAAGGTTGTATTAATAAAGTGCATGCAACCATTGCTAACGTCAAATGTATCTTGGACTTTAGGGTCATTAGGTTTGCAAGGTGACCAAGCTACCAAGTGCTATTATGAAGGCCATGGATCTTACAATCCAATTATCATGCCGACATACCTACTAGTCATTTGATCTTTAATAGAGGTGCTAGACAATATATAATTGATGCTTACCTAGAATCACCTCAGAGTGAGAGAGTACCCATATCCTCAATGAAATTAGATGCACTAGAAGGACTTTTTGGTAGTGAGACTTCATTGAGCAATGAATGAAGAGAGGAGTCTACTATGGAAGATGATTACCAGGTAACTCTACATGAGCCTATAGAAGCAGAGGATAGAACTAGAGATATGGATGTGATAGAGATAGACCTTGGTTTGTTGAATGATTCACGATTGATCAAATTAGGATCTATGCTCACCATGCTAGAAGAAAGGAAGAAGTACATGTCCTTAATCCAAGAATTTCACGATATATTTACCTAAATTTATTATGATTTGAGGGGTATTTTCCCTAGTTGAGTTATGCATACTATTTTTTTGAAAGAGTGAAGTCAATCTATAGAGAAAAAAGTGAGTTGCCTTGATCTTTGTTAGGAGGATAGGGTGAGAGTTGTGTTTTGTGTTATGTTGTATATTTTATTTGGAGCAACTTGATGCTCGCTATATTTTATTTGTATGTAGATTAGTTTGTGGGTTCGACGTCTTGAATTGCCCTATCTTATGGTTGCCATTGAGAGGTGCAACTAGGTACTAAAACTAAAGCAAAAAATGAAGCATTTATGGTAAAAATAAACAGGGGTTAGAGTTTTCTAGGTAAAAGCATGTGGCCTAGTTGGAAGAATCTATTCATCAATCTGAGTTTGTTATACGGCCATTTAAAGAGATGCAACTTTAGTGTTACCAAGCAGCAACCTGATCCAAAGTCCAAAAACTCTATCCAAGAGGCTAGCTCAATAGAAATAGATACCAGGAACACGGGTGTACCTTCAGATCTCAAATCCAAGCTCGCTTGTCCCTCCAATTTTAACAAAACCACTTGGTAGTGTGAATGTACATGAAGTGAATCAGTCATTTATTAATAAGAGCTTAAGGAGCTTAAAGAACTTGAAAATCATCACAATTGGGGGGGAGAGGGGGGCACTTTTTTTTCAGCACCCTCTCATTTCACATGAAAATGGCATTTTGCAACTGCATGAGAGCAAAGTGAGCACTCTTGGCTATGTTTTGATGATTTTCATCACTTCCAATTGCTCCAAGAAGTATCCGAAATGATGTATCTATGAAAATATAAGTTTTTAGTCTTTCACTCTCCTTCTCCTCTCTCCTCATAGTGGGTGTTCATACGAGCTAAGAGAGAGAGGGGACAGGGTACCCAAGCATGATATGATATGAGCAATGGAGCAAGGGATCATAAAGGTGGTTGTTAGCATCTCTTTGGAGCATTAGCAGGCTACCTAAGTGATTCCAAAAAATTAAAAATAAAGTGATTTTATAAAATATCTTAGAGTAAGCCTTGTTTTATTTAAAATGGAAAAAATGAATGGTGTATGGGTATATAAAGCGTTCTTGCAAAGTAAACATTAGAAAAATGATTTCTAAATGTTCAATCAGAGTGCTTTAAATAATAATAATTGGTTTTTAAAAGGTATTCATATGAGTAAATTTGAGTGAAATTACATAAAACAAAGTTTTGAGAGAAATTGAATGATTAGATGGATCCTGATGTTGTGGAATAATAAATATGTATTTGTGCAATGGTTATGTGGGTTCCATGGCATGGCAATTGCTTCAATGTGGACTCATATTATGTGTTAAGGTGTGTTCCTATACAATTTTTCTCATTTTAGTACATACTTAAGAATACGAAAACACTTGCAGAATCTATCGATAAGGGGTGGTGGGTGAGAAGGGAAAAATGAGATTAAATGTGATAATTTTCTAATCTTTTTCATATGTATATAGATTGATTTATTAGTGTAGGGAAGATAGTAGCATGGGTTTTCTAGGTGTTATATTCTATATCACCACAATAAGTACGGTAAAAGCATGAAAAGATATGATTGTGCACATGGAACATGATGCTATTTTTTCTTTATTTGTGTACTTTAGAGAATTCCAAATTGCATGGAAAGATCATGAAAGCATGATATTGGAATAAACCTCTTGGATGCATAGCAATTGCTTGAAAAATCACTTGATCCACATGGAGTAGAAGAGGATTCCTAACCATAGGTTGGCACATTTATTCTTAGGGGAAAGATTATGTGAGGTTATGAAAAGTATCCTAGAACAATAAATATCAAGAGAGAAGTATGTTACGATGTTTTATATTTTTCGACAGTACATCTTGGGTCCAATCTTCGGGGTGTAGGAGAGCCGTAGGGGCCACATCAATTGGCTGAGGGGTGCCTTTACGTATGTGGCATTGGAGTATAGCAATGATAGGGGTGCTAAACCAAAGACAAAGTGTAGCCTACAATTTGAACCTACAAATTTTCCTTCAAATTTTTCTCTATGCTATATTCTCCTCTCAACCCGAGGGAGTAACTTACCCATTCATGCTCAATGTCTCTAGTTCAACCTTTGTTATGTAAAGCTTTAAGATAGTCTTTTGTGTCCCAAGGTCTTTAATTATCCATCACTAGTCCCTTAACTTCTCAAGCTCCTTACCCTTCATTCTTTTTTATATAAAAAGCCTAATGCATTCTTTCATGGAGTTTTTCACCATTCACACTATAGCCTTCTCAATATCATTCAACATAGGATATCCAAAACATAATACTTCTAAGCATAACTTTGAGAGTCAAGATATTTGCATGAAACTCATTTTCTCAACAAAAAAATTTGAAGTATTCAATTCGAGCCCAATGAATTTTTCAAATTTGTAACCCCTTAGCACTTTAAACATGTCTATCTACACAAGACACAACAAAAACTATTAATGTTATTGTAAAATGGTTTGACAAATAGTTCAAGCTTGTCCTTTAGCTACTACAAATGAAGAAACTAGAGACTATATTAGTTTACCTATTGAAAAAGTCTTCATGGGTTGAATCTTATGATGTTAAGTAAGAAAGATTGCAAGTGTTATGGCTACTTTAAATTTTTACTTTTCTAAAATATGAAGTAGATTCTCTTTTTGAGTCCTTATCTTCATGGATGTACTACCCAAATCCTTCTCAAGGAGACTTCTAAACCCTTATTTTCATGGTTAACACAAAATACTTAGTTCATTTTCTAAACCCTTATTTTCACGAATTTGTTGCCCTAAGCCTTCTCAAGGATAATGCAAGCAGTGAAAGGCTAGCTCCATGCAAAGTCATAATCAATAATGCTATATATGATTGATCAAGATGTGACTTTCAATTTTAAGGTCTAGTGTGACCAAGCTACAATTAGAAAGCTTGCATAGTTTGATTTTGTGGCATGGGGAACTCATCAACCTAGGTTGTTCTTGCCTGTCTTTGTGTTAACCATCTTGGATTGTCATGCTTTGCATGAGTTCATGATTGATATAACACGATATATTATAGCTTGAATAGTTTAGTATTTCATGCAATCTTTCACAAGTCACATAATATGCTCCTTCCTCTACTTTAATAGTGATTATCCAATAGTTTTTAACTGTGTTCATGGCTTGCACTTGTCACCAAAAGGAGTTTTGTTGCCCAATGTCAACTAAGCTCTACCCTAATACTGCAAATCCTTTGTGGAAGATTCTCACTTGTATCTACTTGTGGATTCAAGAATCATAAACTATCATTTGTATTAGAAGCTTCCTTGACAACCCTCCACAAAAGGCATCCCATCCTTTTCTACTTCCTCTCTCTAGTTCATTCTCCCCCCTCAAACATTGCAACCTCTTCACTCCACCTCCAGGAACTATGTGATTGTCCCTCCACATGGCCTTGAAATTCTTGACACCATAATCAAAACTACTCTCTCTATGTTGTCCAAAACACTTATCTATGCTCCCTCATACAACCACCCTTCCCACCTTCTTGCCACCTTCCTCATTCTTCACTATTATGATTCTAAGTTCCCAATTTCCTCCACTAAAAATAGAATTTGCGCATCTGAGATCATGTCTTGAAGGCCTACCCACCCTTAGAATGACCACCCCCCTTTTTTACCCTCTTCTTTCCATTCGTCGCCACCTTCTTTTTCCACACTTTTCTTCCACCCCCTTCACTCCATTCCATAAACCTCTTCGCATCCCCCTTTGTAGAAATATCCAATCCTTCTTCAAATTTCTTGTCCCCCTTTTTTAGAAACATTTACATTCTTTTTCCTTTTTCTCTTTCCCATCTAGCCCCATTGAGATCCTCCTCCTTTTCTTCCTTTAGAAGCATGTTGCATGAATGCTATTTATGGCATTTACGATAAGATTATGCAAGCCCCTTTTCATGTGCCATTGGACACATAAACACACATAACCAAACAACAAGTACATAGTATTCCACAAACTAGCACTCTCATAAGCACATAAAACAACATAGTTATACATAAATTTATTTAAATAGTTGCACACTTTATGTCTAACAATAGACATAACTCATGATATGCACATATAGATTAATGAGAACACATATTTACATATAGAAAATACATCATGCATGCATTTATTATGCTTTAAAAGTCATATATTTTTGCATTTACTAATGCACATAAATGTGTGTGTGTGTGTGTGTGTGTGTGTGATCACAACAAAATAGGAGGCCATAGAACAAAGGTAAACTCATATTAAGGTATAAGCATAAATCACTCCTTTCTTCTTACCCATTGGTTTGATCGAAAGATATGCACTCATCCCTTACCCCTCCAAAGTCTCTTTGTTAGATGTTGGAGAAGAAAAATCCAATCCTTGCAATATGGCCCTTTGAATGGATCCTTATGCTTGTGCAATTGATGGGCAATGTGCTTAAACACAAATATCTCAAGAGTAGATGCAACTGAAATAAAGGTCTAGAAGTGAAAGGACCCATTGCTTTCACATTGAGTTATGCATGCATTGAAAAGTTTGTGTCTGATTAGTGATTGGTGCTCTATGTATATATTCATACACAGGTTACTTGATTATGTTTTGGTCTCTTATACTCTCTAACCTTACTCTCTTTGATAAAAGTTTAGAATTCCTATCTAACCTTGAACCTTATAACACTCTTAGTGAAGATATTGGTCTTTAGGAATCCTAGCTTAAACTAAAGTAGCTCTTCATAGCCCTCATCTCACCCAACCTCCTTATCATCTCAATCTAGGATTTGTAATTTGTGCTACATTATCCCCGATGCATTGTGCTAAAGATCTATGCTTTTAAGAAGATGCAAGATACACATGCATCTAGGGTTGCTAAGTATAGCCTTCATAGGCCTAATGCCATGCAATTCAAGAAAAGGGTGCAATTTAATGTATCATCCTTCCCAGTGGCATGGAAGCACTTGAAAAGTTGGGGTATAAGAAGTCCTTGTGTAGTTCCCCAAAACGTACCAAGTGATGTGTAAATGTTAGGGCTTAAGAAAAGAAACCCCCTATTCTTGGTGCTTATCTCTTTTGCATCAAGATCCATTGACCTATATAAACACTTAAACTCAACAAAAAGAGCTTGTTTGCATTGAGAAAAATCAAAGAAAAAGGAGATTCCCACTCCTAGTCTATCAAGATTTGAGGTTTTATTTAATTATTTGTAGATGAAATCGATAGCCACATGTTTATACAATGTCCCATAACCTAGTTGGCCAATGTAAACTAGGATTTTATTTATTTATTTATTTATTTGCAAAAATGAATCACAATGTTTGAATTTTGGACTTGAAAATATGTACACATAAGTCTATAGATGTGCCAATATGTGCATATATAGGTGCATCCCTAAGTCTTTTGGACATTTAAAATTTGGGTTTATTTGAGTGTTTACATGACATTTTCATTGTAGTAACTTTACCTTAGACTTTCATTTATTATGCTAGTTGTAGTCTTTAAATATATCCTCATCATGCCACCAAGAAGATAAGGTGTAGCATCACCCCTAAATGTGGCTATGCTGCCAACGTCGTCACTTAATGCGGGACTGACTAGTCAAAACCAAGTTCTAAAATAAATTAAGAAAATGATATTTATTTTGGAAAAATAATAAAAATCATCTTATTCTTGAAAGCATGAATTAGATTATTACTTTAAAGTAGAAAATCTCAATAAATTAATGATTAAAATTTATTTTTAATGTTAGCATTTTGGTGATCTTTTTCTTTATTGAATGAGAAAAAATTTTTAGAAAGAAAGAATTAGTGATAATTATAGTTTAAGTTAGATTAGATTCTAGTCATTGGAAATAATTAAAAAATTAGTTGTATATATACATGGGATAATAAAATCAAAAATTTTAATTAAAAAAATGATTGTTATGCTCTAGAAAAATCCTAACATAGAATGTTATACGAAAGAATAAACAAGTATGCTTGAAAATTTTCTAAACTAGAATGTTATGCTAACTATTACGCTTTAGGAAAATTTACATAAAATGTTAAGTCAAAAATCTTGTTAGCATCATATCTAGTTTAAAGATTACCAAAGTAATCTATTAGAAAACTAAAATTATTAGAATATTACAATTATTATTAAAGAAACATATATAGAATATTAGAATTCTTTCCATGATTGAGCTAACCATAAATTTTAGTATCACACTTATAAGAATGACATTAATGGAATCTTTAGAAATATTAAATATTAATTAAGGATAAATTAGTTAAGTCTATCTCTAAAAGTAAAGTATAGTTATAGTAATAATTATTTAGATGCATCATTAAAATTTGAGTTATTATCTTAACTAAAAATTAACGATTTCTATGAATATTTAAACATATAGGACTTATTTCTATAATAATGATACTTGTTAATAGAAGTGAAGACTGCTTTAAATAAGAGTAGTGTTTATCCATTTGGCCATGGAAAGGCTTTTGTAATCATAAACTATCCTAGACGACATAGAAATATAGATTATTACTTAGAAATAGATTTCCTAACTCTTGGATGACAAAACAGATAAATATGGAAGTATAGGAAATGGTTGATTTAGTAAACTTAGAAAAAATGTCATAGGGAAAGAAGGTAATCGAAAAAAGAAAAGAATTGGTTGCCATAATTTAATTTTTTAAAGGAAATTGGCAAAACAAATAAAGCAACGTCTTCTCGTAGAAAATTCAATAGCCGCAAAAAGGAAGAAGTAGAGAATCGAGATCCTTAGAAATTATTGGCTGTCAAAATCAAAGTCATTGAAAAATCTTTTCAATAAATTTATAACTGGCTTTATAAATCATTATTTTTAGTAGCATTAATTGCTTAAGAAATATTGACTGCAAAGGACTGGATGTGGTTTATGGTTTTTCATTTTCGAAACCAGGATGTGATTGTGATTTCTTCACTAATGGAAGGAAATATTCTTGCCTAGATTAAGGGTGATTTTAGTGGTTGACTTTTCCCTAGGATCAACTGTTGGAGCTCAAACGAGCTGGATATATTTTTTGGTCCACCTAGAGCGTCTGACTAGTGCCTAGGATGGACAGTCCAGTATGGAATGCTCCCTCCTATGTCGACTCATAACCATGACGACGGGCTCTGGTTGGAACTTATGCCTCGAATAGGTACGGAGAAGAAATCTGTACTGTTATCAATGTATTTCTACATTGGATCCTAGAAATACAGGCTAGAAACGCTTCTCTAGTTTTTGTGGGCAGACGCACATCTGGTTTTGAGGGCATAATTGAAAATATATAAATATACTTTTATCCAATGTTTTGAAAGGACTGGTTTCACGGTTTTCGTATCGTGAATTAACGGAGACGTGAAACGAACCCTATGCTAAAAGGGTAATTAATGAAGTTGTTTTTATGTGTTTAACTGCGTGGTAGTATGCTCTATTTAGATAACTAAAGAAAACACTATTTAAAGGAAAGCGGATAAGCGACCTTTCCCGACGAATGGTGTTTGATGGTTGGGTGGACCCGATGAGTTGAGTGCTTTCCTGAAAGGGAAAAATAGGATAAGAACGGACACGATGACTTACCTAGGGTCAGAGTCTTAGACCCCGGGTTGATTATTATCTTAGGGGAAAGATGCAGCGATTGTGCTAGAATGCGTTAGGGTTCCATGAACCCGAGCCAGCTACAAGAAAAAAGTGTTGCACTCCATAAACCAAGGATAATGACCCCTCTCCATTTGGATGAGAAGCCTCTCAAAGGACACCTCCAAACGTGAGCTAGCCAAAGATGGGAGACTGTTAGGTTAGCAGGAGAAACACTCAGGTCGATCCTCATGGGATGAGGCAGGACATTCCCAAAGTCCAAACATTCCAGTGGAGTGTGGACGGTGGCAGCTAGGAAAGACCCTAGATGACCACCAAACATTAATGACTATATTTAGCAGTCAGTACGTCACATGTGGTATCAGAGCAAGAAAATTTTGTTTTTTAAAAATTTGAAAATATTTTTAAAAAATGCTTTAAAGAATAATCACACATTAAGAGAGGATGACCTAGGCCAAATTGCCATAAGCACAATCCTTGGAAACGATCCTAGAAAGGAAGTTCGTAGGAATTATTTATGAATGGATCTATGGGTAAAATGATGCAATTTGAGGCCAAGGATTATTGGTCAGAAAAACATTACTAATCTCGCACTGGAATTTTATCAAATAACATTTCTCATCCTGGAAACTATGTGTAGGATGAAGAATGGTTATTCCATTAAATATTTCAAGAAATATATCAACATGGAAATCGATGTTCTCTTTCACTAAGACAGGAAATTTTACACATTATGGAAAATATTTTTATTCCCTCGGAAATTTAGGCTAATCCTGAGTGGTGAACCCTAGATAAAAATTGGTCATGCTATCCAAAATCACTACTTACCCCCTGCCTATCAGACACTCAAGATGAATGAGTTCTTTGACCTCAAGCAGCTGGAAATGACCTTGGAAGGGTACTATTCTTGGTTTGTGACCTTGCAAAAGTATGCTCCTCACTTGTCAATGAAGCAACAATTGGCACGTTTCTGCTAAGGTCTGAATTTTCCCTTTAATGAACAGTTGGAAGCAATGAGGCCTATGCACTTGGAAGATGCACTACTAAGGGCACAACCTTTGGCAAAGGCTTACTCTAAGTCAAATAATAGGTTCAACAATAGATTTCCCTACTCCAAAAGAGCACGGGTAGGATATCAACAACAAAGGAGTTACAATCAAGGACATGCTAATGCAGTCAGTGCTCCTCAAAATTGTGGCAGAGATAACAACACAAATAGAAACTGGAATAATGAGCCACAATGCTAGAGACGTAATCAGTCAGGTCATTTTCACTCTGAATGCCCAAATAAAGGGGCCAATGTGAATGCCAATGCCAATGCCAACGTCCCGCAATGTCCTCAAAGAAATGAGAATTTTAATAATAAAGGACGTGGACGTGGAGCTAGGTGAGGAGCTGGTCGTGGAATGGGGCAAGGAGCAAACCGTGGAGCTGGAGTCCATGCATGTGCCGTCACATTGGAAGAAGTGGATCCAACTATGGAAAAGAAGTCAAGAGAGGATCCATTCATGCATCCATGAATAATCAAGGTGTTGGACGTCAATTTTCTGTCATCCAAACACCAACATAATATCAAGGTATTCCTTTTAAAATCCTCATTGATTGTGGTGCAACTCATTCCTTTATTTTCCAAAATGTGCTAAGAGGTTGAAGTTAAATCCTGAGCGTGCTAGAAAATTGATGGTAGAGCTAGCAAATGGTAGAGAAACAGTCTCAACTCATGCCATAAACAACATACAATTTGAGTTAGATGGAGAAACCACAAAAGCTAATTTTTGGGTTATGCCTTTAGAGGTATATGACTCTCCATTGGGAATGGATTGGTTGAGTCCCAATCAGGTAAATATTCATTGTGGAGAAGGATGAGTTACATTTAAGAATCTCCTAGGTGAAACATCCCAAGCACGAGGACGATCAGGCAAGCCAAAAATCCAACTAGCTCAATCCAGTCAGATCCTGAAGGATATTAGGAAAGGACTCCTTGTCTATCAGATAAAATTAAACAAAGTGGAGGATAACAAAGATGAAGAAGAACCTTCATGGATGATGGAAAAATGTAATGAAGGAGATAGGAGAGAGAGAAGGTGCGGAGAGAGAGTGTGCAAAAGAGAGATAAAGACTGCAAGAAGAGAGAGAAAGAGGGTGATGAGGAGAGAGAAAGACTAGAAGTAGAGAGAGAAAGACAAGAAGAGGAGTGAGAAATGGCTGGTAGCCATGGAAGGACATGGAAGAAGGTGAAGAAGGTGAAAGGACAGATGTATATTTATCAAATGGTACCTATGCAGTGTCCCTTACACCTTTTATACTTAGGTCAACTTGACCTAAGTATTTCCCCTCCATTACAATCCATCCCCACTCAAAATGAAGTTTTTGTCCTTTTAAAAAAAAATCAGACTTATTAGTATAGCCAAGTAGTGGGCTGCAGAGTACTACTCTATACAGCATTACAAGTGGCAAAAGATAGTGGGGGGAGGAGGGGGGTTCTTGGCATAGACCCAGTAAAAGATTGCCTAATATTCAAGAGTAGTACTAGTCTATGCAGAGGGTCAAGGTCAGCTTGTAGCCACCCGGATCAAAAGGGAAAGTGGTATCGCTGCCATGCATTGGATCAGCTTCCATAAGGTCAAAGTCAAGTACAGCTGGAAACATGATTAGCATGGTGGTATTCGCTAGCTCTTCCATAAGCCTCTCAGGCAGCATCACCATGCTCTGTATGACTGAAGCATATGAGGCCAAAGTCACCATTGCATGGACTGCATCAGCCCCTAAAGTGCTGGATATTCATGGACCCTGCATTCTTAGTGATGTCCAAGCATTCAAACTGCAGGTTTGTGGACTGAAGGGGCTCCCACATGGGGTCATGATCATCCAAATCCACATGCTTCCCATGATCTTCTTTCTTGAGTTGAAGTTCTTGTTGTGGACCCATACCAAAATGGTCTTCAACAAGATCTTCTCCATCCTTTGCATCATAATACTCTAATACCAAGAGTATTTTGGTAGTCTTTGCCCTGCATGTGGCTTGATGATTACAAGATATTGGCTTAGCACATCGATAGCATAAGCTCGCAGCATGCAATTCCCGTATTGTATCACTAGTAACGTGTCTAATGCGTTTAGCCTTAGATAGCAATTTACACACCTTCTCATCACCATTGGTCAGCTCAGTAATAGTCCTAACATGCTGCTCATAGTCATCTTGTTGCTCATGTACAGTAGATGGTTGTCCATGCTCATGATCATAATGCTCATGCTGTCCATATGGATGGTCATACCAGTGTGGCTACTGCTCATAATGATATTCATGCTTTCCATACTGCATATGTTGATAATAGCCCTGCTGCGCATCACACACATAACTGTCGTAAGCATGCTGCCTTTGATCATTGATCCCACAGCATTGGTCATGCTGTCCATAATCTCTATGAGAATGCATGTCACAAAAATGTTCATGCTGCTGCCCAAATATATCTATTTTCTGTTGCCTACTACCAAAACCTTGGCCATATTGTTGCCCATAAACATGATGCCCAAGATTGCATGATGATTGTTCAACATGACTACAATGGTATTCTTGCATCCTAGGCTGACCATAAATATGATGAGTGGCAAGTCCATGAGCATAGGTATTGGCATGATGCTGGTCATAATCACTGGCTTGCTGTGCCTGCCTTGCATAAGAATCTCCATATGCATGCTGCTGACCAATGCTGTATGAGCTACCATGTACATGTCCATGATCATGACTTGCATAAGAACTATGTTGCTGCATAAAGAAGTGCTTGTAAGCATAATCATGCTATCCATAATGGCCATAATCATGCTACCCATGATAGCCATACTGCTAATCAAATCCATTGGAGTATGATCCACCCTCATGACAAGGTACATAGCCTAGGTGTTGCCCAAAGTCGTATTGTACAATACTTTTGTTATCAAAATTGCCCATATGTGATTTAGCTTAGCACCAGCAAGTGACCTATATTGTTTGCCACATCAGAGCATCAAAAGATCCCTAGTGTTACCGCTAAAAATTAGATCTGCACACTATTGTTTGCTATTGTATGTCGCTCACTTTATACAGCACACTGTTCACTGTGTGTTAAAAGTTAATCAAACTTAGCATCCAATGGTGTGTGAAGCAATGCCAGCACTCGAAAAAGAATTGACCACTGCCTAGTGGATAGGCTGCCTTCTCTTTAGCAGTAATGGATGCAATATCACAATCTATGACTAGTAATATGGAAAGTACAACACCAATGGTACTCTGTAGAAAAGATTGCTAATAATTCTCTGTTACACCAATGATGCTTTGCCGAGAAGTCTGAGACTGAATGATTCTTTGCAGCACCAATCGTGCTCTGCTAAAGAAGATGGTTGTTTCTGATGAACCTTAAGATTGATAATTCTCTGCTAATACCTTCAACTGAGCAGATATAGGATAGAAAATCTCTGGTAAGATAAGGACTGATTCCTTTGCTTGGCAGCAGTCTCTGTCAGAAAGATGAAATATGGCAAATTTGAATGGCACTGTCCCAAGGCGTGACAAATGCGATATTGGGCGTGGCAAATCTGGATGGCACTGTCCCACTAGGCGTGCCAAATGTGATACTGGGAGACAATCTTTTGTGTGAGATGAGGCTCGGATTGTACGAATCGAGCCCATCACTCTACCAGAGAGGCAGGGCCTTTGTGCCAACGCAAGAGATAAAAACTGCCTCCCATCTGGAGGTGTACTTTGATGGGATGTGTCATCTCCCCAGCACTGGACATTGAAAGCTGCTGTTAAGACACAAGCATGGTGTGTTCCTGCATAGATGGAGATGAAAGACGCATTTGGGATGCTGAATGATGCTAACAATCCCCAACATTTCTTGGACTGAATTATGAGCAGTCATCTGTTTCTTGAAGTCTCTTGGCACAATAGGACGTTGAGCAGGGATACCACCATTGGTGATATTCTTTAGGGGAGGTCGAGTTGCAGCTGCTATGGTCTCCTAAGACCCTGGCCCTAGTCCTTCTCCACCGGAGCTCCCTTGCACCTTCTCCGCCGGAGCTCCCTTCCCCAGGTCAAGACCATGGCCTTGCTGCTGCTCATTTATGACCTGATTAGTGATATTGGAGAGCTTTTTCCATCGATGAGAGGCAGCTGCTACTACTGTTGCGACTAGGACTGCTGCTACGACTTCAGCCCTTAACCTAGCCCTTGGTCCTTAGTGCAGCCTGCAAATCCTTTGCCTGAGAGGAGGCCATGCTGTGCATTTTTGTCTTGAAGGAGGTGTCGGGGTTTGCTCGTTCGGAGGATTTTGATGACCAGATGAAGGGGCTAGAGAGCATCTACAACCCCATCATTGGGATGGGATTTCTGATAGAGACTTCCCTTCTTCACCTAGACTGCCTGGGGTTTAAGCGGGCCTCTCTCAACTGCACCAGTTCTTGTTGTTCATTGCCTCTGTCCTTCAAAATCGCTTAATGGTTTGTGGTTGAAATTTTCTGACACCTCAAGTGGTGGGAAAGCCTTACATTACTCATTCCAAGTTGCAGAGTTGTGGAAACCAATCAGTCTAATTCCTCTTGCAAAGATCAGTACTGCCAAGAATGGCAAGCCATCTAGCAAGCATGAAACTTCTTTAGAGAGCGAGGACTCTTCTGAATGTGATGAGGAGCCTGTAAGGCCTTCATTTGTGAAAATTCTGGGAGTTCACTTCAAGAGGCTGGTAGACAGATTTGTGTGTTTGAAGACCTTGACAGCGAGCTGAGTGCCATCTGGAAAGAAGGATCTGTAAACTGTTGTGCAAACTCCATGAAAACCACAGGAAAGCTTAGGAGAAGAAGAAGAAAACTTCTTTTACAAAAAGTAACTGCAACCAAATCCTTCACTAACTCTTGTAATACCCTCTTTTGACATTGGTCCCTTCAAAGTAGCTTGTGAATGAAAAACGACCTGTTAATTTTAGTGATCAACCTCCATTCTACCTCCAACTTCTGAGAATGCCTTCAATGCAGCCTATCTTCTCCTTGGAAATGTCCATTGGTTAATGCACTACTACATGTAAGTTTGTACCCCTAGTACTTGTCTACCATAGATGACCTGATTAAAGAAATAGGAAAAATTAGTTGAAATGTAACCAAACTGGGATCAAGAAGCCTAGGCTCTGATACCAACCGTAATGAAGGAGACAGGAGAGAGAGAAGGAGAGGAGAGAGAGAGTGCAGAAGAGAGATAAAGACTACAAGAAGAAGAGAGAAAGAGGGTGATGAGGAGAGAGAAAGACTAGAAGAGGAGTGAGAAATGGCTAGGAGCCATGGAAGGACAGGGAAGAAGGTGAAAAGATAGACGTATATTTATCAAATGGTACCTATGCAGTGTCCCTTGCACCTTTTATACTTAGGTCAACTTGACCTAAGTATTTTCCCTCCATTACAGAAAATCCCCTAATGTCTTCCCTGAGGAGCTAACTGAACTACCTCCTGAACGAGAAGTAGACCATGAAATAAAATTAATCCTTGGAGTTGAACCAGTTGCAAGAAGGCCATACAAGATGTCGATACATGAAGCTATTGAGCTAAAAGAGCAGTTGAAGCAACTCTTGGAGCAAGGCTTCATTCATCTCACTAATACTAACTAGGGTGCACCTGTCCTATTCCAAAAGAAGAAGGGCGGAACCCTTAGAATATGCATTGACTATAGGGGTCAGAATCAAGTTACAATAAAAAATAAGTATTTGATTTCCCAAATCAATGAATTGCTGGATAGATTACAAGGAGATGTGATATTCTCAAAAATTGACCTGAGATCTGGATATTATCAGATCTGGATAAAAGAAGAGAACATTCCTAAAACAATTTTTAATACCAGGTATGGCCATTATGAATTCAGAGTAATGTCATTCCAGTTGACAAATGCTTCTACCACTTTCAACAGGTTGGTCCAAGATATCTTCAAGCCCTATCTAGATGAGTTTGTACTCACATTTTTTTATGATATTCTCACCTACTCTAAGAAAGAAGAAGTACATCTAGTTCATCTATGGATTGTTCTCGATCTACTTCACGAGAACAAGCTCTTTGCTAAGAAGAATAAGTGTTCTTTCTTCAAGAAGATGATAGAATACTTGGGATTCATTGTCTCGAAGGAAGGAATATCCGTAGATCCTACAAAGATCAAGGATGTCCAAGATTGGCCACCACCTCAAAACGTTAGAGAAATCAGAGGATTTCTAGGTCTGACAGGGTGGTACAAGATTTTTATCAAGGATTATTCTTTGATTGCAGCACCTCTCACTGAGCTACTCAAGAAGCAAGTTAAGATTGTATGGATAGAACGAGATCAAGAAAGCTTTGATAAGCTAAAAGAGTGTCTCACCATTGCTTCTGTCCTAAAGTTACTGGACTTCTCAATGGAATTTGAGGTCATCACTAATGCAAGTATCATGGCATTGGGATGTGTCCTTACTCAAGAAGGTTGTCCAGTTGCGTATTCTTCCCGAAAGATGAAACCTTATGAGAAGAATTATGTTGTGCATGATGTGGAGCTTTTAACAGTCATCCATGCCTTGAAACTTTGGCGTCATTATTTGCTGGGTAGAAGGTTCACACTTGTGACTGATCACAAAAGTCTTAAATCGATATTTATAGAGCCAGATTTGAACATGAGACAGAGGAGATGGATTGAAGTGCTTCATGAATTTGATTTTGAGATCAAGTTTTGCCCTAGAAAGGAAAATGTGGTAGCTGATGCCTTGAGTAGGAAATCATTCCTCAATGCTTTCTTTTTAGAACATCCTAGCAATAGAGGATTTCTTGCTAGCTTAATTTCCATGCCAAGCAATCCCATCTTAGAAGTACTGGCTACAAAGATTTCCAATGATACAGATTATTTGGAGTTAAGAGAATCAAAGCAGGAGGTGATGGTTCTAAATTAGAGCCAAGATACAAACATTATCATCTTGAAAGAGAATTGTTGTACTATCAACATATATTGCTATGTGTGCCTAACAATTGGGACCTCAAAAAGAAGATTCTTTGGGAGGCCCATGACAGTCCTGCAGCAAGACACCCTGGCTATGCTAAGACTATCAATGCTATTAGGGAAAGCTATCACTGGCTAGGAATGAAAGCTGATGTTTTGAGGTACGTGACTCAATGCTGAAGTTGCCAGCGAATCAAGGCAGAAAGGATCAAACTTCCTGGAGAGTTACATCCACTTGACATTCCACAAATGAAATGGGAATGTATTAGTATAGACTTTGTGGTTGGCTTTCCTACAGAGTGCAGGGAGGTTATGACTCTATCCTAGTAGTTTTGGATTTGCTGACAAAGGTTGCTCATATCATCCTGGTAAAGACTACCTTCAAAGCATCTGATATTGCTAGGTTGTTTATCAAGGATATCTTTTGATTGCACGGGCTGCCAAAAAGGATAGTCAGTGATAGAGACTCATTGTTCACGTCCGAATTCTGAACTTTTCTCTTCCAAGCTATTGGAACCCAATTGTGCTTCAGTTTTATCTATCATCTACAAATAGATGGGAAAATTGAATGGGTCAATCAAGTATTGGAGGACATTTTAAGGGCTTACTGCAGCAGAGAGCCTAAGAAGTGATTCCAATATCTTTCCTTGGTGGAATTGCCTATAATTCCTTGTACCAACAAAGCATTGGTATGACTCCGTTTCAGGTATTGTATGGGCAAGAGTGCTTGTCTCCTCTAAAATTTTCAGATCCGACCTTAAGGGTTGAAGCATATAGGAAAATGCTAAAAGAAATGGAAGAGTAGACCAAAGCGATCCGTCAAGACATTAAGGCTACTCAAGCCAGGAAAAAGGCTTATGCAGACACCAAGAGAACTTCTCGCACATTCAAGGAGGGCGAGATGGTCTTCCTAAGGGTTCAACCTAAGAAAAGTTCTCTATCTCTTGGAAAATTCAAGAAGCTAAGTCGTAGATATTGCGGCCCCTACAAAATTATCAAATGCCTTGGTAGGGAAGCCTACAAATTAGAACTTCCCCCTCATCTCAAAGTTCATAATGTTTTCTATGTAAATCTTCTAAAACAGTATGTCCCAAGTCTTGATCATGTCTTAGATGATGGACAGATTGTAATGCCAACTCAAGGAATCTTAGAAGTCCAGCTTGAGAGAATTCTAGAGGTTAGAGAGAAGCCTCTCAGGAATTATACTCTTTGTGAGTATCTTGTATAATGGAAGGACTTCCCTGAAGAAGATGCAACCTGGATCCAGGAGTTCATTCTCCGGAGAGACCATCCAATTTTTCTCTCGAGATGAGGATATCTCGATTTCTCTAATGGGAAGAGGATGTAACAAACCACCTTGACAACAAAAAATGTACACATAAAAAAAATAAAGAATCTTCCACTAGACAAAGGACTTAAGCCTTAAAAGTACTGAATTGATGGGAATAGGTTATCCATGTTAACTACTCCTTAGGCATATGTGCACATGTATACACGTGCATGCACATTTCATAAATAAAGATATAGTTTATGCTTGTGAACTCACTCTTGATGCATGGTTGTGCATTTACTTAAAAGCACACGAACATGTGCAAAAATAATAGTTTTTGCAAATACGGGCTAATTATTTTCAATAGTATATGTGAGTTATTCCTTATCATGAAAATTCCACCTTAGTCTTCAACAAAACACATAAGAAATTATGCATGTATGAAAAGGAAAAATGGAAAGAGAAGAAAAATCATCCACTTAGTCTAATTCTAACTAAAAGCCAAAGAGTAGTTAACGAAAAGAGAGAAAGAGTTTAAGTGTAAGGACTTTACAAGAGAATGACACATGGTGAGAGAGAGATAAGCAATGATTAGAAAGAGTGTGTGCTTTTCTCCCATCTCTTGCCAAATAAGTACTCATTCCCCTATTTTTATAACTATCATATAAAAAAATTATTGGGATATTTATAGTCACTTCCAACCTCATCAGGAAACCTCATACCCTCTTTCTAATTTTCTCTTAAAATAAAAAAACGAGATATTTCTGAAAAAATTCAAATTGCTACCTCACTAGAAATATCCTACACATGACATTTTCATGTTAAAAAGAATTTAAAAAATTTTAACAAGCTGACACCCAGTTATTCAACCCATAACCCATCATTTTCATGGTGCCACCATGTGACACCTTAGATGCCGCTCATGCAGGCATGCACCATCTCCCCCCTCTTATAAATAAGACCCCTCCCCTCCATTGTGATGCATGAGTGTGAAGCTAAACAGACTTTGCTATGAAGAAGGGCGAAAGAAGCGACGACGACGACACCCTTACGCTGCCAAAATCTTCTCTTAATTTTATTATTTCTATAAAAATCCAAAAATATCCTCATCATGCCGCCAAGAAGACGAGGTGTAGCATCACCCCCAAATGTGGCTATACTGCCAACGTCGTCACTTAATGCAGGGCCGATTACGAATAATTCTAGCCGAAATTAAGTTCTTAAATAAATTAAGAAAATGCTATTTTACTTTAGAAAAATAATAAAAGTCATTTTATTCTTGTAAGCATGGATTAGATTATTACTTTAAAGTAGAAAAGCTCAATAAATTAATGATCAAAATTAAATTTTAACATTAGCATTTTGGCGATCTTTTTCTTTATCGAATGATAGAAAAATTTTAGAAAGAAAGAATTAGTGATAATTATAGTTTAAGTTAGATTAGATTCTGGTCATTAGAAATAATTAAAAAATTAGTTGTATATATACATGGGATAATAAAGTCAAAATTTTTAATTAAAAAAGATTGTTATGCTCTAGAAAAATCATAACATAGAATGTTATACTAAAGAATAAACAAGTATGCTTGAAAATTTTCTACATTAGAATGTTATGTTAACTATTATGCTCTAAGAAATTTTACATAACATGTTAAGTCAAAAATCTTATTAGCATCATATCTAGTTTAAAGCTTACCAATTAAAGTAATCTATTAGAAAACTAACATTATTAGAATATTAGAATTAGTATTAAAATATATATATATAGAATATTAGAATTCTTTTCATGATTAAGCTAACCATACATTTTAGTATCACACTTATAAGAATGACATTAGTGGAGTCCTTAGAAATATTAAATATTAACTAAGGATAAACTAGTTAAGTCTATCTCTAAAAGTTAAGTATAGTTATAGTAATAATTATTTGAATGCATCATTGAAATTTGAGTTATTCTCTTGATTCAAAATTAACAGTTTCTATGAACGTTTAAACATATAGGACTTATTTCTATAATAATGATAATTGTTAATAGAAGTGAAGACTCCTTTAAATAAAAGTACTATCTATCGATTTGGCCATGGAAAGACTTTCGTAATCATAAACTATCCTAGACGACATACGAAATATAGATTATTACTTAGAAATGGATTTCCTAACTCTTGGGTGACAAAACAGATAAATACAGAAGTATAGGAAATTGTTGATTTAGTAAACTTAGAAAAAATATCATAGGGAAAGAAGATAATTGAAAAAAGAAACGAATTGGTTGCCATAATTTAAATTTATTTAAGAAATTGGCAAAACAAATCAAGCAAAGTATTCCCATAGAAAATTCAATAGCCACAAAAAGGAAGAAGTAAGGAATGGAAATCCTTAGAAATTATTGGCTATCAAAATCAAAGTCATTGAAAAATATTTTCGATAAAGTTATAACCTGCTTTATAAATCACTGTTTTTAGTAGCATTGATTGCTCAAGAAATATTGACTGCAAAGGACTGGATGGTTGATGGTTTCTGATTTTCGAAACCTGGATGTGATTGCAATTTCTTCACTAATGGAAGGAAATATTCTTGCCCAGATTAAGGGCGATTTTAGTGGTTAACTTTTCCCTAGGGTCAAATGCAAAACCCTATGCTAAAAGGGCAATTAATGAAGCTATTTTTATGTGTTTAACGGCATGATAATATGCTCTATTTAGATAACTAAAGAAAACACCGTTTAAAGGGAAGCGGATGAGTGATATTTCCCGACGAGAGATGTTTGATGGCTGGGTGGACCCGATGAGTCGGGTGCTTTCCTGAAATGGAAAAATCGGATAAGAACCGAGATAATGACTTACCCTAGGGTCAGAGTCTTAGAACCCGGGCTTATCATTATCTTAGGGAAAATGTTGAGTGACTATGCCAGAATGCGTTAGGGTTCCAGGAACCTGAGCCCACTACAGGAAAAAAATGTTGCACTCCATGAACCAAGGGTAATGACCCCTCTCCATTCAGACGAGAAGCCTCTCAAAGGACACCTCCGAACGTGAGGTAGCCAAAGATAGGAGACTGTTAGGGCAGTAGGAAACACTTAGGTTGATCCTCATGGGATGAGGCATGACATTCCCCTACGAGGTGGAACTCGGGTCACCTAAACTGATCAAAGTCCAAACATTCCAATGGAGTGTGGATAGCGGTAGCTAGGAAAGACCCCAAACAACCACCAAACATTATCAACTATATTTAGCAATTGGTATGTCACAGCTTGACATGAGTAAAAAATTAAATGACTCCTTTCTCTCATAGGCAATGCATGTAATGAAAGAAGCTGAGGGGAGAGAGAAAGAGAGCTGAGGAGAGAGAAAGAGAGCTGAGGAGAGAGAAAGAGAATAAGAAGAAGACGGAAGAAGACTAGAAGAGGAGAGAGAAAGAGAGAAAAGAGGGGAGAAGGGAGAAGGAAGCCATGGAAGTTGGAGATGAAGGTGAAGAGTGTGATCTTGATAATAACTGGTTGCCCTAATCTGGGGCTCTTACACCTTAAATACCCCGGTCAGTGTGATGGGGTGTCTAAACCCTACTCGGTGTATATCTCGCTTGTTACAATCCATCCCCACTCGAAAGGTTTTTGCCCTCAAAAACAAGGAGAAACAGAGGGGAGTGATGGGTGGACTAAGGGAGGGTTGTAGAGTACTACTCAAAGCCATTTGACAATGAAGAATAGACGTGGAGAGACTAGGGACAGCATGCAGTCCTGAATCGGTCTGCTGAAGTAAATTGGTCATAACTTTTGATAGGTGGCTCCAAATGGGGCGTACTATATGTCAAAACGGAACTTATGACGAGTACTTTCAGCCTATGTAGAATGCACATGCATGTGATTTGAGTAAGTACAAAACCGTTCCAAAATAGTGTGCAATCTGCAGGTGGAAAGTGGGCAATGTGTGGCATGACCGGCTAGTCTTCCAACTGTTGGGATTCACGGAGGTAGGGAAATTCATCGAGGATGGTTGCTTGGCGCCAAGAGGCTTCTTCCAAGGGTAGGCCTTGCCATTTGATGAGGTATTCTTTGATGGATTGGGTTCGTAGGTACTTATCTCGTTGCCCAATGATTGATTCAGGAACATATTGAGTGATGCCCTCTTCATCGATGGGGGAAAGTTCTTCCACATAGTCCACTGAGGAGCCTACAAAGGGTTTCAGCTGACTGACATGAAACACATTGTGGATTTTGGTGGTAGGGGGGAGTTCTAAGCAGTAGGCCAAGTCACCAACTCTCTTCAGGATGCGGTATGGGCTATAGAAGCAATGGGCTAGCTTGTTACTGCTGCCCTCTTTGAGAGTGGAGTAGTGGGACTTAGGCACTTTCAAAAGGACCAATTCTCCTCTTGGAATTCCAAATGTCAACGTCTTTCATCAACATAGAGTTTCATGTGCACTTGGGCCTTTTGAAGATTCATTTTGCATTGCTAAAGTAAAGCTTGCATGCGATCCAATTCATCTTGACTCTGAGGATTGATCTTATCAGTAAACAAGACTGTAGGAAGAGTTATTATATGCAAACTCAGCCAAGTGAAGCCATGTATCCCAACTGTGCTATACATCATGGCAAAAGTGCCTCACATATGTCTCAAGCCATTTGTTCACTCTCTCAGTTTGGCCATCAGCTTGAGGGTGGTATGCAGTGGATGGAGCAAGCTTGGTCCCCATGGAGGTGAAAACTGTCTGCCAGAAGTTGCTCATAAACTTTGCATCCCGATCATGTACTGTGACTTGTGGTAAGCCATGCAACTTGAAGACATTTTCCATAAATTGAGTGGCTACGTGAGAGGCAATATATTGGGCCTTAGTGGGGATAAAGTGGGCAGCTTTGATGAGGCGATCAACTACCACATAGATATTGTTCCACCTTTTCTTAGTCACGGGAAGGCCGGTGATAAAGTCCATTGTGATGTGAGTCCATTTCCCTTCAGGGATAGGGAGAATCTGCAAGAGGCCAGCGGGCCTGAGTGTACTATCCTTGTTCTGTTGGTATGGAACACATTTGGTCACAAAGTCCTTGACGTCCCTCCATAAGCTTTCCAATGAAAGCTCTTGGCAATCTTGTCATATGTTTTGAAAACACCCAAATGACCGGCAGTGGGGCAAGAATGCATTTCTTCCATGATCTTCTGCGTGAAGGGGGAAGTGTGTGGGATGACAATCTTTCCATGGGACCAAATAAGGCCATGCTTGAGTTGATATTGGGAGTTTTCAGCCATAACCCCATGCTGTAATTTTTGAAATATGTGGCTAAAATGGTCATCTAACAAGTAAGCCTCCTGGAGCTCTTTAACCCAATCACTATGCAATTCTAAGATAGATGACACTCTACATGCCCACATTTGAGAGAGAGAATCAGACACAATATTATCCTTGCCCGCATGTGTGAAATGTCAAAGTCATAGTTCTGTAAGGTTGCCACCCATCGCCTTTGCTTAGGAGTCAAAGTAGACTGAGTCAAGAAGTATTGGAGGACCCGGTGATCGCTTTTCACTTGGAAGCGGCTGCCATACAAATAGTGGTGCCATTTTACACATACATTCATTTGCATCTCCTTCTCATCAAGCTTGCAGCTTTCAAATGCAATCACACCATGCTCTTGCAACAATACTGCACCAATACCCCGACCATTGGCATCACAATGAATGGTAAAGAGCTTAGAGAAGTCAAGGCAAACAAGGATGGGGGGCTAAAGTAGGCACATCCTTTAAGTGTTTCAAGATATGATCTGCAGTGGCATCCCAAAATAATGACTATTTTTTCAAGAGATCATTCAAAGGTGCTACAATGGTGGCATAGTGCTTAATGAAGCGTCTGTAGAATGAAGAGAGACCAAGGAAGCCACGCAAGGAGGTGGTGGTGGAAGGAGTGGGCCAATCCTTAACACATTGCACCTTTTTGGGGTCAGCTTGTATACCATTTTTGCTCACAATCTGTCCCAAGTACTCCACAGATGTGTGCATGAATATACATTTGATCTCCTTAGCAAAGAGTCGATGCTGTCTCAATATGTCAAACACCCTCCGAACGTGTGGCAAGTGCTCCATAGAGGACTTGCTGTAAATGAGGATGTCATCAAAGAAAACAAGCATGAACTTGAACAAAAGGGGATGTAGGATTTTGTTCATGAGGCTTTGAAAGGTGGCAGGAGCATTAGTCAATCCAAAAGGCATCATAAGAAAGTGGTAAAGTCCACGATCAGTCCTGAAGGCCGTTTTGACCTCATCTCCTGCTCGCATAGGAATCTAATGGTAGCCAGAGCGCAAGTCAATCTTAGTGAAAAAGCATGCCCCTTTTAACTCATCTAGCAAATCATCAATTCGTGGGATGGGATAGCAGTTCTTCACTGTAATTTTGTTCAAATATCTGTAGTCAATACACATGCGAAAAG
Source organism: Lygodium microphyllum (assembly GCF_053477565.2). NCBI lineage: Eukaryota > Viridiplantae > Streptophyta > Polypodiopsida > Schizaeales > Lygodiaceae > Lygodium > Lygodium microphyllum. The sequence continues at coordinate 68,194,957 of NC_141156.1, read as the reverse complement.
AGCCATCTTTCTTTTTGACTAAGAGGACAGGGGATGCATAGGGGGGAGAACTCGGTTCAATGAAACCCATCTCCAACAACTCCTTGATTTTCTTTGCAACCTCTTCACGCTCACACTTGGAGAGTCTATAGGGGGGTTTGCTCATCACTGGCTTGGAATGGGGCTCTAGGTCAAGTGGGTTGTCCACTTGTCTCTTGGGAGGGAGGGATGTAGGCGTTTGAAATAAGTCATTGTACTCCTCGAGTAAGGCCTACAAGACAGAGTCATGTGATATTACAGAGGGCTGATCAAAAGTGTCCTTATTTAATTGCAAAACAAAGAACTTTGAGCATTTCTTAAACTCCCGTCTGAGTTACTTTGCTATAATGAGTTGAAAATCAGCATGATCTCAAACTCCCTCTAGGTGGATAGGCTGTCCATGCATCATAAACTCCATGTAAAGCTAAGAAAAGTCCATATAAAATTTCCCCAATTGTTTCAGCCAGTCACACAGCCCAAGACAACATCAATGGGGCCCATATCTAGGGCAATCAGATTAATCAATACCACAAAATTTTTAGCCAAGCATAAGGGGACTGTGGAACATACATGTGTGCTGATTTCTTCATCTCTGTTTGCTACCTAGACCTTCAAGGGGTGGTGTAATGCCATAGGGGTACATTTCAGCTGATCAATGTGACTGATTTATTGACAAAACTGTGAGTGCTTCCACTATCCACAAGGATAAAAGCAGGCTTCCCATTGATACTCCCTTGAATGCAAAGGGTACCGAGAATGCGGGAACCTGTCCAAGCATCCAAGGAGATAGAGCAAAGGGAAGTGGGAGGTGGGTGGGATGTAAAATCAAGTATCTGTGAGGGAGCACTACCCGGGTCAAAGGGACACCCATCCTCCAGGTCATAGGACTTCTCATGATCAACATACTCCGTGGGCTCATCCTGGTCAATGGCCAGGTCATCCTCCTCATTGTGCCAATCCTCCATGACATACATGCTATGAACTTTGACCTTAACTCTCTTGTATGGGCATTTGGAGGCATGATCAACAGTGTACTTATCTCCACATTTAAAGCATAGGCCCTTTTCTTTTTGTTCCTTCACAACATCTGGGGAGATGAACCGTTGACTACTGGATCCATGGGAGAGTGATGCAGTGGACTATTTATTTTCAGCATACTGATTTTCAGCAATAGAGCCTGATGCTGTCCCAAAAGTGCCCATTTTTCTTTTAGCATGAAAGGCGGGGTAAGTGGGTACTTTGGGGCTGTTATTAGGCATACGAGAGCCCCGAAAACCACCTTTGTATGGGGATGATCATGAAGGGATGCAGGGAGGTCCAACACCTTGCTGAAAATGCTCATTCTTATGGTACTTTCTTGCATATCTCTCAGCCAGTTCGATTGCATCAAACAATGTAGTGGGTTTTTGGGCCATGACATTAGTCGATAGACTCGGTTCCAACCCATAGATGTACTTGTGCAATTTAGCATCGTCACTGATGCTTTCCACATACATGGTCAAGTTCATGAATTGATTGGTGTAGTCACGTACAGTGAGGTTACGTTGGTCAAGAGTGTACCATCTTCTTGCCAACCGTTCTTTTTCCACAGGGGACGCAAAAACTTGGATCATATGCATTTTGAAATCTTCCCAATCAATGAGCTGTTGATTCTCCTGATTGATATAGTGCCACCAAGTGTAGGTAAAACCTTCCAAGTGGAGAAGCAAAAAGTATTTTCTGATCATCAGTACGGGGGTAGATGTTGAAGTAGGACTCCAACTTGGACGTCCATTCTTCCAGGTCAGATGGTGAGGGGGATTGCCCATTATACTTTGTGAGAATGACCTTGTCACGCAAATTATAGGGGCCATGCTGCCCATGAAATCCTTGCTGTCCATGCATCCCGTGGTGGCCATACATGCCCTGCTGTCCATACATCCCTTGTGGTGCATTTAGCCTATGTTGTCCATTATAGCCATGCTATCCATGATTGCCAGGCTAGCCATTTGTGCCATATGGTACTTGATGGGGCTGATTCATATGTGGTGCATGGGGGCTCCTAGGTAGAGCAGGTGAAATTCGACCCAAGGTGGGAGAAGGCCTCAAGTGAATGTTGCTAGCATGGTAGACAGGGGAATTCGATAGGGGCTCATCATGCATATGATGATGCTCTTGTTCCTGATGTGGAGGGTGTTTAGACTCATGTCTAGAGTCATTGGTCTTCTATTGGGATGAAGCGGTCACTAACTGAGCAACAAGAGCAGTGAGCTGTTCCAAGGTCTATTGTGTCTTTGAGTTTGAGATAGCCATGTGCTTGATCGCTTCATCAAACTTGAACATCATCTGGCAGTGGTTGGTGGACATCATCTGGCGGTGGTTGGTGACCATATCATTGTGGCGTTCCATATGACGGAGCTCATGTTGACAGAGGGTGTGATTAAGAAGGGCATATGGGTCCGTTTCAGGCATTTCCTCTTGTATGTCACCATGGTAATCTTGCACTGAGCTTGGTTCCTCATTCATGGAGGTCTCGGAGTCTCTAATCTCCCTCTGGATTTCCTCTTGGGCCTTGCTTTTGCCTTTCTGGCTAGCCATCTAGACGCAGTCCACACGATCTACTGTTAGTAAAAAGGGCGTAATCCTTAGTAGGAAATTCCGATTGCTGAGGTTTTGGGCTCAAGTCGGAGGGGAAAACGGCCTATTTGAGATGAGATATTAACCTTATGACAGAAAATTATCATAATTTTCTGTAGGGTTTTACAATGCCTACGGTTTGCAAACTGTCCATAGTGACCCTAGTGCACAAAAATGGGCATAACTTTCACACCATAACTCCGATTGGGGAGATTTTGGATTCAAACTAGAGGGGGAAAAGGCCTCTTTGAGGTCAGCTATAGGGTTTACCCCCAATATTGGGAAAAAAAAATTTGCAATGGGATCTTTGTGACAGTCTTGCAGGACTGTGACCAAAAACACTACCTGTTCCTTAGTGCCAATGTCTTACATGGATAGAGCATAGATCAAGGGGCCTGATCTAACACATCAATATCATCTTGAGCATATTGAACATAATCCCGAGCATCATTGCATACCCATCAACTCTGCCATTCATGCATAAGTACATTCACTACCATACATCTCCATTGATTGCATGTACCTCAAGTGGCATACACGGGTGCCATTAGTATTGCGGGATATCCAAGAATGATCATTAGGGCAGGGAAGTGGGGCTTATGGAAATACCTACACCTGCAAACAAGTATTGGGCTCTGGATCATCGGGAGGTGGGCAAAGTTCCCCGGGGCTGGGTTGTATACCCCTTTAGGGTCTTAAGTGTTAAGGGAGGGTCACCTGCCTAGCATCAGTCTTTTTCCTCAGTTGGAGTATACATGGCATACATTTTTAATTAGCAATTAGCATGGATCACCAGGAGGTGGGATCTGGATCACTGGGTGGTGGGCAAAGCTCCCCCGGGCCGGGTTGTGCACCCCTTCAAGGTCTTAAGTGTTAAGGGAGGAGGGTCACCTGCCTCGCATCAGCCTTTTTCCTCAGCCGGAGTATACATGGCAGACATTTTTAATTAGCAATTAGCATGAGATGCATTGAAAAGAAAACATTGGGCCTTTTCATGAGATGCAAGGAATGATGAAGGTTGGGGTAGGGGTTACCTTGCTAGTCCAATGACTCACTGGTTGCTACTTACCCAATTTACAATGGCTAATATTCATCCAAGATCATAAGACAAAGTAGGGGTTAATGTCAGCCATTACAATGAAATTCGAGAAGAGATATAATGCTTGTATGCAATCTTGAATCTCTCCAACAATGGATTAAGCTCAGCAAGTGGCTAAATTGAGAGATTAAGATCAGAGTGGCATACCTCTTTAATGCTTGTGACGACCATTGAAGCGTGAATCATCATGATGCCGCTTGCTCCATTGATCAAATCCTGTTGTTGGTTGGGCATCCGTGGAAGAGTGCTTCAGCATTTGAGTGCTCTTGCTGATGAAGAAGGCTCCCAAGCTTATCCTCGAGCTTGAGCTTCAAGAATGGGAAGCTTCAAGTGAAGCTTTCATGGCTGCCCGCAAAGCTCCCATGCATGGTGAGCTCAATGGCTTCATTCGGGCAAGAGAAATCCTTTAGGGACTGAAGGGGTTGTGGGGTTGAGCTCTCCGGGTCAGAGAAAGCTTCAATTAGAAGAATCCATGGCTGCCCCAAACTGTTTCAAACAATCCCAGCTGTTGTTCACCTTGGAATATTCTCGAGTCAAGATGCCAAGGGGAAGAGGACGGGGTATGCTGAATCAGTGCCCAAGATTGCTGGGGAAGGTAGCAAAGTAGGAGGAGAAGGTTAGGAGGGCTAGGGGAGGGGCAGGCAGAGCAGAGAACAATAGCGCAAAATGCACCACGATTTTTAGGCTATTCCTTGGGCCCTCTACCTAACTGTGCCCCTCCACAAGGGTGCTGTGCTTGGTCAGGGGAAAGTTGGGAAGGCTCCTCGACCCTCAGATGGGGACTCCCATGGCTGCTTCGGAGGGAAAGAGAAGATTTTCACTACTGTGTGGCTATGGCAACTTGCTTGGTAGGAGAGAGAAAGGGGCTGGAGCAAAAAGTAACTCAGGTTTTGCCCTCTTCCAACTCATGGGACCCTAAACTTGGCCTGGAACCCTTAAAATTTGCATGAAAAGAAGTGATGACCTGCTATTTTAACCATTTTACCTCCAGATATGCCTGAGTCTCTAGCCATAGCTCCTGCTTGCTCCAAAAAGCTAAAGTTAACTGCAGTCTTTCTTGCTGTACATGTACTTATAAGCTGAGTAACTAGGGTTTTTGGGATTTGAAAAGGGAGAAAGGAGAAAGAGGAAAAGGACCAAAGCCTGAAGCTCTGATACCATTTGTAATGAAAGAAGTTGAGGGGAGAGAGAAAGAGAGCTGAGGAGAGAGAAAGAGAACAAGAAGAAGAAGGAAGAAGACTAGAAGAGGAGAGAGAAAGAGAGAAAAGAGGGGAGAAGGGAGAAGGAAGCCATGGAAGCTTGAGATGAAGGTGAAGAGTGTGATCTTGATAATAACTGGTTACCCTAATCTGGGGCTCTTACACCTTAAATACCCTGGTCAGTGTGATGGGGTGTGTAAACCCTAGTCGGTGTGTATCCCGCTTGTTACAATGCAACCCAACTATTTAGGTCCCATAGCTATTGATGGTTTCCTTTCATAGGGATGACCTTTTCTTGGTAGTGTGGTACTCCAAAAGAAGAGCTACAAAGTTGACACTTGTGTCATGTGCTATTAATGAGGGCTAGATTATGTATCTTTACAAGCCTTGCCACTACTGCACTAATAGGACATTGTGGATTGCATGCTTTTATAACATGGCTTGCAAGCTAGTACAATGATGTGTATTGAATCTAAGTACATATTTTTAGAAAAAAATACAACATCAAGTATTATTTGTGAGAAATACAACCATTGAATGCTTCATACAAAGGGAAATTTTTATGTACGCTTGTCATAAAGTCATTATTTTGTTTATAAACTTGCTCACTAAGCAACGATTCCATATTATATTCTAGCATCTGAGGAGGGGTAATCCTAGTATTAAGACAATAAGTTTGAAACATACATAAAGAAATGATTTTTGCTAGAAATTCACTCAAAAATGCCGAGCTATTGTTTTGGGATAGTTAACATCCCTTATTCATTGCTCCTTGAAAAGTTGCTCTAATTTAAGGAAAGCAACTTTTCTTAAATTAAGTCAATCGTCCATTCATATTTTTCTTCATATGAATTTTGAACATATGTGTTGTGAAGAAGATGACCATTAGTATATATATATATATATATATATATATATATATCTCTCTCTCTCTCTCTCTCTCTCCCTCCCTCTCTCTCTCTCTCCCTCTCTCTCTCTCTCTCCCTCCCTCTCTCTCTCTCTCTCTCTCTCCCTCCCTCTCTCTCTCTCTCTCTCTCTCTCTCTCTCTCTCTCTCTCTCTCTCTCTCTCTCTCTCTCTCTCTCTCTCTCTCTCTCTCTCTCTCTCTCTCTCTCTCTCTCTCTCTTTGCATGGGCACTTCATTTCCCTTCTTTGTTGATCCTCAAGTTTCATTCAATACAAAACTTCATTACTTTGCATGCAAGGTGTCCATGTTTTTGTACTATTTGGAAAATAGTGATACACATTCAAGATGTACAGTATGACCCCAAGTTTTATGGCACTATGGTTTTCAATATAAAACTAATTTTCTTACATGATTAAGTGGATTACACTGAAGTAAATGTATTGGCAGCTTTTACTAAAATGGAGTTGCACTAATCTTTTATAGGTGCAAAAATTTAGTAGATTATGTAAAAGTAGCCAAGATTAAAGCTATTCTCCATAATCTAGATAGTTGATTAGGACTACATGAAATTCCATATTTAATACTAATGCTTGAAAATGGTGCTTTGGGGATGCGTCATGTGTATTTACGTATCTCCCATCACTCCTTCTCCATTGTAGATCATTAGTAGTTTTAGTAAAAGTAGCCAAGATGAAAGATATTCTCAATAATCTAGATAGCTCATTAGTAATATATGACATTCTATATTTAATACTAATGCTTGAAAATGGTGCTTTGGGGATACATCATGTATAGTTGTGGCTCTCCTAGCACGTCTTCTTCGTTGTAGCTCAGTGAGATCATCTAGTAGGACCTTTTTGCATGCTAAAAGCCCTATGTAGGGATTGAATATTTACATAATTAGTTAATTTATGTAAATAGAGATTACTGTATTAGCATGTTCGCATTGAATTTTGATCACACTCAAGCATGCAAAAGGAAACTTGTAAATCAACTAGAAGCTTGCTAGATAATAAAAGGAACTTGGTGGGCTATAAAATATATAAAAGAGAGGCTTGAGGGGACCACTCCACATGGGGATATCATCAATTGGCATGTGTTATGCATGTCATGAGGTAATTTTCCCTTATCATGTTTCCCTTTTGAGAGTTTTGTATGTATATGTATTGTGCTATCACTTATGAGACACTTGGATTGGCATGCGTAATGTATTTTACATATACATGTTAGGATACCTAATGTCTCATGATGTGCATGTGTAGGGATGAAAGGTGCACGTTAAATAAGCACTCAGTCAACATGAATTTAGAAATTGAGTGTCTTTTGGTAATTAAATCTCAATCCACATGGTACTATGTTGTGAACTTAGCATAGAGGTGCATTTTGATTGTGACACCCTCCCTTTCGTTCTAGGTATGGATGGGTAGTTGGTTGTGAATTCTGCTAAATACTATCTTGATGGGCCACATATGAATAAGCAAAGTGATGGGCATTTAGTCATACATTTATCTACATTATCCCCTCAGACATCAATTGTTTGACATTGTTTGATAGGATGGGTATTTGTGTCATGTATTTAGCCAAAAAAATTCTTACCTATGTGTTGTTTTATTTTGTGATTTTACAATGTTCTTGCATTTTTAAACTTAAGAGTGGATTCATGGAATTGTATTATCTAATTGAAGAATATATACGTCTCTAAATTAACTTAAATTGAGATAATGGAATTGTGTTTTTAATTGAACATTATATGCAATTGGAAATTAACTTAGAGTTATTTCATATGATTGTGCTTCTCAATAAAATTTGAGTTATTCATCTTAAGAAAGAAATAAGAATCTCTCTCTCTCTCTCTCTCTCTCTCTCTCTCTCTCTCTCTCTCTCTCTCTCTCTCTCTCTCTCTCTCTCTCTCTCTCTCTCTCTCTCTCTCTCTCTCTCTCTCTCTCTCTCTCTCTCTCTCTCTCTCTCATTTTTTAGCATAAATAGCATGACTTAAGGTAACAACATCAACTACACAAGCACCTAATATCATGCAAATTCCAATGATTCTATAAATCAAATGACAAAGATTTTAGATAACATCTATTTTGTAAAACATTATTGACATATATGTATGTATGTATGTATATTGCAATCATGTTTTTGAACTCAATACGGAACGACTTTGTGCAATTAGCATTTTCAACATTTGTTATGTTGCACACTTGTAAATTTTCATTGAAAATTACAATAATTATTTTTCATATATGTGTTCTTCTTAGTTGTGAATCATGTTTCTAAGTTTTCATACATGCAATCCTATATTCAAGTGACGTTGACCTACAGTTCGTAAGTTTAGGGCTTGTTATTATGCTTAAATACTTGTTTTCCTTTATTGTAGAAAAGTATAAAAAATTATTTTCATACATGTGTGCTTCTCAATTGGAATCATGTTTGTGATTTAGGATTTTCCATTATCCTTCCACTCTTTTTTTTCTCATTGTAGAGACTTGAGAGTTTGCGTGTTACGAAGATGGCACTCAATGGTACAAAAGCATTGCATATTTTTCTAGTGTGGGCTATATCATCTAGTATGGAGGAGCATATATCATTTGTCACTCAATAGCAACAAAATTGTCCTTGTGAACTTTTGCAATGGGTCATATATGTCTATGCACACACTACTACAATAGCAAGGTCTTCCACACTTGGTTTGCTAATGTAGTCTAGGATGCGAAGAAGAATTCATATATTTGTTGCACGTTGTTGGAAAGTGAACCTAAGATTCTAGTGGATATGAAGGATCTAAAACCACAATCAACTTCAAGGAAGAAGTTCACATTATGGAAATCAAACTATAAACAAGAGCTGGTACATGCAAAATAGATGAAAGATCTATTAATTGAAACCTCCTTTTCCAAGCAATTGAAGACCACCATAGGTGGAAGTGCTGATTCGGGCCCTATAGGGAAGCCAATAGATTTGTCGAAGGTGGTGTCATGTGGTTATACATTCAAGGAAGGAAAAACAAGAAAAAAATATCCATACACATATTCCAGATGATATATGCCTATGGGATTCTTACTCATGATTTTGATAGGTTTTCTAGGTTTAGAACTAGTCTTCAAAATAGTCTGAATATTCATTATTGACTTCTATTAACTTAATGATAAATTTGAGTGGATAAAAAACACATCCAAGAAATCTTGAGCACTACAAGGTGTCTAGACCTAAAAATACAAGAAAGTAACGGATTTTACGAGAAATTTATTTTTGGACTATTCTCAGATGATTTTCACAATATTACATGTGTTACATTGTAGATCATAATTTTTTTCACTCAATTTGAGTATCCAAATGTATATATTTTGTTTTGTATGTAAAAGTGAAAGTAGAATCAAGTTGCAAAAAATTCAAGATAGGACTGCACTCCTCAGGGCTTTGATACATGGTTTCTAACTTCTAGCAGAAGATTGTTTTGTAATTCAAGAGGTGTCTACAAAGTCTTTTGCAGAGTAATATACAAAGTTTTTCTTTTCTCTCTTGATTTTCCTTCCATCTTGCCTAATCTTTAGAACCCTTGTGGTTTGTGGCTTGACATATACCCCCCTTGAAATATAGTGAACTTTGTTATTCAGTGAGATGGGAGACAATGATCTTGATGTGGAACCTATCTAAAACAAAGAAGACTATAGCCAAAATGTCTTCAACTAGAACTTCAATACTATAGATATCCATATGACTCATGAGATTCACAACCTTATGTGAACTTATAAATACATAAAGCATCACTTGTGAAGCTGTATTTAGAGCTCTATAGGCTATTATTACACTCGGCCAGGTGGGGGGGGTCACTCATGAATATATGTATATATAACATGAGTTTAAAATAAGGGGGTTTTAAAACACCATTTTTAGAAAAAATTTACATATAGATGGGTTTCATATAGCGATGCTTACTATCAAACCTGTCCTTATTTCTTAGTCTAGCAACCTTCAACCTATCAACAGCTAGCTGAATATCCTCTGGTCTTCTCTCCAACTGCCGAATCCGAAGAGCTAAGAGCTCCTCTCTCGTCAAATCCTCCTGCCAAGGTAAAACTGACCAAGTCAAAGCACAAGTCTCAGTCGGCATAACTGGTTTTTGACCATACATCAACTCTGCGGGCATATATCCTGTGGTAACACTGTGAGTCATACGATCAGCCCACAAAGCAAATGGAAGAAGTCTCGGCCATTCTCCAATCCGTCCTCTGCATGCTTTGGCTAATGCTTTCACTATCGGCGGATGCCCTCTTTCACTCTTTCCATTTCCCTTTGGATTGTATGCTATGGTTAGAGCCAACTTGATTCCTAGTTGAGAGAAAAACTCCCTAGCTTCATTTGCATCCAATTCACCGCGATCCACAGTGATCTTACCCACACAGCCATACCTGTAGAAAATTTCTTCCAATAAGAACTTACACACTGCACTAGTGGTCGTCGTTCTCAAAGGTCTGCCCTCAACATGATTGGTAAGATCCTCTCTAGCCAAAACAATATACAGCATCTGCCATAGACCCATAGGCATAGTAATCAAGTCAACTACCCACTTATAATGAATGCATAGCGGATAGGTCGGATGAAGCTCATCTCGATGACGCACTACCGAATACATCTGGCAATCTCTGCAAGTCTCTACAAAGTGAGAAACATCTCTATACATGCCTTTCCACCAATATTTCTCCTTGATTTTCTCATAAGTAGCCCACACTCCTCTATGACCAGCCCAAGGACTCTCATGAAACTCCCTCATCACCTGTAACTGTGTCTCTCTATCGCAGACAACCCACAAGGGTAATCCACCTCTTTTCTTTGGATGCTTCCAAAGAAATCCGTCCTTGAGAAAATAACCATAGGCTTTTCTTTTGATCTTCTTGAACTCTTCATCTGTCATTCATCTCTTTTGCTTAGTGTACTAAGGTACTTGCCAATCTGCAACCAATCTCCAACATAGAGTTCTTCTATGAAAGCCACAATATCATAGACATGGCAAACATGATCAACCATAGCGGCTGAAATTTCTGCATCATCCTCTTCTGCAAGTAGTGTCTCCTCATCATCATATCTGGCTCTAGACAACATATCTGCCACTGGATTATCCTTTCCTGATACGTGTTTAAATTCTGGATTTAATGACTTGATGTATGCAATCCATCTGAGCATAGCTATATCCGGAGTAGAGCAACTCGTAATCATACCTATCAATGGCAAGCAATCTGTCTCTACCACAACTGAGGCTCCAATAAAGTACTCCTTGTCACATTTGAGAGCCGTAACAATCCCCAGTAACTCCCTCTTGATTTACGGATATCTCCTCTGTCTCTCGTTTAGGACTTTCGCCCCAAACCGAATAGCATACTTGTTTCCATCTGCATCATCTTGACCCACAGCCCAACCTATGCCAATTGGACTAGTGTCAACTGTCAATACAATAGGTATTCCGCAATTATAATCCGCTTTCCTGAGAGTAGGAGCAATCTGCAATAACTTCTTCAATTTCTGCATGGCTCTAGTGTGGTTCTCATTCCAATAAAATTTCTGCCCCTTTCGAAGCAGCTGATATAAACAATCTGCTATGTGTGCAAAATGGGGTATCCAAATCATATAAAACACGCAAGCTCCAATGAATCTCCGTACCTCTGAAGTGGTAGAACAATACTCCGTAATCTTGCCTATAGCATCCACCTTCTCAGGTGAGGGTTTCCTGCCATAATACCCACACATATGTCCAACAATGACAACCTCATTTACTCCAAAAACATATTTTTGCCCTGATAGTATCAAGTTCACTTCTTCTAACCTGGCCAAAATCTTCTCACAAGTTGAAATATGATCAGCCACAAAGTATATGCATCCCTGCTCATTTAAACTCTCATTCTTCTCTTCTTCTGCACACCCCTTAATGGGCACATCATCCAAGAAAGGGATGGTAAGCTGAGGTATGTAATCACGAAGGACCTTATGTATGGCATTCATCATATGCGCAATAGAATTAGTGGCACCTTGAGGCAAGGTACACATCCTGACAAGCCCAATAGGAGTTCTCATAGTGGTTATGTCCCTGCTTTCCAAAGCCAACTGAAACTGATCATATCCTGAATACAAATCACCTAAAGAATAGATGGCACGTCCAGCAAATGCTTCTACAAACTCATCCACAACTGGACCTATACCAACATTCATGATAGTAACTCTGTTTACTGGCTGCATGTCCTGTATAAATCGGAGAGTACCATTCTTCTTTGGAACCGTAAACCACCTATTTGAGTATGGTGCAGATGAAGGCTCTAGGATTCCCATCCTGATTTTCTCATTCAACAAATCAATCAGCTTTGGCAAGTGTGCCTTAGGCACTGGAATAGGTCAAAGGTTCCATGGAATATGAGGAATAGTAAAGATCACCATAGGAGCAACAATATCTGGATTCACACATCCAATCTCATGTGGGAAAAAAGCAAACCCCCTTCCATGTCACTCAAGCATCTCCTGAAAGCATTGCTTCTCTGTGTGGGTAGCAAGAAATCACAATTTCCAATTTTCAATTCAGCAAGAGTCTCTGCTAAAAATTTATGGTCTATATGCTCTGGATTCCTCAAAATTGGCTGTTTGGCAGCCCTCTCTATTTGCTGATCACTGTCAGATGGAAGCGGTACAACTACCGGCTTCACCTTCTTATCCACATTTTTGTATTTCTTGTCAACCCTGGCTTCATTATGATCCTCTGCATTACTCAAATCTTGCTGTAAATCAGCAATTCTGCACTCTAGTGGTGGCTGAATATCCTCAGCCCTCTACTCTATGGACTACATAGGAACAGCCCTAAACTCTGGATGTTGAAATATTTCAGCAGCAGTAAACTCTGTTGGCTGAAATTTTTCAGCCTCTGTGTCTCTGTAAGCTGATCATAATCAGCCGGAAACTCTATTTGCTGAATTTCTTCAGCAGTCAATACTTTTTGCTGAGTCACCTGAGCCTCTAATTCTATTTGTGACACAAAATCTGTAATTTCATGAAACATGTCCAGGGATTGCACTAATACATTACTATGACAACTCTGCATATCAGTTTTCAGCAAATTTTCTATCTCCGTCATCGTATCTGCACAAATCGTACTGTCATACATCCCATCTATATGCTCATCATCCTCTAAAATACCCTCATTTTTCAAATTTTTCTCCTTCCTGCATATATACTACCTGGCAGCTCTAGGCAACTTAGAAGTCTTTTGATAACTCATCAAACTGTTTGCTGAAATTCCAACAAAACTGGAGGAGAAAACACTGCTGCCAGGAGGCGAGAAATCCAATCTCCTCTGCTCTGTACCACCGTCGTCTCGCGAAACAGCGGTACCTAATGAAAACCCGAATCCCTCACAGTGGGCAAAGGTGCATCTCTAAGAGTATCCCTGTTTCTAACATGGTTCACACACACAGTCATAAACTGAACTGCTCTCATACCATCTTTACTGCGAATCCGTGCATAAGCAGATCCATCATCCATTACTTTTGTTTCCATGCGCATCTCTGTGATGAATGGTTGTCCAAGAATTATGGGATAAGAGCATGAATCCTGCACAAAGAAATGGAAATCCTCCTCTACATCTCCAATAGAAACCCTGACACTAGGATAGGCAGCATACAAATCACCTGCAGTGTTGTTGGCGGCTCTCATACGCCACCCATGCTCTACATCCATAGGCCATCTATTACTTTCATAAACTCCACGAACTATGAGATTAATCTCTGAACCATGATCCACTAAAGCAAATTTTTACCATCGTTTCTGTAGTTGCCCTAGCCCAATGACTCCCGAAAAGTGACTATGCGGTATCAAGACAGGCTCATCAGTTTCAGCATAATGCATAGGCTGAACCCTCTTCTCTGTCTGTGGAAAAACAGAAGCATTCTCAACCATAGCCTCATCCTCATCCTCATCCAACTCCCCAATCAAAACTCCCCGTGTATCAGTAGTAGGCAATGCATGTCTTTTCCTTTTCAGGACCTCTTGAAACTGATCTTGAAACTCTCTTTTCAAGATGCCCAAAACCTCAGAAATAGTAAAAGTCACCTCACTGCCAAGTATCTTGTCATTAAAGATTTTCTTCATGTCCGTAGATGTCTCAATATCAGACATCAATGTAAACCCTGGTTGCTTCCTCTCTCTAGGCTCTTGCCTCTTTTCTTTCTTTTGAGCATCTTCCATTTGTCGTTCTGGCCTTGGTCTCAAATATGGTTCTGCAGTAGGTGGAATAACAAACTCACCCCCTCTAGTCTTTTTAGCTGCACTTGGATTTTCTTCCTCCCTCTTACGCTTCTCCTCAACAAGTACATCTGCTCCCTGAGACTTAGCCAAGTAGGCATAAATAGTGTACCTCTCAACAGGGGAATCCCAACCTGTCTCAGATCTGATGCTAGAGCCTGCACTAGTCAAAACAATTTGCTGAATTTTTCCCTTGTTTGCCGTCTCCATAGTATAAGTCCAAAATGCTGACTGACTCTCTGATCCTTTCTCAATCTGGACTCCATATGCAGAAGCATCTCCTCTAGCTGCCACATAAGAAGTACGCGCAGCCATGTCATCCACTAATTTTTTCATTCCGCCTTTCCCAAAGTTGGTAGCAAGCGGAGCTCCTGTTTCAGTCAACCAAATCTTACCATCTTGTCCCCAAAATACCAAATTCTTCCTCCTTGCATCCTGAAAAGATTCAGAATCCTTGCAATGCTGATGGTCCATACTATCACACCAAATCACATCTTCGATCTCTCCTAGGTGCACTAGGAGCACTCCTAGGTGCAGTAGGAGCACTAGAAGAAATAGTAGGTGCAGTCGAAGCAAACTGCTCTTTCAATTTTCCCACCAATTCTGCTTTAACTGACTCCAGTGTCAAATCCGTTATACCTTTGATTATATCATCAAGAGAGGAAGGCACTGACGGAGCGGATGGTTTTGGAGTAGAAGGACCCAACATCGGTCTTGGAGTAGGAGGAATAGGAGGAGTAGAAACAGTAGGCACTGGCATAGGCCAAGAAACTGGCTGAGGAAGAGAAGAAATAACAGGGATAGAGGCAGGCATAGGAGCAGAAGATGGCGTCGGTGTCATAGATCCATTTTGTAGGCGGGTCTTCTATATCCTCCTCTTGGTCAAAGTTGAGACTGCATCCTGGGCATCTTGCCAATCCGTTTTAAGACCCATAGGCTTCGTGCAATCCTCAAGAAGCTCTCCCAATTCTTCCTGAAGAGCAGGATCTATAGCTTGCAAGAAAAGCTCAACTTTCTCAACATCCAATGCTCTTTGTTCAATAGCATCAAGCTGACTATACCTCTCTTCAAATTCTCGTATCAACTCTGAAGCAGCTAGACCTTTGTTTGGCATGTAGACCCACTCTCGGAATGACCGCCGTGTAGCCATCCCAAAGTCCTCAAGGAAATACTCTTCTTTCAGGGCCTTCTTAAAATCTTGCCAATGCAAATTTTGAATAAAAAGATCATTCACTTTTGTCCTCAAGGCGGGTGTGACAAGACGAAGGAAATACTTACTCATAAGTCCAGCTGGTACTCCAAAAAATCCCATCTTGATCTCATATGTCTTCAAATAAGCTGAAACATTACGACCATCAAATAGCTTCTTCTCATTCTCAACTGCTTCAATCGCCTTAGTTGCGCTGATTGCATTCTCCTGCTCCGAATATAGTTGCCTTTGCTGAGACAACTGTTGTTGATGCAATTGCTGCTGCTGCTGCATATACAATTGTGTCTGCTCATTTTGAAGCTGCATATACATAGACATATTCTGCAAAATCTGCTTTATATCATCCATTGAAGTACTTGAAGCAGCAGTCAATGATGGAGTTGAAGTAGAGGACACAGCAGGAATCGTAGAAGAGGCTAAAATGGATGCTGAAGTATCTCCCATCCTGAAATTTATGTGACGCTTTCACATCGGGTTCACCAAAGATGTTGAAGAGTTTTCGAAAGAAAAGTCGTGACCACAGAGGACCTTGACTAATTTCAGGATAGAAGATCAATCAAGCAAATAAACAAGATGAGAAAATGATGTCAAGACTTTGTTTTTCTTTTTGTCAATAATTGAAGATGAATAGAAAGCCAAATCAATTTACAGTGGCAATCTCCACAACACGTTCTTCACTCTCTAAAGTTTCTAGATTAACCTGTACAATTGAACCTTGTATTGCATGAAACAGATCAGCAAGCTTAGAGCAAACTTTTGATCTCTGTAATAGAATAACAAATTGCAGACCTGTTATGACTCCAATGACCTGTGAACACACTGTCTGATTTTCTTGCTGTATTTCTAGGATTGATGACAACAACAGCTCTGACATTGTTGCTATGCCATAATCTTAATTCTTCAGACCAAGGCCTTCCGTGTCTTCTTCACAAAAAGGTCTTTATTCTTCAGCAAGCCTGGCAATCAGCCAAGAATGGTTACATCAAAGGGTAACTGTGCAACAGCAACATTCTGAACTTTTTGAAAAAGCAATTCAAGCTTTCCATTCCAAAAGAGCTCAAAACAGAGCTCATGCAATATCAGCATGATCCAAAATCCGTCCCTCCTGGGTAGAGCATGGGATGGCATCTTCCTCTATTATGCCCAATAAGTTTGCAACATCACTAAATCTTATGAATGAATATGCTGTGGATAGCAGTTTCAAGATCTTCAGTGAATAATCCTCTGCAAGAAAAAAAACTGAAAATGTAGCAATCATTTGCTGAACAGTTGGATTTCAGTTGTAGTTTTGAAAAGCACAAATGATACAAGAGCCTTGCATCCTTTTATTTCCAAAGTGACTTGACAAAGAGTAGGAAGAAGAAGCTGCACAACCATGAAAGAACTTTCTACGGAATCTTATGTAATACCAAACAAAAACTAAAGCAAAGACAAAAATTGAGCTTTGAGTTTCTTCTGGGAGGGAGGTGCGTCTGTCAAACATCTTCCAAACCATAAGTAATTATTCTGAACTGCCAATCATCCGAGTCGATGAAAAAAACTCATCTCCTTTTATCAAATTCTTTTTCTGTCCCACACTGGATATTCCCATGGTAATGTGGAGGGCTCTGCCATGTCGAGTGCCATGTCGAGAGTCATGTGAGTTGTCGCCTTGGCCAATCCGAATTGTTTTGTCAAAGTAGGTAGGTCATTTTCATCAGTCTTTAGCAGCTCCAGACGTCTGCCAAAGTCGCAATTACAATTTCCCTTTAGCAACAGCATTTGCCTTCAGTTCTTTGTTGATAATACTGTTGTCATCTTCTCTTTTCCTCTTCACTCATCCTATGCAGGTCAGATGATCATCGTCAGCTTCTCCGTTGACACCCTCCTTTTTGTCCTTCCCTCGTCTCTTTCATCACCTCTGTCACACCAGTGTCCTCTTCTAGCACTTGGATTCCTCCGAATCTTGTTGAAGATGGTATTTTTAATAGTTATGGATGTATCGCACCATCTCCCTAGAATCCACAGTCAGAGACTGTGCTTCTAAACTCATGAATTCTACTTCTTGATGAGCGAGCATATGGCGTGAGGCTGATAGGTGGCATGTGTTAACATGGCTCCGATAGAGACGCATTCAACCGTAGTCAGAAGGGTGACTTCATAGGAGACCCGGCTCTTTGTAGTCATTGCAAGCTCCATCGTCTTGATCTTCTTCATTCGCTTATGGTTGCAGTTGCCTTCTCATGCCAATTGCCTACCATTCTCCTGACTGTCGTGTTCGCTGATGATCGTCACCTTCGACTTCAACTTCTTCAGCTGTCGGTTTTCTTCTCCACCATCTCTCCCCTGAGCATTGCGTTTCCCCCCCTCGATCAAGATTACCTCCCCCTGTTCTTCCTGTCCTGAACTCCCCTTCGAAGTTGCAGAGCCCCCCTTTGATTAGCAAAAAATCTTTCTTTTCTCTTCCGTAGAGCTCCTCGTCCTTCTGACCCGCAAGCTTTTTCTTTCCCCCCCAAAAAGCCCCATTTGAAAATAGCCATCCATTTCAAAATTAGCAGACGACTTGGCTTTTTCTTCACATCAATGGGCTTCCCAACAATAACATGCATCGGACGACATAAAGGTATAGGGAACCCAAACATTCCCCAAAACATAAGTGGCACAAAGCGAATCAAGAGATCTGATTATATACCCTGCCCTTGGGTTTCCACCACTTGTAAACATGGGTCTATCCAAATATAAAACAAGGCACTAAAGGAGCTCCTGTCTCAATTGCTACACGTATGAAACCATCTCTCTGCTTCAGATAAGCTACCTCACGGTCATGTTCCATAAAGAGCATCTCTCTAACACCTCCAGGAATCAGAACATAGCTACAACTATCTTTTAATAAATCGCAAATAACCTTTCTTGAAGTAGACACTAGTCCCAACCAAGTCCATATGTGTCTTAAAATAGGAGTCCTAAAAACCGCACTGCTTGCCAGACCCTTAACTTTTCAACTGCAGAAACCTCCATTGCAAAATCCAAGGTAGATGGTAATTGATATTCTAGTGCTTCTGAAACTGATCCAAACTTCCCAAACATATCCATTACTATGTTTCCAAACTTCTCTCCACTATACTCGCATGCAGAAAATAAATGTAAACACAACAACTAAGTATGTACAAAGTGACAAATGTCACACACACAATATTTTGGTGGATTTCACACCTCGGATGCGCAGCAGTACGACAACGTATACTGAAATCATAAAACTAATACACGAAATAAATACATGATCACATAAAAAGCGATTGATACAAACATGACAGGATATACATAGAAAATGTCTACATAGATTAGGCGACTAAAAAATAAAGGTGTGGAGCTCCAGGGATCCAAGGGCGAGCTACAAATCCTCGTCCCCCAAAAGTTCGTCCCACCACAAAGGAGCATTGAATGGACTCTGCAGAAAAAGAAACAACACATCAGTCCACTATACAATAATGCATTCAAATATCTCATGGTAACTACGGACAAGAAAGATGAGTGACTTATAGGGCCGCTGCGTCTATACAATCGGTCGATCAATGCAGTGAGACCGTGCCTCTCTGTATATCGAGTCTCAAGGCCAGTTGGATCGCGATTTGTAATGGAGTGCTACAAAGAAAACAAAATGCTAACTATTAGAAATATGATTGTCAGTACAAAGAATATTTCAAAAAAATAAACAAGCAAAACAAAAGAAAAACTTACAAAGTCCTCCAAATATGTCCTGTGGCCGCCACTCCCAAGATGATGGACCACTCCGGCCTCGAGTCGTGCCCTCGCCGCCTCGCGCTGCTAACTCCAACGTCCTGGAGAATCTGTAGCCTCCTCCCTTAGTTGGCGCCAGTCGTCTACATCTAACCACTCGGGCTTTGCAGCCCCACTCTTGATTGCCTTGCGTGCGTCGGATCGTCTATGTGACATATGCACGCATGCAATCCATCATCCAGCCCGTAGAGAATCTATCTACTATGGCTGGCACTGGAAACTCCACATGCAAGGATGCTACCATGTAGTCCTTGCTCCCCTCCAGTACGTTCTTCCAATGATCCAAGACGTTGTGCCGAAAAACTTGTTGGCACAACTCTCTCATGCGAGCCATCACCCTCCTCCCCTCATCATTTATGATGATGGCTCCTGACCTACTATCGACTAGATATCCATAACCCCCTGGAGTCTGCCTAAGATGGGTCCTCTCCCATCTGCTTCTATGCTCCTGGGCATATCCAGGAGACCCCTGTGCATTCGGTGTACCGACGGGGGTAATATCTCTCAAAGTGGCACCCACAAGAGTGCCACTGCTGACTGCTGCGCAAAAGCCAGAGTAACTGGAGTAGACATCCCCATAGGTGTGACAAATCCTGGAGGTTACGAAGCTCCAGCTGAACGACGAGATGGAGACACCGCGTCCGTGTCTCCACAGCATCCACTTGAGCCATGAGAGCGAGGAGTCGCACCTATATCCCGTGTCGACCGCTAACTCACTGCCTTTGTATCTCTGTAGCATCCCCCTGATCCCGATGCACTCCCTCCCTTTGGCCCAAGTCGTGAGCGTCGAGCTCATCTGCTCGAAGCCAAAGCATCCGATCACGCTGAAGCAGATCTAGTAGAGTGCCCTGACGAAGATCAAGAGAGCTCCTGGTCTGCCATCTCTCTGAATCTGGCAATCTGGTCTGGAGACATGCGTGTGAAGATGTCCTGTAACTCCTCATCGCTCATCCCTTGACTCATCCTGAAAATGTCACCTGCACAGATAAAAAATGATGTTAGAATAATCAATTTAAATCATACAAAGCACACTAATATAAATTATTTAAAAAAATATCACTTAAAATGTATATCTTATGTACCCTTATAAGTGCTTGGTCAACGAGTTGAGTAAGTGGATGCTCCAAGTATGAAGTATCCTATGGTCCCATGTTAATCTCCTAACACAACTCCGCATACACTGGAAGGTCGATAGACATGTCACCACAAAAGAATAAGTCCGCCTCATTCTCAAAGAATTCTTGGACTCCTGTATTTCCATCATTGTTAGCCGATGCTGGCTCCAAGCTTTCGACGGCCTCCACCCCTTGCAATATCAACCCCTCTATTTGCATATTATCTTCATCTATGCTCAAAACATTGCTTTGATCATATACTCTCGCACTTCGGAGAGTTGAAGGTATAACATACCACCATCGAGGTTGTTGGGGGTTTGGATAGAAGATTACCTGTTCACAAACACGTACAAGAGAGTTCAAACCATTATGACATAAACCATGTCGTACTACAATTAGCAAGAAAATGAGTCCATGCACCTGCTCACAATGGGCCGGCAACACAAAGGTGTTGCGTAAATCCGTCCATTTTTTTTCGGAATCTATTTCGAGAAATCCAGATGGACCTTGTCGAACTGTTGCTCCGGCTCCTCCAAGTACCACTTTGAACCACTGCACATCGAATAGTATCATGGAGAAGCTACGGTAATCCACTGTAAAAATACTTTGCAAGTTCCCAAAATACTCCATCTCATCCACAACCATGTTTGGATCCGTTGCTCGTCGCCGGCTCTCTTGCTCAAACCTTGCCATGATACCACAGTCCATTGTGGAGCGCATTTTGTCAATACGCTCTACGCGAAGATGTTGTCCGCGCGACCACGCTGCACTATATATTTTGTATTGTATATTGAAACACTCAAATTAGATGTCGCATATAAAATTTAGATACGATAGATTCTAAACCCCTCATCACCTTTGGACTACATCCCCTCGCGAATTCCCACTCCTCCATTGAGACCTCTGTCCCTTCGCGAGACACTGCGGTCAAAGCTCCATGCAACCATCGTGTTGACATAAACCGCAGCATCTCCTCCATGGATTTGGGATATCAAATCGGTTGATGACGCATACTACGTTGGAATTCAGCTCGCGCTTCCTCTCAATCTTGCCTAGCGATCTGGTACTTGGTGACAAGCCACGTCTCCATAGAGGCATGGTGCAACATACAAAAGCGATTCATCTTCTCTTCCATTGAGGCATCCATTCTTTTTTCTATCCCATTTCCAACCACCACATCTCCAGTTAGTCTATCATCATCCTTCAGCGACCATAGCATTTCATTGTCTGGTTCCACCGTTGGTAGCCATTATGAAATATGCACTAGCACCTCAGACACCAACCAACCTTCGACCATGCTACATTCTGGCCGAGCTCGTTGTTGCACAAAGCCTTTCAAGGTTTTCATGAAGCACTCCAAGAAGAATATCCATCGTGTATGGACAGGTCCAGCAATCTCCACTTCATTCACAAGATGCATAAGAAGGTGGATTTGTATCGTGAGTATGTTGGTGGGCAGGTATTTCTCAAAGAGACAGACCATCTCCACTGCTCCTCGCCTCGCGGATTCAATAGAGGATGTCTTAATCTCCTTCTGTGAGATCCATTGCACCAAATTCAACAACTTGTAAATGGCCCCGTGTATTTCTGGAGTAAGACATCCTGCGATCGCGATCGGTAGTACAAACTGCCACAAATGAGAAATCATTATGAATAATGGCTACATTCCAAATAGCAAAATTCCCACTCTAATTACAATCCATTCGTAGTCCAAACATGACCTTCAAATCCATTCCTGCCCCTATAGTGTCTCTCTTTCCTGTGATGTGGTCCCATAATAAGCTGCCCACATTCTTGAAAATATGTATGGGATCCAACAAGTGGTTGACCTGTAAGTGGGTCCAATATGGCAACTCGTAGAAAATTGAGAATTGTCGCATTCCATTTGGATGTGATTCCGCGTGGACCATTTTCAGCTCGTACCATCTTGCGGCATTCATACGTGTTGGAGGTCGTCCAAGGAAACCTTCCCTGAGTTCATGATCCTCCGACAAGAAAGCAGCATGTCCTTGATATACCATCTTCTTCATGGTTCGTGACCTTCGAGAGTCCGCACAATGGACATGCATGATAACCTAAGGTAACCAGACCCGTTCCAACACCATGACCTATTGAATACTTGATTAAACGAGTTAAATATAGATATTACCAGCGAGAACGAAGGCTTGCTCACCTGAGCACTCTCCCAATCCCGAAAAGTCATGCATCGTCCACATGAGAATGGCTCGAATATTGGCTGACCGCCGATCATCACACGTGCTCATATCTTGCATAGTGATCCCCTCCTCCCACAAAATCTTAAGCTCATCGACTAATGTACGAAGATACACGTCCATATTTTTTACTTTGTAGCGGCCTGGGACGAGCAAGCTAAGGATGAGATGTCCTTTCTTCGTAGAAAGCCATAGAGGGATATTGTAGTTGACAAGGACTATAGGCCACACACTGTAAGAAGTTGAGCGCAGACCGAATGGGTTCACGCCATTCATTGCAAGACGAAGTCCAAGATTCCTTAGCTCTCGGGCAAAGCTTGGGAAGATAGAGTCAATGTGGCTCCATGTGCGCGAATCCGCTGATATTCGTTGAACTCCATCCGTGGACCTATTCTGTGCATGCCATGTTATTAAGCTCGCCATGCCAAACGTACGAAACATGTGGTTTATGCGGGGGATAAGTGGAAAGTATCTGAGAACTTTTTGAGGGATGGTTTGCCCTTGCAAGTCCTGTTGATACCTATGAGCACCACACTTTGGACATGTCTCCATAGTCTGGTATTCTCCTCAAAACAGATAGCAATCGTTGATACATGCATGGATGTTATTGTAGTCCATGCCAAGCTTCCGTAAAACATGTCATGCATCATCACAAGACTCAGACATGGTATTTGCAGGTGGTAATATATGATATTTCAATAACCTCAAAAAAATCATAAAACACCTTGAAAAAGCACAAATGTTTATAATAATAGTGCCAAAAAAAAATTCAATGAAACGTATGTACAAGGTACCTGAACAACTCGATCACACTCGTATTGCTCCACCCGTATTTTTCTTGCACACTTAAGAGTGCAAGTAGTGTCTTCAGCCGAGATACTTGGCACCCATCATATAATGGTACGGATACTTCCTCTCTAAGCGGATCACAAGTCTCGACATCCATGGGAATTAATGCATCGATCATTGCCTCCATCTCAAGCTCCAAGATTGTAGGTAGGACTGTCTCCTCTGGCATTGACGGTATAGATTGGCCTTGCGAGTGGTGGATTGGCTCGTGCACTCCATCCATCGCGCGCCCATGTACTCTTCTAATTGGCCGCAAAGGGTGCACTCCCCCTTGGGACGAGACATCACCTCTCTGGATAAAAAATTTGCCAGCAAGACCCAATCTTATTGTATATGGTATTCAATTAGCTTGTGAGTACAATGCATGATTGATATTAACTTCAAATTACCGTTTGCTAAAAATCTGTAATCGCATGATTAATGGAGCCCCGAGAGGAACACCAAGGAAAAGGGAATTCTCTTGCAAGAAAATCTATCTTGTAACATCAACAAGCTTGTTTATCATGTTTCATATGATCACCATGAAGAAAAGAACACCAGGCACAACAAATCTTCATGCAGCATCATGTAGATCTCCCACGGTTTTTAATAGAATCAACCATATTCTTCAACATCTTCACAAAATCCATCAATAGAAAAAAGAAAGCAAAGAAGTACACCATCTTTGAATGGAAAAAACATCACATAGTATTCATCTTCAATATCTTCATATAGTCTTCTCTCTCAATCTCTCATATACAATCACTCTGTTTCAGTAAAATTGGTTATCTCTGACTCTCTCTCTCTCACTCTCCATCAATAATACATCATATCCTCACTACAATCTCTCAAAATTAATCTCAATAATCACTCTTAGGTCGTGGATACCCCTCCCAAGAGGTATGTCTGATATGAAGAGTCACCAGAGCCACTACAGTGTCTCTTCATAGCTCACTACTGTCACTTCACTCTAGTCTTCTCTTGAGTCTTCAGCAGCTACTTCTTCCACTTCTTTCAGCTCTTTTGCACTTGTATTCAACTCTTTCCAAGGCTAGAAAACTTTCCCAAAGTCACACATACATTCCACAGAACACTTACAGAAGCATACAGAACAGTACCAGAACAGCTACAGTACAGAACAGAACAGAAACAGAACAGAAGCAGAAGCTCTACAGAAGACCTACAGAAGGTTACAGAAGGTCATCAAAACCTCATAACTCATTCTCAAATCATTCCAAACTCTCACAAACCATTCAATAAACTTTCACAATATCTCATTCTTCATCAATGAATACTTTATCCCTCCTTACAGAAGACAATCAGAACAAAACAGACCAAAACAGAGCAAAACAGAAGGTATACAGAACCAATCAGAACCTATCAGAACATCACAGAACCATCAACAAACATCATGAACTTCCAAAATACAATCAATATCATCCAAAACACTCTCAATCCACTTCTAAATCAATCAATCATCCCATAAAATCAACCATTCAGCTCTCAAAAACAACAAAAATCAGCCAAAAAACAAGTCATTTCAACACTCAACATATCCCCACACTTAATAAGGAAGCGTCCTCGCGACCCAGGAAAAAGGGAATACAAGTTCATGGAAAAGCTCAACTTTGATCTTCAATATCTTTTCAAAAAGAATCCATCCACCACGACCCCATCTTATAACCTGTTTCTGATATAAAAATGCAAAGAAAGGAAAACCCTTTTGAAATTAACACCTCTGATCAAACTAAAAATCACCACAAATTTGTAAAGGATATAAGAGTTTGCTTCTTCTTCATCTGCATCAGCTTCAACTCTCCAACCACGACCCCATCTCTACAAATCTCCAAAACATAGCTCGTACACAAAATCCAATAGGAAACCACCACGTTCGTTTGACATACATGAACTCACAACACAAACACTAATACACAACACAACCATCTGAATGACTCCTTCAAAAAGAGAGGTGTTCATTAGAAAGCTTCCACCATACATTGGAAAGGCATCAATGAAGATGATCCCTCTTAAAAGATTGATGTTGTCGGAATCGATCCATAGATAAGGATTCATCTACAAAGTTTTTAGGAGGATTTTGAAAAAATTGAAGACAGCACATCCTTTCCAACAGGACCAAGTATCTGCTCGGCAAACAGAGGGCATGAAAATACAGTATCTCTAGCTGTTGGGAATCAATGCTAACATTGACATTCATGCACAACTTTGGAATAGGCTTGGAATCATTATGAGAGTGCCTATGCATATACGCTAGGTACCAAGCAAAGTGAGCAGTTAATCTCACTGAAGGATCTGCAGACTGTGAATATTGCTGGGCAAAATGAACATAGTTTTGATAAGCTTGACTAGAAGCTGTCCATTCTCCTGGAATTATTGGCCAATTAATCTGCGGTCCTGTAAGGCAATCATCCGAACTCCATCCCCTTCTTCTGGAAATGGTTGAGGTGGTTGAGTCACTAACCAACTGAGGTGGTTGAGACATGGAAGTGTTAGGAGAGGGTAATGGAATAAGAGAAAGTGGATGTAGGGAAGGATAGAAAGAAAAGGTTAAAGAAGGAGTGGCAAAAATTTGTAAGGAATCACTAAGGAACGGTGTTAACTGATAAATAGGAAATGTGGAGGGAACATTTATGAGGGGTGAAGGACAAGGTGGAGAAGGGGAAAATACCCTATCCTCAATAAAGGAACAGTAAGTGAAAATAGGAATTTGAGGGAAATTTGAAGGTTGAAAAAGAAGGGGTAAAATAATTGTGGAATTAGATTGACAAAGGGAAATATATATAGCATAGCGGTGAGCCAATTGTTGGTAATAGAGGAGAGTAGGAACAGAAGGTCCTAAGAGAGATCGTCTATGATAGGCATCAAAGAAGGTAGCATCAAATGGATTATGTTTGGAAAGATAGGTTAAGAGATCCATCCTCAGTTGGTTAGTACTCTGGGCAAAGGTAGGAGCTGTGTTTTGTCTTTGATTGAGGACCACCGAATCAATCATGGGATGCCACGAATTATCATGACAATCAGCCACTTTGGAGGAATAACTCTGGAACATATCAACTATGCGCAACTCCAAATGATTGACATATAAAACAGCCTGTAAGACCACATCCCCCACATACCATGCCATATCTACCTCATCTGGGATTAACAAATCTCCTCGGAGATACATGTATGACATCAACATGGTATCTGGCATGACAGAATCTTCAAAGACCATTCTGACTACCTCTGTCAACAACTTAGCAGACCAAGCCCCACTCCAGCCATCCTCTGGAAAAGGTAAATCCATCGTGGAAAGCTTCATATAGAAAACCATCTTCTGTAAGTGGTAGTGGACAAAGAAAGAATGGTCAGGTAAGACATATTCCTGAAACTGCTCAAAGGTAGACCATAACAAGTCCATTCTGGACTGCAATCTTTCCACTTTATCTTGGAATAGAGGGCACAAAGTAGCCTGTCTCTGTAGGGCAGCCAAGTCCTGCTGGGAAAGAGAAGGAATTAATGAAACAGGAGGGCTTGGAGGAACAGAGCGGGACTTTGCAAGCTGATCTTGCAACTGCTAGATTTGGGAGGCTTGGTTGGCCACTGTGTCATTAGCCATCTGTAAAGCTGAAAGCTTGTCATCTAAGAGAACTTGGAATTCTTTCGCTTCGCTGGACATCCTCTCCTTCTCTGCTGAAAGGCTAGTAACCTGTGACTGAGCCTCGAATAACTGGGTCTTCAATGAAGAAATCTCATCGCTTTGAGTGGCAACCAGTTGGGTTTGCTGTTCCATTTGCTTAAATAGATCTGCTAGGGTATCCTTAGCAGAAGCTAACTCATATGTTGCCTTATGCAACTGGTCTTTGGACTGCATGAGCTCCTCATAAAAAGACGCGTACAGCTGTTGAACACAGGCTGTCACTGACAACTCAATGGAACTTTGAATATCCTTGCAGAGGAAAGGAATGGCATCTCCTGAAACGAGACTGTTCAGGGAGGGAACTGAGATCTCCAAGGAGCCTTCTCGATGTGCTCTGAATAGGTTATTACAAGTGAGATACCCAAGGAGTTCACTGCCAGAAGTAGCAGGGATAGGCACTAAGGGAAGTACAGCACGAGCTTTATCCGCTACCCGCTTCAAGCGTTTGCGTTGTATGACCAGGGGAGGCGGAGAATCATCATCCTCAATGTCAATAGGTGCTGACTCTTCTGAAGGTGGAGGAGGAGGTACGGGATCTGATGGAGGAGGTGGAGGCACAGTCTTCTGTAAACCTGAATAGGTCAAGAAGGCAGACAAATATGATCCGTAGGTAACATTGGTAACATTACCCCTGGTGACTTTAACAAAATGCTGATCCATTTTAGTAAGGAGGTAAGTGCTCCAATCAATAGCAACTCCTTTCAGCACCATCCTGGAGGCTGTGAAAAGCTCTTTGGACAAATAGTGGGATGGCGTTTTGGCAGGCATGAACCTGTCCTGAAGGAACTGACACATCGTCTTCCATACGGGATCAGTAATCATAGAAAACGAAACTCCTAAAGAGTTTATCACCTTCTTAACATCAAGGACTTCCCTTGTCTGCTTCTGCAACAGCTTCAGAATCTCTTCATTAGAGAAGAGCTGACGAGTGGTCACAAAAGGTTCTCCTTTTAAGGGTAAAGATAGAGCCTTCCCTAAGCCGCGAGATGTCAAAGTCATAGACATTCCTTGGACTACGCCTGTCTTCTTGCTGTAAGAGGCCAGGAACTCATCACATAAGGACGGATCCTCTGGAAGCGATGGAAAAGGAGTGGCCACAAAAGCAGCAAGTCCTACCTTCGTGAGGGGCTCAAAGGTAAGTAGGGACGAGTAATCCCTACTAACTAGTGGGACGTACTGGATAGGGGGAGGAGCATGAGAAGGCGCCATTCAGATGGTTACACACACACCACAAACACAGACAATCAAGGAGAATGCCTGCAAAGCAACAGACAAAAACCAAGGATAAGAGAATTACCAATCAAACGTGACACGACCTACTAACCCCAAGCAAACCACATCCTAGAAAAAATTTGACATGACCTTGAGACAAATGCGACCGAAAGCTTCATGCGATGCATCAGACAAACACCCTGAACCCCGTATCAGGCAACAAAAGAAAAAAAAAACTACATACCGTACTCGTAATCGTAACTAAGACAGGAAACCAAAACAAGACCACATCCGACACATATCAAAACTATATCTGTGATAAACCAAGACTGGACCATGGAAAAGAACTCTAATGACGGCGCATACCCATCCCACGAAACGCTTCATTAAAAAGGGGAATTAAGTGCAATGAGGGGGGAATTAATGTAATGAAGGGTGGATTTTAATCAATTATTAAAAATGGGTGAATTTTTATTAGGTGATAAACCTTAATAAGAAAACGGCGGTTCCTTATTATAAATTAAATTACCAATTATTAGGTTAAAACGGTGCAGTTATTCGATTCCCGGACTTCGATTCCCGACTAGGTCTCTAAATGCAATTCATTGATTACAAATTAAGGTGATGTGGAGCGCTTTTTTGCTAGCGTGTGCTCATGTGACGGCTAGTTTATTTTAATAAAAAATTAAAGTGCCTCTTTAGCGCACGTAGCGCGTGCTAAGTGAACGGCTGGTTGATTTTAATTAAAAAAGATGTGTGTTTTAGCGCGAATGCGCGTGGAAACTGTGGGTGAATTAAAGGGTTCATTTTAACAATTAATTTGTGATTAAGGGGGAAATGAAAAATAAATAAAGCACATAAAATAAATACCTGGAAGGGGTGTGTATGGAATGCAGAAATGCGCACGGAAGAGTTCCAGTAAAGGAAAAGTAAAGAGCACTGATGAAACAACAATGACAACACCTTAGCAGATGTGTTGATTTGGTTTGTGTTGGTTTTTTATTTTTATTTATTTTTTTATTTTTAGTTGTGATTATTTATGGTTGAATAAATGGAAAATGACCAAGGGAGGTGAGGGGAATTTTTTAGAATTTTTTTAGAAATTTTTAGAAATTTTTACAATTTTTTAAATGAAATTTCTACATTTATTGGCAATTTAGGGGTAAATTTAGGAAATGTGGAATTTTCAGAAATTATAGGGTAGGCAATTTCCAGCAGACAAATTCCCAAAAATTGGCAAAAGGCAAAAGGAATTTTTAAAAAATTTTCTGTAAATTTTTTATGGAAAAATTAATGTAGTGATTAATTAAGTCACCTAAATCACATTAATCAGATAAGTCGGTTAGGCATAAGTCAGTTAAGTCTGCTTAGTGGGGTAAGTCATGTTAGTCTACCTAAGTCAAGTCAGGTTAATCTAGGTTGCTTAGGTTAGTCAACTAGACTAGGTTAGTCAACTAAGTTAGGTTAATTAGGTAGGGGTTAGTTAAGTAAGTTGACTATGGTTAGGTTAGTCTAGGTTAACTATAGTTAGGTTAGTCTAGGTTAACTATAGTTAGGTGAGTCTAGGTTAACTATAGTTAGGTGAGTCTAGGTTAACTATAGTTAGGTTAGTCAACTAACTAGAGGAGGGTTAGTAAACTAACTAGGGTTAGTTTAGGGAACTAACTAGGGTTAGTTGAGGGTAGGTTAAGTTAGAGTGACTAGGGGGTTGGGTTAACCTAGGGGGTTAATGGAACCTAACTAGGGTTAGTGTAAGTAAATTAGAGTTAGTTGAACTAACCTAGGGTTAGAGAGGGGTTAGAGAGGAGGAGGTGGTGGCCTTGCTGGCGGCGGCGACTTCCGGCGGCGGCGGCAGATTCGGCGGCTCGACGTTGCGACTGGCGACTGGAGGCGTGACGGCCTCCGTGGCACGGCAGGTCCGCGGGCGTGGCAACCTGCGGCGGGGGGGAAGAAGAACGGCGGGGGAGGTCGGCGGCTGGCGGACTGGGGGAGAGGAGGACAGACGGCGGGGGAGGTCGGCGGCTGGCGGACTGGCGGAGAGGAGGACAGGCGGCGGGGGGAGGGAGGCAGAAGGGCGGGGGGTAGGAGGCGAGGGAGGAGGAGGGTGCGCTGGGGGGGGGGGGGGGGGGGGTAGGAGGCGAGGGAGGAGGAGGCTGCGGGGGGCTGGGGGGAGGGAGCAGCGAAGTCGGGGGGGGGGCTGGGGGTAGGCGAAGATGGCGGGGGGCGGGGGGGAGAAACGCCGCCGGGGGGGGTAGGGAAGAAAACAGCGGAGGGGAGGGAGGCGTTGGGGGGGGGGTAGGAGGCGAGGGAGGAGGAGGCTGCGCTGGGGGGGGTGCTGGGGGGGGGGGTAGGAGGCGAGGGAGGAGGAGGCTGCGCTGGGGGGGGGGGGGGGGGGTAGGGAAGAAGAAGGCGAGGAGGCGAAATGCGGGGGGGTGCTGGGGGGGGGGGGGGGGTAGGAGGCGAGGGAGGAGGAGGCTGCGCTGGGGGGGGGTAGGGAAGAAGAAGGCGAGGAGGCGAAATGCGGGGGGGTGGTGGGGCAGAGATGGCGGGGAGCAGGAGTGGCGGCGGGGGGAGCAGCACGCAGGAGGAGAGAGAGAAAGAAAGGGAGAGAGAAAGAAAGGGAGAAGGGCGGTTGGGGGGAAGGGGTGGGTGTTGGGGGGAAGGGGTGGGGGGCCCATGGGGGGGGCCATGGGTGGGCAGGTGGGGGGAAGGGGTGGGGGGCACATGGGGGGGGGCCATGGGGTGGGCAGGTGGGGGGAAGGGGTGGGGGGCAAGGGCGCATACCCCCGTCCCGCGCATGTGCACGGGGCAGGGTGTAAAAATTTGCCGTGACGGGATTGAAATGGCGCGGGGAAGACGGTACGGGTTACGCGGACACGACCGGGGCGTGTGGAGACTCGTAAAATCGAAAACGCGCGTTCATACGCAAAACGGGCGCGAGAAAAAACGTAAAAAGAAAGAAAAATTAATAACTCCCAATCCGGACGTCAAAACGAAATAGCGTAGAAACGAAAAGTGGGCAGGACGACAGGGGGAAAACAAGGAAAATACGGGACGGGGGTTCCGCGAGGGGTAAAGGGCGGTAACGTGCAAAAAACACAAAAAAGAACCAAAAACGCAATTTAAAAATTAATATCGAAAGATCCGTGAAATCGGAATGAAGTGCAGAAAAAAGGAAAACTTTGCAGAAAGATGTGCCCGACAATCCTATCACATCAAAACATAATTCCGACTGAGATAAGACGCGTTCACATGGGAAAAACCCAAAAAAAACCCGAAAATGGGATCGGAAATTAATAGCGGACAACCCATTCACCGGAATGACATGCAGTAAGAAGGAAAAATGTCCGCAGGAAGGGATGGCACAGTGTTATCACGTTAAACCGCAGTTCCGGCGGAAATAGGAGGGTTTCACATGTGAAAAACTCCAAAAATACTCCCGAAAACTCATTTAAAATTTAATAAGTAAAAATCCAGAAGTCGAAAAAGGGTGGAGGAAAAAGGAAAAAGGTGGGGGAAGGCACAGGGGACACGGTTGTCAAATCAAATTGGAATTCCGATGCAACAGGGCAGGTTCACATGGAAAAATGTCAAAAATACACACGAAAAAGTCTTAAAAAACCGAAAAATTAATAACGGACAAACCATGTATCGAAATGATGCGGAATAAAAAGGAAAAATGTTAGGGAAAAAGCGCTGGTCAGGGCTATGACATCAGATCACGGTTCTGAAGCAAGAAAAGTGCATTCACATGGAAAACCGTCTAAATTGCGTAAAATGCTTCAAAAATTAATAACTCAAAAACCGTGCACCGGAACAGGGGTAGGTAAAAAGGAAAAATGGACCGTTCAATGGGAGGAACAGGGCTATAAGGTTGGATTTGGATTTTGGTGAATGTAGGGTGCATTCACATGGAAAAATCTCAAAATCAAGGAATGAAGGAAAACTGCAAGGAAACAGCCCCAAGGGTGGGCGGAACATAACCAGGTGGGTGGGAAGGGACCCCATTAGGGTAAAAGCAAGTCATGGTATACATGCATGAACAAGATAAGGCATATGCAGAGGGGTATGCAACATAGACGCGCAGGGACGCGTCCCCACACTTAAGACTTTAACGGATAGGGTTAACCAAGCAATACGGACCTAGGACCACGCCACAGACCATCCACTAACTTTGCCACACTTAAAACATGACCATCACTAAGAAACAGAAGTTGTAGGGTTAGAAAAACTTGGCCCGTTTCGTCAAGAATCAAGGTTGAGTATCAATGGCACGTCCAGTGTGGTTGTCGGCACTGGAGGGACCAAGGCATCGTCTCGACACACGTTCGTCATGGCAGGGACCACGCGGCAGCACCCAGGGAGGTAGCTGATGGAAGGAATCGCAGGAAATTCGTCGATAATGATGAGGGATACTACACTCAACTCACAATCACTCAATTGAAATGAAAGAACAGTCACTCGCCCCATGACTAATATCACTTGAGGAAGAATGATTAAACCCATATCGCATACCCAGTTTAGAAATCGACAAGGGAGAATGGTGCAGAAGGAGTATGCCAGGGTGCACGGTTGATGGTGCATTAGTGCGTCTAACCCGTCTGGCATAAGTGCAAGGAGGAAGGCAAGGGAGCCTTACAGTGCAGTGCACAGAACAGGGTGATGTGTCTTGTGAGGACGGCAAAGACCCATCCCGTGGGTGCACAGGGAAAGTGGAACATACCTGACTCCAAGTGTCGTAACGTCCCTCAATCTCACCTCTCGGTAATTGATTGAAGAAACTCCAGTCACACTCAGCCCACCCGCTGTTTCACGCTCTGTGGATAGATACAGGAGGGTAGCCTTTTCCTGAAACCCATTGATGTAATCCTCATAGTCGCTTGTGCAAAGGGTGTATGCCTTGTACGCAGTTGATGGTGCAACAGTGCATCCCGCCCTGTGCCAGCATACAGTGCAAGAAGGAAGGCAAGGGAGCCTTATGGTGCAGTGCACAGAAACAAATTGTGCTTTGTGCTTTGAGAGGCCCATCCCGTGCGTGCAACACTTCATTCACACTTCTCACCTCTCATTCGATTTAAAAGGAAAAGACTGGTCTCTCACCCCACCCTCTGTCTCACTCGCTGGTGATAGATATAAGAGGGCAGCCCATACTCACTTCCCCATCCGGTTAGGATGAAAGCTCAAATCACTCGATTGTTTGTCGATGAAGATCGCGTCATCAGTTGTTGAAGAGACGTACCCAGGGAGGTAGCCATCAAATCGAACGTTGTATTGGATAGGAACATAGCGTCTGCTAGAGTACAGGTAGTCGCTTTGCAGAGAGACCCAGGACACAGCGTACCAAGGGAGGTAGCGTCGGAATTGGATCCTAGGGATATCAATTAATGAATCCACTTTCTGGACTGTTGGGTGTTACCACCTTTTCCACAGCCAGCTTCTCGCCCAAGGGTGTTTATCACCTTTTCTTGGAACGAGGCCTGCTATGACAGGGAATTGCTTCCTTTTCTCTCATAACAGATTTGTTTGTTTGTTTTTTTTTCTTTCTTCG
Source organism: Lygodium microphyllum (assembly GCF_053477565.2). NCBI lineage: Eukaryota > Viridiplantae > Streptophyta > Polypodiopsida > Schizaeales > Lygodiaceae > Lygodium > Lygodium microphyllum. The sequence goes on along the minus strand of NC_141156.1, from coordinate 68,161,240 downwards.
TTGGTTTTTTTTTCTTTTTCTTATTTTCCCCTATTCCCGAGGGTGTTTCCACCTTTTCTCGAAGAAGAGGTCGGCATGACAGGGACCTAAGTCCTTTTCTCCCATGACCGATATGTTTTGTTTTTTTTTTCTCTTTTTTTTTTCTGCAAAATGAGCAAGGGAATGGTAGAAAGACCATTTGTCAAAACCCACCTCGCCACTGTCGCTGGTGGAAAATAGAGGATAAGAGATCAAGGCTGGAAGGGGGTTTTGAGGGGACAGAGGGTTGCGCCCTCTTCATCAGGAGTGATTGAAGAACGGCTATCAGAAGTAACATCATAAGAAGTACAATGCCACGCCAACGAGGGAAAGGATCAAGTGTCCGTAATTGTCAAGATCCCCAAGGAGGGAAGTACTTCTTCAGGCGATATCCATTGATCAGAAAAGGATCATCAGAGACATCAACGGTCTGTACTTGGACAGAACCATTAGGGTTGACGGCAAGTACCTTATAGGGGCCCATCCACCGCTGTTGAAGCTTGCCAGGAAACTTGCCAAAGCGTGAATCATAGGCTAGGACCAAATCACCTTCTTTGAACTCTTTGTGCTTGATGAAACTGTCATGGTAAGCCTTGCGTCGAGCTTGCGTGGCTTCCATGCACTGTAGAGCCATCCTGCGAATTTCGTCCAAACATTCCAAATGCAGGAGACGGCGTTGCAGTGAATTATCTTCCCCCAAACGCTCTTTGATAGCCACTCTCAAAGAGGGTAGTTCCAGTTCAACAGGAAAAATAGCTTCTGTACCATACACCAACTGGAAAGGTGTCTGTCCCGTTGCTGCTTTATGGGAGGTTTTGTACGCCCAGAGGGCCTCTGTAAGTCGATCGCCCCAATCACGACGATGTGCGGCAATTGTTCTTGTCAGAATCGAGCAGAGGATGCGATTGGTGACTTCGACTTGGCCGTTGGCTCTGGGGTAATAAGGAGTGGACTTGCGATGGTGGATCTTATACAACTCTGTCAACTCTTCCATGACTTTGTTGAGGAAATGAGTGCCTCTATCACTTACCAGCTCTAAGGGACTACCAAAACGGGTGATGATATTCTCGTACATGAACAGGGCCACGCTGTTACCATCGTCCCGCTTTAGGGCTTTAGCTTCACACCACTTTGTGACATAATCCGTACATACGAGGATGTATCTGTTCTGTTTCCTTCTGGTGGGAGGGTCGATCGGACCTACGAAGTCGATGCCCCACTTCTCAAACGGCTTCAACGGAAGGATAGGTTGCAATGGCATGGCATTTGTCTTCGTGGGTTTCCCCATTCTTTGACAAGCATCACATCTTTTACAGTAATCATAGGAATCTTTGTGAATTGTAGGCCACCAATAACCTGCTAGCAGAGCCTTCCTGGCCGTAGCTTCTCCTGCAAAGTGACCTCCACATGGCTCGTCGTGGCAAGCCTTCAGAACAATCCCAATCTCATCCCCTGCAACACATCTTCTGAGCACTTCATCTTTGCCTTTCTTGTACAATGCACTGCCTAGCAGGGTGTAGGGGGTTGATTCTAGCATGAGCTTCTTCCTTTCCCGACTAGAGATACCAGGAGGGTACTGTTGGGTTGCCAGCAGATTGGCAATGTCTGCATACCAGGGAGTTACAGTTTCTACCAAGAACAAGGAAGCATCAGGGAGGTCTGGATCATCCTGCTCCTCGTCTGCAGTTTGTGGGATATGCGACAGATGATCAGCCAGAACATGGGAACGACCGGGCTTAGTAATCACTTCAAAGTCGAACTCCTGGAATAAAAGGAGCCATCTCATCAATCGTCCTTTCACATCTGCTTTGTTCATCAAGAAGGACAGGGCCTCATGATCCACAAAAAATTTAAAGTGGATAGATAGGAGGTAATGGCGAAACTTCTCCAGGGCAAACACCATTGCCAAGCACTCCAGCTCTGTCACTGTATAGTTCCGTTCCCTATCAGTGACTTTTCGGCTTGCGTAATAGATCGGTTGATCCAACTTCGAGGAGCCCTTTTGGCATAGGACTGCGCCTAAGCCTTCGATAGATGCATCAGTGTGTACGTGGAACTCTTTCGTCCAATCAGGAGGTTGCAGAATGGGTGCCTCTATCAGACACTGCTTCAGAGTGTGGAAGGCTTTGTCACATTCTTCCGTCCAAGTAAACTCTGCATCTTTCCTCAGAAGCTTGTGCAAGGAAGTTGCCTTTGTTGCAAAATGAGCTATGAACCTTCTGTAGTAACCCACATGGCCTAGGAATCCCCTCAACTGTTTGAGGTTGGTGGGTGCTGCCAGAGCTGCGATCTTTTCGATCTTTGCAGGGTCTGTTGATATCCCTTGTGCTGAGACAATGTGGCCCAACAAGACTGCGGAAGAAACCCCAAAGATGCATTTGTCGGGGTTGAGGGAAATCCCATACTCCCGGCATCGGTCAAAGCATTGTTCCAGGTGTTCCCAGTGTTCATGGATCAAACTATAGACATAGAAGTCATCCAAATATACCTCAATAAAGTCGTGCAGATGATTTTGAAATGCGGCCATCATGACTCGTTGGAAAGTAGCAGGGGCATTGCAGAGCCCAAATGGCATCACTCGGTAAGCGTAGGTCCCCCATTCTGTGGTGAAGGTTGTTTTGGATTGGTCTTCTTCTGCGATTTGGACTTGGTTGTATCCGCTGAATCCATCCAAAAGAGAATAAAGTTCATGTCCTGCCATTGTGTCCAACAGTTGGTCTGTGAAAGGGATTGGAAAGTGATCCTTCTTTGTTTTGGAATTAAGCTTTCAAAAATCCACACATATTCGCAATTTGCCATTCTTCTTGGGTACAACCACGATGGGTGAAACCCATTCACTATTTGCCACTGGATAAATGAACTCGGCTTTTAGAAGCTTCAGCAGCTCCGCTTTCACCAATGTGGAATAATTCGGGTTCATTCGCCTTTGTCGTTGCCGTACTGGCTTGGCATCAGGCTCCAAGTCAATATGATGTTGACATATTGTGGGATCAATCCCCTTTAGGTCTTTGTAAGACCATGCAAACACGTCCAAATTTTCTTTCAACAAGTTGTACAAGATTAACAACTCCTCTTCTGGGAGACTGCTACCCACCTTCAAGTGGCGTTCAGTGCCATCTGCATCCACAAAGGTTAACTGCCTTTCACCTTCTACTTCCCGGATGAAGGTCCCGCAGACTGCTTCTGGGTACTCCTTCAAGGGAGTGGTGTCCTCTTCTGATGTCCCACTAGAACCCACTTCTTCTTTTGGTAGAGACTTAGGTTGCTCCTTAAGACGTTGGAATGGGATTAGAGCTGTTTCGGGTTTGGTTTCAAAATTAAATACCTCTTGGCTTGAAGACTCATCTTCTGATGATACATCCAGGAACGTCACATAACAGGGACCCTCTGATGCCTGTTGGGTTGGTGGGACTGGTGCTTGTTGGCACGGTGCATCATCATCATCTTTCTTTGGCAAGGATGGGTTAGGACGGCAGGAGCCACACTTAAAAGACGGCTTGCTCTTCTTAATCCATTTCTTATAAAGGTTTTGCATATGAGAAGATCCATTTACCAGACCAAATGGTACCATCGCCATTCTGTCCCATAGCATGAGCTCATCGGCTTCTGATGCTTCTGGAACTTCTTCCTCAAATGTATTCTCTTCAGGTGGGATAGACTCTTCTGGCTCACTTTCATCACCTTCTTCGTCCATATCATATTCATCCTCTTCTGTCTCTGTCTCTGTCTCTGCGTCTGCTTCTGTCTCTCATTCTGCTTCTGCTTCTACTTCTGCTTCTGCTGTGACCATGTAACAGGGAGAGCAGTACATCCATGCTTCTATCTCACTGTCAGAAGTGATTTCCGAAGTGATTTCTGATTCAGGCAGGAAGTATTCACCCATTGATAATGGCTTTGCATCTTTTGGAAGTCGGCTTACAGTATCCACTGTTAAGGAATGTGCCATTATTTTCTTGGGAAGGATCTGTTCGACAGCATCTTCGTCTGCTGATGTTCCATCTGTAGCCTCGTTAGGGGAATCAGAAGATAATTCCAAGGAGGTGGATCCATGTCCTTTTTGAGAACCATACAGTTTCAGCACCACTTTATTGGGTCCTCTACCCAAGGTCAAAGTTCCTTTGAACCAATCCGTCCTTGCTCGGGCTTCAAAAAGCCATGGTCTGCCCAGTAACAGAGGATAGGATGTACCATAAGAGTTTGGCTTCACCACCAGATAGGTTAGCCAATAATCTTTTCCAGTCACTGTAGTCTTCACATATGGGAGAATGCCCAAAGGCTTGATTCTACTCTGATCCGCCAGTCTGATGAGCCATTGGGTGGGTTGCACACCTTGTAAGCCTAGATTCTTCATTGTGACATCCGTCATAATGTTCAGTGATGAACCTCCATCAATCAGTGCATTTGCAATGAAGTAGCCTTCTATCCACACACCAGTCTCTGGAGTACCTGGATCTGGAAAAGCATTAGCCACGTCCACTTCTTTTACAGGCTCTGGAGCCTTGTTGGACTTTGTCACTGTTGAGGGAGCAATCCTTAAACCACGTCTTTTTGTCAGTATACTTTTGAATCTTTTCCGGCAACTGGGAGACAACATCAATAATTGTCGGAATGTGAGGTTTGGTTTAAAGGTATCTAGATCTCTAACTAGATCGTATTCCTTAATAGGATCCACTGGCTTCTCTAATCGGTTAGGGAATGGGGCAACACCCATTTTCATTTTTCCTCTTTCTTCCATCAGAGGAATTACAGGAGCTTCTTCTGCCACTTGTGGCACTTCCTCCTCTTCTGTATCCTGGACCTCTGGTCCTGTCTCTGTAACTGTCTCTGTAACTCTCTGTGGCACTGTAGGGCTCTGTACGGCACTGTTAGGCTCTGTTCTGTTCTGTTCTTCTGATGGAAGATTGAACTTCACTGTTCTGGCAGGGGGGTTATTTTCTTTCTGGATAGGTGGTTCCTTCTGCTTTGCACGCGTGATGGCAGCAACTTCCAATTCCACCAAATTAGAGGTAGGCTCTTGGGCCTTGGTTGGACTATCAGTAGCACTGTTTTTCATTGGGGCTGGGCTTGGACAGTCTTTTGCAGTGTGGCCTTCTCCTTTGCATCGACTGCATAAGGGCTTGTAATCCACTGACCTTCGAGGATTTGGACAATTTGGTGAAATGTGTCCCTTTTCTCCGCATCTGTAACATTCCACTTCTGATCTCTGACCACCGCCAGACTGTCTTCCTCTGTAACTTTGAGAGGGAAATCTTCTAGGTCCGAAATTAGGACCAAACTCTCTAGGCTTGGGTCCAATATCTTGTGTTGTCATCTTGGATTCCAGCAAGTTGAATCTTGCGTCTTCTTCCTTCCTTCTCCTATCATGCATCTCCTTCAGAGAGCAAATGTCCTCTGTATGATTCTTCCGCAAACAGTAGGAACAGAAGGCTCCAGGGATGGTTGGTTTTCGTGTACATTCAGTGGCTAAATGGCCTGCTTGATGACACTTACCACACCAAGTATTTGACCGCATCACATCTCTTTCTGCTCCCGCAACATTGGATATGCTTGCGGTATTCACTTTCAACGTCTGTAGTTGTTCTGTAATCACATCCATCAACTCCTTTTTAATGTTTGCAACTGAGTTGGATAAATAATCCTTCAAGCTTTCTCCTCCGGACGTACTGGCAGGAGGGTTTTGAGGAGTCTCTGTAATTACTGCATAAACGGGTTGGGCTGGTACAGAGGGGTCTCTGTTCTGGTTCTGATTCAGAGCTCCTATTTGAACTGTTGACTGTTGGCTCCAGTTGGTAGGATTCCACTGTTGCTGCTGATTTGGCATTGAGGAAATTGGTTGGGACCATTGTTGTTGTGGTTGAGCCATCATTTGAGGCATGGATTGTGGCCACTGTGGATTTGGTGCACTGTACTGTGATATCGGGGGCATCTGTTGGTAGGGATAGGGAACAGTCCCTGGAACTGCATTTGGTGGATACATCATTCATGGCATTAGAGGAGGTAGGACTCCTCTTCCTGTATTCATCGCCAATCTAGCTTCCACTTCATCGTACAGTCTTGCTCCTTCTGTTGCAGCTTGCAGGGTGGCTGGTCTTTGTAGCTCCACAAACTTACGGACTTCTGGTTGTAATCCTCTAAGAAACACTCCCTTCTGAATGCCATCATCTAGATTATGGTTAGTCCATCTCTTCAGGATGGATTCCATTCGTGAGACATAGGCTTCTACTCTTTCTCCAGAGGTTTGACTTAGGTTCATAAAGTCCTCTCTCATCCGCTCTTCAAAACCTTCACGCCTGAATTTAGTGAGGAAGGCCAACTTCAGGTCGTCCCATGTGCCAAAAGTTCCTGCTGCTTGTCTCTCATACCACTGAAACGCCGCGCCCTTGAAAGTGGCGGGGAATATTGCTAACCAATGCTTAGGGGTTCTTGCATTGTTAGCCACACACGCTACCATAAACTCTGCTACATGAAGATCGGGGTCTTCATTGTACTCTCCCTTAAAAACTGGCAATGGGACTACATTCGCTGGTCTGTCATCAATATTTCTAGGACGGATCTGGCTTGGAAGTGGACCTCCAGCAGGAGGAGGAAGGGCTTGATGTGCCATTGGGACTTCTGTAAAGAGTTCCGCAAGGGCGTCAAAGGCGACTTCTGCTGCGAGCTCGCTCTCGGCTCTGATTCTTGCTTTCTCTCTTCTCACGTACCTCTGGACTCGTTCCAATGCTTGCCTCTTTATTGCGTCATTCATCAGAGGTGTGGCTCCACTATGTTGTTAGTGCTCCACAGAGGGTTAACAGAAGGCTTCAGTCTCTGGAGGACTCTCTGGCCAACATTTCTTCTACTTCTTTCTTTTCAACATCCCTAAATTCTGCTTTCATGCCACTGCACAGAGGAAGGTATTCGGTTCTGAAGGTGTCAAAATGCATACGTCTAAGCATTGTGGTGGTGCCATCATCATAGTAATGCCAACTTCTGATGGTTTCAATAGTGTATGTTGTGAAAAACACTCTGTCTACCAACTTCCAGTGGGTTGCTAATTGAACAAACAGAAGATTATCAGTACACCAAGCATCCCATGTATCTTACTGTTGAGCGTCCACGAACAAATTCCAACTCTTTTCCTTCTTGTCCCTGTGAACCTCTACAAACCAAGACTCCTGAAGCTTCTTCACAATCTCCCACTTGATGTTGTCTGGAAACTTCTCAATGAATGCCAAATCTTCCATGGATGGTCATTCTCTCTGTTTCTGCTCTTCAGTTTATTCCCAAACAGTTTGCCACCAAGATGCAAGTTTCTGCTGCTTCAACAAGGAGAGGAAACTGTCCACCACATAGAGCATGCATCATGATGGTGATGTGTTTCCGCCATTGTGGGATGAACTTCTTGTGGAAAGTGGCTTTGATTATGAGAAATTCCAACTCTTCAGTGGAAGAAGGAACTTTACAAACATCCATTGAATTCTTCTCTTCTTGGCAATGTCAATTCCTTCATTTTCAGCCTCTTTTGGTGCTTGTTGATGGCAAGTTTTCCCCGGCTGCGCACCAAAAACATGGAGCCCCGAGAGGAACACCAAGGAAAAGGGAATTCTCTTGCAAGAAAATCTATCTTGTAACATCAACAAGCTTGTTTATCATGTTTCATATGATCACCATGAAGAAAAGAACACCAGGCACAACAAATCTTCATGCAGCATCATGTAGATCTCCCACGGTTTTTAATAGAATCAACTATATTCTTCAACATCTTCACAAAATCCATCAATAGAACAAAGAAAGCAAAGAAGTACACCATCTTTGAATGGAAAAAACATCACATAGTATTCATCTTCAATATCTTCATATAGTTTTCTCTCTCAATCTCTCATATACAATCACTCCGTTTCAGTAAAATTGGCTATCTCTGACTCTCTCTCTCTCACTCTCCATCAATAATACATCATATCCTCACTACAATCTCTCAAAATTACTCTCAATAATCACTCTTAGGTCGTGGATACCCCTCCCAAGAGGTATGTCTGATATGAAGAGTCACCAGAGCCACTACAGTGTCTCTTCACAGCTCACTACTGTCACTTCACTCTAGTCTTCTCTTGAGTCTCCAGCAGCTACTTCTTCCACTTCTTTCAGCTCTTTTGCACTTGTATTCAACTCTTTCCAAGGCTAGAAAACTTTCCCAAAGTCACACATACATTCCACAGAACACTTACAGAAGCATACAGAACAGTCTACAGAACAGTACCAGAACAGCTACAGTACAGAACAGAACAGAAACAGAACAGAAGCAGAAGCTCTACAGAAGACCTACAAAAGGTTACAGAAGGTCATCAAAACCTCATAACTCATTCTCAAATCATTCCAAACTCTCACAAACCATTCAATAAACTTTCACAATATCTCATTCTTCATCAATGAATACTTTATCCCTCCTTACAGAAGACAATCAGAACAAAACAGACCAAAACAGAGCAAAACAGAAGGTATACAGAACCAATCAGAACCTATCAGAACATCACAGAACCATCAACAAACATCATGAACTTCCAAAATACAATCAATATCATCCAAAACACTCTCAATCCACTTCCAAATCAATCAATCATCCCATAAAATCAACCATTCAGCTCTCAAAAACAACAAAAATGAGCCAAAAAACAAGTCATTTCAACACTCAACACTCAAGCTCCAAGATTGTAGGTAGGACTGTCTCCTCTGGCATTGACGGTATAGATTGGCCTTGCGAGTGGTGGATTGGCTCGTGCACTCCATCCATCGCGCGCCCATGTACTCTTCTAATTGGCCGCAAAGGGTGCACTCCCCCTTGGGACCAGACATCACCTCTCTGGATAGAAAATTTGCCAGCAAGACCCAATCTTATTGTATATGGTATTCAATTAGCTTGTGAGTACAATGCATGATTGATATTAACTTCAAATTACCGTTTGCTAAAAATCTGTAATTGCATGATCAATGATCTCAGATTGAAACTCGCCAAATTGTCGTACGTGTTCTATAGACAATCGGTGATTTCGTCTAATTGCCAACTTGCATTGAGAGCAAGGACATGGGACATGTTGATTAAGATACACCTCACGATCTTGAACAACAGGACCTTCTTCGTTTTCCATCTTGTCTATGTTACAACAAAAATTTTATTTTTGTTATCATTCTTTTCTTTTCTTAGATTGTTATCATCTCCTTCCATCTCTCTCTTTTTCTATGACCTAGCATATAATATCATAGAACACTAGTATTTAGTACCTAGTACTCACCTAGCACATAATATTTTGTTTTCCCTCTCCCTCTCTCATTTCCTCTCCCTCCCTCGCCTCACCCTCTCTTTCTCTCTTTCCCTATTAGGTTTAATGATATTTCTCTTTTTATCTCTCCTCTCTCTCTCTCTCTCTCATTTCCTTTTCTCTCTCATTTCTTTTTCTCTATCCTCTCCCTCCCTCACCCTCACCCTCTCTTTCTCTCTTTCCCTATTAGGTTTAATGATATTTCTCTTTTTCTCTCTCCTCTCTCTCTCATTTTCCCTTCTCTCTTCTCTCCCTCTCATTCCTCTCCCTCCCTCTCTCCTTTTCTATCTCCTCTCTCTCTCATTCCTCTCCCTCCCTTGCTCTCTCACATTCCTTTTCCTCTCTCCTCTCTCTCTCATTCCTTTTTTCTCTCTTCTCCCTCTCATTTCCTCTCCCTCCCTCGCCCTCACCTTCCTCTCATTCCTCTCCTTCCCTCTCTCTTTTTCTCTCTCCTCTCTCTCTCATTCCTCTCCCTCCCTTGCCCTCTCTCATTCCTTTTTCTCTCTCCTCTCTCTCTCTCTCTCATTTCCTTTATCTCTCTCATCTCCCTCTCTCATTTCCTCTCCCTCCCTCGCCCTCACCCTCTCTTTCTCTCTTTCCCTATTAGGTATAATGATATTTCTCTTTTTCTCTCCTTTCTCTCTCTCATTTCCTTTTCTCTCCCTCACTTGGCCTCTCTCATTTCATTTTCTCTCTCCTCTCTCTCTCATTCATTTTTCTCTCTCCTCTCGCTCTCTTATTTCCTTTTTCTCTCTCCTATCCCTCTCTCATTTCCTTTCCCTCCCTCGCCCTCACCTTCTCTTTCTCTCTTTCCCTATTAGGTTTAATGGTTTTTCTCTCTTTTTCTCTCTCATCTCTCTCTCACTCATTTTTTCTCTCTCCTCTCCCTCTCTCATTTCGTTTTCTCTCTTTCTCTCCCTCTCTCATTTCATTTTCTCTCTTCCTCTCCCTCTCTCGCCCTCACCCTCTCTTTCTATCTCTCTTTCCCTATTAGGTTTAATGCGACCTTCTCTCTTTTTCTCTCTCCTCTCTCTCTCTCACATTTTTTTCTTCTCTCTCCTCTGCCTCTCTCATTTACCTTTCTCTCTTTCTCTCCCTCTCTCATTTCCTGTCCCTTCTTCACCCTGACCCTGTCTTTTTCTCTTCTCTATTATTTTTAGTAATTTTTTCTCTTTTTCTCTCTCCTCTCCCTCTCTCATTTTTTTCTCTCTTCCTCTCCCTCTCTCATTTCCTCTCCCTCCCTCGCCCTCACCCTCACCCATATCCTCTCTTGCTCTATTTGCCTATTATGTTTAACATCTTATCTCTTTTTCTCTCTCCTCTCATTCTCTCTTTTTTTCTCTCTCCTCTCCCTCTCTCATTTCCTTTGGCTCTCTTCCTCTCTTCCTCTCCTTCTCTCATTTCTTCTCCCTCCCTCTCCCTCTCTCATTTCCCTATTATGTTTTCATCTCTCCCCCTCTCCCTCTCCCTCTCTGATTCCCTCTCCCTCTCCCTCTCTCATTTTCTCTCTCTTCCTCCCCCTCCCTCTCTCATTTCCTCTCCCCCTCCCTCTCCCTCTCACAGAGGTGATTGTTGATGAAAAACAAAAGAAGGATGGTATTATTTCTCATACTTCTAAGAAGGCTAAAAGGGGTGAGCCTCTAGCACCACCTTCTAGACTAGGGCTAATGAAAGCAATGTACAAAAGAAGGAGAATACTAAATGAAAGAAATAGCCACAATGTAAGCTTGCTTTAAATATTGAGTTAGCGAGTAGATCTTAAAAAAGTGATGGAAGATAGAATCTAGAATATTAAGGTTAAGTTTACTCTAGGAGAGGTTTTGGGGATTACAAAGAGAGACTTTCATAAGGAAATTATAGATATCATTAGGAGACAAAATAGGTGATTTAGACTACACAGGAACCTATCATGCAAGGTATCAAGATTAAGGAGCTAGTTGAGGAGAGTGATGATGATGTTCTTGTTGAGAATATTGTAGAATGTTTGAAGATTATGAAGAATGTACAAATAGTGTACTATGCAAAGGATGACACATATATATTGATTCCTTATAGCCATTTTTCTAGAAGTCATTGGGCACAAGTGACCATTGAGACAATGGTTAAGATTGTAGAGATGGAGAGACTATGTGTTGCTTTGCTATATCATGGATTAGAGATAAATAACATTATTTGCAATTGTGTGAGAATAGGAATTGGTCCGCAAATGTGGAGCATGGATAATGAATAAGAGCTACCAATAACACTATATGAGAGCTTTATGTAGCATATTTGAGTATGAGGGTGACTATAGGGGATGTTTAAGATTATTAAAAATTTTGTGTGCAAGATTAATATTCTTATGATGTTATTATGGGATAATCCCTTTATCGCACTGAGACACATATGGAAAAAAAAGTTATAGATGATGGTTCTACATATTTACGGGTTTGAAGTAAAGATGGAAAAAGAGATATGTAGTTTATGAAAGTCTATGTGAATCACCCAAGAAACATAAATATATTGCATGATTTCGCTCTCTCCACAGAAGGGCTATGTTTTCACTAGGTACCATTGTCACACGAGGCTTTATTGGTCTTATGACTGAGAGTTTTGTTCTTTTTCATAAGGTTGTAGAGTTGCCTAGAGCTATTGGGTAGTATGTATGCATGAAAGAGAAGGAGTTGAGAAAATCAAGGCTAGTACAAGTTGATGAGTTCATTGATGGGTTGTATGATGGAATATCTTATGTAGACATTATTATAGAGATTGAGAATACGTTGAAAACTGAGGTGTAGAGTGGTATAGTTTTGTGCAGGTTTATTCCCTAGATATCTACCATGAGATTACTAACTTTTTGTAGTAGAGAGGGTTGGATGTTAGGTCTTTTTAGAAAAAAGAGTCAGTGTCTAATATATTTCAACAAGCTAAAAACATGTTTGAATTATTTTAGCCAACATATGGTTGCATGGGGATAAATTATTTCAGCCAAAAGAATTTGATGTCTACATATAGAGTTTGGGACTATTTGTATGCAGACCAAAGAGAAGAGGGATGGTTTATTTTATGTCAAGATTGTGGGAGAGAAGGAAGGAGTCTCACTTGTAGCTTTCTTGCTTGCACGATGGGGGAATACACACACAGGTGGAGGCTGAAAACAATTTTCCTCTTCTTAGTTGTGTAAGCCAAAAAAACTCAAGTACATAGAAATAGAAGAACCCTATATATGGGTCTCAAACCAAACTCAACTAACTAAGGTGGCATATTAAGTGAGACACAAACTAGAGTAGATAAGGATAGCTATCATCTAGCTATTATTCATGGGCGGTGTACCAACCGCATCTGCAACTAACAAGTCGGTGACATAAATGCAAAACGGTCACCCTGGCATATCACGAGTGGAGCTCGATATCTAAACACTCCCCCTCGAGCTCAATCCCAATTCCTGTACACCAAGCAAGTCTCTGAACTTGCCCAGCTTCTCTGTGCCCAATGCCTTCGTGAATATGTCAGCTACCTGATCCTCTGTGCTGAAATAGACTAGATCAATAAGACCTAGTAAAACCCTCTCCCGCACATATAGATAATGCACCTCAATGTGCTTTGTTCTAGCATGATAGACTGGATTATTTGCCAAGTGTATACTACTCATGTTGTCACAATAAATGACAACTGGCCCATCTGTAGGCTGATGCATATCATAAAGTAGCTTATGCAACCAAGCTACCTCACATGCAGCCATTGCTGCACCCTGTACTCAGCCTCTGTACTCGACAAGGCAACTGTAGGCTATTTCTTGCTGCTCCAAGTGACTGCAGCACTCCCAAAAGAGAACACATATCCACTAGTAGATCGTTTATAAAAAATACTACCAGTCCAGTCAGCATCAGTGTATCCATGCAACTGTATCTGAACCCCAGTCTCATAAAATAGTCAATACTGCAATGTGGACTTCACATACCTGAGTATGCGTCTAGCCGCATCAAAATGTGGTTTCCTTGGAGCCTGCATAAACTAACTTACCAATCCAACACCATAGCTCAAATTTGGCCTGGTAATAGTCATATAAATCAAACTTCCTACTATGCGTCTGTATATAGTAGGGTCTTCGAGAAGCTCACCTGCATCTGCGCTCAACTTCACATTCTGCTCCAAAGGAACTGAAATAGGCTTATAGCATGTCATCCCATATTTGGACAGCATGTCCAATCCATACTACCTCTGCAAGAGCCATATCCCACTTGGTGATCTAATCACCTCAATGCCCAAGAAATAACGTAGCTCCCCCAAATCCTTCATCTCAAACTTATGCTTCAATAGCATTTTCACATGAAGGATATCTTCATTACTGTCACCTGTCATAATCAAATCATCAACATAAATGACAAGTAGCATAATACCTTTCTCTATTTTTCTCACATAAAGTGAGAAATCTGCCTTGGAAATCTGAAAGCCAATAGTGACAAGATACTGTCCTATCTTGTCAGACCATGCTCTAGGTGCTTGCTTCAAGCCATACAAGGCTTTCTTCAACCTACAAACAAACTCAGGATGAACAGCATGCACATAACCTGGTGGTTGCTCCATATATACCTCTTCTTGCAAATCACCATGCAAGAAGGAATTCTTTACATCCATCTGATGTAAAGACCATTCCTTTGATGCAGCCATAGCAATGAATGCTCTTACGGTTGCCATCCTTGCAACCGGACTGAATGTTCTTCATAATCAATGCCATATGTTTGTGCATACCTCTTGACTACTAATCTTGCCTTGTATCTGTTCACAGAACCATCTGCATTGTGCTTCACCTTATAAACCCACTTACAACCAATTGCATTCTTATCTTTAGGCAAAGGTACCAATTCCCATGTAGCATTTGCTTCCAAGGCATCCATTTCTTCATCCATGGCTTTCTCCCATTTTTCTTTTCCCATGGCTTGCTCAAAAGAAGCTGGTTCTGGTTCCTATATCACTTTGACCATATAGGCATAGTGAATGGCTGTAAATCCATCATATTTCAGCCTATCCACAGGATACCTTGCTCTAGTAGACCTGCGCAAAGTAGGTTCACACCCAGGTGGCCTTAAAACATCCCTGGTCTTCCTTACTCCAGGTGTAACAATAGAAGGAATACCCAACTCATCATCAATGCTCTGTTCTAAGCCACTGGATTCACCATCCACATAAAAGTGACCTGCATTCACATCAAACATGGACTAATCTACCTTCTCTTTTCCTTTTTGTGAAACTTGCATACCAGTATCTGCATTGTTTTGAGGAGATTCTCCTGATCTCAATCTGCCTGTCCATGGCGAAGAATGTGAACCACTGCTAGAGAGGACAATCCAGGTCCAGTAATATTTTGTGACTGCTGCTTTAAATTCTATGCAACATTACCATTTTGTGCATCTACATCATCAATCACATTTATTGGTTTATACCAGCTACTCATCTCATCAAAAATAACATCTCTGCTCACTATAAACTTACGAGTAGAAGGGTTATAGCATCTATACCCTTTCTGCTGTAGAGAGTAACCAATAAAGATGCACTTCTCAGCTTTTGGATCCAACTTGGATCTCAACTCATCTGGCACATGAACATAGGCAATGCAACCAAAAATCTTCAAATGAGAAATATCTGGTTTCCTACCAATATACCTCTCCTCTGGAGTCATCCCATGTAGTTCTGTAGTGGGAGTCCTGTTCATTATGTAGACTGCTGTAGAAACTGCTTCAGCCCAGTAAAAATCTGGCAAGTCTTTTTCATTGAGCATGGCACGAGATACCTCTCCAATATGCCTTTTTTTCCTTTATGCAATTCCATTTTGTTGTGGAGTATGACTGTATGAATATTGCTGCTTTATGCCATGCTCCTGCAGGAACCTTGCAAACTCATTTGAGAGGTACTCTCCCCCTCCATCTGACCTTAGGCATTTTATTTGCAGTCCTGTTTCTTTTTCAACCATAGCTTTAAGAGTTTTGAAATGCCCAAAAACTTCACTTTTCTTTTTCATAAAATACACCCAAACTTTTCTGCTATAGTCATCAATAAAAGTGACAAAATAATGACAGCCTCCAAGAAATACAACTTTAGTAGTCCACACATCGGAGTGGATTAATTCCAATGGCTTGTTACTCTCTTGAACATGTCTAGGAAATGGTTTCCTTGCCTATTTTCCAAATTAATAGGCTTCACATACCTTATGCATTTCTGCAACCTTGAATTTAGGCAATCCTGCAATAATATTTTGGGCTTGCATTGATTTAAGTCGCTGTACATTAACATGAACAATGCGTTTATGCCAGATATCAATATTTGTAACTACACCGGTCCCATGTGCAAACATTGCTGCACTCAAGTCAGGCATGTTTGCATCCAATGTAAACATTCTGCCCTTCTTCTTTCCTTTTGCTATCAAGTGACCTTTATTTTTCATAACCTCAACAAAGCATCCATGAGGATTAAATCTGACCTGCAAGCCCTGCTCAACCATTTGACCAACAGAAACCAGATTCTTGGTGATATTCGGGACATGAAATACATCGGATAGGTATTTCTTTTTCCCATCCTGCATAGACAAAGGAATTTTTCCAATTTGCACAATAGGATGTGCAGTATCATCACCAGTCTCCACAAATCCTAGTTTTTCCATTTTCCTTGCATCCTCCATCCATTCTGCATGACCTGTCATGTGGTTTGATGCACCTGAGTCAACATACCATACATCGTTGCTTTCTTCTGCACTTGTCACAGAATTGTTCATGTGCTACACCATAAACAAATGCTCATTTATGTCATCACCCTATCTACTAGAAGATGCATAATTTCCTTGTTGCAATTTTCCATTCATGATGTCATTCTACTTTTTATAGCAGTCTTTAGCCATGTGATCCATTTTACCACAGTAGTAGCATTCAACATTACTATTTGCATTTTGGCCTCTTTGCCATCCACCACGACCTCTTTGGCTCCCCCTGCCTCTAGAGTTACCACGTCCTCCTCCATAGGACTGGTTTTCTTGAGTTTGCTGCATATTCTGATTTCTACCACGGCCTCTAGATCGGCCTCCTCTACCTCTGGCTCTACCTCTTCCAGCATTTGAGTAGAAGACAACTTCTTTTGAAGTTCCTCCTGAAGAAGATGCACCACCATTTCTCTGCTCCTCAGAAATTAGAAGAGCAATCAACTCCTCAAAATCATGAAATCTTTCACGGACGGAAATGGATGTTCGGAACTATGCATAATCCTTTCCTAGACCATTCAAGGTCACGGAAACTAAATCATCATCTTCCACTGGCGACCCAATGGAAGCAAGTGCATCTACAATCTTCTTCACCTTCATGTGGTAGTCATTGATGTTCATACTTTCTCTTTGCACATTGTGCAACTCTTGCTTGAGCTGCATTTTCCTGGCTTGCGTATTTGTGCTATACATTTTTGACAAAGTATCCCATGCCTCCTTTGGCGTACTTGCATCTTGAATATGCACAATCATAGAGTCTAAAATACTAATAGACAGCCAGTACATAACTTTTCTAGCTCTCTCATGCCATGCTTTAAATGCCTGCATTTGTTGTTGATTGGGAACATCAGGAAGAACTGGTTCTTCTTCATTTCCTGCAACAAATTTCCAATATCCTTTTCCCATAAGAAAATTCATCATTCTAAACTTCCATGCCTGGAAGTTGTTCTTGTCAAGCTTTTTAGTGACAATCTGTGAAAGAGAATCAAACACCATTACAAAACACTGCAAAATATTATGTCATTGTAAAAAACACAGCTTCACCCTCACAAGGGCAAATCTGCAAAACTGACAAAAGTGGTATTTGACCACACAGTCACTTCCTATTGACGATTTTGCATCAACAGGCAACAAGGATGATTCTGTAACTCCCAATGTCTCTGCGTACAGGCATACGATGCAATTTCTATAGTTACTTTTCACCGACCTGTAGAACAGTGATCGCACAGCATAAAATAGGGCCTTTTCCTAAGTGTGTGCAGAAAACTTCTGCCTCCAAAACAGGCCCCGAAATGGCCCCAAATAAAAAAAACAGAGCCACCAGGGGCTAAAGCCCTCGCCCACAGCATATACTGCCCTCTTGCTACACCGCAAAGGGCGTCTCAATCTCAGACAATGCACTCTTGCACTTTCTGGCTGTGCTACCTGCAGAGACTTGCTCCCAAAATAGAAAAATGAAAGCAGCACTGGTCCTCTTACCAGAACACCGCGAACTTGTTTTGCTTTTTTGAGCTCCTTACCATGAACAAGGCTCTGATACCATGTCAAGATTGTGGGAGAGAAGGAAGGAGTCTCACTCGTAGCTTTCTTGCTTGCACAATGGGGGAATACACACAGAGGTGGAGGCTGAAAACAGTTTTCCTCTTCTTAGTTGTGTAAGCCAAAAAGAACTCTGATACAAAGAAATAGAAGAACCCTATATATGGGTCTCAAACCAAAAACAACTAACTAAGGTGGCATACTAACTGAGCCACGAACTAGAGTAGATAAGGATAGCTGTCATCTAGCTATTATTCATGGGCGGTGTACCAACCGCATCTGCAACTAACAAGTCGGTGACATAAATGCACAACGGTCACCCTGGCATATCACGAGTGGAGCTCGATATCTCAACATTTTAGCCAATAGAGTTGGGTGCTATTCATTTGTAGAAAGAGTTAGGTTTACTAGGGAAAAAAGTGAAGCCACAATTCAAACCAAGTACAAAATGATTGAGAAGAAAGTGTCTACTGATGATAAAGTGCACAATTGCTATCATGCAAGAGAGGGATGGTGCTATGGTACTTGACGATGCAAAAAATAGATATGATTTGGGAGAGCATTTAGTTGGGTAAATGGTCGATCCAACCATGGTTTATATAGGGGAAGTTGTAAAGTGTGAGATGTTGTAGTGGGATTTTAGACTATCATTTGATACGAGAGGGCCTAACAAGTTCATGGATTTAGTTGTAGAGGGTTACATGATAGTTAGATGTCGTAAGTTATTAGTGCCTTATGATCTAGGTGGGTTTGTTTGGGATTGATATGATTTTCTAAGGATGCTTGTGATTTGGGTTTATGATCGTGGTAAGAGAATGAATATGAATATGCTCGCTTGGGCAAAGATCATATGCATATTTGATCTTGATGGGCTACATATTGTGGCACTTTTGGAGGATGTTTAGGTTTGGAGGGAGTGGATGTCATGTGCTTACATGTTGAAAGAAGGAAAAATAGGAAAAAAATATCCATACATATATTCAACATATATGCATATATGAGATTCTTACTCATAATTTTGACAAAATTTCTAGGTTCAAAAGTGGTCTTCAAAATTATCTGAATGTTTATTATTAATTTCTATTAACTTAATGACAATCACAATTTTGGATAGATAGAAAACATATGCAATGAACTATCCTAAGTGCTATAGGTCGTCTAGACCCAAAAATGCAAAAAAGCAATGTGTTTTATGAAAATTATCCTTTTCGACTATTTTGAGATGATTTTTGCAATTCTACCCACACTTTCTTGTAAACTAGGTCTGTTTCGGTTAATTAGAGTACCCGAATGTCTATATTCTAGGTTCTTATATAAAAGTTAGAGTAGAATCAAGTTGTAGGAAAATTCAGGACAAGATTTCACTCCTAAGGGCTTTGATATGGGGATTCTAACTTCTATCAAAAGAGTGTTTGTAATTCAAGAGGGTGTCTATAGTGTATAAAGTTTTTTTTTAAAGACTAATATATATAGTATTTTTTTTCTCTTTGTTTTTCCTTCCATCTTGCCTATTCTCTAGAACCCTTGTGGTTTGTGGCTTAACACATACCCTCCTTGATAGCACATACAATTATGTGCAAATTATGAAATCACCAATGTATGCTAACAATTAGCATTCCATTTGATGTGCTTAAGGGTGGAAAGGTGTTAGGCTAAGGTTCCTTTGAAGAGTTCATCAAAGTAACTATAGTATTTT
Organism: Lygodium microphyllum; assembly: GCF_053477565.2. Classification (NCBI taxonomy): domain Eukaryota; kingdom Viridiplantae; phylum Streptophyta; class Polypodiopsida; order Schizaeales; family Lygodiaceae; genus Lygodium; species Lygodium microphyllum. The sequence continues at coordinate 68,141,967 of NC_141156.1, read as the reverse complement.
TATTTTCCTTCAAATTTGGTATATCTCACCAAAATATACAAGTGATGTGATATTGTCAAGTTGTAATAATTTCAGGTTGAGCATGGAATATAGAAGGTTAATGCATCTATTGTACGATGCATTACCTTCATCTTTGAGCCCCCCTTGGTTGTAGTTTTTCCTCTCTGCAATGGCGTTACGTTAAGTGTCATACTCATATAGGTTCCTTTAGATAAGTACAAATATAGAAGATACAATTTAAGACCTAGTCCTATCTTGGAGTTTGATGCAAGCATGAAAGTAGAAACTTGAGTATCATTGACAACATGCTGCATATAATCCATATGCTTGTGGATGGGATGAAAGTCCTATATCATACTAGTGTCATCCATTCTAACTTGCAAACCAATAATATATTATTAGACTTCACTAGAGATAACAACTCAAGTGTGGGCATCACTCATTAGGGTCTATTGCTTGTTTCTAGCATGGGGAATGCTAGGTTATGTGATGCAAAGGTGCATTTCGTAGAAGAAAGAAGGACAACAATGGAAAGGAGAGGCTAAAAGGAGAAGAAGGCCATGGACTCCACCCAAGGTTTACAAGCCATAATGTTAGTACACCTACAACAAGCAATTGCTGCTTGAATTGCTCATCATCTACTCTCAAAATATTGTGTATTTTGTATATCCATTGTCTTCCAATATATTGTGTATTTTGTATTTTGTATACTGTCAAAAACCAAAAAGGATATTCACATGTCCATATTCACAAGTGGTCTTTGCACCTTTGCAAGATCTATGTGGCACAGTGCCCTCATGAAACAAGCAATCGATGTCCATATTCACATGAAACCCTCAAAAACCAAAAAGGATATGGACATGTGAATATCCTTTTGGTTTTTGAGAGTTTCATGAGGGCACTGTGCCACACAGATCTTGCAAAGGTGCAAAGACCACTTGTAGAGCTTGGCCCTATCTTAGCTCATCCCATTTGAATAGACTTTCTTATGCTACCTCTCTTTATACTTTGTAAAATAGATTAAATGTTTGAGTCTCTATGGCTCATGAATTTATAGATACCTTGAATGCATGGCCAATATTTTGTAACACTCTATGCTTTGTGGAATATAGTCTCTTAATGGGTCACAAGTTTTAGTTTTTATCTCTAATGATTTATATCTGATTATGTGAACTTATCATTTGTTGTGCCAACTTCTCAACCTTGCATATCTCATTGTGTTAATTTGTCATTTGTTATGCAAAGTAATCATTTGTTATGCTAAGTTGTCATTGTGCCAACTTATTTTTTATTCATTAGGATTCATTATGGAAGAGTCATGCCTCTCATTATGGTAACTTGTATCCTATCTCTCATTATGGTAACATATCTCTCATTGTGTTTTAATTTAGTTACTCATTACCAACATACTTCTTCATCTTAATTTGTTAAAGCATGAGCTTAAAATTGTACTTGTTTAGGAGACAACATGGTTGCGGGAAAAGATAATCAATAGGTGAGAAACGAGGATGATAATAATGAAGAGAGCAAAAAATGAGCACGGTTTAAAGATGTATGAGAGATTGAAGATTTTGGCAGATGCATTGAATGAAAGGGAGGACCAATCCATAGCCCAATGATTCTCAATGTGGGCCAATCCAACTCACACGTAGTGAAAGGAGGTTAATAAGGCCATGATCGCGGAAATGCCAAGACATTGTGGCCATGATCAAGCATCAATATAAAGAAAGGGCAATGAAAAGTTAGCAAATGACTTCATCATAGCATCAAGGAGAATGTTGAGAACCTTGCACTTCAAGTGTTTGGCCAACCTCTTCATAATTTTGACTCCCTATCATACTTAGAAAATATATGTATATGCACCTTTTTTTATCAACTAGACGATAGACTTCTCACCAAAAAGACCCATAACATGGCAATCAGGACATATGGATGCATAGTATGACAATCACCTGAGATGATTTTCAATTGGCACTACAAGGCGCACCACATTAAACTTACATGCAAGAGAGGAGGCCTTGAAGAACAAGCTAAGAGACTGGATTTTTAGCAACTCCTACAATCCCAAACATTGCTACAAGTGTATGTGTGCATTGAAGGGTAGATTGAGACACTCATAAGGACTATTGAGTATGTGGAGCATCACATTATGGAGAGCGCTTCTCAAGGGGTTTACCACAAGACCACTTTATGAGCGCCCTATTCCATCAATCTTTTATAGCATTTGAAGTTTTTACATCAAGGAAAAAGGAGAGATAAAGTTTCCATGCTAATCCATTACTATCTCATGACATTCGAGCTTGATGAAGGCTACCTCTCAAATCCAGTCATCTAATAGGCAAGACAATATTGAGTGTTTGCATCCATTAGTTGTAGATTTATTTGAAACTCAATTTCCATTGCAATGGTGTGAACTCTTTCTCTCAAAATCCCATCAAATTTTGAGGCTTTGGTCTCAATGTCATCACAATTCTACATACATAGATGCATACCCTTTTCAGAGTTGCTACTTTCAAGAATCTGCAAGATCTTATAATTGCAATACTTGTATACCAACTTGTTGATCATGTTTACCAACAATCTCTTTGTAATAGTGTTTTGCATATATTTATTTGTGCACCAATATCTTTGAAATAGAGTTGCTATCACATTGCATTAGCACATGCACAACTAGGATCCTCAAATATGAATAAGTATCCCTTGCATTCATGGTCCACCAGTTCCATGTCGATTGCTCTTTGGCCATCTCTTGCATAAAGGAAATAGATAATGAACATACACTTAGCTTGGATCTAGAGATATTGGCACATTCTTTGTGTGCTATTTTTTCATTCCCATAGGATGTGTTGATCATAGCATAGAAGTCTACAACTACCTCGTTGTTGCTCCATGAATGTAGGCCCCAATACTCATGATCTAGTAGATACGTGACACTATGCAATTATGTATGGGTTGCAACCCGTCTCCTTTGAACATATTTTAACAACACCTTTCTTTGAGATGCTTTAAATGGTTTTTGTTATGGATTTGTAGTGGAATCTTTAACCTCCTCATGAACATTAAACTCTATTTCATAATCCACCATGTCATCCATACTTTTTCCATGTTTTTTTGTTCTTCCTTCATGTTACAGTTGGCATACTATCTATGACCTTTAAGAATTTATTACCCCTTGATGAGACCAACATGATGTTTATAAATGGTCACCATTGAACATTGGACCCCAACTAAGAGGTTCAATAGTATATCATTAGCAAGAGTTTGAGGTCACTCTTTGGCCTTTTAGCATGTAGAGAGCATGCATTTCCAGCAATGAGGAGAATACTTCTGTGACGAATTTTTTTTTCCAAAAATAATTTTCGTATTTTTGAAATAAAAATGGTAATTTTGATCTTGTTAGTTTTGTAGCACTAAAGCGTGTTGACATATCGAGCTCCACTCGTGATACGCCAGGGTGACCATTGTGCATTTATGTCACCAATGTGTTAGTTGCAGATGCGGTTGGTACACCGCCCATGAATAATAGCTACATGATAGCTATCCTTATCTACTCTAGTTTGTGGCTCAGTTAGTATGCCACCTTAGTTAGTTGAGTTTGGTTTGAGACCCATATATAGGGTTCTTCTATTTCTTTGTATGAGAGTTCTTTTGGCTTACACAACTAAGAAGAGGAAAACTGTTTTCAGCCTCCACCCTTGTGTGTATTCCCCCATTGTGCAAGCAAGAAAGCTACAAGTGAGACTCCTTCCTTCTCTCCCACAATCTTGACATGGTATCAGAGCCTTGTTCGTGGTAAGGAGCTCAAGAAAGCAAGACAAGCTCGCGGTGTTCTGGTAAGAGGAGCAGTGTTGCTTTCATTTTCTGTTTTGGGAGCAGATCTCTGCAGGTAGCACAGCCGGAAAGTGCAGGAGTGCATTGTCTCAGGTTGAGACGCCCTTCGCGGTGAAGCAAGAGGGCAGTATATTGATTTGAGGCCATTTCGGGGCCTATTTTGGAGGCGGAAGTTTTCTGCACGCACTCAGGAAAAAGCCCAGTTTTATGCTGTGCAGCCACTGTTCTACAGGTCGGTGAATAGTTACTGTAAACATTGCATTGTATGCTTGTACGCAGAGACATTGGGAGCTACAGAATCATCCCTGTTGCCTGTTGATGCAAAATCGTCACTAGGAAGTGACTGTGTGGTCAAATACCACTTTCGCCAGTTTTGCAGATTTTCCCTTGTGAGGGTGAAGCTGTGGTTTTTGCAGTGACAGAATTTTTTGCAGTCTTCTGTAATGGCATCTGATTCTCTTTCACAGATTGTCACTGAAAAGCTTGACAAGAACAACTTCCAAGCATGGAAGTTTAGAATGACGAATTTCCTTATGGGAAAAGGATATTGGGAATTTGTTGCAGGAAATGAAGAAGAACCAGTTCTTCCTGATGTCCCCAATCAACAGCAAATGCAGGCATTTAAAGCATGGCATGAGAGAGCCAGGAAAGTTATGTACTGGCTGTCTATCAGCATTTCAGACTCTATGATTGTGCATATTCAGGATGCAAGTACGCCAAAGGAGGCATGGGATACTCTGTCAAAGATGTATAGCACAAATACGCAAGCCAGGAAAATGCAGCTCAAGCAAGAGTTGCACAATGTGCAAAGAGAAAATATGAGCATCAATGACTACCGCATGAAGGTGAAGAAGATTGCAGATGCACTTGCTTCCATTGGGTCGCCAGTGGAAGATGATGATTTAGTTTCTGTGACCTTGAATGGTCTAGGAAAGGATTATGCGCAGTTTCGGACATCCATTTCCGTCCGTGAAAGATTTCCTGATTTTGAGGAGTTGATTGCTCTTCTAATTTCTGAGGAACAGAGAAATGGTGGTGCATCTTCTTCAGGAGGAACTTCAAAAGAAGCTGTCTTCTACTCAAATGCTGGAAGAGGTAGAGGCAGAGGTAGAGGAGGCCGTGGTAGAAATCAGAATATGCAGCAAACTCAAGAAAACCAGTCCTATGGAGGAGGACGTGGTAACTCTAGAGGCAGGGGGAGCCAAAGAGGTCGTGGTGGATGGCAAAGAGGTCAAAATGCAAACAGTAACGTTGAATGCTACTACTGTGGTAAAATGGGTCATATGGCTAAAGACTGCTATAAAAAGCAGAATGACATCATGAATGGAAAACTGCAACAAGGGAATTACGCATCTTCTAGCAGACAGGGTGATGACAGAAATGAGCATTTGTTCATGGTGCAGCACATGAACAATTCTGTGACAAGTGGAGAAGAAAGCAACGATGTATGGTATGTTGACTCAGGTGCATCAAACCATATGACAGGTCATGCAGAATGGATGGAGGATGCAAGGAAAATGGAAAAACCAGGATTTGTGGAGACTGGTGATGATACTGCACATCCTATTGTGCAGATTGGAAAAATTCCCTTGTCTATGCAGGATGGGAAAAAGAAATACCTGTCCGATGTATTTCATGTCCCGAATATCACCAAGAATCTGGTTTCTGTTGGTCAAATGGTTGAGCAGGGCTTGCAGGTCAGATTTAATCCTCATGGATGCTTTGTTGAGGATATGAAAAATAAAGGTCGCTTGATAGCAAAAGGAAAGAAGAAGGGCAGAATGTTTACATTGGATGCAGACATGCCTGAATTGAGTGCAGTAATGTTTGCACATGGGACCGGTGTAGTTGCAGATATTGATATCTGGCATAAACGCATTGGTCATGTTAATATACAGCGACTTAAATCATTGCAGGCCCAAAATATTGTTGCAGGATTGCCAAAATTCAAGGTTGCAGAAATGCATAAGGTATGTGAAGCCTGTCAGTTTGGAAAACAGGCAAGGAAACCATTTCCTAGACATGTTCAAGAGAGTGAGAAGCCATTGGAATTAATCCACTCTGATGTGTGGACTACTAAAGCTGCATCTCTTGGAGGCTGTCATTATTTTGTCACTTTTATTGATGACTATAGCAGAAAAGTTTGGGTGTATTTTATGAAAAAGAAAAGTGAAGTTTTTGGGCATTTCAAAACCCTTAAAGCTATGGCTGAAAAAGAAACAGGTCTGCAAATAAAATGCCTAAGGTCAGATGGAGGGGGAGAGTACCTCTCAAATGAGTTTGCAAAGTTCTTGCAGGAGCATGGCATAAAGCAGCAATATTCATGCAATTATACCCCATAACAAAATGGAATTGCAGAAAGGAAAAACAGGCATATTGGAGAGGTATCTCATGCCATGCTCAATGAAAAAGACTTGCCAGATTTTTATTGGGCTGAAGCAGTTGCTACAGCAGTCTACATAATGAACAGGACTCCCACTGCAGCAATACATGGAATGACTCCAGAGGAGAGGTATACTGGTAGGAAACCAGATATTTCTCATTTGAAAATTTTTGGTTGTATTGCCTATGTACATGTGCCAGATGAGCTGAGATCCAAGTTGGATCCAAAAGCTGAGAAGTGCATCTTTATTGGTTACTCTCTGTAGCAAAAAGGGTATAGATGCTATAACCCTTCTACTCGTAAGTTTACAGTGAGCAGAGATGTTGTTTTTGATGAGATGAGTAGCTGGTATAAACCAGTAAATGGATTGATGATGTAGATGCACAAAATGGTAATGCTGCACAGAATTCACAGCAGCAGTCACAAAATATTAGTGGACCTGGAGCGTCCTCTAGTAGTGGTTCACAGTCTTCACCATGGACAGGCAGATTGAGATCAGGAGAATCTTCTCAAAGTAATGCAGATAGTGGTATGCAGGTATCACGAAAAGGAAAAGAGAAGGTTGATCAGCCCATGTTTGATGTGAATGCAGGTCACTCTTATGTGGATGGTGAATCCAGTGGCTCAGAACAGAGCATTGATGATGAGTTGGGTATTCCTTCTATTGTTACACCTGGAGTAAGGAAGACAAGGGATGTTTTGAGAGCACCTGGGAGTGAACCCACTTTGCGCAGGTCTACCAGAGTTAGGTATCCTGTGGATAGGCTGAAATATGATGGATTTACAGCCATTCACTATACATATATGGTCAAGGTGATACAGGAACCAGAACCCACTTCTTTTGAGCAAGCCATGGGAAAAGAAAAATGGGAGAAAGCCATGGATGAAGAAATGGATGCCTTGGAAGCAAACGCTACATGGGAATTGGTACCTTTGCCTAAAGGTAAGAATGCAATTAGCTGTAAGTGGGTTTATAAGGTGAAGCACAATGCTGATGGTTCTGTGAACAGATACAAGGCAAGATTAGTAGTCAAGGGGTATGCACAAACATATGGCATTGACTATGAAGAAACATTCAGTCCGGTTGCAAGGATGGCAACCGTAAGAGCAGTCATTGCTATGGCTGCATCAAAGGGATGGTCTTTACATCAGATGGATGTAAAGAATGCCTTCTTGCATGGTGATTTGCAAGAAGAGGTCTATATGGAGCAGCCACCAGGTTATGTGCATGCTGTTCATCCTGAGTTTGTTTGCAGGTTGAAGAAAGCTTTGTATGGCTTGAAGCAAGCACCTAGAGCATGGTCTGACAAGATAGGACAGTATCTTGTCACTATTGGCTTTCAGATTTCCAAGGTAGATTTCTCACTTTATGTGAGAAAAACAGAGAAAGGTATTATGCTACTTGTCATTTATGTTGATGATTTGATTATGACAGGTGACAGTGATGAAGATATCCTTCATGTGAAAATGCTATTGAAGCAGAAGTTTGAGATGAAGGATTTGGGAGAGCTGCGTTATTTCTTGGGCATTGAGGTGATTAGATCACCAAGTGGGATACAGCTCTTGCAGAGGCAGTATGGATTGGACATGCTGTCCAAATATGGGATGACAGGCTGTAAGCCTATTTCAGTTCCTTTGGAGCAGAATGTGAAGCTGAGCGCAAATGCAGGTGAGTTTCTGGAAGACCCTACTATGTACAGACGCATAGTAGGAAGCTTAATTTATATGACTATTACCAGGCCAGATTTGAGCTATGCTGTTGGATTGGTAAGTCAGTTTATGCAGGCTCCAAGGAAACCACATTTGGATGCGGCTAGACGCATACTCAGGTATGTGAAGTCCACATTGTAGTATGGATTATTTTATGAGACTAGGGTTCAGATACAGTTGCATGGATACACTGATGCTGATTGGGCTGGTAGTATTTCTGATAGACGATCTACCAGTGGATATGTGTTCTCTTTTGGGAGTGCTGCAATCACTTGGAGCAGCAAGAAACAGCCTACAGTTGCCTTGTCGAGCACAGAGGCTGAGTACAGGGGTGCAGCAATGGCTGCATGTGAGGTAGCTTGGTTGCATAAGCTACTTTATGATATGCATCAGTCTACAGATGGGCCAGTTGTCATTTATTGTGACAACATGAGTAGTATACACTTGGCAAATAACCCAGTCTATCATGCTAGAACAAAGCACATTGAGGTGCATTATCACTATGTGCGAGAGAGGGTTTTACTAGGTCTTATTGATCTAGTTTATGTCAACACAGAGGATCAGGTAGCTGACATATTCACGAAGGCATTGGGCGCAGAGAAGCTGCGCAAGTTCAGAGACCTGCTTGGTGTGCAGGAATTGGGATTGAGCTCGAGGGGGAGTGTTGACATATCGAGCTCCACTCGTGATACGCCAGGGTGACCATTGTGCATTTATGTCACCGATGTGTTAGTTGCAGATGCGGTTGGTACACCGCCCATGAATAATAGCTACATGATAGCTATCCTTATCTACTCTAGTTTGTGGCTCAGTTAGTATGCCACCTTAGTTAGTTGAGTTTGGTTTGAGACCCATATATAGGGTTCTTCTATTTCTTTGTATGAGAGTTCTTTTGGCTTACACAACTAAGAAGAGGAAAACTATTTTCAGCCTCCACCCTTGTGTGTATTCCCCCATTGTGCAAGCAAGAAAGCTACAAGTGAGACTCCTTCCTTCTCTCCCACAATCTTGACAAAGCGGAGTACTGCCAATTTCCAATAGTAATATTTTTCCATCATATTTCAGCCTTTTCTCTTAACTGAGGGGAAAAAGGGTGACAAAAACCTCTCCTTGTTTTAAATCTTCGAGTGCTCAATGCTCATTCCCTGTCTCTTTCCTCAAATTTGCACCCTTTTGAGTTTCTTCTTGTTTTCTCTCCACTTAGCCATATGTTTGTGCCTTTCATTTTCCAATTCCATGGAGGCGTCTTCTCGGTGCAGAAGACCAGGTGGATTTCCTTGACCATAACAAAGGGAAGTTGGATAATCATGCAGTGAATAAAGTGGAAGAGATCTTCAACAGCCAACCCTTTTTTATCATGCTAGAAGGGCAAGACAACATATTTTAGGATTGGTGGCTCAAAGAAGACAATCAAAGAAGTGTGCATGTAGCATGTTTTCATGCATAAGGAGCTTCATCATCTTGAGCCCATTGCCTCTAATCTCCCTCTCCATAGACCCAATTGTTGGTGCATTTTGATTGCATGTACTTTTTGGTACGAATGAAGGTCAATGTTTCTTATTCACCTTGTAACTAACAAGACCATTTGATGTTAACAGACTTGTATCCATCAAGCATGCAAGAATGGCAGATAGTAGATTGTGTGTAGATATTGGATGTCATCTATGGCTTTGTTAGCAAAGAGCTTTACAAGGGGAGCACCAAAGTGGCACTTGCTTCGAGGAGCATATTCTTTCATGACAATTTTTACATACCATCTTCCTCTAGTGGGCAAAGTGGAGCCTTGTCTAGACTTCTCCTTCCACATTTCAAGAGTAGGGAGGGGTGGCCATTACTAGATTCTACAATAAGTGAGAGTTACATGTGCAAAATATTTCACGAGGTTGAGAAATTCATAAATCCCAATATTTTAAGTAGTCAAAGAAAAATATCAACTTTTATGCCTATAGCCATTTTTGTGGACTTCTTCTCCAATACTAAAGTTTGGACTTCAAGAACCATATTTATAGTGAATTGCTTAGATGCATATAGTATCTAGAGTTTGTGGATGCAAGCCTGGGATACAAAGGTACAAGATAGAATCACCTACAAGGTGCAAGTAGTCTCTATTTTCTACAAGTATATGATTGCTACTCAAAACTTCATCATGACATTTTTGTATAAAAGATGGCACCATGTTTCTGGAAAACTAGTGCCACTATACCAAGACATGAGGGAGTTTCTAGAAATTCATTATAAGATATTGATATTTGGTTGGATGGTGAACTTTTGATCATTATGAAGTAGGGTCAATGTGCAGATTGCAACAATTGAGGACGGACTTGCACAATGAATACATCCAACTTCTTACCTCATTTAGCTTCCATGTTAATGATAAAAAGATGCATTCTTATTTGCATTGTTTATCTTGCTTTACATTCACATGATCAAAGGAATTTTTTGCATCACTTTATCTCTAACTTCTCTCTTGCGATGTCTGCCATGTCCCAATAAGAAAAAAAAAGAGCTTTGCAAGTAAAGAGATAGAAAATAATGTTATGCATCTGTGTTTCCATTAGCAACCCCATAGAGCTACCTTTGAGTATTGCAGAGTTAAAAGACAGTGAGCACCTACTCACAAGATTCAAGGAGATACACCTAAAATTAATTCTTGGACTGTGAAAGAGAGATACATGTTATCACTCCTAAGAAGTTCATCTACACTTAGCAATCACAAAATGAAGCTAGCTTCACTCCTATAAAGAGAAACAGCTATTGCAACATCAGTGCAGCAAAGATATACAGAGGAAGAGAGTGAGAACACAGAAATAGAACAAAATTTGTACATATATAAAGTAGGATAGGCTAAATTTTAGGTTGAAGTTTAAGCATCACAATCCGCATTTGGATAGCACATTCCCTAGCTCTTAGCACTTATTTTGTATCTAGAATCATTTTTTACTTCAATCTAGGACTATCTTTAGTGAAGGTTTTCTCCATCCTACGGTACCAAAATTGGTAGTCCCACAGTACCTTTCTATGACATTTGGGCACTTTTTGTACATGATAAATAGGTTCATAAATGACGGGACCTGAAACGGGCGGGCACTGGCTCATGCACTAGCCGGACCTCTATCATGCGCTCAACAACCCCATGGCCTCGCGGCCAGGAGCGTGGATGACACATACATCATCTTCCTGAACATCTTGCATTTGTATCACGTCTCAGTCCAACTCTAACCCAATTAACACTCCTCAAAGGGAGTCCTAGCACATTGCAAAATAGCACGAAGTACAAACATAGGAGGTCCTCCCATGGTTGACTGCCGCTACCTCATTGCGACTCTCCTACACCTTGGAGATTGGCCCCTCGATGCGTTGCTAAACATATATAACACTTCGCACACATTTCCACTCAAGGTACCAATTGATCGTATCCAGGAATGTACCATTCCTCACTTTACTTCCCCTTAGACCCAACGCCTAGCCTACAGCTTGGGACAACCTTACTTACTCAACGTTGGTCATATTCCTCTAGAAAGCAATTGCCAGGCATCCAGGAGGTATTGTCTGATACCTTTTATCATTTTATGCTTCATGCAAATTGTGAATGTCCACGTGCTTAAACAAAGAAAAATAAGCATTTGTGCACATGTGGAAGACATTTCTTTCAATGAATTCGACTATCGCTCGTATGCGGCGTTGCATGAACCTAGCACCGAGGAACCCTCGTGCTACTAGGTTCTTAACTTTTAATTATCAACCAACCTAAATGGTATGCATAAAAACCAAAAAGCTTTCCATCATTTCATTCAGCATTTAAACACCTTCTATACACTCTACCCCCTCACCCGTTTAGGTTGTGCATGGTGCATAGGTTTAGGGTAATATTTTTCATGTTTTTATAGTATGAAAAGCAATAAAAACTCACTAGAACATAAAGATAGGGCTGAACTGAGGCTAAACCTCAAACTTCAGACCCCCCATACATCCATAAATAGGGTTCTTATTTTTCCTTAATTTTCGGCACTCAAAATCCAAATTTCCCCAATTTTCTCTAATTTTTCTTGTATTTTTTCGCAATATTAAATGACTGAAAATACAAAATGAGTTGTGGGTTGTGGCCCTTAGGTTCATTTGCAGCAAAAACATAAATTTAGTTGGTGTGTCTTATTATATTTTCCATTTATATATCAAAAACACCCAATTTTCCCATATTTCACTTGTTTTACGGGTTTTACACTATTAATTTCATTCACAACACTTAGGATTTTCTAATTTTTTGAGCATAAACTGATCAAACTCATAGCAAGCAACATTATGATGCATGATCATCCCATGGGAACAAATATTCATGAAGCAAATTGCATAAACCATCAATTTCCTTTGTAAAAATGAGATTACCGTTCTTTGCGGGTTGCGGGTTTTTATTTGCCATGTTTCGGGATTGATTTCCAGCCACCATTAATGCTCATGACAGTCCACAATCAGCAATCTTCATTCCTCTTGAACCACGGAGCAATCTGGTCTTCATTGGACAAGCATCTGCCATCCATTCTTCTTCTTCTTCTCCACCACATGAATCTGCCCTTAAAGGAGAGAGAGGGAGGAGAGAGAAAGACTAGATTCAGAATTCTCTAACCAGGCCACCATTTCTCCGGCGAGAGGCATCGATATGATCAGCAAGGAGAAGGGAGACAAGCCCCATGGTCAATTGGGTGGGTTGCTTACAGCCAACCATCACCCTCATCATCCCATGAAGCGCAAATTTTGGGCACTCCTTGGTGTCGTTTTCTTCCTCTCCAAGATGCCATGATTTCATGCTAACTAAAAGTTTGGCATTTTATGCCCCCAAGGCCCCAAAGGTCACCACTCCTTTGGCCCAACTTATGTCCACCTTTTCAAATCTTGACCGGTTTCTTGGCCATTTTCCCGTCCGGACTCCGAATTGAGCTCTAAAAAATCCTGGGCATCCGGCTCGGCATCTCGCATTGGCCGGTAACTCTTGTCAACACGCATGACAGTTTGAAAATTTATGAAAAATCAACAAGTGTCGCTCGGGTGCCTTTAAAGCACTTTGGCACTTAAAATCGTCCTAGGTCGAGCCGCCGCCTTCGACGTTGAATATTTTTCCCTTGATATTCGTAATTTTTAGCTATTTTTAAACACTTCTCAGCAGCAAAATTCCGCTCTCATTGGCGACCACGGAATAGGCTGACTCAGCCCGTCGAATCCCACAGTAGATCTGCACAAAAACAACCAAAGGAAGCATCTAGCTGATACAAAATAGATACATACTAAAGACAGCACAATGCTCACCCTACCCCGTGATAGAACCAAGGCATGACATCCATAAGGAGTAGGCCTAGCATAATCTAATAGAGGATTCGAAGCTAGTCACTAACCGACTACTCCAACACGGCCAAACTAAAAAGAACTATCAAAGAGGTTGCCCCAAGTGGTGGTCTGAACTACCTACCTAACTAAGGACAATACGACTAGGAGCTCCTACTAGGTGAGGACTCCTATAGCCTGATCAAGAAGTATTTTCTTGTAGTACATGTCTTCTTTTAGGGTTTTTATTTGATTGCCATACTCAGGTATGTAAAAAGGAGGGAGCTGAGCGTAGTGACCCAAGGAGAACAAGGCATCGGCCTCATGTCCTGTCTCAGTACCCAAGAACCTACCAAGCCCTCGCAAGGCGACACTTAATCCTTTTCTGATGCTCACTTTTATTTTCGCTCCAACCTTCCTTAATTTCTTCTTTTCCAGCAAGATGCCACCCCTAGGAAGACAAGGTGTCGGCCCCGGGTCTGACTCGTCCCCAGGAACCTACCGGGCCTTCACTAGGCGATGATCAACTGCTCATAAATTTTTCTTTCTTTTCTTTTCGATTTTTATAGGGGTTAGAACCCCTTTTTACACACCTCTATATATATTTATTGTCTTTAAGATATTCAGGGTTTCTTTTTCTTTATCATCTTTTTTTTCCTTTGACACGCTTCTCTAACTGCCTCACAACTAACAATAACTCCTAGAACGGCTGCCTAGCAGGCTAGTAGAACAGGGCCACTAGGACTTCCATCTAAAATAGGTCTTTTGATGCTTAGCAATGTCTTTACAGGAGGCAACGACTACTCAGACCTCCCTCAGACATACTTAACCTAAACCTGAGACTTCATGCCTTGGACGCCGGTCCCCAATAAGAAATGAAAAACCCCCTTAACAAGTACACAAATACATATAGCATGAAAACCACAGTACTCATAAAGGAAAGATATCACCTAGATAGGGCCACGAGAAGCTTCCACGCAACAAAAGACTCCTTCCAAGCTCTTGTTCAAACCTGTCTAGCACAAAACTAAAACACGAAACCATTAACCGTACCTGCACTAAATAGACAACTGGCCCTCTTGGCCTAATGAAATAAAACACTTCACTACAAAACTTAATCGGCCCTCTTGGACTAACGAGATCTGGATGTAATATCCAAAGCAGCTAGCCTTCCTAGCTTAAAACTAGATAGGTCATTTTAGTCCACGTAATACTAATGTCCTTGGCATATACATCACACCCTCTCAGACTACCTAGGGTGCCAAAGATAGCATATCATAGGTCGACTAGCCCCATGCTACTCATGCGAGTTAGCTAAAAGCTTGATCTTGTATGGTTTTTTTTTCTTATAATCTCTGGGTTTTGTAGAGCTACAAGTCCAAGCCTTTCCACAAATAACTCATCAATAAGACCGATCCCTTCTTGGGCACTATGAGCTGAATGAACAGCCTTAGTGCGCTCGCATGTCCCACATTTACTGTAATCTGAATAAACTGGTCGTTCAAGCGGCTGAGTGGCTCCTTTGGGAGAAATAATCATAGCTTTGTACTCATTCGAACCTCCCCTATTTGGGTTTTCACATAAATCAGTGTTGTGACCCAAACTAGGTAGAAATTCAAGCCTAAGCACATCACATGGGTGTATCCCAAGGCAGTGTATATGGTCAGATGTATATCCAATCTTACCCTCTTGGGGGTTCGACAAAATATATCCAGATGGGATCCTTGGCCTTGCATCCGACACTCCTGCCATACTTTTGGAGATTTTGGGTCTCCAAACCCATCTCACATTTCCCTTAATATTCTTGCATTCCCTCAATTTGCTGCACTGTTCTGACGAACTCAATGCAAACTTATCCCTATGGCCAAATGGCCTCACATCCTTATGACCTTTGTGAAGCACATGTGGACTTTTAGCATTTTTCATCCCCTTTACAAAAGATGTCTTTACTTGTTTACATCCACACTGTGACTTGTTACTCGTAGGGACCATGCTTTCAGTGAAGGGAACAACATCCACCCGGAAGCATGACTCCAACACCAAAGGTCTCTCAAGAGCCTTACTAGCAACAAAATTAGAACCACACACAAAGTGCTTATCAACACTCACAGGCCCATTGGTTCTATCCATGTTGCCATCACAACTACCTTTCGTGGAAGTGTTGCAAGCCCTAATGGGACTTACATGGCTTGGAACCTTTTCACTGGGAGGCATATCATTACTAATAGAATGGCCATTTTTTGCTTTGAGATTTTGGCCACCAAGGTTCCCCTCATAGGTTGCCTTGGTATCAACAAGCGAGCTGTCTTCTTGCAGAAATGGTTGGAAGCTAGGATGCACTTGTACTGAGTGGGGAAAACTCCAAAAGTTTTCCCAACATCTCTGAATATGACCCTCATAATCAATGGCTTGCATTTTTGCTTCCCTTAACGACTTAGGATTCCGTAGTCCCACTTGGATTTGCGTATTAATCTCTAAGCCATTCAAGAAGAGCTCACATAGCACATCATTTGGTAGTGCACTGGCTCTTCTTGGCCAAAGCCTAAGAGTACTATCAAAGGCTCTAGCATACTCTTTAACAGAAAGATAAGACTCTTTACTAAAATGCATAAGCTGCCCTAAGACCTGAATCATAGGGAGCTTCTTTTCATACTCATCTAGAAATCTATCACAAGACTCCTCAAATGATTTGATCAAACCTCTTGGGAGGCTCCAGTACCATTTCCTTGCCTCTCACTTTAGGGTACTTGGGAATACGAGCATCCGATGTATATCGTCGAACCCACTTGCAATGCAAGTTAGGTCATATTCTCTTAAATGAATCATTGGATCCTCATCTGGCAACCCATAAAACACTGGGAGATCCCTATAAAGAGGAGGACATTTAGTCCTTCCTTTTTGGATCAACACCGGGTCATTAAAATCTTCATATTCACCATGATTTGGGTCCAGCCTCTTAGGATCTTCAACCTCTTCCATCCCCACCCTTTCCGGTGTAGGGGGGTTAATATCCTCATTGACATCCCTTTCTGCCAACTCACTAAGTGGTCTAGGGAGTCCTATAAGTTTCAACATGTCATTTTGATCCCCTCTTAGAGGGTCTTCCATACCTTTCCCTTTAAAAGGAAAGTCCATAACGGTTTTATATAAGAGCTTTTGGTTCTTATCTAAAGCAAATTCATCATTACCGCTTCTTAAAACTTCGGAACCGTGCCTTTTAAGCAACGGTTTTCCTTGATAGCTAGGGCTTCTAACATCCTTGTGATGCCTACTATGTTGTCATGGTGGCCCATTACACGGGATGTTTCAACCACAAGCATATTCCATCGTATATCAACACTTTCCCATGGCATCATGGCTTTAGCATGATAACTTGTTGATGCCATAACTACCCTAGTTTCCAACATGCTTATTTCATGCCCTCTAGGTTGATGGATGGTTAAACATGATTTCTCTTGGGTAGAAACCACACCAAGGCGAACCTCGGCCCATGCCATCGTATTAGAGGATGGGGTAACCACTAATGGGCTACTCTTTTCATCACATAAATTATCTTCTGCAGAGGACTCATGCTCTACATAAGTAACTAAGTCCATTAGTAAGTTTTGTACAGGGAAAGCCAAGTTTTTCCATCCTTGAACAAACCCCATTTTATGGGTAATTTAGGGTCCCTTGAAACCCTAGATTCGAAAACCGCCACTTATAGGCAGCTTCCGGCAGACGCACCACTGATGGGACTTGAAACGGGTCGGCACTGGCTCATGCACTAGTCGGACCTCTATCATGCACTCAACAACCCCACGGCCTCGCGGCCAGGAGTGTGGATGACAAATACATCATCTTCCTAAACATCTTGCGTTTTTATCATGTCTTGTAGTCCAACTCTAACCCAATTAACACTCCTCAAAGGGAGTCCCAACACATTGCCAAATAGCACGAAGTACAAACATAGGAGGTCCTCCCACCGCTTACTGCCGCTACCTCACTGCGACTCTCCTACAACATATATAACACTTCGCACACATTTCCACTCAAGGTACCAATTGATCATATCTAGGAATGTACCATTCCTCACTTTACTTCCCCTTAGACCCAATGCCTAGCTTGCAGCTTGGGACAACCTTACTCACTCAACGTTGGTCATATTCCTCTAGAAAGCAATTGCCATGCATCTAGGAGGTATTGTCTGATACCTTTTATCATTTTATGCTTCATGCAAATTGTGAATGCCCACGTTCTTAGACAAAGAAAAATAAGCATTTGTGCACATGTGGAAGACATTTCTTTCAATGAATTCGACTATCGCTCGTATGCGGCGTTGCATGAACCTAGCACCAAGGAACCCTCGTGCTACTAGGTCCTTAACTTTTAATTATCGACCAACCTAAATGGTATGCATAAAAACCAACAAGATTTCCATCATTTCATTCAACATTTAAACACCTTCTATACACTCTACCCCCTCACCCGTTTAGGTTGTGCATGGTGCATAGGTTTAGGGTAATATTTTCCATGTTTTTATTGTATGAAAAGCAATAAAAACTCACTAGAACATAAAGGTAGGGCTGAACTGATGCTAAACCTCAAACTTCAGACCCCCCATACATCCACAAACAGGGTTCTTATTTTTCCTTAATTTTCGACACTCAAAATCCAAATTTTCCCAATTTTCCCTATTTTTCTTGTATTTTTTCGTAATATTAAATGACTGAAAATACTAAATGGGTTGTGGGCTGTGGCCCTTAGGTTCATTTGCAGAAAAGACACAAACTTAGTTGGTGTGTCTTATTATATTTTCCATTTATATATCAAAAACACCCAATTTCCCCATATTTCACTTGTTTTACGGGTTTTACACTATTAATTTCATTCACAACACTTAGGATTTTCTGATTTTCTGAGCATAAACTGATCAAACTCATAGCAAGCAACATTATGATGCATAATCATCCCATGGGAGCAAATATTCATGAAGCAAATTGCATAAACCATCAATTTCCTTTGTAAAAATGAGATTACCATTCTTTGCGCGTTGCGGGTTTTTATTTGCCATGTTTCGGGACTGATTTCCAGCCACCATTAATGGTCATGACAGTCCACAATCAGCAATCTTCATTCCTCTTGAACCACGGAGCAATTCGGTCTTCATTGGACAAGCATCCGCCATCCATTCTTCTTCTTCTTCTCCACCACATGAATCTGCCCTTAAAGGAGAGAGGGAGGAGAGAGAAAGACTAGATTCAGAATTCTCCAACCAGGCCACCATTTCTCGGGCGAGAGGCGGCGATATGATCAGCAGGGAGAAGGGAGACAAGCCCCATGCTCAATTGGGTGGGTTGCTTGCAGCCAACCATCACCCTCATCATCCCATGAAGCACAAATTTCGGGTGCTCGCTGGCGTCGTTTTCTTCCTCTCCAAGATTCCATGATTTCATGCTAACTAAAAGTTTGGCATTTTATGCCCCCTAGGCCCCAAAGGTCACCACTCCTTTGGCCCCCAACTTATGTCCACCTTTTCAAATCTTGACCGGTTTCTTGGCCATTTCCCCGTCCGAACTCCGAATTGAGCTCTGAAAAATCCTGGGCATCCAGCTCGGTATCCCGCATTGGCCGATAACTCTTGTCAACCCACAGGATAGTCTGAAAAATTATGAAAAATCAACAAGTGTCGCTTGGGTGTCTTTAAAGCACTTTGGCGCTTAAAATCGTCCTAGGTGGAGCCACCGCCTTCGACGTTGAATATTTTTCCCTTGATATTCGTAATTTTTAGCTATTTTTAAACACTTCTCAGCACCAAAATTATGCTCTCAATAAATGCAGGTTCCTCGTGCCTCATTTGAGTAATCTCCCATATCAATGTGTACTGGTCTACTTTAGGATGTGAGCAAATCATATTAGAGCTAATTGTCATTGAGAATGACACCAAACTTAAACAGCCTATACTTGGAGGGTCATGACCAAGTGATACAAGGACTGTTTCCCTAGGGAGATATCTCTCTTGGTCGGTGGTGACCCATACAACATTCAGTGCATACAAGGGTCAACACTAAGCAAAGTGGGGCTCTTCAGTCTAGGAAGGAGCCTCCTTTTCTTGGTGGTGACCCTCGCGGGGTTTATTGCACATGATAAACACTTCAATCAACCCAATTATAATCAAAATGAACTAGCTTTTTTACAATTATAGACACTTTCCTCAAGAGAAAGGCACATGTTTCACAAGGCTTTTGTACTTAAGAAAGACCATACCATGAGATAAATGTCAACAAGTATAGCAATGTGTATGAGAACATTTTCTTTTTTCTTCTTGTTGCATTTCCATTTCCATTTACAAAGTGGCAAATGAGCACTAAAAAATTACAATGAAGAGGCCTTGAAGGCTAGGTTGAAGGGTCTCCTTGAGGGTAGGGGACAAATATTCAAAAGTGGACTTGGCCGCAAGTGCGGCTTAGTTGTTCATGTGGGCAATGAGGTTGTCCTTAGGGTTGTTGTTGGGAGGGGGGAGGTTGTGGTAGGGCTGGGAGGGTTGCCGTGCTTCCTCCATATCATGCAAAAGAGCTTCCAATCTCTGTGGTCCCCTCTCCACCACTTGTGACCCACTCTCTACATATAGGCCACAAGTTTGTGCCCAGTCTTA
Source organism: Lygodium microphyllum (assembly GCF_053477565.2). Taxonomy (NCBI): domain Eukaryota; kingdom Viridiplantae; phylum Streptophyta; class Polypodiopsida; order Schizaeales; family Lygodiaceae; genus Lygodium; species Lygodium microphyllum. The sequence goes on along the minus strand of NC_141156.1, from coordinate 68,122,096 downwards.
GAGACACATGTGAAGTTAGTTTAGGATTGATGCCTTCAAAGAGTAGGAGCCAAATCTCAAAGGAGAGACATAGATACTTACTGTCGATCACTTCAATGGTAGCCCGTACTAGTAGTATTTGTAAAATAATAAATGTTTTATTGGATGTCATACAATATCATACTCTAGTGAGAGCTATTCAATCATCAAAGTAGATAAATCACCAAAACAAAGATAAAATACTAGGTCTACACAAATAAGAAATGTTTTTTAATCAAGCACTAATGTTTGATGGTACGAAATGAAGATAGTTTGCACATCGTTAGTTGATATTTAACTCCACTTCTTCAAAGTGTGTGCCCATTAGAATTTCTCATCTTGAGGGGGGTGTGACAATAGTGGGTCAAGACAATATACAAATCTTAGGATCTCCGATGGCAGTAGTTGTGATATTACATAGCTATCAAATGCAAGGGGTACAAAAATAGATTATTAAGGCAACGTACCAATGAGATCAATGATTGAGATGCCTAAAAAATAAACAACTAAAACTTAATATTGGAGTGTAAGAAGGATGGAGTCACTCAACTCCTCTTCATTAGGGCAAGAAAGCACTCTGATGTCCACTACGTCTAGCTCCACAACCTCCCACTACCCTCTCAAAGGTACAACTACCCTGATGGGGGCCACTACCTCCCCCACCATCATCGAGCACTCATTGAAGATGAGGTCAAGAGGTCATTATGGAGGGCAAGCTCATTTTTGTCAGAACCAATGGATGTCAAGGAGCAAAGTTGAGGCACAAGTGCAAGAAGATACTAGTGAGGAGGGGGTAGTTGCAGGTTGGGGCCTTGCACTCATAGAGAAAGATTGTGGGCGGTGGAGCTTAGCCTGAGGGGACTTGTCTTTGGGGGGCTCATCCTTGGGGGGGCTCTGTGTGGAGGGGCTTGTAGTCCTTGGGGGGGACTACGAGCCCTTGGGGCTTGTAGTATTTGGGGGGACTCAATGTGGAGGGACTCATGGTGGCATGGCTAGGGCTCATGGGCATGGAGGTGCTCAACGTGATGGGGGCTTTGTTTGGAGCAGTAGTCAGGGGGCACCCATCCTTAAGGGGCTCCTCTTAGAGGGGCTTGTCTTGGAGGGTCTCAAGGGGCAGGACCTGGAGGGGCTCGAAGTGGTGGGACATAGAGTGTTGGGGGGTCATCTTGGAGAGGCTCAAAGTGGTGGTGCAAGATTTGGAGGGACTCGAAGACCAAGACCTTGAGGGGCTCTGAATGGTAAGGCGGGAGTTGCAGGGGCCTTGAGTGGCAAGGCATGCCCTAGAGCGGCTTGAGGGCAGAGAATTGGAGGGGCTCAAAGTGGTGGAGCACATCCTAGAGGGGCTCAGCATGATAGTAATCGAGGTGGTGGGGCAAGCCTTAGAGGTGCTTAGGCTGGTCACATGGGTGTTGTGTCTTATCTCTTAGCCACATACTAGTGGGCCATTATTCTTACTCTCTATAAGGGTGTGTCCCTCTCAGATATGACAGTGGATCTTGGCCTACATTTTAAAAAATGAAGAGGTGAGAAGGCAATAATTTCCCACATACATTGGTCTAAGATATCAATAGTTTTCATTAGTATGTCATACTGTAGCAGTAGATGGCACAAGCTATTGAAATCTCTTGGCATGATAGTCTCCGCTATGAGCTTGGGCTACAAGAAAATATGCATCCTCGAAAAAATCCATGAGGAACTCCTCTGCAATCTGCTAAAGAGATAGAATTGCAAATACACTCCATCTCATGTCAATGCCCCATTCCTTTACAGATTTCGCAAATCAACCTTTGGAACTACATGCATGATATTGCAGGTTGCATATGATTTTCTATCCTATGTAGCTCTCCAAGCACTTCCCGCTGAGCATGGTATCTTATTGCCTTGAGTAAGATGGAGATATCAGGCAAGTCACTACTACCAAGCAATGTGAGGATTTTACCTAGGCTAAAGAGCTCCTGTATCACTTGTTTTTTATATTGCATTCACTTGAACGTAGTATGGGTCACCACTAAGAAAAGAAGGTTTCTCCCTAGGATCAAGGGACTCCATATCACTTAGTATTGACCATCAGATCACCACTAAGCAAGGGAGGCTTTTATCTAGGCCAAAGAGCTCTCACATCTATTGGTTCTAACATAGTGTCCACTTGAATGTGGCATGGAAAACCACCAAGCAAGGGAGGCTTCTACCTAGGCTAAAGAGATTCAACATCACTTGGTTTTGACATCGTGTCCACTTGAATGCACTATGGGTCACCATCAAGCAAGGAAGAATTGTCCCTACTAGGACCAAGGGCCCCCATATTGCTTGGCGTTGACCCTCATGACTCACCACCAGTCAAAAAGCTCCCCCATCACTTGGTTTTGACATCATGTCAACTTGAGCATAGCACAAGACACCACTAAGCAAGAGAGACTTCTCTCTAGGATCAAGGGTCCCCCATATTATTTGGTGTTGATCATCATAGGTCATCACTAGGCAATGGATTCTTCTATCTAGGCCAAAGAGCTCCCACATCACTTGGTTTTGATGTAGTGTTCACTTGAACAAAACATGGGAGAACACCAAGCAAGGTCGGCTTCTACCTGCACAAAAGAGCTCTTGCATCACTTCATCTTGATATAATTGTCCGAGGGTTTTAGTCAAAAGGTCGTATCCACCACACCAAGCGAATCAGAGAGAGAAGGAAGTAGACAATAGGAGATAGCAGAGAAGAAAAAGAATAGAAAAGAGGTACATAAGATAAAGAAAAATCTCAATGAATCAAAGCACTATGTATTGATAGAACCTGAGATGATAATAAAATCCTTTTTTGGGACTACTCGAAAGCAATCTCCAAGAATTAGATCTCCAAGAGATGCATGTTAAGGTGGATCACTGATGAGAAAATAGAAAATCATAATGAGGCATAAGTAATGACAAAGAAGAACAACTGATATTATCCAAGCATAATGCAAGTACAATTGAATATAATAATTGATGAAATGAGTGTGGGGATGAATGCCTTTTATAGGCTTACAGTAGCTGGTATTGGTAGGTGGAAAAAGGTGGAAAGGGACCATGGTATTCACCAACTGTGGTTTTAATAAACCATGCATACATGACCTAGTCTAAGGCTTTATTTGCAATGTGATTCTTTGCCTTGTTGTTCCTTACAAAGAGGCTATAGTGGATGTGATTGCACATTTCTCAACACCCCTCCTCAATCACAACCAAGAAAGACACTGAGTATAGAGAGGCTGCCATGAGTAGAACCTTGCTAAGTGTAGACATGGAAAGAAACAACCATACAAAGCTAGAGGCTGTCACAATGCCTCATTAAGTGTGTAGAGGCTATAGTGTGCAAAGGTTATATGAGGAGTACAAATTCTTATGGTAAGATTATTAGGCAAGTACACATTTAAAACTTAAAAACGTCTATTAGAAAATGAGCTACAAAAGAGGGACTGGTGAGTCCTATCATTTTGTTCTTGGGTGTCTTCTTCTTCTTCTTCTTCTCCATTGTTGTCTTCTTCTTTGACTGTTGCAAGATATGATATTTGAGATCTTTTCTTAGCATGGCAAAACTTCTCAATATGACTAGTTTTCTTACAAAAACCACAGACTATGCTATTCTTCCCTTTCACACAAAGGAGTAGTTGGTCTCCTCTTGGGATGCTTGTTTCTCCCTTGCTCTTGATCTTCTTTATCTCTTCCAGGAGAGAGGCTTTGATATCCACAAGCTTTGGCTTTGGCATGTTGATTAATGTGGTAGACACATTATCAAACTCACGTGGAGGACTCTTGAGAAGCACTCCAATGAAAATGTCTTCATCCATCTTCAAGTTGATTCATGCAAGTTGTGTCAATAAGCTTTCAATATAATTCAAATGAGTTGCAAGTGAGGTACTACTTTTCATATCAAGCCTAAAAAATTCAATCAGTAAGCCATATTTGGAGGATTTTGAGTGAGCTCCAAACAGGGTTTCTAATTGATCCCATGTTGCTTGAGAGGTTTCACAATCATGTTTATCCCATATGATCATGTTGCTTGATAGCTTGAGCCTTATCATCATGTTTATCCCATATGAAAGAGAGTGCAACTTCCCTTGGTTTCTTCTCTTGACCACTTGTGATTGACCACAAGCCTTTTCTTCATCAAGATCAGTTTGACATGTATGGAATTCGACATCGTTGAACTCGCATGAGGGTGAATCTTTGCCCATTTTGTTGGCAAGAGAAGTAGTAAATAACTGAGAATAGACCAAAAAAAGAGTTGAATTTGAGTGTGTCAAAGGACACAAGAAGATCAGTGTTAATCAACACTAGGTAGTATCAAGAGATACTATGTAGTGGAAGCACTTGATCTTGATCTTGATGTTGAATCTTCTTCTTGCTGATTTGAAGTGGTAGCTTTGCTGAGGATTGACTGTTGTAGCAAATCAGAGAGTCAGTGACATAATTGACCCAAAGAAAATGAGAAAATGAAGTAAAATATGAGCTTGGAGATTAATGGCTATGGGTGCCCTTGATTGTATCTCATAGAGGTGGCCATTTGGAAAAAAACTCTGAGAGAGGGAGAAAACCTAGGTATGGGTCTTCAAAAGCCCCATGCATAAAGGTGCTAGCAATAGCACCAAGGGTAGTAGGGGGGAGCCTCCAACTCTACCACAACAAATTCGGAGAGGAAAAAACCAGCTTCCAAGGCTTCAACCATAAGGTTTGGAGGAATACTAGTGGCCATAATCAAGGAGGCCCTAACGGAGGCGAGAAGGGAAGAAATAGTGGACCAAATCTTGGAATCATCATTGATCCAAGAGGAGCATGGCTCCCCTACTTCAGTGAGCTCACCTATTTCATTCTTAGCTATAGAGAAGGGGGAGGAAGAATTCAATAGGGATCAGTAGGACAAAAAAAAACAAGAAAAGGAGGAGGAGCGACTCAAAAAATAAGACGAGAAACAGATAGCATTGGCTATTAGGAGATTGGTGGAGCAACCCTCTTGATCTTAGGAATTGGAAATCATGAGCCCAGTACAAGATGACATGCCAAGCACAAGTGTAGTGGTAGAAGAGACATGACCAAGATGGGTGGCAAAAGGCAAGGGCAAACCCTCTCTACACACAATTCCACCAGTCATGGCCACCTCGACAATCACCTCGACACAAGGAACCAATGAAGGTGTGGTCAATGATAGCAACATCGTGACTTGGGTGTAATATTCAATGATAAAAGTGCAAGAAATTGTGCCTACCCCTAGCAAAGGATCCCCCCTTGCAGGAACAAAAAGGCCAATAGTAGAAATTGAAGCTCAATTGCACCAAGGGCCAAAGGTATCCTATTTGGAAGTGTCAACTATTTCGATGTCTTCAGCCATGCGCAACACTGAAGAATACGATGAGTTGGTAAAAGAGCTCCAGATCCAACTCAATAAGATGACTGAGAAGAAAAAGGTTGTACTTGCAGAGCTAGAAGAAGAGAAGAATGCATTTGCAGTCTACATGGTAGAAAGAACAAGGGTAATGACCATCTTAAATAGGGAGACGATTGTACTAAAAGAGGCCTTAATGACAAGGCAAGGAGGAGAGAGCTTAAAGTATTTATATGATGAAGAAAGAGATAGCCATATAGCCCTAAAAAACATGTGCACCTTCAACTCCAAGGAAAACAGTCACTAGAGCGGAGAGCTTAAAGGATATGCATAATGAAGAAAGAGACAACCATATGGCCCTAAAAAACATGTGCACCTTTAACTCCAAGAAAAAAAAATGCCTAGAGCTAGAAAATGAAGAGTTGAAGAGGCGAAGAGAGGAGGTAAGGAAAGAGTTGCAAAAGCAGCAAAGACTCAAAGAGATGAGGAGACCACAAAGAAGCTAGTAGAGTTGCACAACCAACTACAAGAAGCTCTCCTTAAACAGGTTATAATAAGGGAGCAAGTAGAGTATAGAAACCAGGAGCAACAAAAAATGCATGTATTGTGGCGAGAATAGGAGCAAGTAATCACCACTTTAGCCCAATACCAAAATCAAGGGCTAGAGTAGATGAAAGAGAAAGTAGAGGATGGGCAACCAAGAATGAGGATAGAGTCAAAGACTTCTCTTACCGATTGGCCCATTCAGAGAGTGAACGCATCATGGAAGAGAGCAAAGCCACATCAGTGAAGACAAGAATGATGGAGCAACAATGAGCTTTTTTAAGCACAGTGCTTAATGTCATGCAATCAAGAGAAGAAGAAACACTTGAGGAAGTAAAAAAAAATTAGAGCTAGCAAGGAGAGTGCTACAACATGGGCTCCATACCAAGGTACCCAAGCCTAGCACTTGCTTGGGAGTAGAGGAGTAACGAGCCTATCTAATCTCAATTGGCTTAACCTTGTAAGAACTCGACTTGCTAGGGTTTAGGAAGCCAACACAACAAGCTTTCACAAGAGCCAACGGACGTGATCCAAGACAAAGGGCTAGATTTTGAGCATGACAAGGAATAGAAAGAACAAGTGCATGAATCGAGCCCCCTCTATAGCCACAAGCACAACTAGAAGAGTAAAGGGAGGAAGCCATACCACCCAAAAGGATGGTGGAGATGAGATACAAATGCAAAGAGCGCGTGGAACTAGCACATCAGAAGCTCCAAGCCAAGCCACTACAAGTTCCAGAGGTGGCCATCCCTCGAACAAGAAGTGCAACCCTGTAAACTCGGGTTAAGAACTTTAGTGTGGGAGCAATGGGATAACTACATCTGCCATTTTGACTTCTTCTACACCTTCCCTCATACATTGGATAGGGTACTATCTCTCCAAGGGTGGTGGAGGATGTCATAAAGCTCTTGGTGAGGCTGCGGAGGAGATGGCTGGAGGAAAGAATGAGACAAGCCACAAGGTGGCAATAAGAGCATGTTGATTACTAGAAAGACAAGGTCATAGAGGTGCCCCGGAGAGTAGAAGGGTATGAGGCCTAGCCTAAGTGGTATAGACACATTTGGGACTCTAACTTAGAGTCCTGGATGGCTTTCTGCAACACCCTACTTGGCACAAAAGGGATTATCATATCTGCATGCCCTACTACCCGAGGAGAATTGATTCCACTTCAACAACTGGGAGGTGCATGGTAGGTATGACTTTCCTCCGATCTACAATGTGAATGCCTCAACCCCTGAAGAAAGCTCAATCTTCACTGATGGGGACCTTAGTCCATCAACAATAGGCTTCATCAAAGTTTTATCATCGTGTTTGGATCCCACTTTCATCACCACATGTAACTATCTTTGTTTGTTTTGAAAATACTATTAAAATGAAATGAGTGGTTACTGCATCTCTTTTTTGATATTAATGCAGGAATTGATAGATGTGCAATGGTTTTGCCTCATGATGAAAGCCACCCTCTTGCTAGCATTTTGTATGAGCCTATTAGAGGATATGAGTGACAATAGATTCAATGGGTGCAACCACCCATTTTTTTCAACTACATCACTCAATGTAAGAGTTAACTTGAAGGAGTCCATTTGTACTCTATGAGCAATCCCTTAAGCCTCTACACAGCTTGACCTAGGTGCTCATGAAATGGTGTGCCACTTAATGTGCTCCCTTTGCAACTCAAACAAAAAAAGAAAAAAAGAAAAAAGGAAAAGCAAAAGCAAAAGAAGGAGAAAGAAAAGAAAAGAAATAGAAATAGGAAAATAAGAGAAAGAAGTGAAAAGAAAAGGAACACAAAAATGAAATTAGTCCATCTACACTCTATGAGCGTCATAATCATTACACCTAGGGACCACCCTAGCCTTCCCCCACTTCACAACTTAGGGCACATCAAGGGTAGGGTATGATCGATAGACCTGTTTCCCTAACTCACTCACTACATCTCCCTTTAGACAAATTGGGTCCTCAAGTGTGGGACCACACCTTAGGCATGCCTATGGTTCATCAACCTATCTCTTGATTCCACCATCACTTGCACAATGTGATGCATGGTAAGGTAGATACAATCCCCTAGGAAGTGCAATCTTCTTCTTTTCAAGAACATTGTATGGCTATGCGACAAGGCAACATCTACAAAGGCCTTCTTCAACCATCTTTGCCATTTGCAACCCCCCAAACTCACTTCAGAGAGCATTTTCAATGTGACCCACCTCTCCAAATACCCAAGAACCATTCCACAACAACCCTCTATAGTTTCAGCTTGTACCATCAGGTGCCATGGGGCTAGCATCAAGCTAGGAGGGAGATAATGTTACACCCTTGGAAGGGCAAGATGGAAAAGTCAAAAAATTGGAAATGGAAGACAATCCCATGGCAAGAGGAAAATAGAGAACAAAGGCACACTTAGAAAACATCTGAAGATACGAAGTGTAGGAAAAAGTCTCAAATGTAAAAGGAAGCATACAATATTAAGCACACCCTAATATGTTAGCAATAAAAGCGCCAAATGTATTGTAATTCATTTTTTAAATGAGCGATGGGCTCTTTCCTGTGCAAGTTGTAAGATATGAGAGGCATGAGCTGAGGCCTATACTAATAGGAAGGAGAAGGAAAGAGCATAAGAATGGACAAAGGTAGAACCAAAAAGGGGATGGATGCCCAAGGAGGGGATAGGGCATGTATAAAAGTCAAAAAATGAATGAAAAAGCTCATTTTTGTGCGTGGCCAAAATTGTTTTCTTCTTGCTTCTTGCTTTTGCTTCCTTCTTGTGCATGAGAGAGGAAGTGTGAGAGAGGGAGAGAGTATGTGTGAGAGAGTGAGGAACCAAGGAGAAAGTCTTCTTCTCCTCTCTCCATCTTCTTCTTCTTCTCTTCTCCTTTCTTGCGCATATGACTATGGAGGTCAAAGATCGAAGCTTGGAGATGGAGCTTGCTTGAGGGCGCATCCTGAATCGTGGAGCTATTGACGGATTTGTGGGAGGAGATACTCAATCAAATTCAAAGGTAAGATCATTACATTTGTGTATAGAAGAGTGTGCATGTCTATGTGACAGATAGCCATAGCTCTCAACTTGAAATGCTTGAAGCAATAAGTGGTCCACAGGTCTTGGTGGTTTGCTTGCAAGAGCAAGGACATTGGCCATCTCAGTCTTTCATTAGGGGAGTTTTGAGGTCTCGAAAATGCCTTTTAGGATGTGGAGAGAGAGTGCTCTAGACCAATAAGAGCAAAGCCTCTGTAACGGAACTTCTATTTAAAAAAGTAAAAAATCATTTTACAAAAATATATAAATATAATAATATTACAAATTTGTATTTTTATTATGTATTTTTAGTCTCTTATATTCATGATTATGACATCTTTTGCATTAATGGCATAGAGTCTCGGCTACTTTTATTTAATGATGTTTCTAGATTAATGATAATGACTGATGTAATCGAAATTCAAATTGGTGAAAAGCATAGCGCTCAGTTTTTTTCCTCCTTTCTTTTATTCCTCTATTGTTTTTCCCTTCGTTATGGTAGCCTAGTCTCTCTCTCTCTCTCTCTCTCTCTCTCTCTCTCTCTCTCTCTCTCTCTCTCTCTCTCTCTCTCTCTCTCTCTGTGCATGTCTCTCTCTCTTCTACCATGGATACAGAAATTCGACCTTCAACAAGGCGTCCAAGCTCCCAAATCACATCCATATCAGTGTTTAACTCATTCTAAACTGATGGAAGATGGATTCCTACTATCATTAGCAAAGGTAGTTGGATCACCATGCAACAAGCAAAATGTGGAAAAAGGCAAAGACATGAGAGCTCGTTTATCTCTGCTTGGAAGGTCAAAATCTGAGATTTTAAGCTTGGAGCAAATAAGAATAGCATCAAAGAGGTACTAGTGCAACATGTGTTCATGCATAGAGAGTTGTGTTTGAAACCTAGATCTTTAAAGCTTCCAATGCATAGACCAAATTGTAAGAATTTGATTCTTAAAGTTTTTCCTTTCTTAAACATGGTTTAGGTTTTTCCATTATAATATTTGTTTATCTTGTAGATGTCTATCCCTCTAATCTTGAGGAATGGCAACTAGTGGAATCTATTATTGATGTTGTTGATGTTATACATGGTTCAATTGGAGAAGAAATGTATAGAGGCAGAAAGAAGACAGAGCTTGCAGAGAATGGAATATTCTTTTATGACCATTCTTATGTTATTCCTATGCGGTGTTGCCAATGGGGATCAATAAAACTCATTCCTTTGCCAGATTTTTCAAGCTTTGAGTGGCCTTTGCCAAGTCCAGCTACTAGTGAGGGCTATAGATGTAAGATATTTTTTGAGATCCAGAAAGCACTAAAATCTAATATCTCAAGTAGGCTAAGCAAAGTTACTTTATTTATGCCTATTAATATATTTATTGATTTCTTCTCTAATATGGAGATAAGAATAACAAAAACCATGCTTTCAGTGAAGAGACTAACATATGATAATATCATACAATTTGTTGATGAAGGATGGGATACAAGGACAGAATGAAAAATTATATGTAAGATAGATCAAGACTCTATAGCTTGTAAATATATGATTGCTACTCAAAATTTTATCCTTAGCTTTTACTATAGTCGATGGCATTTTGTTGGTAGTAGTCTAGTTACTTTAGACCAGAATCTTAATGATTTCAGCAAAGATCCTATAGTGGATCTTGATATTTGGTTCAACGAGGATATTATTGCAATCTTAAAGATCAGAAAATCATGTACGCTACATCAAGTGAGGATGGATTTACAAAATGAAGACATTGAACTACCATGCTCCTTTGTATTCCAACTTGACAAGAAACGAGTAAGTTTTCACATCATATTATATCTACTTAGATGTATATCAAGATCTCACTTTCTAACTAACAAACATTTGTAATTTATTTTTTACAGATATCGAAAAGGAGAGAAAATAATATACACTGTAAGGACATTCAAGAAAAGATATCTTTACTATCAAGATAAAATATATGTACAAATTTTGTAGCAGATGTCTATCTGCCATCTCTATGAGATATACAAGGGCTGAAGGGCAAATTTCTATATATGAAGGCTTACAAGGCGATATGCCAAAGCTATTTCTTTTTTGGAGAACTATCCTGTCTAGGAGTCCTTTTGCCTTTCTTTGATGTCTTGGGTATAGAAGGTGTTGAAGCTGTGGCTTCGCCTTCCATGGTTATAGGCACCGCATCTAGAGTTGATTAAAAAACATTGCTTATCTACAAGGTCTATTGCAATCAAGCTCCAATGAGAACTAAAAGCAATCATATCTCAACAAATTAGTAGGATAAAATTTCAAAAACTATAATAGAATATTGAATCACTTACTTTTCATTATATGAAATTATAAGGAGCTCCAAAGTATCGAAGTCAATCTGATTGAACCAGTGCTCAATAAAACTTGTATCAAGCTCGTTCCTCATAAAGAATGAGATAGATGGATCAAGAACCTCAATTTTTTGTTGTATATCCAAAGGAAACTCATGCATTATACATCTAGAAAAGGCATAGAAATAGTGAGTATAAACAAGAAAAATCTTATTGTTAAAAAAATATCAAAAAGTATAAGTAATTATGGATGGATATACCTTAGGCCAACAAGAATAATACTGTCATTTACTTCTCTTCTTTTATCCTTAAGAATCTGAACACATACAGCATCAAAGGAGATAACCTCAGTTCTTTTGCCTAAGTCACCAGGTAAGAAACAAAACACACTGAATCCTTTTGGATTAGCTGCTTCAAGAAGGGTGGCTGGCTCATTTTCAAAGGACTCTAGTTGCTCTGTTTCCCTTTCTTCAACCCTTTGCCTCCTATACTCTCTCCATTTATCTGCATGTTCCTCTTTAGCTTTCTCCTCTTTTTCATGTTGCCTTGTATCCCTCTCATGGGTGACATCCTCAACCCTGAGACCAGAATCATCTTTCTTTCTCCTAGCTGGGGGCACATTAAGGATATTAAATGTCTTCACATCAGTGAGGGGAATTGGCTCAAGGACCTTTGAAAATCTATATCTTAGCCTCCTAAGAATTACCATGTCCTTGTCCATGAGTGTGAGCCTATGAGCATGAGCAGCACAAATATAGGCATCTTGAAAAAACTCAACTAAAAAATCCTCTATGGCTTCTTGTATACAATTAAGAGCTGTTCTTGTCCATCTGAAACTATCCAAACTATATTTGTCACAAATTTCCCCGACAAGCCTCTGAAAAGAAAACTTTGGAATTGCATTGTCAAGAGCCTTTACTACCTTCCTAATCTCCCTTAGGCACTTGACATTTTGAGAAAACTTTCTCTTTGGCTTTGAATTTCTAGAGAGCTTCTGAGGCTTTGAAGACCGATGAATCTTTGATGTTAAATCCCTAGGATCAATCTTCTCCTTTCTTGCTATTGCCTTAGTCCTAGCCATCTGCCAAAAAAAGACATGTTACTTCTTCTCGAGCATGTCCAGCGAAACGCAAGTCTCAGACAAGAGGTATCCATGCTGCACGTCGTTTTTGTGCTTCAGTTGAATTTTTCTCGAGCATGCCCATTGAAACGCGAGTGTCAAGCAAGGCGCCTCCTTGCAGCTACTTCTTTTCGTGTTTCACCGGACTTGTTGTCCATTGTGTCTAGTAAAACACGAATTCTTTTCGCGCCTCCTTGAAGCACGTTCTTTTCGCGTTTCACCGGACAACTCATGAGTAGCAAAGAAATCGACAAAACCAAGAAAAAAGAGCTTTGATCTAAGGAAAGCTTTTAAAATTACACAAAATATCCATAGAATTAGGGAAGAAGTTTGAAGATTTCCTTAAATCTCCACAACATTAAGGAATGCTCCCACTATGGAAAAAATTCTTTTGTAGTGCTGATAAGCTCATAATAGCATAAAGGATTAAGGAAAAGTATCAAAAGAATGCATTGAACGGAGCCTGTTATTGAAAAGCAAGATGCAGAAAACCATACCTTCTTTTTAGCTTATTCTTCACAATCTCAGCCTAATGACGAGAATATGCTGAAAGGTTTCCTTTGTTGGGGAAGCAGTGAAATGCTTGGAGATTGAAAGGAACACCAAAGGTAAAGGCGGAGTAGCAATGTTTTCTGCTTGCTGAAAATGCGGTGAAAGGCGAAGGCGGTGAATTTGCATGGACTCAAAGTTCTTGGCAAAGTGTTAAGTAACACACGTGTGACGTATTCTCGCTTACCGAAATTTTTTTATCTATGGTACAAGCATTACTTGGAAAAGTGTTATGTAACACATGTGTGACGTATTTTCGAAAAAAGGGAGTGCACACGTCTTCTGAGGAGTTTGATACGGTGTGTTAAGTGAGACACGTGTGCACGTATTCTGAGGCATTTCTGCATGAAAAAATATTGGAAATTTCATCCAAATTTGCGGTCTTGTTTATTTTTCCATCATTACACGAACTTTTTCGTTGGAACTATTACCACATGCTTAACGGCCAATATAAAAGCATTTCGAAGCCATTTCTCCGACATTGTCTTCTTTTCTGTCGAAATTTTGTCTCGACTTCCCTTCAAGGTCCTTGCTTCCTGTGTGAAGAGCAGTTAAACAATCTTTGATAGATAACAAATTTTTTTAATTACAAGTATTTTAACAAAATAAATTTGATTAATATAGAAAGAATTTTTAATAACACTTGAATAATTACAGATGTTATGTGCTTTGTATCTATTAAAAGCAGCATAGCTTTTCCAGAAAGGATTTTATCATAAATTTCTGTGTTTCCATAGAATTAATTTATAGTTCATGTTTCTCTTCTTGATTTGCATCTTTTGACCGCGCTGAAACGCGAAATAATGTCCCTGTTAGTGATATTTTGCTAAGTATCGTGTTTCACCGGTGAGATATTGAAATAATTTTCGTCTTCAAGGTAGTGTTCGGTGAAATGCGATTTCTTCACAGGAATTTGCCTTGGACACTTTAATTTTCACGTTTCACTGGTCAACTAAAAAAATTCTCATTTTTTGATTTTTTTTGTCTTGAAAAATGTAATTTTGGGGCCTCTTTCCATAGTTCCATCTTGTTTTATTGGATATTGTTGCTATTCTGCTTTGTTTTCAGGGATAAATCTTTTCCTGGTCAAGATGACAAAGAGGAAGCTATCTCTGGAAGGAATGGATGAGGAGGAGCTAATGGAGACATTTGATGATAGGCTCTTTGATTTCTTACACACCACTAGAAATTCTTCCAAGTTTGGCTATATCAGGGAAATTTTCAATGTTCCTTTTGATTTGAAGGAGTTATTGGAGGATCTTGAAGATAAACTTAAGGAGTACAGATGTTTTTATGATAGACATATGCAAGGTTTGGAAGTCAATGGATTTGATGCCAGGAGGCATATTTCACGGTGGATTCCGTGCCACGGCGGATTCCGGGAGGTTTTACGGTAGATTCCGTAAACTTTGATGACCGGGGCTCATACACAAAGTGGATTCTTTGTGCGAGAAGTTGATGGGGACGTATGTCCTTTTCGGGCGTTCCATTAATTTAGTGTGTACATGGGTGATTCCATAGCGGGTGATTCCGCAAAATGCATATTAAATTAATAAACATTTATGAGTTTAGAGTGCGCACTCGTAATAAATTAAGGTTAGGATTGATTTCTAACCAGTTGATTTATTTATGTAGCTGAAGACTGCTAGGTATTCACTTTTGTCGATTTAATTGCATTATTTTACTAACGATTGTGAATGCTTCAGTTGATGTGTAGAGATAGCAGCAGTGGCGGAGGAAAGCATTGGAGGATAGCGAGTATTCGATTTATTGATTATATTTTGATGGGCGCATACCTTAGGCATGGCGCCCATATTTTGTCACGCCTATTTATTGAGGCGTTGGATATTTATTATTATTTTGTATGGGCATGGGCGCACGATTATGTTATTTGTACTTGGACATTGTATTGGCAATGCCAGACTATTTGGGCACTGTCCACTAGCTTTATTCCTATTTTGTGCTAAAGCAAAATCAAAAGCTAAAAGCTTGCTATTTTGTAATTTGGGCTATTATTTGAGCTTGAAGATGATTAATACATAAAATACATGCTTTGTGGAGCGCTCACACAAGGCATGGGGGGAGATTGCACCCAATTGGTCTCTTGTTCATGTCGTTCGTGCTTTTTACCTTGTAAGTTGTGCAAAAAGTAGAGTTCTATTGTTCTTGGGGACCTTCCGGCATTCACTACACAAGCGTACAACATCCGATTTGTGCACCAGGATTTGTTCATTATAGTGATGTCATGGGAGCCACCAGTACATCCAGGTCAACTTTGCTAGGCAGGTTCAACCTCATTGATGAGGAATTCAGAAAGAAAGAAACATGTTGCCCTTTCCATAGGTATCAACACCAATGCCTTCTGATCCACAAGGACGTTGGATTTATTGTGTATCTTCAGTACATGGAAAATTCTTCTCCAGATATAGACCAACAGGGAAAGCTAGAGGATATTGCAAGTATGGATAAGGAGGTCGAAGAGAAGGAGGAGATGTTCTAAGAAGATGTTGAGAATCAACTTGTCTAAGGTTTTGATGTAGGTTTGTTCAAGAGTGACAATACCACAATGGTGGAAGAAAAGGAGATCGAGCCAAGTGCACAGGTTGATGAAGAAGGTCCTCTTGCATGTGTTCCAACATTTCCCACTTATCTTATCAACAAGAAGAGATATGTGTTGCTAAATGATATTCAACATCTTTTTGATCTTAGAGAAGATTATTGCTTAGCAATCCTTGCAGGTTGGGGCAAAAATGACATGAATTTTATAGGTTATGAACAAGAACCACTAGCAAGTCTTTATGTTGAGGGAGAGAATTTCCAAGATAGCTCTATAGCCTTACATACATGTATTAATTAGATCATAGAATACGAAAAGGGGGGGCTACAGAAGAAGAGTTCTTGCAGGTCCAGAAGAAACTTCATATTGATGATGTAGGGTATGAAGAGAGATTGAAGTCTCCATCAGATGAGAAGCCCAAGAGTTCAATAAATCTTTATGATGATAGTCTTCTTGAAGAAGACGAACATCCTAAGGTATGAAATATAATTCGAAGTTACCTATTGAGTTTATGTTAGACTTTATTGTGCATTATAGATAAATATCTTATATCTTGTACTGTTGTGGTTTGTTCTGCAGATTGAGATTGAAGTTCTGGACAACTTTCTTGGAAGGGCCAAGGGCTCTAGGCCAATGAAGCTTGGAAAAAATCAAAGCCTTGGCCATTATATTGGAAACTTAAACAATCAAACAATTGTAATATATCATAGTAGATTGTCAAGCTCTCCAAGTCTACCAATGATGGCTTTGAGAGCTATCTCAAAGGTAATTGGATCTCAAGTTTTCAGCAAAGGTTTGGACAAGATCATTTTAGTGGAGAAGGAAGAAGCCATAAGAGTTTTTGGCTTCATGCTTGGATACAGTGGATCTAGAGCTGGATATTTTGGAGTTCTTGGCTCCTATTTGCTCTCTTATGTAGGAGATAGTAAGAATTTGAAGCTTCTTCCAGGCTATCGAAAACAAGAGTTTTTGAAATACATAGGTCTTATTGAGTGGGATGAAACAAAAGATTCCTCTAGAGGCCCTGTCGAGCTACCTGAAACCAAGAACTCCTCTGAAGGCCTTGTTGAGGTGCCTGAAACTAAGGACTCTTCTGCAACACAATCAGACTAGAAGATGCCAAAGATTAAGGGTTTCTTGAAACCCATCTTTTCCCAACTCTTTGTTTGGTTTGTAACCATTATGTAAATCTTTGCTTTGCGCAAGAATTTAAATATCTATCTTTTCTCTTTGGGTAACAATTTGTATAGTCCTTGCTAAAGATGATGTATTGCTTGATGTGGTTGTATCTTTAAGCTTGAATTTATGCCAAATTTGTCAATAGAAGCATTGAAAGACCTCTAATAAATTGTTGGCTTTGTGTCTTCCACCTCCATGTCTTGTGTGTCTGAAATATTTTGTTCTTGCTTGATAATGTGATTTTTCCATACCTTGGGTTGACCAGATAGATAGAGATCCATATTGTTTAATAAAGTATGGAGCATGGTTGTATAGAATATGCTGCATAGTCAACAAATAAAGAAATTTATTAAAAAACATTATATGAGTTCGACAATGAAGAAACAAACATATACAAACTTCTTACTATATAGTGAGTAAAGTGTTGATCACCCCAAGCTTCTGTCATCGCCTTTTTGAAAAGGTTCAATTGGTTTTTAAAGTCTTTGAGATCATCATCATTCCATTCAATCTTATCACAATAAAAAAACACTTTGTCTAGTGTTTCCCAAACTTTAGCTTTTCTATTTTGAGCTTGTCCATTATCAATGTGATCCTTACCCACCATTTCTCGAGTTTATCTTGCCAAGTCTCCCATGAAAGCCTAGAAACCTTCTAGCCTTCACTCCACCAATAGATGGTTTTTTTGGGACACAATTACCATCCTTAGACTTTTGAAGATCTAGTTCAATAACAACATTGCCACCATGCAAACCAATTACAGAGAGAACTTTTTCAACCTTTGTTATAGCATCTGTTCTAGTTGATAATGGCTTCAGCTTCCATGCAAATCCTATATAGAGATGAACAAGCTTTTCAATTATTCTGCAAAGTGCATGAAGTGTACAAATCCAGCTATGTGCCACTCAATCCTGTAGTTCCCAAATCCTTCAACAAATAGCTCTTCTCCTGCTTGTTGCCTTTGAATAACATTAGGTATTGATGTTTGATGAAAAACCCAATATAGTATATCAAAATTCTCAGTATCTACCTCAAATGCTCCTAGCCACCAGATGTTATATTCAGATTGAGCGCTAAATGATAATGAGTGATTGCAATGACCTGAGAAAGTGCTCTATTCATCAAGATGTTAGAGATTCTCTCCAATTTTTTACATTTCAGAATCTTACTTTCATCAAGTTTAATCACAAATCTAGCCACTCCCTGTGCCTCTGTACTGACAAGTCATAAAATTTGATCATTAAGCATTGTAGGGTGGGCAAGTCAAGGAAAATATTGTTAAATTCATTGAATGTAACCTCCTTTTTCTTGCCCTTGGAGCTACCCTTCATATGAAAAGGCTCACCTAGAATCTCCATCACTTTGTTATTAACTCTCTATCTGATAGTCCTAACCACAAATGGCTTCGGAAGTATGCAATTGCGTACCTGTCCTTGTTTCATATTTGATTGTAAAAGCTGAAAAAGTTGCATATAAGCATCTCGACTGATACCAATACTATCCAGTGTCTTCTGTACTAACTCAGAATCCAAAGAATGATCCTTTACAAATGACTCCAAGCATTGTTTCTTTGCCTTTTTAAATTTCTTCTTCTCTAAAATATCCTTTGAAACTACTGAAGGAAGAAGATGATAATAAAACTGAGCTGCTTTTAAAGAATTTCTTTCACTTGCATTTGGTTGTAGAAGAGATCTAAGCAAAATTAACATCACAAATCAATGCAAGTAGTTTAAATAAAGCCATACTTAAGATTTTTCAAGTGAAAAAAAATATACCTTGCTGCTTGGATTCTTTTACCACAGCCTCCTCCTCCTCGTTTGAGATTCTCAATATTTTTAAGAGCTCTTTGTCGATTTCGAAGGCCTAATAAAGTTTGCTTTTGTTGATAAGATTTGATACGCTTTTCCAATGAATGAATTTTTTGTTGACAATCCTCTAGCTTCTACAACAACTCTATATTGTGTTTCATCAAAAGATGATTCTCTAGTCCAAGGATATCCTTTTTTGCAACAAGATTAAGTGTATAACTTAAAAATCCATTGTAGCCATCACCAATAAACCTCATTAATGATGAGCTATTATAGAAAGGAGGAGTGTTATTTCTGCTAGGATCTTTGGGATATAGCTTTCCATCTAACCAAAGATCGATTTTATTCTCTTTCTTATTGGTTCGTACTCACTATCCAACTCAATATGAAGATGATAGAGAGGTCTTTTATGAGAGCTACAGAGATCATTAGATGATTGATCCATAGCTGAGTTACAGAGATCATTGGGTGATTGATCCATAGCTAAGGATATGATTAGAAGCAAGAACGAAAACAAAGAAGAGACTACTAAGGAGGAGAAAAAAAGAAGAGAGAAACGATGGAGGGAGGCAATTGAGTATCCACCAAAATTCAAATTGAATATTACTTTTCACTTTAATGAGGAGAGGTAAGATCTTCATTATGACAACCTTGCCAACTTTATGGCGACCTAGATTTCTAGGTTTGATGTGACCACAAGAATATCACGACAATGACTTATTAACGAATTTTGATATTTTAACTTACCAAAATATAAACCTTTTAAAAATTCTATAAAATGATTTTATTTCTTAAATTGTTTTCTCTCTCTAGGATCTCTTACAGGGCATTTTCAAGACCTCAAAAACTCCCCTAATGTTTTTCATTAGTAAGTGGAAAATCAACCTAATGAACCTTCACATGAGGAGGTAATGGATAGCCAACAAGCTTAATATCTTCCATATGAAATTGCTCAAGGACCTTCGGGATGTACTCCTTCAGTGACAAGTATAAAGTCCCATGATGTGCATCCCAAGAATATGTGAGGTCTCTACAATGTCCTTCATCTAAAAACTCTTCTTGAGCTGACTTTTCAAGACATCCAACTCATCATGAGTGCTTCTAGAAATCAACATATTATCCATATACAATACCAAAATCCATATCACTATAGGTATATCCCTCTAAATGCATCAAAGCATTGAACTTACGGTACCATTATCTAAGTGCTTGCTTAAGGCTATAAAGGCTCTTTCTCAACTTGCTAGGTATTCCCTACCCTTTTTTCTCAAAGCCCTTAGACTATTGCATATAAATCGCATCATGCAAGTCTTTATGTAAGAAATATCTCTTGACATCCATCTGATAGGGGTTCATATCTAGTTGTGCAACCAAATCTAATACCAAGCATATGGTAGTCATCTTGACTACTAGAGAGAAGACTTTATTGAAGTCAACACCATGCTCTTGCTTGAAACTCTTAGCAACTAATATGGCCTTGTAGGCTATCTTGTGGCAACTAGGGGTACTTTTCAACTTGTATATCTAGTTACATGGTAAAAAATGCTTTCCACTAGGCAAAGGAACCAAATCCCATGCATGATTTTTTTTTTTTGTAATGATCCATACTCTGACTATGTGGTCCTGAACCAAGAGTGACTATCACCTTTGCACATGGCCTCATCATAGATAAGAGGCTCATCAGTATTTTTCATTATCATAATATAATCCATAGAGGGTGAAAACAAAAGGAGTTGATGTTTATCTCTAGTAGACCGTTGCAAGAGAGGATATGGGGTCTATATCTTCTATCTAACATCATAATGAGCCACTAAAGCATCAGCTACTATAGGCTATCTAACTAGTTGTATAGTAATAAGAGACTCTTCTTGAACTATCACCCTGCATACCACCTCAATGACTTGCTCAAGCTGCTTATGTATTTTGTTAGGGGGTGCATCTATAAAAAATCATCTATATAATGTGTATTCAAAGGGCATTAAGAAATACCTTATCTTTACAAGCTAGAAGGCAATAGAATGACTCCTTTTACTTTACTAAACTTATGAATTTTTTTCAAATTATAATTAAACTTTTCCTTTTGTAAATATAATCCTATAAGTTTTACTAAATAAAATACCCTTTCCTTTCAATTCATGTGGTATCTTACATGTTCTATAAGGTGGACTCCCTGGGTGTATTTTCTCCTTGTAGAAAACAACATCATGACTGTGGATGACCTTTTGAGCCTCTCGATTCCATGGGCGATAGCCCATCTCACTTGCATCTCCATAACCAAGAAAGATGCATTTCATGGACTTAGGATCTAGCTTATTGCGCTTGTCCTTCAAAAGTCTCACAATAAAAGACGTGCAAATGAGCATATGATGGAGGTTTCACTACAAGAAAATGTTAACATAGCAACAATAATTTTTGAAGCGAATTGGTGGTCTCCTAATAGCACAACTATATATATGGCACAAATAGCATCACTATATATAGTAACACTATTTGACGATGTATATAGCAATGAAAATTGAAAAAAAAAACGGTCAAAACCTGCAGTCAAAACCTGAGCATGACATTTTGACAATGAACAAGCAAGAGAGAGAGAGAGAGAGAGAGAGAGAGAGAGAGAGAGAGAGAGTATTGCCACTACCATGTGCAAAGGAGGAGAGGGGTATGAAGGAGAAAAGAAGGCAAAGAAGAAGAATGGAAGTGTGAAGGGATTCTTCTTTGAGCCTCTGAGGCAAGTACATTGTTATTCTTTGTTTGTTTTCCTATTTTCTTCTCTTCTCTTTCTTTTTTTATGTGGAAAGATGCATGGAGAGAGAGAGAGAGAGAGAGGGAGAGGGAGGGAGGGAGAGGAAGAAAAACAAAGAAGGAGAGAGAGGGTCCTAGCCTATCTACATGTGCTCGTGCATCATGCAAAATGCAAACAAAAGACGCACAAAATAGAAAACAAATTCCTAATGACACTAACTAATGAGTTCATATTCTTGGCAAAAAACTTTCGCAAAATCATCTGTAATATCCACATATTTTGCTAAATCATATGCAATATCCATATCCTCTTCTACATCATCTCCTACCTCAAGTCCATCATAAAACTCATCATCCAACTCTTCAACTACATAGGCTACATCATCTATTCTCTTGAACAATTTGATTCTCTTTCCTGAAATCGGAATCTGCAAGGCCGTACCACCAAGCTCTGCTAAGGAATACGTAGCATTGTCATGGACATGCTGTACCAAATAAGGCCCAAACCATGGTCTTGAAACCTTATGGATAGCACTATACTGGTTGTCTAGACTGCTCTCATAGAACACCCAATCTCCCTCCTTAATATCTCTAGGTCTCAATCTATGTTTGCTATCAAATTGGTCTTTGTTGTGAATTCTGGCCTCTTTGAGCTTCTAAATAACTCTCTCAATATCTTTAGATCTCCTCTCAAACAATTGACGAATACAAAGAGCCAAAATATCCTCTCTACTCGTCTCATCCTGCTGCCATGGTAGTAAAACACTCCAAGTGAGTGTGCAAGCCTCTATAGTCATGATTGGTCTTTGTCCATATATCAAGTCAGCTGGCATATAACATGTAGTCACGCTGTGGGTAGTGCGATCAGCCCATAAGATGTAAGGAAACAATCTAGGCCACTCTATGACCCATCCACCGCATGCTTTGGCTAAGGCTTTCACAATTGGCGGATGGCCTCTCTCACTCTTTCCATTGCCTTTTGGATTGTATGTTGAAGTTAAAGCAAGTTTACTGCCAAGGCGAGAGAAAAAACCCCTAGCCTCATCAGCATCCAACTCACCTCTATCTGCTATAATTTTTCCAATGCAACAATACCTGCAAATAACATCCTTCAATAGAGACTTATAGACCATTGAAGTAGTCTTTGTCCTCAATACTATTCCTTCCACCTGATTTGTGAGATATTCTCATGCCAAAACAATGTAATTCATCTACCACAAACCAACAAACATAGTAATCAAATCAAGAACCCATTTGTGGTGAATACATAACGGGTAAGTAGGGTGAAGCTCATCTCTATGGTTCACTGAAGAAAACGATTGACAACTAGTGCATGTCTCAACAAATTGTGAGATATGTTTGTACATGTCTCTCCACTAGTAACGCTCTCTAATCTTCTCATAGGTCGCCCAAACAGCTCTATGTCCAACCCAAACACTTTCATGATTTGCACCTATGAAGCTCTATCACATACAACTCTCAATGGGTGTCCTCCTCACTTCTGTGGATGCTTCCAAAGTAGCCCATTCCACAAGAAGAAACCATAAGATTTTCTCTTGATCTTCTTGAAATTTGCATTAGTCCATCCATCTTGTCTAGACATGTTACTCAAATAACGATCAATTTGCAAATACTCTCTTGTATACAAGACTCATCAAAGCTCTCCAAAGCAGATACATGACAAGTATAATCAATGCAAGAAAAATCCATATCATCATACCTCACTCGTAAAAGCATATCGGCTATTGGGTTGTCTCTACCTACTATGTGCCTGAACTCAGGATTCATGGATTTTATGTACCCAGTCCACCTAAGCATGGCAATTTTTGGAGTAGAACAACTCGTGATCATACCTAAAAGAGGCAAACAATTAGTATCGACCACCACCACAACATCAATGAAGTACTCTTTATCATTCTTGAGAGCCATGATAACTCCCCAGAGGTCCCTCTTAATTTGTGGATACTTGTGATGTCGCTCATTTAGGACTTTTGCCCCAAATCGAATAGCATACCTATTCCCATCTGCATTGTCCTGGCCAACACCCCATCCAATGCTAATAGGACTAGTATCAACAGTGAGTACAATAGGTCTTCCATACTCATAATCTGCCTTTCAAAGAGTCAGAGTATCTCTCAACAATCTCTTCAGCTTTTGCATAGCTCTAGTGTGTCTCATGTCCCAAGAAAAACGTTGCCCTTTCCTCAAGAGCTGGTAGAGATCATCTACAATATGAGCGAAATGAGGAATCCAAATAAGATAAAATACACAAGCTCTAAGAAACTTGCGAGCCTCCGAAGTAGAAGAGCAAGTCATTGCAATCTTCTTTATGGCATCAGCCTTCACAGGAGAAGGCCTTCTGCCATAATAACCACACATATGTTCAATAATCAAAACCTCTCTCTGGCACCAAAAATAGACTTCAGCCCCAACAAGGTCAAATATAGCCTTCAAAGAATCCTCTTAACATCTTTGATATGCGTGGCTACAAAGTACGTGCATCCATGATCATCTAAAGTCTCATACTTTTCTTTCTCCAAACAACCCTTGATAGGCAGATCATCAATGAAAAGCATGGTAAGCTTTGTAATAAAATCCCATAATATCTTGTTCATTCCATTCATCATATGAGCAACCAAATTAGTAGCTCCCTGCGGAAGTGTACACATCTAGGCAAGGCCTAAAGGTGTCTTCATCGTAGTCAAATCTCTACTCTCAAGGGAAATCTGGAATAAAGATCGCCAAGAGAATAGATAGCACATCTAGCAAAAGCCTTTGTGAACTCATCCATAATAAGTCGTGCACCAACATTCCATATAGTGACCCTATTCACCAATTGTAAGTCATGTTTGAATCTGAGTGCCCCATTCTTCTTGGGCAATGTGAACCATCTATTAGAAGATAGATCTGAAGATGGTTCTAGAATCCCCATCATGATCCACTCATTCAAAAGGTCCATCAATTTAGGCAAGTGAGCCCTAGGCACATGAATAGGCCGTAGATTCCAATAGATATGCGGAATGGTAAAAATAACCATAGGCATCATAACCCTAGGATCAACCATCCAATCCCATGCGGGAGGAAAGAAAAGGCTCTCCCATGTGTGCTCAACATCTCCTCAAAACATCTCACCTCTGTTGGAAGCAAAAAATCGTCAGTTCCAATCTTCATCTCTTTCAGTGTCTTGGTTGAGAACCTATGTCCAATACCTACAGGATCTCGCAAAGGAGGCTACATAGCTACTCTCCAAATCATCTCATCACTGCCCAAATGTAGCTGTCTTGCAACTAGTCTAATCTTCTTGTCAACTATTTTATATTTTGTTTGTACTTTGACTTCTTTGCTACAACCTACAAATTTCAACCCTTGTTGTAAATACCTTGGTAAACACAAATTTTGTTGTGTATAAACAACGCCCTGTAAAACATTTTGCTGAAATATTTCAGCAAAGAACACTTTTTTCTGAGAATTCTCAACACCCAAATTTTCTTATAGCATGAAATCAACAATTTCACAATACATCACCAAAGAATGGACCTATAAGACATATGACAACTCTTGATTTTCAGTTTTCAACAATGTTGAAAGATCCTCCATAGCATACAGCCCATCATAGAGACCATCTACCATGTCTTCATCCTATAAAACACTTGCAAGCTTCAATTCTTTCTCTTCTCTCTTCAAATACTACCTGGAAGCTCTAGGAATGTCCGAAATATGCTAAAAACACAAAGTACTTTCAGTAGATACACCATAGACACCTAAGGAAAAACTGCCGCTCTCAAGAGGTGAGAGCTTTCCCTATCTCAAATAAGGATTATCTGAGGTATTCCCCTCCTCCAGTAGGGGATCCCTCAAATAATACTTATTCCGCTGATGGTTGACAAAAACTGTCATGAATTGGACAACCCTCTTTCCATCCTTGCTTCAGATCCGCGGCATAAGTAGACCCATCATCCAAAACCTTAGTCTCCATCTGAGACTCAACAATGAATGGCTATCCCAAAATAATAGGATAGAAACAAGAGTTCTGCACAAAGAAATGATAAGTCTCATCCACATCTCCAATATAAATCTTCAATTTTAGACAAGCAGCATACAAATCTATTGCCGTATTGTTGGTTGCATGCATGCACCAACCATGATCCACATCAACTGGCCATCGACCAGTATCATACAATCCACACACTATGGCATTAATCTCGGAGTCATGATCCAAAATAGAAACACAAAGGGTCTCTGTCTCACTAAGCTTGACTACCGTCTCCATAGTTGCATGAGCCTAGTGACTGTGAGAAAAATGGCTATGAGGCACCAATCCAGGCATGTTATCACTCTCCGCATACTGTACAGGCTGAAGTAAAAGCTGAAGAGTCTTCTTGGACTGCATATATAAAGCTCCATCTGTAGACTCCTCAATAATCTACTCATCAGAATCAATCTCCTCAATCTGCAAGCCATAGATAATAGCTTCAACAACAACTGATAAAGCCTCTTGATGGATCATATCCTGTGTCGGCTCTTTAATAATCTGTCATTTTCTTTTAATAATGTCGATGATAACATCATGAAATAATCTTTTTGCAATCCCTAAGTCTTCTCCAAGAGGGAATTCAATTTTGGAGTTAAGAATCCGATCCTCAAGCACCCTCTTCAAGTCCGTAGTCGTCTCAATGTCGGAAAGTAGCTTGAATCCAAGTTGTTTTTTTGGCTTTGGATCCTTTGTCTTCAGAGCTTTCTCATATTCCTGTACTTTCAGCTTCTAAACATTAGCCATACCCTGCTTTGGTTTTGAAGAAGAAGGATGATCTCTTTTCTGCTTTGCCTCAACAAGTGTTTCAAATCCTTGAGATTTCGCCATACAAGCATAGATAGAAAAGACATCAACTCAATCATCCCATCCAATCCCTCTTCTGATCACATCTCCTATGGCTGAAAACAATTTCTTCATACCACCCTTACTGAAATTTGGTTCGATTGGCTACTTTGTATCTTCAAAACATATCATCTTGTCTTTTCAAACTACCAACTTCAGCCTTCTTGTGATGCCAGGAGGCATATTCCACGGTGGATTCCGTGAGGTTTTACGGTGGATTCTGTAAACTTAGATGACTGGGGCTCATACACAAAGAGGATTCTTTGTGCGAGAAGTTGATGGGGACGCCTGTCCTTTTCGGGCGTTTCATTAATTTAGTGTGTACATGGGTGATTCCATAGCGGGTGATTTCGCAAAATACATATTAAATTAATAAACGTTTATGAGTTTAGAGTGTGCACTCGTAATAAATTAAGGTTAGGATTTATTTCTAACCGGTTGATTTATTTATGTAGCTGAAGACTGCTAGGTATTCACTTTTGTCGGTTTAATTGTATTATTTTACTAACGATTGTGAATGCTTCAGTTGATGTGTAGAGATAGCAGCAGTGGCGGAGGAAAGCATTGGAGTCTAGCGAGTATTTGACCTTTGGATTATATTTTGATAGGCGCCACGCCTATATTTTGTTATGTCTATTGAGACATCGATTATTGATTATTATTTTGTATGCGCCTATGCGCACGGATATGTTATTTCTATTTGGACATTGAGATTGGGCGTGCCAGACTCTATGGGCACCGTCCATTAGCTTTATTTTCCTATTTTTGTAGAAAGCAAACTCAAAAGCTAAAAGCTTGTCATATTTTTGTAAATTGGGCTATTATTGAGCATGAAGATGGAAATATACATAAAATACATGCTTTGTGAAGCGCTCACACAAGGCATGGGGGGAGATTGAACCCAATTGGTCTCTTGCTTCTTGTCGTTCATGCTTTTACATTTTTTTTTGTGCAAAAAGGTAGAGTTCATTGTTCTTGGGGACCTTTCGGGATTCACTACATGAGCATACTGCGACCAATCTGTACACCAGTGGTATCAGAGCGGAGCTGAGATCAAGAGCTTCCAATCGCTACCCATCTCGGGCGAAGGCGGAGCTCCAGGAACGATCGGGCTCTACAGTCAATCTCGTCGCGAACTGTCGATACATGCAGACTTCTGGCGATCAAGAACCCCTGTTTCTACTGTCAGATCGCGAAGGACCAGGCTGTGTAGGCGGAGGACCACGCATCCATCTCCTTCATCAAGTCGTAGACATACTTATCTGAGGACGCCCGAGATTCTCATGACGGCATAAAACGGCTGCTCACGTCTTCATCATCTGCACCGTTTTCTCCACGATTAAGCTTCTCCATTAAGTTTAAGCTATAAAGCTTAAATCACTAAGCTTTCACCAAGTTGGGCAAAGCAAGCAAGTCACCAAACTCCGGGTCCTGCACACCAAAAGTCAAGTTCTGCAAGTCTATTGGAATCAAGTCCTGCAAGTTCATCAAGTCGGCCTAAGTTCTGCAAGTCTGCAACTCTGCAAGTCGGCTAAGTCTGCAAGTCAGACTAGTCAACTGGAGTCAGAACTGACTAGTGCTCAAAACTCCTAGAAGGCTTGTTCCTGCGCAAAAACTCTGAACTGGAAAGTTGTTCGTGGCAAAGTATTCTACCTATCTACAAGATGAGGACTCCACATATGGATGATCCTATGACTGAAGATGACTTACCTGAGCCTACCATGGAACAAAAGCTGGATCTAATCATGCTGCAATTGGAAGAAGAACGAAGGGCTAGGCAGGCATTGCAAGCGCAATTGACAAAATTACAAAGAGCGTCTACCGACAAAGAAGAACCTCAAGTTGAAGATTTGATTCGACATACCATCGACGCCACTCTTGAAGCACAAACCATTCGCAAGGAATCAAAGATAAGTAAACGAAGTTTCAAATTTCGCACTTTCAATGGCATACGAGAAGGAAAGACTGTTTTATCATTCATTAGCCAGTTTGATGACTATTTCCATGAGGAAACTTATCCAAAAAAAGATAAAATCAAGTGTGTTACTAATCATTTGGTAGACAGAGCATCACTTTGGTGGACTGTAGTACGCAAGAGCATAGAATGTCCTGCTACTTGGGAAGATTTCAAGAAGAAGTTCATGCAAAATTTCCTTCCACTGCAATTTCATGAGAAGGCTATCAAGCAATGGGATTTACTCCAACAACGGGATCGTGAGCCTATTCCACAGTATACAGAGCGTTTTTGGAATGCACTCCTACAGCTACGCATGCTTGAAGACATACCAGAGACGATACATAAGCGGAAGTATATGTCTGGACTCCTTGGACATTACTACGGTGAAGTGAACATGTTCAAGCCTGCTACCCTTGAAGACGCCATTTCACTAGCTCACGACACTGAAGATAAGTTACGTGGAAGAGACAGACGACCACAACAATTTCAAGCCAATGGTAATTATGGATCTAAACAATTCAATTCCAATTTTAGAAGGTTTAATCCAGGTCGTTTCTCTTCACCATCTTTCCGCAAGAATTGGGCTCAACCACCTGCATTACCATCCAATGTCAATCCAAATCCTAAGCCTATTCCACAAGCAAATCCAAATGTACCCAGACTTCCAGCCATTGCAAATAATGTAACCATGCCAAACCAATAGTATGCTATAA
The DNA here is from genome assembly GCF_053477565.2 of Lygodium microphyllum. Taxonomy (NCBI): domain Eukaryota; kingdom Viridiplantae; phylum Streptophyta; class Polypodiopsida; order Schizaeales; family Lygodiaceae; genus Lygodium; species Lygodium microphyllum. Next base: position 68,093,353 of record NC_141156.1, on the reverse strand, counting down.
ATGTCACCAGCCTGGGCATCTTGCAGCAAATTGTTATTCAAAGAAACCACCAGCACATATCAACTATCTTGGAGCCATGGACGAAGACGAGCATGAGGATATGCCTGATTTCACTGAAGATGAGGATGATACTACTACTACTTCCGACACTTTACCAGGTATGCCTACTCCACATTCATTATTGACTATGAAATGTTTGGTGCATGGAAAGGAAATAACTATCTTGCATGATGACGATAGTACTCATGACTTTATTTCAGCAAAATTGGTAAAGGAATTGAAATTACATACTGTACCTACGCATTATCGTATAAAAGCTGCATTTTTAGGCACTAGGTACAATGGCACACAAGAAGTTCAAGATTTAGAGATTCAAATTGGTTCATACACTGAAAGAAGAAATTTCTTAGTTGTTCCATTACAGTCAAGCGACATTATTTTAGGAATGCCTTGGCGACACCAACATAACCCAAATATAGATTATTCCACACACACAATGAATATTAATTTTCAAGGAAAATCTATTACATTATATGGTATGCATGCATCTAATATTTTTCCACTGCTTTCGCATACTCAAGCAAAACGTGCATTACGCAAGAGTACTAAATCATATCTCATTTGGGTGAATGAATTGCACACAAATGAAAATCATATGCACCCTAAGCATAAGGAATTTCTTGCATATTTTAAGGATTGTTTTGCAGAAGACCTACCACCAGGTTTACCACCTTCACGTCCAGAAGACCATAAGATTGATTTAATCCCTGGCACACAACCACCTTGCAAAGCACCATATAGGCACAATCAAATAGAGCAAAAAGAAATCCAGAGTCAAGTTGAAAAATTACTAAATAGAGGCTTAATTCGACCTAGTAGTTCTCCATTCGGTGCACCTGTACTCTTAGTTAAGAAAAAGAATAATACTTATTGTATGTGTATTGACTACCGAGCTTTAAATAAGATCATTGTAAAGAATAGGTATCCTATACCTAGAGTTGATGACCTTATGGACAAACTGCAAGGATATTCTATATTTAGTAAAATTGACCTTAAGTCTGGATATCATCAGGTGAGGCTAGATAAATCTGACATATTTAAGACTGCATTCAGAACACAGTTTGGCCATTACGAATTCTTAGTCATGCCATTCGGATTGACTAATGCACCTGCCACTTTCAGTAGAATGATGAACCGTATCTTTTTGAAATATCAGTACTGTGTGATTGTTTTCTTTGATGACATTTTGGTGTTTAGTCAAAGTGAAAAAGAGCATTATGAGCATTTATCATTAGTTTTTCAATTACTGACAGAAAATCAATTGTTTGCAAATCTTGAAAAGAGTGAATTCTTTAAGACAGAAATTGAGTATTTAGGTCATATTGTATCAAAAGAAGGAATTAAAGTTGATCCTAAGAAAATTGATGCAATATTGTATTAGTCTGTCCCTAAAAACGTGCATGAGTTACGCTCATTCCTTGGTCTTGCTAGTTTCTATAGGAAGTTTGTACGTAATTTTTCATTAATTGCTTTACCATTAACCAAACTTCTCAAGAAAGGAATTGTTTATCAATGGACTGAAACTCAGCAAAAATCCTTTGATTTACTGAAACGTGCTTTAACCAATGCCCCTATTCTACAGTTGCCTGACTTTAATAGACCATTCTTTCTAGTTGTGACCGATGCTAGCGGATCAGGAATAGGAGCCGTACTAATGCAAGACAATCATCCAATAGCATATTCTAGTTCTAAGCTGAAACCCTCTGAACTGAAATATTCCACTTATGACAAAGAACTATTAGCAGTTGTACAAGCATTAAAACAGTGGAAACACTACTTAATGGGTTCAGAATTCATGATAAAGACCGACCAGCAAAGCATTAGACATCTACTTAGCCAACCCCAAATTTCTGACCGTCATATCAAATGGGCTTCCTTCATTCAAAGTTTTCATCCTATCATTCAATACCAACCTGGAAAAGAAAATGTAGTTGCCGATGCATTGAGTAGAAGACCTGCAATTCATAATATTTCTGTCATATCTTTTGATTCTTTGATTGCTATGAAAGATACATATCACCAGGATATTACTTTTCATTCTGATTGGCAAAAATTAGTTCAAAATAATTTCATTCCTGTTAATTCATTGTCATATAATGATGGATTTATGTTTTATGAAAAGAGACTGTGTGTTACTATTTCATTCCGATCTTTTGTTTTGAATGAAATTCATTGTCCCCCATATCAAGGTCATAGAGGTATCATATCTACATTACGTATGTTAACTGAAGATTTTTATTGGCTGCATATGGATGCAGATGTATCTAATTTCGTTTCTGAATGTTTGATTTGTCAAAGAATAAAGAGACATCATGGTAAACAGTATGAATTACTAATGCCTTTGTCTATTCCATCTAAACCTTGGGAACATATTTCTATGGATTTCATTACTGGTTTACCAAATACTAAATCTAACCATGACATGATTTGGATAATTGTAGATAGATTTAGTAAGCAAGCATATTTCATTCCATGTAAGAAAACTTTAACAGCATCACAAGCAGCACAATTATTTTTGAAAACTGTTTTTACTAACCATGGATTACCAAAAGTGATTATTTCATATCGTGACTCTAGATTTTGTAACAATTTTTGGATTACACTGTTTGCAAATCTAGGCACAAAGATTGATTTCTCATCTGCATTTCATCCAGAAACAAATGGACAAACCGAAGCCACAAACAGCACCATTTTAGATCTTTTACGTGCATATACTATCTCTAAACCTCAGATATGGGACAATCATTTGCATTTATTACAGTTTGCATATAATAATACACCGCACACATCTACAAAGAAAGCACCTTTTGAAGTCATTTATGGATATAGATTATCTACACCTGTTGCATCTTTGTCTAATAGAATTCAGAGTGCTGATGATATTGCTACTATGCATAATAGTATTTTTGATGAGGTTAAGGATATGATTGCTAAAGCCCAACAATCATATACCAAACAAGCCAACAAGAAAAGACAAGCCATGAATTTCAAAATTGATGATTATGTTTGGCTGAGAATAGGAAAACGTAGACTGCAAAGTGTAGATAGACATCCAGTTGTCAAATTAGCTCCTAGATTTTATGAACCATTTAGAATCATTCATAAGATTAATGATAATGCATTCAAGTTAGCATTACCCTCTCATTGGAAAATTCATAATATATTTCACATTAGTTTATTGAGACCATTTAGAGGCCAATTACCTATCCACCCTGTTTATGAAAACCCACCTTTATTAGAGGAAGAGACTGAAATACTTGAACCAGAAGCCATCATAGACACTGACTACATGACCACTAGAACTGGCAGAAGATATTCTAGATATCTAGTAAAATTTAAGAACCATCCTGTAGAGGAAGCACAATGGATGCATGCTAGAGACTTAAATGCTTTCCACACTCTGTTAGCTCCACATTGAGCTAATAGCAATTGAGGTCAATTGCTATCCCACCCCAGGGGTATGATGCCAGGAGGCATATTCCACGGTGGATTCCGTGAGGTTTTACGGTGGATTCTGTAAACTTAGATGACCGGGGCTCATACACAAAGAGGATTCTTTGTGCGAGAAGTTGATAGGGACGCCTGTCCTTTTCGGGCGTTTCATTAATTTAGTGTGTACATGGGTGATTCCATAGCGGGTGATTCCGCAAAATACATATTAAATTAATAAACGTTTATGAGTTTAGAGTGTGCACTCGTAATAAATTAAGGTTAGGATTTATTTCTAACCAATTGATTTATTTATGTAGCTGAAGACTGCTAGGTATTCACTTTTGTTGGTTTAATTGTATTATTTTACTAACGATTGTGAATGCTTCAGTTGATGTGTAGAGATAGCAGCAGTGGCGGAGGAAAGCATTGGAGTCTAGTGAGTATTCGACCTTTGGATTATATTTTGATAGGCGCCACGCCTATATTTTGTTATGTCTATTGAGACATCGATTATTGATTATTATTTTGTATGCACCTATGCGCACGGATATGTTATTTCTATTTGGACATTGAGATTGGGCGTGCCAGATTCTATGGGCACCGTCCATTAGCTTTATTTTCCTATTTTTGTAGAAAGCAAACTCAAAAGCTAAAAGCTTGTCATATTTTTGTAAATTGGGCTATTATTGAGCATGAAGATGGAAATATACATAAAATACATGCTTTGTGAAGCGCTCACACAAGGCATGGGGGGAGATTGAACCCAATTGATCTCTTGCTTCTTGTCGTTCATGCTTTTACATTGTTTTTTCTGCAAAAAGGGAGAGTTCATTGTTCTTGGGGACCTTCCGGGATTCACTACGTGAGCATACTGCGACCGATCTGCGCACCATCTTGCCTCTTCAAAATCTTGACAGTCCTTCCACTTATGATCTAGACTATCACACCACATGCAACAATGGACAAAATCATTCCTGGAAGAGTTTGCGAGAGTAGAAGAAGTTGGGGCTAAAACTAGAGCTGGACTAAGTGTCTACTGCTCCATTCTAGTCATCTTGATTTGTAGATCTTTTAAGTCCTTTGATATCTCCTCCACCATATCTTCGACAGTCAGCTTTGCAGATGGTCTGACAACCATAGCAGGAATAAGCATAGGTATAGAAACAGGATGAGAAATAGGAGTAGTGGATGGTGCAACAGGAGAAGTAGGAGAAGTCATGGTAGGAGAAGACATCACTGGTGGTGAATGCATCCCATTCTGCAAGTGAGCCTTCCATCTTTGACTCTTTGTCAGTGTAGAAACCGCATCGACAACATCCTACCAATCCATCTTCAATCCCATAGGCTGCGTACGGTCCTCTAGCAACTCTCCCAACTCATCTTGAAGTGCACGATCAACTGCCTGTAAGAATAACTTAAATTTCTCTGAGTTCAGAGCTCTTGGCTCTAGTACATCCAATTGGTTGTATCGCTTTTCAAATTCCCACAACAACCCAGAAGCAGCAAGTCCTTTATTGGGCTGATAAACCCACTCTCTGAATGTCTTTCGTGTAGCAATACCATAATCCTCCAGAAAATATTCATCTTTGAGTGCTTGCTTGAAAGAATCCCAGTTAGAGTCCTGTACAAATAAATATGTCTCTATCCGGCAAAGCATGAGTGACAAGCCATAATAAATAATTGCGCCGATTGGTTGAAACTTTGAAGAAGCCCATCTGGCTTTCAAAGGCATTAATGTAGGTTGAAACATTTTAGACATCAAATAATTTGTGCTCACTAACCACAGCCTCGATCACCTTGGTTGCACTATGCATATGCTCATGTTCTTGATGCAACAGTCATTGATCCAACTACTCATGATGTAACTATTATTGTTGTTACATAGGTAACTGCATCTGGTGATTTTGCATCATAATGGCTGAAGAAAGAGTTTGTAGCAAAGTATTCATCTCATCGGCCGAAAGGAGGAAGCACTCGATGAAGAAGGTGGATCTCCCATCTCGATGATGGGAATCGATGCTTTCACATTGAGTTCACCAAATGTCGTGCACGGAATACATGCAAAAGTTCACAAAAATCGCTTGCCATAGGGACACTTTGTGAGATGGGAGCAAAGGATGATGAAGAGTACTCAACTCAAGATAAACACATAGAATCCAAAAGACATCAAAATCCTTTCACAAGATGATTCGATAAGATCATTGGAGGCACAAAGATCACATTATGTGCTTTTGATTATTCTAAGGCTTCCCATGCTTTGGCTTTGAGAACAAGGATTTAAGGAATACAAGATTGATGATTGATCATAAATTGAATGAAAAGTATGTTTATTGGTAGACTAAAACTAGAATGGTTCAAACAAGGAAGAGAAGCCAATGGTTGAAGTTGACGAGCTAAATATGGTTATTCAGGCTTAAAACACACTCCTCCACCTGTGAGTTATGTGCCCACGTTTGCGACATGAAAGGCTTCTCCTTCTTTCAATGCCCTACAATCGTAAAGTCTTGGTGATCCTATCCAGAGTTAACTAACCAACTATGCACTGACTACAAGTCACTAACATTAGAGGTGGGATGCTTTTGGAGGTAGGAAACATTCAGCAACACATCGAAGTATGTCTCTCAATTAACTCAGTAGTGCTCTAACTGGTCATGCTTCCATCTACATATAGATTCGCACCACGAATTAGTCAACACTCTCCTTTCTTTTTAGCTTGATTGGTCAAATCAGTCACCCTACCTTCTGCAATGACAACATAGGCTCTACAAGGCCAGAACACTTAGCTGCTGATATAGCCCCTCTATCTCGATTGTGGACTCCCAATCCACCATATTACATATTTGAAGTCTCTCCTCGTGTGATTAAATCATGGCTCGTTGATGATTGAACTCACGTGTGTCCGATAAGAGCACCTGTTGGCTCACTTCAAAGTTCTACTCTCCATCTGCCCCATCACAGAAAAATCAGGTCCTCTCCATGGCGGCTCTGTGATGCTGGCCCTCATTAGCAATCATCCTCTCCTTGAAGCTTCTCTTCGGCACTTGTTTGATGGATACGGAGCTGTTTATTGTCCCGTGAATGGTAGCCTTTGTTGCGCTAGATCTGAGTTCACCCAACTACAAACTGAGCTTTACTTTCATCATCATCTCCACGAACATAGCCATAGTGCATAATTTACTTTTTCTTCACCACCTTGTTCCTAGATTGCGAAGGCAAGGCGACAAATATCCACTTGTTGGATGAACTTTCCACCACCCTGCGTCATGTAGCCCTCCCTAAGATAGATTGATGTCTTCCCCATTCCGCAGATGATGCCGACTACTCCATATTATACGTCTCCTTTCATGCTCTTCGTGTTTTTTTCCTCCTCTAGATGATCAGAGGCAACCTTGTGCGAGTCTTGACCACAAGAGGGGCTCCTTCCTACAAAATTAGCGTCGATCTATCTTCTTCTTTGCTTTCTTCTTGGCGGGAGCCATGTAGACCCACGTTAACATTCATCCTCTTCTCCAATCTGGAGTGCGCGGCTCCCAAAAGCATGGAGCTTTTTCCTTAAAAAGCTTAAGATTTGGCTACTCTTTTCTAACAAATTCAATGAGGCTTCTTATGCAAATCAAGTGACCCCTTAATCTTCATCTCTACTGTTAGAAGGCAGGCATAGGAACCCACTATAAGCAAGGGAGTATAAGGGCAGATGAGTGTGAATAGCTCTAAGGGCAGGGAAAACCCTAACCCTAGCTTGGCAAAGGCTATATAGACAGCCTATGGGTCACTATCAAGTGTGGGAGAGTGTACCCAAGTTGTACTCTAAGCAACTTAGTAAGCAAGATTTCATTCTTGTACTTTGAGCTCTCTTCTCCCTCTTGTGCACACATTCCAATGCTGCAACTCTGGTTTTCAACATGGTATCAGAGCCATCTCTGATCTCCTCAGCTTCCCTCAGCCTCAGCTATCACTAAGTGCACATGAGCCTCTACCTCCTTCATCTTATCCTTCTTTCCTCCATAGCTGCCTGCAACCTCCTTCATCTTATCCTTTAACTCTTAAGCAACTCATCCCAACTTTACCCTTTGACACACTCTTGAGTTAGTATCTTCCTACTTGCTCCCCTCTTGATTTAGGGGAATATTAACTAGCTTATTCCTTTTGTCAAGTTTTTGGCACACTACATTGTTGCAACCTCTTCATCTTATCTATCTCTAGTATATTGCATGCCCTTTTTATTGGAAAGAAGTGTGGGTGACTTATTAAGCCATGTCAAGCCTATATTCTCTATCAAACAAACGCAAACAAACAATGGGCCCTTGGATCATTAGGTTAAGGTGATCGAGCTACACTAGGATCTGAGAAAGAGGTGTTAACATTTGGAGGGGGCCGATAGAGAACTTTATAAGAGATTGGGAGAAGCCATTAGAATAGAAGAACAAGCATGAGCCGTGAAGAGAAAACTAAGGGGATTGAGAAAACAAATCATGATTAATTTGTTTAGGATGTTGACGTGATCCATGATCATCACATTATAGTAAGTGTTGACATGACTAGGATACCAACTTCTTACCAAAGGATACTATGGAAGTGAATCCACCCCTTTGACTTAAAATTAAAGAAAGGTTTGGAAAATATAGATATTAGGATTGATGATGACATTGTGTCAAATGTAGAAGTGTGTGAGAACTTAATATTGATGGATCCATGTGGTTTGAATAGTCAAAGATTTGCATAGGAACATTTAGATGGCCCAGATGAAGCTAGTGTGGTCTTAGACTCTAGAAAGTCCCCTAAAACAATACCTTTAGTTTTTAGAGCTAATTTGGATTTACTACTTGTGATAGAATGTGACCTTCCTCAAGGTGCAAAAATTCACCAAGTATGGGGGACATGAGGAAAATCTCAATTTCTCACACATCCAATGGAGAAACTAGATTGTTTTTGTAGGTTCACAAACCCATGAGAACATTAGGTTGAATATTTCTCCCATATTGAGGATTCAGTTCACTCTATTGAAGGGTGTGTACTTACTAAAGAGGTCACTCTTGTTGACCCACAAAAATAGAATTAGTAGATGGATCAATTGCAACTGTAGATTTAGAGATGTGTGAAGCTCATGATGTTAATACAAATGATGAACTTAATGTGAAATTATTGGAAATAGGTCAAGGGTATACATGTAAGCATAATCAAATGATAGAAACATCATCAACCTCCAAAGATAAATTTGGGTCAAGGATAAATATATTCTTGTTCAGGTTTTCCAAATCTGATATACCCTCAACATACATGGATAGGTTCGGAAATATAATTGAATAATCTCTCACTCTCATGCCCCTTTGTTGAAGTGCATACCTGTCACAACTCTATAGAAACAGAATTTGTATCCTTTTTCATTAATTTGTCTATATAATGATTTATATCATTATATAGACAAATTAATGAAAAAGGATACAAATTCTGTTTCTATAGAGTTGTGACAATACCAGTTCCTTTCTAACATTTCCTTTTTCATAGGTGAGATAAATACATCAACCATAGCTTTCTTAAGGCTTCCCAAGATTGAAACACTCGACCAAATTTATTCATATATCACACCGAGTGTGAGCATAGCCTTCAAGATGTAGGGCAACATAATATATGTTTACTTCATCCATCCTCAAATAAAGAGAAAAGCACATTTCCATCTTGTTCACCCACTTCGTTAATTCCTTGGGAGATGGATTTTCACCTTCGAAGTTAGAAATACGAATTATATCCATATATTCATTGTCAAAGTAGAAATGTTGTCCATTGCTATCTTGGGTAAGTTACTCATGAATATACGTGTGCATCAAGTGGATTCAAAATAAGGTATTTTTAAAAATACAAATTTTGTACATTTTTATATACAAAAGGGTGTAATATAAAGGGGTTATTTACAAATTGAATAGAAAATGGTTATGTTTTATTCAAGAAAAATTCACAGATAAGGATATTTATAAATAGGCCTTGAATGCACATGATGTAGAGAATATACATATAGTAACTTCTTTGAGATTGCTAGTTGTTGTCCAAAATAGTATTGTATATGAATAAGTTGTTCAAAAGAATATTGTTTGTATGAGGGTTTATCAAAATAAGATTTTCCACCAAAATAAGTTTATCCAACTTATGGTTATTTTAGAGTAGTTCTTCTTTCTTCTTGATAGTTTTTATGATTGGGTTGATTTGGTACTTTAGTCCTATTTATAGATACCTTATTGGGTTGAGTGTCAAAAGACTTGTAGAAAGTATACACCCATGAAAATATTCCTCTTCTCTATGGTTAGAAGGAATGTCATCATGGTGGTCTTGATTCCTTGACATGAATCGAGTATGACCCTTGTACTTGCAATTTAGAGATCTAGGTTGATTTACTACTTTTAATATGTTGGAGCTATATATAGCTCCAATACCCCACTTATTTTCAAACTTTTGGATGTATTACTTATATTCATGTACCCAAAGAGACTCGCAGAAAAATTGATCCTCCCGGTTTGAAAGTTATTTTCATTGAATATTCAAATTTTTCTAAGGGATACTAGTTTTATGATCCATAATCCAAGAAGGTAATCATAAGTTAGGATGCTATTTTCAATGAGCAACTTATGGGCAGCACATGGTCTCAAGAGGATGCGGGGCGGACATGGTCACTAGAGGACGTTGATAATACAAAATCATTACTCACTTCTGTCTCCAACCTAAAATGTCAAAGGAATTGGTTGATTTGTATCCAATGTATCATTAGAGGGTTGGGTATGTGGCCCATTGGAAGGGTATGAGTTTGGCCATTTATTGCCCAAATTGTTCATGGCTATAATGAGTTGATCAAAATTATAATCCATGTGAGTAATTGTATGCCCAAAATTGGCATCCATAGTATGATTAAGATGAAAAATAACTTGATTCATATGTGTGACATCTTGAGAAAGATGGACATATTCATTAGAGTCATGAGTAATACTCCTCTTAGCCACTATCTCATTAACATTTGGATTAGTGAAGGAAACTTCATCCCCATTAGTCACACTAGTTCTAAGAATATTTTGTCCATCAATAGAGGCATAAGATTCAATATACTATGCATGTAAGTCCTCATTGGTATTGTCCATGACTTGGTCCTTCTTCTTGCTCTTTGCTATGCTTGAATAGTGTAGGAATGATTGATTGCATGTCACTAAATTGTCAACATCTCACTAAATGTAGCTTTAATCAAAGTGATTCTTAGCATAAAATGAATCTTAAAAAATTTATTAGAGTATATTTGATAATATCCCAACCTGAAAATGAGGTAATAAGGTGAAAACTGCTCCGTAACTTATCTATTATGCTATCCAAAAACTGTCTACTAGATCTACTATTAGTAAAACTACTATAACTTGATCTTCCAATGTCCAAATGAATTTTTTTAAATTCAAATCAGAGAAAAGGATCCCCTCTTTGAATGGATCAATCAATAATTCAATTAGAATACATTTAAAAAAATCTATGACTATTCTAAACATGACTACATCCTATGGGACACCTACTTGAGGTAAAAAATGTCATATATGCTCAAATTAGGCTTTCTAAGACTAAAGGAACCTTTTAATATAGAATTGAATACATCTATAGAGGTCTTGTACTACCCATGCTACATGTGTGCTAAATTGTAATCTTTGTGTAAACTTGTAAGCACCTATATAATGCCCTATATGTATCTAAAAGTACCATGTTTACTATCAATGACTTCAATATGCCTTCATCTTCATTTCTTCTCTCGAGTACCTATGATGAGGGATAAAACAATGTTTTGAACATCCATACAAGCTAAAGAACATCAAGGGGTGTGAAAACTTTCTCCATTGGTCTGGTTGTGCACCCTTTAGAGTCCTAAGTAGTAAATGAGGGTCACCTCTCTTTTGACTTGCTACCTCGTCTAGCATTGACCCTTTCTCTTAGTCTGTATATCAATATGGCAAAGTATACTAATCCAAATGATACGTATGATACGCAAGGGCTGAAATGAAGCTTTTGATTTTCAATCATATGCAAGAAGAATAGACAAATTTCGTACTCTAACTTGTTTACATATTGAGTGCATCTTTTAAAGACCCGTAAAGTGCCCAAAGGGAGCAGATTAATATGCATTTTTGGTGGGAATTTAAAGGCAATGGAAGCGGAACATGAATATCCAATAATTATAGAGACTGAGGAAAATGGAAATGCAAAACTTTGGTCGTTGTAGTGATTGCAAATTTTTAGTAATTTTTTCGATGGTCGGATTGAAGAGACAGAGCTTCCCTACTATTCGTAATGTCAAGTCGGACATGTAGGATTTTTCTGATTTGAAATAGGGTACCAGATAGAAGAGATGCGAGACGCTAGACATCACAAAGGTTAAAATGGCCAAAGGAGATAAAAAACAATTGGGTATGGCCAGGCCCATTGGCCCCCAAAAACTTGGGGGGGGGGGGGGGGGGCATTTTTGAAACAACACAATATTAGTGAGTTTGGGAATCTCCCAATTCCCATTTTTTGAATACTAAAAAGGTATCACCCAGATAACATGCCCATAAGTTTCTCAAAACCATATGATATGACCTATCATTGGAAAGGACTTGAAAAATGAAATCTATTGAGCTATAGAGCACTCGATTTGAAGTTATAGTGTTCAAGTTATGAAAAATCCAAAGATTTAACCACGTATCCCAAACTTATGGAAAATTCCCATATTCCCCAATATGGTGTTAAACGGCTTCGTGTAGCAAACGACTGCCCCTCCATTATGACAATTTGTTAAGAGGGGGTGTGGGGGCTGAAGAAGAAGCCATACAATAGATCATACATAGCATCTTTTCCAATTTTTCACTCCTCATCGCCAATCTCGAATTAAAAAAACTAGTCTTTCTCTCTCCTCCCTCCTCTCTCCTCTTGATGGCTATTCACATGCGTGATTCTATGGAAGAAGGGGAAGGAGTTGGATGCAAGTTGTTGATGGAATAATGGAACCGGAGCAAAGGAGATCAGAGATCAAAGTTGGAGAGAGCATCAACGACCAAAAATGAGCATCAGTAGCCTCCCAACCATTGAATGCGCACCTCCAAAACCGGGTTTCTATGCCTAAGCACTCATTTCATTCATTCCATGAAAGATGTTTGATGAAATTGTTTGTAAATGGATGACTTTGATTGATAATGTTGAAATTTATCAAAAATCTTGAAGAATACTGAAAAATTTAGTCCGTTAACAATTTATACTAAAACACGCAAAACCCACAATTGTGCAGTTTTCATAAAAATAATAAATTTTGGGGATTTTGTTGTGATTTTGAGATTCATATGGAGTAGAAATGAACATAAAATCAATTCTCAGTGATTGTGATCAGTCCCAACTTGTAAATTAGAAATATCAAAATTTGTATCTAAATAAATGAAAGAAATAGAGAAATTTAGTTTTTTACACTAGAAAATTAAGAAAAAATATGCTTTATGTTTGTGAATGTATGGAATGACTGAAGCATGAGGGATAATCCTCATTTCAAGATTTTTTTCATGATAAAGTCTATTTTACACTTTTTACGAGAAAAACACATGAAGAACCACTCTTTACACCTATCAACGTTGCATAATCTAAGCGGTAGAGGGGGGAAGAGGAGTTTTGATGTTGATAAGTTGCTAAGAGTATTTTAAATTCTGATCTATTTGTTTGTCATACCATATAGGATATTTATAAATTAACTTTAAAGGGGTCAACCAGCACAACGATGCTCAGTGCTGCTGACCCTTAGCAACACAACATGACATATAGGTTGAAATCATGGAAAGAAATGTTTGTTGCACTTCACTATGTTGATTTATAAATCATAAAATGTTTGAGTACTATGGCATTCATAATTGCATTGCACATAACATATGGTGTAATTGCTAGATGCATTGCAATTGGTTTTTTATACACATAACCCATGCTGAGTTGTGAGATACCTAAGTTGTAGATTTAGGCATTCGGGTTCCTTGGGAAACTTTTAAGTGAGGAAATATCTTACCTACTGGAATATTTTAAAATAAGAGTGGAGTTTGTGACATTTGTGTTATTTGTGTTAGTGGCGCATCAACGAGACAATCCCCGAGGGTGTAAGAGAGCTGTAATGGGGCCATGACATTCAACCGAGGGATGCCTCCTTCTATTTGTGATTACGAGGTGTTTGATACCCAATATATGTAGGTACTCCCTCTGAGGAGTGTGGGGAAGGCATAATCAATGAACTACAGTTCAAAACAAACGCAAAATGTATGATAGAGGTTAGGGAAGTGTGTCCCTTATACGCTCCTGACCGCGAGGCCGAGGAGGTGTGTTCTTTGAGTGTAGAGAGGCCCGGCTAGTGCTTAAGGTCAATGTCGGGTCTGTTTTAGATCCCGACAGGTGGTGTGTTTGCCCGGAGCCGCTAATAAGTGGCGGTTTCCAAATCTTGGTCAATTGGGACCAATTCATTAGTGTATGCCAAAAATCAATGAGATAGACTCATAAGACTGTGAAGCCAAGCTTCAAAAGCAAGAATGAGCTAAACAAGCTAGACAGAGAGCTGAATTAAATAGAAGATGTTCTCCACAAAGGAGTGGTCCCCCAAAATCCTTACAAGGGTGGGGTCTTAGTAGCCCTAGCTCTATACATAGTCCATTAGGGGGAGGAAACTCTAGTACTTTCCCCCTTTCAATTAGTCCGTCCACTCGAGTGGAGTGATAGTTCCGAGTGTTCAAACTCCTCTAGCGAATCCGATTGTTACCATGGCGACGCAACCCATTGAAATTCCTGCTCGAATGGTGGATTTACCATCCTTAGGGTTTTCTCTACCCATTTTTAATGGGTTAGCATAGGAAGACGCATAACTTCATATCAATGAATTCCTAAAGTTAATGTTTAACTATCAAATTCAAGATGAGGGACACTTGATGATGTTCTTCATCATGACTCTGAAAGGATGAGCTACAATGTGATATCACAGCCTAGAAGCTGGAACCATAACTACGATTGACTTATTCTTTGCGGCCTTTTGAAGAGAGTTTGCCCCTAAAAGGGGAGGTCAGTATTGGCTATGTTTCCTCAATGTTACACGTCAAGAACCTCACCAAAATGTTTGTGGATGTCGGGATCTAAAATGGGCCCAACATTGGCTATAGGCATTAGCTGGGCCTCTCTAACACTGGCAGGACAACCCCACACGGCCTCGCGGTCATAAGTGTCCAAGGGCACCCTACCCTAATCGCTACTAGAGATATTGCATTTATAGTGAATTGTAGTCGACGCCAATGATTACCCTTCCCTACTCCTCAAAGGGATATCCCACACATCTTGGTGTAATATACCACATAACACAAACATAAAGGAGGCATCCCCCCAGCTAAATGTCATGGCCCCACTGTAGCTCTCCTACACCAAGAGGATTGACCCCTTGCTGCGTTGCTCTAACATAAAGGACATACAAAAAATCTCCACTCTTACATATTTTGGATGATCCACAAGATTTGATATTTCCTTACCAAGCTTGCCCTAAGAAACGGTTCATCTCCCCTATAGCTCGGGTTTCCTTCTACACTCCACGTAGGTCAATGTTTGGAAAGCAATTGTAATGCGTCTAGGTTTGATACCATGTCATGGTCAATGCAAATGTGGATGACCATTATGTTCAAGCATTTTATCATTAAAAACCAGCTAGGTGAAGTGCGAAAACAACCCATCAATGTTTTTCCAACTAATCATTCATGCAACGTTGATAGAGACTAGCATCGAATTTCATCGTGCCACTAGCCTCCTCAATTCAGCAGATAATCCATCCTAATGTTGTGCATAAAAAAATAAATTAGAATTGGAATCATTTTCAGCAATTAACCACTCTCACAAACCCTCTTCCCCCCTACCGTTTAGGTTTTGCATTCATTGGGTAGGTGTAGGGTTCATTTTTATGTATTTTTTCATATAAAAATAGATAAAAATACACTATAACATGAAAACAAGGCTTCACTAAAGCTTGATTCTCATGCTCCAGCCTCGTTATATGCTCACAAACATAAAATGTATTTTTTAAAATTTTTAAGCAAAAAATCTAAAATTTTCCTTATTTTTTTATTTTTTTCATTTATTTCTTCATTAAAATGTGATATTTCAGAATTATGAGTTGTTGCTAATCAAGGACACTCAACATTATTTTCATATCCATTTTTATCCCATGTGACCGTAAAACACTTAACAAAAACCCCAAATTCCATTATTTTCATAAAAACCGCAACTTACGAGTTTTGCATGTTTTGCGAAAAATTATTATATCTTCGTATATTTCTAGTTTTCTTTCATATTTCAGAGATAATGCAACATAGAAAATAAAAAAAATCAAAATCAAGCACTTTCTTCAATCATTTTCTATAAAACAAAAGAACCACTCACTTACGCATAGAAACTGCAATTCTGAGGCTCGTATCTCATAGATGAGAGGCCACTGACGTACTCTCTCAGCCCAATATACGTCCTCCATCGCTCCAACATCATTATTTGCTCTAGATTCTTTATCACAACCCTCCCCCTTCTCTCTTGAATTGATGCATGAAATCAAATTTTTAAATTCTCCATAAAAATCAGCCAAATTACAGTCATCTCCTTCCTCTCTCTACTTTGATCGAGAATCTCTCTCTCTCTCTCTCTCTCTCTCTCTCTCTCTCTCTCTCTCTCTCTCTCTCTCTCTCTCTCTCTCTCTCTCTCTCTCTCTCTCTCTATAAACAAATGTGAATCGGCGAGACACCGAGCGATTTGGAGGGGGCACGCCCCCTGCGGCCTCCTCTGTTCTTCAAATTTTCATGAGTTATTTAGGCTTTTATTAAGTCTAAGGTTAAAACTTCAAAATAATTGGTTCAACTTTTTTGTGTTTACACTGTCCGCAAGTGGATATTTCAATTTTGAGGGGGCAAACAGACTTGGATTTGAGATCCCTCGGGACAAGTAGCTTTGCAGCATCGAAATCCATCAACTTGGCCTTCGTCGCACACTTTCCAACTCATGGATCCAATAGCTGCTTTAAAACACCAAACCTTGCAAGGACTAAATTAGGGGTCAAACGCCCTCTAATCGAGGAGCCGAGACTTGCATTGGATTCTTGACGTTGAAATGCATCTAGGAAAACTCTAGCTTGGCCATCCGCCACCATTTGATTTTTCATGAAAATTTGGTCTTTAGCGCTTTCTTGCTCAAAAACAGCCTCAAATGCTTCAAGCACGGCTCAAAATCGGCTCCTAAAATCCAGCTCTCAGTGGGTATGCCAAGAGACTGAAGGAGGTATTCCGTAAGTTGCAAACCTATATTCCTATTCCAATTGTTGCTCAATTGTAATACTTTTTTAATGGGCTAGACTTTAACATTCAAGTGCAGTTGAGCAGTGTTGCTCTTGCCAACATTGATATGGCTATTACACGAGTAGAAGAGGTAGAATCGCCATTACAAGCAGCTTATATCTCTAGGTTAAATTAGAATTCGAGTTTAGGGTTTGGAAATACTTTAGCACTGACAAATGGAGGTCAGGGGATGTCCATGAGCCCTCCTAATGGGAGAGGAAGAATAATTCCATTAAATGTGCCCATGTTGCCAGCTCCTCCTAGTGTGACCATGCTTATGACTAGTCAAATGGCTCCACCAGCTCTTGGAATCCCAGCAATAAATCCTACCATTGTTCTAGGGAATCAATAGACAATCCCTAATCAAGTGGTTAGGCTAATAGAACAATAGGTCGATGATTGTGGCTATGAGTTAAGTGCCTCGAATGTCCTTGGCGAAGTTAAGGATATGATGAAGCACTATACTGATATAATTAGTGAAAAATATAGAAAAATAGTCATTGATGTGAATTTCCTTAAGAAGCAACAAAATTTGATAGGGAGTCGATACCCTAAAGAGGGTGGCCCCTTAAGATTCAACTATAAGTGTGGTGGCCAACATTTCCCTAGGATTTATCCAAATGTTAAATGTAATATATGTGGGAAGTCCGGCCTTTTAGCTAGTACTCGTTGGAGTAAGATTAGCTCTCTCTAGCAAGGAAGTAAACAACCATATCCAGTTAATCATCGAGCGTAATGAGATAATCTCTAGCAAGATAAAGGACCAAAACAAATATTACAAAGATGGAATGCTATGGTAGAGGAGCTACCTAATGGGGAAACAAGACTTGAGTGAGACTTAATCCTCATGCTCACAAATATAAAATGTATTTTTTTCTACTTTTTTAGACATAAAAACTATTTTTTTATTTTTTTCTATTTTTTCTCATTTATTTATTCATAAAGATGTGGTATTTTGTGATTTATGTGTCTTGATTGATCATACTGATTGAATACTAGTTTTTATCAAATTTTTATTCCATATGAACTTCATTCCCCAACCCAAAACGGAAGAAACCCTCATTTTCCTTCATTTATGATGCATTTCAAGTTTTAAATTATTAATTATGACTATGTACGACTACAAGTTCCATGTTTTATCATGTGCAGCCCCTCAAACATACTTCAAACATGATTCATACAAATTTTCTTTCCATGCCCACATCATTAAAGCCATCAAACATCAAAACAATGAGATTTTCTTTATAAAAATTAAGCATACCGCTTATTTGCGTGTTGCATGTTTTTATGAAATGGTTTTGGGCAGCCAATGGACCCCTCATTAGTTCCCTGATAGCGCTAGACATTGCCTCTCATCCTCCTTTTGATCTTGGAGCAATTCGGTCAAGCATCCTTCATCCCCCTTCCTTCTTGATTTTCTACGTATGATCAGCTCCTTAGAGAGGAGAGGAGTAGGAGAGAGAAAGACTGAAATCTGTGCTCTTCAATCGGGCAACTATTGCATGAGTGGAGACTAGCAATCGAAGGTGAGAAAATTAAAGAATCCACCTTGTTCTCCTTGGATCACTCTACACTTAGCTCCCTCCTTTTTACACGCCCAAGTATGGAAATCTTGGGAGAAAAGTGTTTTACAAGAAAAATATGATGACCAGGCTATAGGACTCCTCATCGGGTTGTCCTAAGTTAGGTAGGAAGTTCACACCACCACTAGGATGACCTCTTTGATAGGTTTTTTAGCCACTCTATTAGAGTAGTGGTTAGCAACTTGCTCTAGATTTTTGTCAAATTTTAATGAACCTATCCCTTGTGGATTTTCGTGCCTTGATTTTGTCAGGGGGTAGGGTGGGAGGTGTTCTTCTGCTTTGTTGAGTACATTCTTAAGAGGCTATCAGTTCAAAATATAGTCTCATGGACTACATTGATTGTAGGATATGTTGAACATATTTTTGATGATGAGGTGCTCATGGTTTTCAAAGAAATGTAGCTGGAAGATGACATTGTGGATGCACTTATGTATGTTTTCATTTTGAAAGCTTGTACTACGAAAGGAATGATTGATAGAGGCTGGGAAATACATGCCAAAGTTGTGAAATGGGACCTCTTAAATTTCCATGGGTATTATATGGAAAAGGATTATAACACAAATCCAACTTTGGATCCTGATAAAGTACAACAACCTTGAGTACTACTTACTACCCACATTGCCTACAAGATGGTAGCCATCTTCTTCTCTATGCTGGCGAGCATTACTGGCAGCATGGTTGACTGGGGTAATAATTAGTTGAAGGGAATGGGAACACGCTTGAAGCAGACATGTCGGCTGACTCATGAATACACAAAAATATTGGGCTATAAAGAATATTGTGGACAGGTATTGGAGGGCAAGAAACTAAAGGATTGCAGGACTAGAGGAGAGAACTAATAAAGTAGATGGCATGTAATGAAGCCTAGTGAGCTACAACCTCAATCACCTGAAGAAAATACAATGAATTGATGAAATAACAGTCATCTTATACCAGATCTGCTGTGGCGTGGTGAAAAAGGGGTCATCCTATACTAGCTCCAGTCTGTAGTCCTAGTTGGAATGGCAAATCTTATAAAATTACTGGGTTGTAATGCAGTTTTAGATTATATGTTATGATCATATTTACATTTCTATTTGCCTGATTGCACTTCTGTTGTGCCTCTGGCAGAGAAACAACCAAATTTTCAGAAAACAACCTAAAGAGGTTGGAGGAATCCTCACTACAAAGGACGTCTGTACATGGATGTAAGGCTTGTTGGGCAACCAGCTTACAAGTTTAATTGATATTTTTGTGCTTCACAGATGTTTGGTTTCCTTCATCGTCTTCCACCTATTCTGCAGCATGGCCAGCTTTGGCAAATACAATCAGAAGCTGGATTACGTTTTCAAAGTCATCCTCATTGGTGATATCGCAGTCAGAAAATCATAGTTGCTCAATCGTTTTGCAAGAAACAAGTTCACCCTAGATTCCAAGGCTACCTTTGGGGTTGAATTTAGACCAAGACCATCTCTGTGGATAACAAGACGATCAAAGCTCAGATTTGGGATACTACTAGCCAAGAGAGAGATGCATCATGAGCACCCCTTTACTATAGAGGAGCGTCAACTACTGCAATTGTAGTTTATGATATTACAAACCAGGAAACATATCAGAAAGCTCAATTTTGGGCCTAAGAACTTCAGAGACATGGAAGTCTAATTATTTTCATGGCACTTATGGGAAATAAAATAGATTTGAATGCTTCAAGGGTTGTTGCAATAAAAAAGGCTTCAAGATGTAGCACTAGAATCGTGTGACTATAGTGGACTACCATCAAATGTGCACTGAAGTTAAAGAGTTGGAGCGAGCATCATGGAGTGCGAGTAGAGCTCTGAATTGTGGGTCTAAGCATTGAGTAGCCAGACGAATCTAAATTTGGGTAAACAACTTTTGTGAATCAAATTGTTTTGAGATCTTTGAGTGTTTGCTTTCTTCGTGCTTGCGATCTCGAGTAAACAGAGACTCGGTGCCTTTCGGCAATCGAACTGCGAGATGAGAATCCTAGATCCATATTAAAACGGGGTTTGTCGCATAGGGTTTCTCGAGTTTGCCTCGCAATGGAACGTTCGTGGCCAAATCCAGTAGGATCGACCTGAAGCTTGGGTTCCTCTAGTGGCCAAGATCTCCTGTCAGCATTCTAGCATTGGGACATGGACATCTTACTTTACACAAAGATACCCAAGCCAGAGCAAACCCATGCCGCACTTGGTTCAAAGAGAATGGAAAATGAGAGGGATGCGCCGCTCAACCTCTCTGCCCGTAGGGCATAGTCCCATTACGGTATGCTAAAATGACATGAATTGAGTTTTACCTAGCAATGCCTAAAGGTCGATTGTTGGAAAAACCTTGTGAGAAGCCTCCCAGCTTTCTAGGACCACCTTGCCATAGGACAAACCCATCGGGGATTCCGCCCACCCTCTTCCCTTGATAGCTTTAGTTTTCTAATTAGGTCCTATCACATTTATGTGCGATATTTAAAATCATCTTCCTTAATTAAGCCTTTTAAGGAACATGGTTTGTTCACATAATTTACGGCACAAATATGAATATGGAGCAAGCAATCCTCTGACAAAAAGTTCAAAAAAATTCCTTAATTTATCTTTAGGTTAATCTTTGTCTCCTATCCATACAATAGAATTTATGTATCCCTTCAGTCCAACAGAAGTACCCGGTTCGAATCACATGGCACCTTAATTTCTATCCATTATCTAGAATAGGATCTTCCAACGCCCTAGACATTGGGCTCATGGTAGTCTTCACCTCTGTTCCAAACTAGGCAAGGGGTGTCTAGAGCTCCATCCGATCCCAAGCAGTCTAGGAGTGAAACAGAATTTCGTGGTTGGCATTTTCATCACTTGACCTTCGGCCCGTGAATCAAGTAGTGTCCTCTCAGGGTAATCCGTGGTGCGATCTTGGAGATGATCCATCCATGCAAAATATCCTTAATTAATCCATTTAGGAATCAAGCACAATCAAGGTAATCAGTCTAATATCATCTTCCAGTGAAACATTCCTTTATTTCCCATGGCTACTTGTCATTCCTAACCCTTGTCATGCATTTACCATCAAACAAAAGCACTTGGAATAATTATCCAAATCACATCCAATAATTAGTTTAATGCAAAATTATTTAGGGCATTATTTGATCAATCATCAAAAGCAAAGGTATCCTTTTCCAAACATTGTAGGAATAGTCGTGATAACCTTTTGATAATGTGTTTGCTCTCCCCCTTGGGATCTAAGCGATTCCATGTAAAATTTACTTAGCACACCCTTCTTTTGGCTAAGGCATATGTTACAGCTTCAAGCACTCTAGAAGACATAATTTCTATTAATCACCTACATTGATCGATAACCCAGGCTTCTTTCCAATAAGTATAAAAGCATCAGTCTTTCCTTTGACTTAGGGTTTTCTAATTCCTTGAGCTCTTCATTTGCACTGGAGTTGTCGCATTTGGCCCATTCCCGAATAGGTTTTGATAACATAGTTGCTATTGGACGGATCTCAAGGAATCGTAGTTTTGATCCTAATGATTATTGTTTGTACTAGCTATGCACAACTTCAAGATCCCAATGAAGTAATAGTTTGTGATATTAGCAAGAGTTAAATGCAAGATCAATTTGTGTACCTTTGATGTATGTTTCATATAATCTTTTTCATGCATGTACTGTCTACATGCATCTGTGAGCCTTAACAATATTGTATTAGGTAAAGAATAACTGGGGACATATCAATGCTTAGTATTTTAGGATCTTATATGCTGCTTATGCTATGTATGGACTTGTCCTATAGTAGCTAGGTGCAACTAACTTCCCTTGATACATGCACTTCGCAAACTCCATCTTTCAAATGTTTGCAATGACTTTAATCCTTTTTAATAATCCCTTCCCGTGTTGCTTAGATGATTTTAATGCATCCCATGTGTGAATCAAAGCAAGCATCCATTAATTTAGAAATACATTACTTAATACAATCGAAACCACGGTTGGGTTGGCAGTGATGCTCTTGTTTGAGGCCTTCTTTGCAGGATTGACATTCGCGTGTGACATTTTTCGCTTGGGGGCCATTCCTGATCTTTGTTTCTCCTAGACGCGAGTTGCACAAGACTTTTGTGCTTTTTCCTTGGTTAGCGTGCCCAATTTGGGGAGAGATTGAGCTACAGAGAGGATAATTTTCGTGGAAAAGGGTATAGTGATTTGCGATCAATGGGAAAAAGAGATGTGTGTGGCCACCCTCTTAGGAGGGGAAGAGAGGGAGAGCCTTCTCAAGGGTTCTCTCTCTCTCTCTCTCTCTCTCTCTCTCTCTCTCTTTCTCTCTCTCTCTCTCACACCTTGTCTATCACCCTTTCCATGTCTTCCTTCAGCAAGCCATGGCCTCCTCTAAGGCTTCATATATTCTTTTCATTACGATTTGGGGGGGGGGGGGGGGGGGGGTTTATATAATGGGGGAGAGGTGGTATTATTGGAGGGGGGAAATGCGGGGAGAAGGTGGTGTGGCGGTGGCGGTGACCACCACCCATTCTGCATGGAGGTGGGGGTTTTTTGGAGCCTCCCAGTTGGGCCATTATGACTAAGGGGGGGGGAGGGGTGCTTGGCCACGTGGCCTTTCCCCCTCCATCATCATTTTCACTTCCTCTTCTATCGCTGCATCATTGCCTCCTCCCTTCTCATGCTCATTGCCACCCTCCGCCACGTCAAGTACTACTTTCCCCCCTCGCCACTTGTCGGTGATGGCAGGGGGAACAAAGTTTTTTTTTGTTATTTTCGTTAAAAAGGGGGGTGTTCGTAATGATAGGATGTTACAAAAAACTAGTATTTCTCTCTCCTCCATGCTCTCTCCTCTTGATGGCTATTCACACAGGTGATTCTATGGAAGAAGGGGAAGGAGTTGGATACAAGTTGTTGATGGAGTAATAGAACCGAAGCAAAGGAGATAAGAGATCAGAGTTGGAGGGAGCGTCACGATAAAAAATGAGCGTTAGTGGCTACGGGACTCCAAAATGAGGTTTCTATGCCTAAGCACTCATTTCATTTGTTTCATGAAAGATGTTTGATGAAATTGTTTGTAAATGGATGCCTTTAATTGATAATGTTGAAATTTATCAGAAATCTTGAAAAAAACCACAAAATTGAGTCACTTAACAATTTATAGCAAAACATGCAAAACCCGCAATTGTGTGATTTTCATAAAAATGATAAATTTTGGGAATTTTTTGTGATTTTGGGGTTTATATGAAGTAGAAATGAATATAAAATCAATTCTTAGTGATTGTGATCGGTCTCAACTCATAAATTAGAAAAAAAGTGAAAATTTACAAAATTTTAGTTTTTTGTACTAGAAAATTAAGGAAAAATGTGCTTTATATTTGTGAATATATGGCGTGACTGGAGCATGAGGGATACGCCTCAATTCAGTCTTGTCTTCATGATAAAGTCTATTTTACCATTTTTTACAATAAAAACACATGAAAATACTGCTCTTTACACCTATCAACGTTGCATAATCTAAATAGTAGGGCGAAAGAGGGGTTCTGATGTTGATTAGTTGATGAGAACATTTGAAATTCTAATCTATTTGTTTGTCATACCATGTAAGAAATTTATAAATTAATTTTAAAGCGGTCAAGCAGCACGAGGATGCTTGGTGTTGACCCTTAGCAACGCAACATTACGTATAGGCTAAAATCATGGAAATAAATGTTTGTTGCACTTCACTATGCTGATTTATAAATCATAAAATATTTTAGCACCATGGCATTCACAATTGCATTGCGCATTACACATGGTGTAATTGATGGATGCATTGCAATTGGTTTCTTACACATAAGTTCCATGCTGAGTTATGAGATGCCTAGGCTATAGATTTAGGCATTTGGGTTCCTTGGGAAACTTTTAAGTGAGGAAATATCTTATCTCCTGGAACATTTTAAAATAAGAGTGGAGTTTGTGACGTCTGTGTTATTTGTGTTAGCGGTGCATCGAGGGGCCAATCCTCGAGGTGTAGGAGAGCTCTCGTGCGGCCACGATATTCATCTGAGGGGTGTCTCCTTCAGTTTGTGCTTACAAGGTGTTTGACATTGAATATGTGTAGGGACTCACTCTTAGGAGTGTGGGGAAGGCTTAATTGATGGAGTACAATTTTTAAAAAACACAAAATGTATGATAGATGTTAGGGTAATGTGTCCCTTATACGCTCTAGTCAAGAGGCCGAGCGGGTGTGTTCTTTGAGTGTAGAGAGGCTTGTCTAGTGCTTAAAGCTAGTGTGGAGCCCGTTTTAGGTCTCGACACATACAACTAAACATACAAAAGTAAAGTAACCTAGGTGTAACCATGGTTGTGTTAGTGTGACCCAAACCTTATTCAACTAAGATAACCAAACCAAACCAAACCAAAGGCACATGAGCTTGAATCTCAACAGAGGTGACATTTTGGCCCTGCTAGGGTGGAGGTAGAAATTGATATTTCTAACTGTATATTGAAAAGAAAATGAAATGCTCCATCTATAAAAAATATTAGCCCTTATATCACCCGCATGATGCATGATGCATGCATCCATCATACCCCTTCACCATTCCTCCATCATGAGTCTATAGCTACTATAGCCTTCAAAAACCATAGAGAAATCTTTCTCAATGGTGTTAGGAAGAGATGGCACTCAAGAATAAGAGCCCAATCCCAAGAGGGGTGTAACTAATTAAAATAAAGAGAAACAAGCTTGAAAATAGTTCCCATAAAAGAGTTGACAACAGATTAATTAAAGGAAAAGATTTTGAAGATAGATATGAGAAAGATAAAAGAAAGATTAGAGATTTACTAGAGAGCATCTTCAATGGACAAATACGAGGGAGAGGGAAACATGCAGATATATATATTTGAAGATTGTCCATGTGTTGTCATAAATGAAAGCACATGAGAGAGATTCATCAATTATAAGACAGTATACATATATAAGAATGATAAAAGAAAGATGAGAAAGACACATACACCAATTGAAAATATAAATCAACTTTAGTTTGAGTGTTTTTAATGTGAATAGAAAATATTGATATTGATATCATGAATATTTACATTTGCATCCTAATAGGTGATGTTGGGGTATCCAAAAAGAAGTATACTTCCAAAAACATTATCTAGCAACTACTCGTAAGTCCACAATAGACATCTAGATCAAGGCTTTTTGCAAAATTGTTCAGCTATCCTTGAATACATGTTCTTTCATCTTAAGACTCTTGAGGAGGGCCAAAGCCTCATGGATAATCTTACTATAGATGAAGTATTGATAATGAAAATTAAACATAAACTCCTATATTATGCATTTGGTCTACATATTAATGTAAATGATTACTCATTATGTTATTTGCAATTAGAAGGAAGATGATAAAAACTAACTATTATATATTTTATCTCAATTAAGTATTGATAGTGAAAATTAAGTGTCAATTATGATAAAAACATTAGATTAACTATGAATAGTGAAAATTAAACATCAACTCGTATGTTGTGTGTTTTGTCTACATATGATTACTCATTATATTATTTGGGATTAGAAGAAAGATGATAAAAACTTACTATTATGACCTTCATCTTCATCAAGCAAGTATCACCCATGTGTTTTTAAATTAACAACTCATTATTTCTTTTGGATTAGAAGAAACATGAAATACAATCTTACCTCTTCTCAAGAATTTGTGTGGTGGTCGATTACAAAAGTGCTTCTATGATGCCATGACCTCCTGCAAACATCTTGTGTGGTCCAAAATACATCAAAGTTAAATGTTGAAGAGTACAATGACTAGACAATATTCTTGTAAGTAAGTTGCATATGGGATTACAAAACATACACTAGCATTTGACATACTAAACATATAAAGAATGCTACTTGCATAACTGCATAGCATGGTGGGGAGTTGGCAAAAGAGCTCTCCAAGATTTCATAATCAATGGGGATAGTGCACTTCCTCACAGTACATTATTTTATTGCATTGTAATGAATGAACAAGTGACAACTTAGTAGCACATGTTAGACTTATGCAATGTTATGTTGATATACTCTTTTCACTAGTAGCTTATCTATAGTATTGTCATGTACCATAGCAATATTGACATGGTAGAATGGTGCTTGCAAAAGGTTCTCCTCTAAAGTGCTACTATAGCAAGCCACTTTTACAAAACCTTGATGTGCCTTGCTAACAAGATTGAAATGTGTTAATAACTTTGATTCAAGATAGTTAACCTTAGGAGATTGTGTCAGGACAATTGGAATTTGTACTCCCATTGTTTTTTTTGCACAAATAATGTTAAATCAGCTTGTCAGTCAATCATCATCACTATCATCGATTGCTACAGTTGAGCTTCTTTCTCCTTATAGATTCCTTTTTATATTTTTGTGTGTATATTTCTTCATCTTCTTGTAACCATCGACCAAAATAGCTATCCTTCTTCATATGCAATGTCTTCTCCTTCACCTTGGGCATGGTGGTATCATCTCCTTCTTTAATTGAAGGTTGTGAGGCTTATATTTTGTGCCCTTCTCTTCTTGTACCAGTCAATTGCCACCTTGGGTGTGGTGGTAGATGAATTTGGAATCCCACAAGAATTTCTTTTTTTTCTCGTGCCTAGAAAAGTAAGAGAATTTCTAAGTTGCACATGTAAATATTGAGAACATCCCTCCCTCTCAACTTGCTTGAGTATCGTAAGAAATCATAGCTTTGCTATAATCCTTGTTTACCTTGGCTTCTCATGCTTGATTGTTTTAAAGGACACAAAGGTGCTCACCATATGTGTGCCAAGCTAGCTTTGTTTCCATGATGGAGAGGAGATGATGCATAACGCAAGTGATACTTGTTTTGAGAGAATGAGACGAAAAACTTACAATAGCCATAGCTACACAAAAGGATCTACCTTGCCATCATCATTTCAAAATGTTTTCCTTAATAAGTTAAGTGTCTTATCCTATAGGGGCAAAGGCTATGCAAATGACATACTGTGCATCTCTTTTTCTAGCATGGGACCAACAATGTTGGAAAGCATATCATGTTGGCATAGGTGCATGATCGTGTTGGTTTTGCTGTAAATCAATTTCGAGAAGTCACCTAAAGAAAAAAAACCACCTAACTTTGTTAAGAAAGGTCACCATATTGAAAGTCTAGAAGCATGAGAAAATGGGCCTTGAAGAGTCGTGTAATCCATGCGAAGCTTTGCTCCTCTAGAGAGGCTTTCTTGGTCTAGCACTTGATATCAAAGGAGAAGTAGTGCTTGTGCAATCAAATCACATCATCATTGAAAATCTTGACAAGTATCAGTGACAAGTAGCTCATCAGCTTCTCCCCAATAAATAGTGAAAATTGACTCCATTTCTCTTGAGAAGATTGCTTGTTGTCTTTGTATTAATTATTAACATAGTAGCACTTCCCTTGCAATGGCCTCTCTAATCCCTTCAAATAGCATCACATTCGTTCTTCTTCCTTCTCTTGCATTTAATGTAGCTCTCTTCTTGTAGCCTTTCTTGACATGCCCAAACTTTCTATAACGTTCCTCTATTTCTTACAATGTGTGGTAGCCAGTGGTAACCTTCACATTATTGAAAATATTATCAAGTTTGATGTTGTTGCTGTAATTTTACTATTGGACATGTACATAAAGTCTAAATTTCTCATAGATGCATGCAATTTATTTGGCTAGTTGTTGCTGAGGTGGGATGCATTGATATGGACTCTAATGATCTCTGGACATGCTCAACATGAGTTTAGTCAAGAGGCTCTTCAGCATTTCCAAGACATGAAACTATTGGCAATGTACTATTGTTGGTGTATTCATAGGATGTTGTATATATCAAGGTAGGATGATGCATGTTGTCATCCTTTGTAGGCACTGCAGTTTTGATCTTCTCTAATTCCCTTATTGACATGTATGCTAAGTGTGATAGTCTCATTGAAGCAAGAAGATCATTTGATCAATTGCACACACAAGATGTGGTGACATGGAACACCACAATATCAGGATGTGTGCAATACGAACTTGATAGCTAGGAGGCTTTGACACTTTTTGAGCAGACGGGATAGTCTAGAGTGACATATAATGTTGTTACATGTGCTAGCATATTGAAAGCTTGCTATCTCTCAAGTGCTTTGCATCAAGGGAAGCTTATTTACACATGTTGTTGAGAGTCACTTGCATACTAACCAAGTGTTTGGAAGTGCCCTTATTAGTCTTTATGTTGAACGTGGAAGCTTGGAGGATTCTTATGGAGTGTTTGAAACATTGTCCAAACACAATGTTGTCACATGGAGTGCAAAGATAGTAGGATATTACTTTCATGAGAATTACATTTTAGCGCTGTAGTATTTTAAGTAGATGAGACAATAAGGCTTGAGCCTAGACAGTGTTTTCCTTGTCTCTCTACTTTCTATGTGTATTATTGTCCTTGTCGCTCAGCTTTTTGTGTGTAGCCATTTAGGTTTGATTGAGGAATCTTATCAATACTTTTGCTCAATGGAAAATGAGTTTGGGTTCAAGCCAAACCTTGAGCATTATAATTGTGTGATTGATCTTCTTGGTCATGCAAGTAACTTGCACGATGCTAAAATAACTACTTCAAAGCATGAGATTTTGGGAGAATATAGTAGGCTAGAGATCTTTGCTAGGTAGCTATAGAACATATGGTGATGTAGAAGTGGGAAGACACAAATTTGATGCTATTAGCTAATGAGATGCAATAAATTCTTCTGCTATAGTTCTGATGTCAAATATTTATGGTGATGCTAGCATGTGGGAAAAGGTGGAAAATTTAAAATAGCTTCATAACCAAACACAAGCCTAGAGGAATCCAAGGCATGCCTTCATTCAGATTGATGGCGAGGTGCATGGCTTTGTTGTGGGAGACAATGGCCACATGCAATGCACTAATGTCTACGTGAAGCTAGAGAGACTTAGTAGGAAATTTAAAGAGGCAGGGTATAGACCCTAGTGTGACTTGGTGGTGGAGTTCTCAGTAGCTCAAAATGTTATATAGCACTTTATTATATACAAATGACAATGAGACTATGGTTTTGTGGCTAAGGGATTGCTTTAAGCCACCAAGTTCTAGTACACCTTGGTATGATGTATGTTAAGTGGACAAAGAAAACTAATTAATAAATCTTGTGGCACAGCTTGGACAAAATAGTGAGAATGTATTTACATGAGTGATTTTAGGCTTTACTAGTTCTTGTAGAACCTCATCCTCTTGTATGTTGTACTCCGATTCCAAAGGGATTCTCTAATGTCCTCACCCCCAAACTAGAGATCGCCTTTGTGCCTAGAAGAGGAGTGCCATCATAGATAGAACAAAACTTTAAACCCAAATCTCGATATAGAGAATCTTGGAAACTAGTTTGTGTCCTTATTAGTTTGGTAGGAGAGGCATGGAAGCTACACCATGAAATTAACATTCTATACTTGTCTTCAATTGTCATGGATTCTTGTAGTCATCCAAGTCCAAAAACCAATCATAGTAAGATATTGTGTGAATGGTAGCATTTCTATCCTAGTAAGAGTTAACACTTTATAGAAGCGCACTTTGGAGAATACAAGCCTAAATTTCCATATGAGAGTCTTCTCATTTCTAGGGGTCTTCTTCCAAGTGAGAAGATGTGGAAGAAGTTATTTCCATGAAGAGTAGAGACCATTACACCTACCCTTGGAGGATCATGATAGCCTATCATATATTGGATCTTCTTGTAGATCAATGCTAGAGAGGGGGTTTGAGGTCAGATTTGTAGTTACCATTATAAGAACCAGGAGATTTGTATAATTTGGTCTTCATTAGTTAGCCTCAACCACCACGATTGAAGAGAAGGTGAGGCACCCTCTTTTCTTCAATCATCACTTAATGTCAGAGATAGGATGTACCTTGGGACAAAGAACTTACCTATCTTGGGAGAGGTTCTTGTCATGAGTGGCTTCTACATTGGAAGAGTGGTTTGCTTTGATCTTGGACTTATGAGACCACACTTAAAGAGAAGCTTTGGGGTATTAGGGATCAAGACCATGATAGAGAAGATGATGGAGGGTGTGCCCTTGAGTGGAGGAAAACTATATACACCTTTCAAACCTCGAAAGGTCTGTACAAGAAAGGATCCCTGCATGCCCACTTCCTTGCATCTGATTGTTGCATTTCCTTTCAATTTCCAACAAACATTGGTATAAAAGCATTTCTCATTTTTTAGCTAACCTTTGGAGGAGGTTGTAAGAGAACTTTAGATCTAGGAAGATTTCACTCTTCATTTTTATAGCACATAGGATGGACAAGAGTCCATCTAACTTGTGGATACAAGTCAATGGATTCATTCCTTTCTTTTATTTGATAAGACCTTGATTCCCACTTGAGACTTCTCACAAATAGAGTGGACCTATGGACATTGTTACAGATGGGAGTCAATTGCTAGCATTATTTCCTAGTTCATTTTTGTAGCAAGATAGGGTTATGCCATTCACCTATACCAGATAGACATAGAGATTCTCTCTAGTGTTTGAATAGGGATTGTTCACACAGTCCATAGGAGATGGGAGAGCTTATTGGGAGACTAAGCGCATGAAGAGAGACACCTTGGATAGCACACTTGGATAGAGATAGACCACACTGCATGTAGATAATGGACATCAACCTAGTCACGACCTTTAATATCCAAAATGAACCAATAAAGAGACCCATTGTGTAGTAAACCACACTGAACCTATTGGGCAGTAGACCACATTGAAATGCTTGGAAAAATAGGGGACCACTGAATGATAAAGACATAGCCAAATTAGCATCCTCGCAGAGTGTAATTGCTTCATACTGATCTACAAATAGGGCAAGACTATTGTGATGCAAAATGCAGCAATTTTAGTCCTAGAGCTAGGTTTGGAACTACAATGATCATCAACCATGAATGGGACAAACAAGATGGCAATGGCAGCCACACAATTGCATAGTTGAGTGCACACATGAGGTGGACATGAGGTTGACACATGTACATGCAATCACACTAGCCAAATCACAATTGCACAAATCAACTTGTATCCTATCCAACTAGGCAAGGAATTATCTTTTCAATGACTGAATTGTCCAACTTTTGTACACCTATCTTTAAAGTTTCACAGCTTTGTACCATTTTAAATTAATGTTTTAATACTAAAGCTCTAAATGATTGTAAATTTATATGACTTTAGATTCACACTTAGGTTAAGAGTCTCATAAAGTTTGAACTTCCAAGTTTTCCCAAGACCCTAAGTGGATACAAGGAATTGATAGAAGTTCTTTATGGCTCAACGTGAAAGAAACATAAACATAGTTGTCTATAATGGTGGCCAGTCTACCCAGACATGTGAGACCTTTGGGGATTCTATTTATCTAGACATGTGCATGTGACTAAGAGCCAATATGCACAAGTGACATCTAGGTCCAATCAGCTTGCAAAATGTAGTTGCGTGATATGCATATAGTTTGTCAGTAGTGTCGGCACTCTTAGAAATCCTCATCTAACTAAACTACTTCATGTGTGCCCCTATCTCAAACCTTGGTGAGAAATTCGGTTTGCTTCTTGCCTACACCATGCTTCTAATATTGCAAAGGACCTTGTTTGGAGTGACTACTTTTTCCTCATGAAATCTCTTTGGTTTGGTCACATCTGATACCTCCTCAAAGTGGAGGTCCAATAAAAGGCTTCAATCATTGTACATGAACAACATTGTATATGGTTGATTGGGTGGAAGTTGAAGTTTTGTGAAGATATGGTAGGGTTTTCATAAAGAAATAGTGTGGATGAACATGTCTAATATAGTGAACTCAAATAGGAACCCAAATCTTGAAAAGAGAGAGATAAGTATTTGATGAATGAATGCATGAGTGGAAGAAGATATAAATGTGGATGCTCAAGGAGTGTAGATCTCCAACAACCACTGAGTCTGGTGTTGAGAAACACAGATCTTGAGCATGGTTGGCAATGGAGGTCAAAAAACATGGACTACAAACATGCTGACATAGACAAGAGACAATAACTGTTACTCAAGTGAATTAGGTTCCGAGATTAAGTGCTTGGACGACTCATAAACAAAATCTCTAGTAGGACATGACAATGAATAAAAGGACAAAGTACAATAGCATTCATTCATTGAAAGTGATGTCAAGTACATTCTTTTATAGAGCACAATGGTACCAATTTTCTCCACTATTGTGCCTGTGGGATTGTGTATCTCTTCCTAGATCACCTACATGTTGCTTGACTAGCTATTCCATACAAAGAGGCATACATGGATGTGATTGTGTAAATATCAACACCCCTCCTCAATCACAACCATGAAAAGCATTGCATATATAGAGGTTGTCATGAGTGGAATCTTGCTAAGTGTGGGCACACCACAAAACATGGCTAAGACATCCTGGGGTTGTTACAAGGCTTGACTAAGTGTATAGAGGCTGTAGCGCAAAAAGGTTACATGAGGATTACAAGGCTTATGATAAGAACATTAGGGCAAGTACATACAAGGCTTAAAAGAGTCGATCACAATAGTGGGAATAGAAGGACTAGTGAGGTTTTTCCTTCTGCTAATGAATGTCTTCTTCTTCTTCTTCTTCTTCTTCTTCTTCTTCTTCTTCTTCTTCTTCTTCTTCTTCTTCTTCTTCTTCTTCTTCTTCTTCTTCTTCTTCTTCATGGTCTTCTCCGTCTTTGACAGATACAAGGTAGGCCTTATATGATCTCTTCCTTGCATGATAGAGCTTGTCAATGTGTCCAATTCTTTTGCAGAAGTCACAAACCAAGTGGTCTTTCTTTCCTTTGTACTTGTTGTTGACATACATCACTAGTTCTTTCTTTGAAGAACTTGTTTTTCTTTGCTTTTGATATTCTTTTCTTCTTCCAGCAAGGAGGCTTTAATGTCAACCATCTTAGGATTTGGCATACTAATTAGTGTAGTGGAGAGATTACCAAATCCAAGAGGATAACTTTTCAACAAAACACAAATGCATATATCTTCATCCATTTTTATGTTAATCCTTGCAAGTTGAGTTAAAAGACTTTCCATATAGTTGAGGTGGGTTGCAAGGGATGTGTTAGCTTTCATGCCCAATCCAAAAAAATTAATTAATAATCCATATTTAGAAGACTTTGACTGGGCACCAAACAAACAATGTGTCCAATCTTTCCCAAGTGGCATTGGACATATCACATGCATCTACATGGAGTGAAGAGGTGGTCAAGTACTTGATCTAAGTTGGACTGAGGTTATGGAAAGCTAAAGGAACAATTTGCAAAGCTAGGCCATGCTCACCATGGCTCTGATACATGTTGAGAAACATGGATCTTGAGCATGGTTGGCTATGGAGGTCAGAAAGCATCGACTAGAAACATGATGACATAGATAAGAGACAATGACTATTACTCAAGTGAATTACGTTCCAAGATTAAGTGCTTGGACTCATAAAACACAATCTTGATTAGGACATGACAATTATTGAAAGGAAAAAGTACAATATCATTCATTCATTGAAAGTGATGTCAAGTACATTCATTTATAGAGCAGAATGGTACCACTTTTCTCCAATGTGCCTATGGTATTGAATATCTCTTCCTAGATTCACTTGCATGTTGCTTGCTTAGCTATTCCATACAAAGAGGCATACACGGATGTGATTGTACAAATCTCAACATCTTGTGGAAGAGGGTTGAGGTGGGGGAGTGTTGTCCCCAGTATGTAGATTATTAGTGCAGCTATACCACAAAGAATGATGTAGATGGGAGTTGAAAGTAACAAATGTAGGAGCCAAGGGCTAGTTGATGGTGTAGGATGCCAAAATCTAATGTCAATGATGAAATAGCAACAAAAATGGTACACGATGCCAAAATCTAATGTCAAGGATGATGTAGTAGCAATAAAAATGCAAATCTAGAATAATGGCCAATAGTTAATCAACTTTGCTTGATGAAAAGCACAGTACTTATGTCCCATGTGGTAGGTAGAGAAGTCGACTATAGGCTGAAAACTCAAATGTAGCTTGTTGGATGGCCTAGAGGAGCTATGATAGTAGGCAAACCTATTAGATAGGCAAATGCCAGCAAGATGATGTTGGTGATAGGCTAGTAGCATGGCGCAACATCTCTAAGATATGGGTGGCAACACCAGGGAGCACAACAACAACATGTAGCAATGGTGGAAACAACTGATAAAGAGGTAATGATGATGATGGCAAGAGAATGTGGGGCTAGGGATGAAGATCAGTATGCACACAAAGTCATTTTTGTAGAGCATGTCAAAGTTAGAAAAAATCAAGAGTGTTGTGCAAAGCAAAAAAATGCATTTTTGGGCTACTTAAGGAGCTGAAAAATGTAATAATTTAGGAAGGCATATTTTGGTAGCTCACACCCCCTCTTAGGCCCAACAAGAAAGATCAAGGAGTGTGAAGAGATGGCTCATTCCCAAAAATTTCCACTCAAAGAAGGCCAAGGCATTGGGCCATGGGTATCACTCTAAACTACCCAAAACACAATATTAGTGAGTTTGGGAATCTCCCAATTCCCATTTTTTGAATACTAAAAAGGTATCACCCAGATAACATGCCCATAAGTTTCTCAAAACCATATGATATGACCTATCATTGGAAAGGACTTGAAAAATGAAATCTATAGAGCTATAGAGCACTCGATTTGAAGTTATAGTGTTCAAGTTATGACAAATCCAAAGATTTAACCACATGTCCCAAACTTATGGAAAATTCCCATATTCCCCAATATGGTGTTCCAAGGACTTGCTAGGATCACAAAGATGATGTATATCTTTTTTTGACTCAACCAAGAGAAGCAAACTTAGATTTTCTTGGGTTTTAAGTCAATTTGTTTTAATTGGCTCCATGGTTTATACAAAAATTAATAATGCACAACCATAGTCAAGGGTTTTGAGGTAAAGGATAATAGATGTAGTATGGTAGTTGCTTAGGATGCTTGGTGGAGAGAGCTAAAATTGACCCTCTAACTTCCATAAATGACACAAATTTTGATCGACCTCCTACATAGATTGTTGCCACCATGCAATAAATAAGCCCAAAAAACGGCAAATGGCACAAAAATTGATTGACCTCCTACATAGATTGTTGCCACCATGCAATAAATAAGTCCAGAAAACGGCAAAACTCAATGTACTTAGTGTCACGGTAAAAGGAAAAATTCATAATAAGCTATATTGGTCACAGTTCCTTGTACCAGTTTGGGCCTAAGGTATTTAATTAGCCATTAAAATGGTAACATTACAAACTACTAACTAGGCATTAATCAAATAATTAATCCTAATACCACTTTGGACCCATGGTATTTAATAAGCTATTAAAATGGTGACATTAAAAAATACTAACTAGATATTAATTAATTAGTTAATGCTAGTTCAAGGGCTAATTAATACCCAGGATCACTTGGGAGTCAAAATGACCTAGACAATTTAATTATGGATGGGCACATTTAATTTTCTACACAAGGAGAAGAGCCTAAATTAGTTTTCAAAATGATTAATTTTAAAATAAAAAATGGTTGCGAAATCCATTAGGAAGAGTGCCACTACCATCCATGAGGTTAATTTGGTATGTAGTAGCCCTAGAAGGCTCAAGAACAATAGAGGACTTTTAATCTTATAGCTCCAACAATTGTCGACAACATCCTAGCATCCCTTAGCAGCATGTGACAACATTTAATGCTGCCATTGATCGAGGGTAGTAGATTCTAGCCATTTTTTGGGATAGATAATTGAATTTTCTCTCTCCTCAATATTATTCTTTAGTCTCAATTATTCCTGATAGGTCCCAACCATTTTCATCATAATTCAACCATTTTATCTCTCCTCAGTATTGGGAATGGGTCATTGAATTTTCTCTCTCCTCAACATTCTTCTTTAATCTCACTTATTCCTAGAAACTATCAATCATTTTCATTAGAATTCAACAATTTTTGTTGCTATAAACCCCAATTTATAGCATAAGTTAGAGTTTAGTAGAGCCACCTTGGGTCTTCTGCCAAGATATTGAAGGCTTAGTACTTGAAATCAATAGTTGGAATTTGAAAAATTGCTGCACATTTTAGGAGAAGGCATCCCAATTGGATTTGGGGCTCATTTTGACCAACAAAGGATTCATCGAATGCTAATCCCTGTTAGATCAATGGGCAAATTAGAGGTCAATCCCTTATTAGATCAAGAGGCAATTCGGATTGAAGGCTTAATGGCCACTTTTGATAGCAAAAGGCATTAGAAAGTTAAGGCGATTGGAGCCAAATCTCAGTCTACTTCATCCAATTTGATAGAAGTTAAAGAAATATAGCAAGGGACATTCATTTTGGGGCCAATCCAGAGTATACTCTATGAGATTAGTCCATAAATTTTACTCTTCAGTTTTTGTGAACTTTATGACTGTTGTAATTAGTGTATACTCATGTCATTACCACTCTTTCAGAGAAGGAATGCTAGTTCTACTTAGCTTGTTGAGTGTGAACACTACTGGAAACTAAATGACTAAGCTAGAAATGCAAATGCAAATGTACAACTACAAACTTTGAGGAAGCTTATAACAAAGTGCTGAAAAATATGAATAAAAGAAATGATAGGAGATCCTACGAGTGATTGAAGGCCAAAAACATGCGTGTGACAAAGCATTCAAGCTTGAGACAAAGGCTTACATGAATATGGTCATTGCATTGTCGATTGTAGGATAGCAAGGCATTGCTGACTCAAACTCCAAAGTCTACTCTCAAACATAATGATAGTACACCTCAATGTGTTTCATGCTAATATGAAAAATAGGGTTCTTTGTAAGAGTGCTTTGGTTGTCCACAAGCATGCGGTGGAGCCACACTCCCTCCTACATGTAGTGGAACACAAATGCATAATACTCATTCTCTTTTGGGATATATAATAATGGATAATCGAGCATGAAACGGAAACAACCACATTATGATAAGGAGAAGACCTCTATCTCTAATTTTAAGGGTAAAAATCGGTCCCCTCATAGTTAGAGGAGTGGTTTGACAAATTGGAAATATACATTACTTTGTACTGCACATCAAAGAGGCCAAGATTTATTACATAGCTCTTCGCGT
Source organism: Lygodium microphyllum (assembly GCF_053477565.2). NCBI lineage: Eukaryota > Viridiplantae > Streptophyta > Polypodiopsida > Schizaeales > Lygodiaceae > Lygodium > Lygodium microphyllum. The sequence goes on along the minus strand of NC_141156.1, from coordinate 68,055,841 downwards.
AGAGGGATATACCCATACTTGGTAGTGATATATGGCAAAGATTAGGCAAGTGTTCTTGACTTAGGCATCTTTCAAGATAGTATTGATTGAGGTTTTTTTCTCACCTTTGGAGAAGGAGAAATTGGAAAGTTATTGGTATTCACTCCAATAAAGAGGTCAATGAGTTAGGGATTACTCCAAACCAATTTCTAAACCTTTCAATGTATGTGAATGGTAGCTGGAATGGGGCAAAACTCAATAAATACATATTTGGACTTGATCCCACTCTCTTTTCTAAAGTTATTGCAATGTATCCTACTTCAATTCATGCTACCATTCAATATGTAGAGAGATATAGTCAAAATTATAAGAGTTTTTAGCCTATAACATAGGATTCATTTCCACCTAGTTAGTCCATGAGGGTAGGACCATCTTTTGGTGAGTCATCAAGGGAAGGATATAAGCAAGTTGGAAGACCTCAAGATACCTACAACAAGATACCAACATTTCCTACTTCCTATGATCAAAACAAGGTTCAAATTTTTAGGTCCAATGTTTAAGTAAAAATGGAGCAATAAGAGGGTCAATTTTGGTGCCAAAGCTTCAACAAATAATATGAAAGGGAAGTATGTTCCTAATGACAAGGTGATGGATATTCTTGGAAAGGGTTTATGCTTCAACTGCAAAGAGAAGTGGACTTCTGACCATAAATCAAAATGTAAGGCAAAGAATGCTAGGGTGAGCATGATAATTGAGGATGATTTAGATGAGGAGACAGACGATGGAAATGCATCCAAAGTTGAGGGTCTTTGTACTTGCAAAGGATCAAATGAAAATGTGGTGGAAAAAAAATGAAGAGTCTTATGACCCCATGGATTGGTTTCCCTTTGATCCTGGTGGACATGGATGATTTTTGGGATGAGATATATTCTCCAAAGTTATACTACACTTCACATGATGCATGGACAGGATGTAAAAGGAACAACACACTTCAACTCAAGGAATCAATTAATGGGAGAGTTGCTAATATTCTTATAGATATAGGATTGTTGGGACATAAAATGGGCCCGACACTGGCTATAGGCACTAGCCGTCGGGCCTCTGTAACACTCACAAGACAACCACATGGCCTCGCGGCCAAGAGCCTCCAAGGGACACACTGCCCTATAATTCCTACTATAGATATTGCATTTGTAGTGAACCGTCCAATGATTTCCCTTCCTTACTCCTCATAGGGAGATCCCACACATCTTGGTGTAGTACACCAGTGTAATACAAATATAAAGGAGGCACCCCTCCTGGCTAAATATCGTGGACCCACTACATCTCTCCTACACCAAGAGGATTGGCCCCTCGATGCATTGCTCTAACATAAAGAACACACGAAAAATCTCCACTCATATATATTTTGAATGATCTAGGAGATTTGATATTTCCTTACCAAGCTTGCCCCAAGAAACCATTCATCTACCTTATAGCTCGGGTTTCCTTATTACACACTCCACGTAGGTCATTGTTTGGAAATCAATTGCAATGCGTCTAGGTTTGATACCATGTTATGCTCAATGCAAGTGTGGACGACCATTGTGCTCAAGCATTTTATCATTAGAAACTAGCTAGGTGAAGTGAAAAAACAACCCTTGAATGATTTTTCAACTAATCGTATGTGCAGCATTGATAAAGACTAGCACCAAATTTCTTCGTGCTACTAGTCTCTTTAAATCAAATGATAGTCCGTCTTATATGTTATGCATAGAAAAATAGATCAGAATTTGAATCATTTTCAGCAAGTAACCACTTTCACAAACCCTCTTCCCTCTCCTACCGTTTAGGTTTTGCATTCGTTGTGGGTAGGTGTAATGTTTATTTTTGTTTAATTTTTCATGTAAAAATCAATAAAATCATATTCTAACATAGAAACAAGGCTTGACAGAGGCTTGATCCTCATGCTCCAGCCTTGTTATATGTTCACAAATATAACATGCATTTTTTCCTAAATTTTTAGGCACAAGAACTAAAATTTCCCTTATTTTCCCTCTTTTTCCTTATTTATTTGTTCATAAAAATTATGATAATTCAAAATGATGATATTTTGCTGATCAAGAACACATAGCATCATTTTCATATCCATTTCTATCCCATATGACTCCAAAACACTCAACAAAAACCCTAAATTCATTATTTTTATAAAAATCACAACTTGCGGGTCTTTCGTGTTTTACGGAAAATTATTATAGCATTGTATTTTTTGCTTTTTTTTCACATTTTAGAGAGAATAAAACATAGGAAATCCAAGAACAATCAAAATCGAGCACTTTCTTCAATCATTTTCCATAAAACAAAAGAAATGATCACTTATGCATAGAAACCCGCAGGTTTAAGGCTCGTATGTCATGGTCGAGAGGCCGTTGACGCTTCTTCTTTGCCATTGATGCACTCTCTTGGCCTAATCTATGATCTCTACCGCTCCAGCATCATCATTTGCTCCAAATGCTTCATCACACCCCACCCCCTTCTCTCTTGAATTGATGTATATGAACAAATAGCAAGAGGAGAGAGAAGAGAGGAGAGAGAAAGACTAAAAATCAGATTTCTCCGAGGGTAATACATGAGGGTGACTGGTTGTTGATTTATGATAGTAGCTTAGAAAACCATCACAATACTATTCCTAAGGTTTTGAAGTGGTGATTTGGTCCATATGTGGTATAATATGTATATGATAATGCTACCTATTCACTTAGTGAGTTGAACAAGACTACATTGCGGGTTCCTATAGAAAGTAAATACATCAAGCTCTTTAATAGGTGGGAACCTAATGGATATGAGTTGGAGGATCTAGAGATGACCACTCATGATAGTATTGATGATGAGATTGAACCAAAGGACGGAGATGAAGTCTTGACCTATGGATGATTAGACATCTAGAGGATGTGCAAGTTTAGAGGGAATGGATGTTGTGATGCTCCACGTTCGCTATTGAAAAATCTTAGAGGTAAGGTGTTTATCGAAGGAATCAATTCAACCTCACTTTTATTTGTTTTGGTTTGTTTAGTTGATAGTTATACCCAAATATATTATAGCACAGGTAGTATTAGTCATCCTATAGATTTGAATAAATAATTTACTTGCAAAAGAGTTAACTTGATCAAGAAAGTTGAAGTCTGGGAAGTCATCTTGGTGTATGACATGGTGTAGTGACTCAAGCAGTCATTTAAGTAACCAAAGTAAAGATTGTGGACAAGGAGAAAAATGTGAGGTTAACCATGGTAGCCATCACTTTTCTCAATGCCCTCTGGGCTAAAAGAACTTGCAAAATGTCATGCCCTATTTTTTGAAGGTTGGTGCATGCAATTAGAGCAAAACAAGTAGTGGAAAGATACACTTGCATGTGAGAATAGTAAGTGTCTTAGTTTCATCTATTGAGAATAGGGAAGCAAGCTATTTATGGTCTTTGGATGTTCAAACAAGGGTTGTCAAGTGCTCAGTTGCTTGATTGGCTCTCTAGTGAGCCTTTGTAGGAGTCTTGGTGAAAGAAGACAATGAAGTTACCACATATAAAATGTTAGGCCGTGTGTGGATAAGTTAAATGAGAGATTTAATGGGGAAACATGAATAGTGGACAATGAGTGGAAGAGGATCAGATACTAGAGTAAAGTTTGAACTTTGGGTCCGTGGGGCAAGAAATAGGCTAATAGGCTACCTAAATTGGTCATGTAAAACTCTTGTTGAAGTATCTCCTATGTACAATCCACCTCTTGGGTAGGGCTACCCATTAGAATGAGGTAATCCATATAGAGGATGACAAGAACACATTCCTTGACCATTCAATCAAAAGTAGAGGTTGGGGTCATGATGTTGGAGAGAGGGAGGTGGTGCCAATCTTATGACACCCTAGTGGTTTTAGAGATTGATGCAAGACTTTTGAGTTACTTCCTTTCTATATATACAAGAGATTCTCCATCATTCAACCAAATTATATCTCTACCAAGGGTGTTTACTTTTTGTGAACTATGCTCTTAAGACTCAGATCTTAGAGGATAAAGAGCTTAGTAGTCTTTGGAGTCTTTGGTATAGGAGACATGGCATTTTACTATGCAGGATGAGCTTGACCCTAGCATGCATGATGAGACATGGGAGTTGCCTCCACATCCATCAAGGAAAAAGGTGATCAATCTGAAGTGGGTCTACAAGAATAAGTACTTGGTTGATGGCACCTTGGACAGCATAAGATAAGGCTTGTTGTTGCTAAGTTTCTTGTACAAAAGATGGTCTAAAGACCTTTGCTCCAGTTGCCTACATGTCTACCACTAGCTCTTATAGCCCACCACCACTACCCCTTGTATAAGATGGACATGAAGTCTACATTGCTTTAAAAAATTCTTGAGGAGGAGATCTATGTCAATTAAGGTGAATAGTTTAGAACAAATGCTCCTTTCATCAAAGCTGGTGTTTTAAAGTTCAAACTTGAGAAGTAGTTTAGATACAAACCTGTAAATCACATGTTTGGTTGAAAACACAAGCTCTGGCATCTTTTCTATAACATCTAAATACTTTATCCCATCCAAGAGATGTACAAAAGTCTACACATTTTACAAACACCTGACAATGGCATATACACATTTTAAGAAAATACAAAAGTACTTGTAACCCTTATCTTTGAGGTGCTCCTCTTCCACTCTTGTAGCCTTCTTTAAATGTTTTTTCCTCTTTGCCTCATCTAGACCAAGAGCCTCAAGCTTCGCAATTTCTTTTGAGATGAAGGCATGGAATTCATCCTATCATTTCAAAACAAAAACTATAGCTAATGATAGAAAAGAACCTTCCATACAAGAGAGTTAGAGATAGAAAAGCACATTCTATATAAGTTGAGATATTAAATCACAAGGAGAGCTATAACATGGAGCTGACCATGATAGTACCTTTCCACTATACTCATCTCAACCTCATCCCACTTCCTCATGTCTAGACTTAATCTATCTAGAATGGAGTCTTTGTTTGCATTACCAAAATTTTGGAACATATACACCTCATGTGCAATATTTGGAGTAACATGTGCTCTAGAAATACTATTGGAAACAAACGTAGGCATAACATGAGGATATAAGCATGATATTTTCCAATGAGAATTTTGGAAGGAACAAGATTTACACATTGGTGGTATCTAGTGTGAGTAGCAGATTTACTTCCTTTGCCTTTGGCCCCTCAATGAATTGACATTGTATACTAATATGGTAATCATCATTATCAAAGTACTCTAGAGTTGAGAACCAACTAACAAAAGAATGGGATACAAACATTTAATGATTGCATGTATAATGGAAAAAGTATAAATTATTACTTACTTCCATACCAAATCAGAAGCTTCTTGCCACGCTCTCCCAAGAGCCCTCACAAACTCCTCGTTTCATTGATGTCAAATCAGACACTAGTAATCTAGATTGTTGTTTGTTATAGGCATGGTCTCCCCTCTGGGACCTAGAACTAATACAAGGAAGTGTCCTATAATCTCAAGACAACTTATGCAATCAAAGGAAGGAATCAACCACTAGGCATTATCTATGGTAGATGTGACAACCTCATGAGCCACCAATCTACAAAGAGGCATAGGAGGAGGTCTTCTTTTCCAATCTCATCCTCCCCTTGACCACTATCACCGCTCACCTCTTCATTATCATCTAGACTCTCATGGTGGACATTAGTCTCTATAAACACAAATGTTACTAAAAAATAATGAAAAATATCATAATTAAAGCAATCACATATAAATGAATAATAATAAATAAAGAATCATGTATAAATGAAATGAATATATGAGCGACTACATATGTGCTTAGCAACTTTGTGAATAGTATTGGAGTCCTCATCTACATGTGTTTCCTCTTCATCATCAATGAAGTTACATTTCTTTCAACCACTTCCTTTATTTCTTGGAGGAGTTTCCAAATGTCTCACACATGATGATCCTTCTTGTCTATGATTTGCCTACAAACACATCATGAACGTAGCTTCATGATCATTTTATAGCTACTATGAGGTGACACATATTTCTCTCTCTCTCTCTTGCCAATCACTCTTTTAGGTGCCATAATATGCAATCTAAGCACAAAGCACAAAAAAATTTAAAACCCATTATTTTACTACTCTATCAAGGTTTAAATAGTTTTTGAGACTTTGTTTCATATATATAATGGATATAGCAATATGGTTTGTGCCAATTACGGTGGTAAAACAAGAACAAACAATTGAAAGTTTGTGTCAACTTGAAAGTTCAATGCTACATACCTTCCCCTCACCCACAAGTATTTGGCTTCACCCTAACTGATTCTTGGCATACAATACTCAAAATATGATTTCCTCATATCCACTTTAGATAAAGCCTCCAATTCGAGATTAATACATAAGAAAGCTCCTCCATTGATGCCAGGAGGCATATTCCACTGTGGATTCCGTGCCACGGTGGATTCCGTGAGGTTTTACGGTGGATTCCGTAAACTTACATGACCGGGGCTCATACACAAAGAGGATTCTTTGTGCGAGAAGTTGATGGGGACGCCTGTCCTTTTCGGGCGTTTCATTAATTTAGTGTGTACATGGGTGATTCCATAGCGGGTGATTCCGCAAAATGCATATTAAATTAATAAACGTTTATGAGTTTCGAGTGCGCACTCGTAATAAATTAAGGTTAGGATTTATTTATAACCAGTTGATTTATTTATGTAGCTGAAGACTGCTAGGTATTCACTTTTGTCGGTTTAATTGTATTATTTTACTAACGATTGTGAATGCTTCAGTTGATGTGTAGAGATAGCAGCAGTGGCGGAGGAAAGCATTGGAGTCTAGCGAGTATTCGACCTTTGGACTATATTTTGATAGGCGCCACGCCTATATTTTGTTATGTCTATTGAGACATTGATTATTGATTATTATTTTGTATGCGCCTATGCGCCTGGATATGTTATTTCTATTTGGACATTGAGATTGGGCGTGCTAGACTCTATGGGCACCGTCCATTAGCTTTATTTTCCTATTTTTGTAGAAAGCAAACTCAAAAGCTAAAAGCTTGTCATATTTTTGTAAATTGGGCTATTATTGAGCATGAAGATTGAAATATACATAAAATACATGCTTTCTGAAGTGCTCACACAAGGCATGGGGGAGATTGAACCCAATTTGTCTCTTGTCTCTTGTCGTTCAAGCTTTTACATTGTTTTTTGTGCAAAAAGGTAGAATTCATTGTTCTTGGGGACCTTCAGGGATTCACTACGTGAGCATTCTGTGACTGATCTGCGCACTAGTGGTATCAGAGCGGAGCAGAGATCAAGAGCTTCCAATCGCTACCAATCTCGGGCGAAGGCGGAGCTCGAGGAACGAACGGGCTCTCCAGTCAATCTCGTCGCGAACTGTCGATACAGGCAGACTTCTGGCGATCAAGAACCCCTGTTTCTACTATCAGATCGCGAAGGACCAGGCTCTGCAAGCGGAGGACCATGCATCCATCTCCTTCAACAAGTCATCAACAAACAGTGAGAAAACAAAAGTTTCATCCATTAATTCTCATAAGATAAAGCTTTAAGCTTAGAAGAAGCTTAAGAAGCTTAAAAGCTTCTTATTTTTTTCATCGTGGCCTCAGAGGAGGTCCGAATTTTTCGCGCGGTGAAAAAAAACGGACCCCCCCTCACGAAATTGACGACGGCCGTCATTAAGCTATTAAGCTTAACTTTCTTAAGTTAAGCCAAGCTCTGCATGTCACACAGGACAGACAAGTTCAGTAACTCCTGGTCCCGCACTTCTGAAGTCAAGTTCAGCAAGTCAATTGGAATCAAGTTCTGTAAGTTCTACAAATCGGCCTAAGTTCAGCAAGTCAACAACTCTGCAAGTCTGCTAAGTCTGCAACTCTGTAAGTCAGACTAAATCAGTACTGACTAGTGCTTAAAACTCATAGAAGACTTGTTCGTATGCAAAAACTCTGAACTGGAAAGTTGTTCGCAGCAAGGTGTTCTACCTATCTACAAGTTTGTTGAAGTACTTTCAACAAACGGATACAGAAATATTGCAGATTTTCTAAAAATATATAAAGAAATACCCAAAAATACATAGCCTTGTAACCCCGAATTTGAGCTATGCTCATCCCGCTAATCTGATTTTGAGTGAGAAAGGTTTGTTGAGTTTTACAGATGACTACCCCACATATGGATGATCCTATGGATGAAGATGGCCTACCTGAGCCTACCATGGAACAAAAGCTGGATCTAATCATGCTACAACTGGAAGAAGAGCGAAGGGCTAGGCAAGCATTGTTAGCGCAATTGACAAAACTACAAAGAGCGTCTACCGATAAAGAAGAACCTCAAGCTGAAGATTTGATTCGACGTACCATCGATGCCACTCTTGAAGCACAAACCATTCGCAAGGAATCCAAGATAAGTAAACAAAGTTTCAAGTTTCGCACTTTCAATAGTATACGAGAAGGAAAGACTGTTTTATCATTCATTAGCCAGTTTGATGACTGTTTCCATGAGGAAACTTATCCCGAAAAAGATAAAATCAAGTGTGTTACTAATCATCTGATAGACAGAGCATCACTATGGTGGACTGTAGTCCGCAAGAGCATAGAATGTCCTGCTACTTGGGAAGATTTCAAGAAGAAGTTCATGTAGAATTTCCTTCCACCGCAATTTCATGAGAAGGCTATCAAGCAATGGGATTTACTTCAACAGCGAGATCGTGAGCCTATTCCACAGTATACAGAGCGTTTTTGGAATGCACTCCTACAGCTACGCATGCTTGAAGACGTACCAGAGACGACACATAAGCGGAAGTATATGTCTGGACTTCTTGGACATTACTACGCTGAAGTGAACATGTTCAAGCCTGCTACCCTTGAAGACGCCATCTCCTTAGCTCACGACACTGAAGATAAGTTACGCGGAAGAGATAGACGACCACAGCAATTCCAAGCCAGTAATTACGGATCTAAACAATTCAATTCCAATTTTAGAAGGTTTAATCCATGTCGTTTCTCATCACCATCTTTCCGCAAGAATTGGCCTAAACCCCCTGCATTACCATCCAATGTCAATCCAAATTCTAAGCCTATTCCACAAGCAAATCCAAATGTACCCAAACTTCCAGCCATTGCAAATAATGTAACCAAAGCCAAGCGAATAGTATGCTATAAGTGTCACCAGCCAGGGCATCTCGCAGCAAATTTTCATTCAAAGAAGCCACTAGCACATATCAACTATCTTGGAGCCATGGACGAAGACGAGCATGAGGATATGCCAGATTTCACTGAAGATGAGGATGATCCTACTACTACTTCCGACACTTTACCAGGTATGCCTACTCCACATTCATTGTTGACTATGAAATGTATGGTGCATGGAAAGGAAAGAACTATCTTACATGATGACGGTAGTACTCATGACTTTATTTAAGCAAAATTGGTAAAGGAATTGAAATTGCATACAGTACCTACGCATTATCACATAAAAGCTGCATTTTCAGGCACTAGGTACAATGGCACACAAGAAGTACAAGATTTAGAAATTCAAATTGGTTCATATATTGAAAGAAGAAATTTCTTAGTTGTTCCATTACAGTCAAGTGACATTATTTTAGGAATGCCATGGAGACACCAGCATAATCCAAACATAGATTATTCCACACACACAATGAATATTAATTTTCAAGGAAAATCTATTACATTATATGGTATGCACGCATCTCATATTTTTCCACTGCTTTTGCATACTCAAGCAAAACGTGCACTACGCAAGAATACTAAATCATATCTCATTTGGGTGAATGAATTGCACGCAAAGGAAAATCATATGCATCCTAGGCATAAGGAATTTCTTGCATATTTTAAGGACTGTTTTGCAGAAGACCTACCACCAGGTTTACCTCCTTCACGTCCAGAAGACCATAAGATTGATTTAATTCCTGGCACACAACCACCTTGCAAAGCACCATATAGGCACAATCAAATAGAGCAAAAAGAAATCCAGAGTCAAGTTGAAGAATTATTAAATAGAGGCTTAATTCGACCTAGCAGTTCCCCATTCGGTGCACCTGTACTCTTAGTCAAGAAAAAGAATAATACCTATCGTATGTGTATTGACTACCGAGCATTAAATAAGATCACTGTAAAGAATAGGTATCCTATACCTAGAGTCGATGACCTTATGGACAAACTGCAAGGATCTTCTATATTTAGTAAAATTGACCTTAAGTCTGGATATCATCAGGTGAGGCTAGATAGAACCGACATATTTAAGACCGCATTCAGGACACAATTTGGCCATTACGAATTCTTAGTCATGCCATTCGGATTAACTAATGCACCTGCTACTTTCAGTAGAATGATGAACCGTATCTTTCTGAAATATCAATATTGTGTGATTGTTTTCTTTGATGATATTTTGGTGTTTAGTCAAAGTGAAAAAGAGCATTATGAGCATTTATCATTAGTTTTTCAATTACTGAAAGAAAATCAATTGTTTGCAAATCCTGACAAGAGTGAATTCTTTAAGACAGAAATAGAATATTTGGGTCATATTGTGAGCAGCATACAGGAAGGTATTATTTTATACACATTTTTTTCTATTAGAGTTTTATCTTCTCATAATGCTGAAATAAACTGACAGGCTTCATCTCTGTTAGTATTCTTCTTCATTTTCGATTTCTTTCTGGGACTATTCTTCTACATCTTCTATTTCTTCAAACCCTTTCTCTTCCGTCTACTTCTCTCCCTCAATCTCCCTTCATCTTGATGTCTCTTACCCCAGTGGTGGACTTTCGACACCAAATGCTCCGACACCGTGCTAGGGGAAGGTTATGCTATCATCAGAGGTGAATTTCAAAAGATATTTGGGCTAATTTGGGGCTGAGTTTTTCAGCCATATTCAAAGAATTAGCTACAACATTGTTCTTTTAATTCATTTCTTACTCTATAGAAGACATCTTGTCAAAATATGCAAGTATTATGTGCCCCTATGACAAGGCAATGTTTGTAGATAATTCATAGATGCTTTGAGTTGAATTAAGAGGAGCTTTTTCTCTTATTTCTTGGCTGTGGTAACTTATACTTTTAGGAACTCAATTTGAAGCTCTCTTGAAGCAAGTCTCTTTGCCCTACAAGCCTTGTAATTGACTCATAAGCTTTTATCCCTAACAGTCTACATTGAATATAATCCTGCAAAGTTGATTCATGCTATGGCATAATGTATGAATGATGGGATGTAGAGTTGTTTATGATACATGATAGCATATTGTACTTGATTTTATACTTGGTGATTGCTCTTACAATCAAGAAAACAAGCCTGATTTGAGTTAGAACTTATGAGATAATACTCTTGTGATATTTCTAAGAACATGCAGCTGGAAGCTCTATTAACAACTTCAAGAACATGACTTGAAACGCCTGTGATTGATCGTGAAGTACCTTTTGAGCCTTTAAACATTCACTATAATCTTCTTATCACTTGAAGACACATCTCCATCTATCTTGTCATGTTTTCTTGCCAAACCCCTGTGGTGACCTTCAACCCTACATGATTTGACATTGGTGAACTCGATGTGAAGGTCGATGTAAGAGAACTCCAAGATGGGGGATTCTTCAAGAGATACTCTACAATAGTTGGTGCGCATACTGTAGTAGACTCAACAACAAAAATCCAAATGTTACAACAACAACAACAACAAAAGAAAGATGAAGAGAAGATTGATTCCACAGCTATCAAGGCCCTACAAGGGTGGAAATTAAAAAAATTTAATGGTCAAAATGTCCATGTTTTCATTCGCTTGTATGTTGAGGAAATGCTCTTCTTTGGTGTACCACAACATGCATGGAGTCACTATTTTGCCATATTAGCAAAGCATGGTCTTTAAGAAATAATCCGTGGTCTTTTTCAGCAAGATGCGAATTGGGCTGCATTCAAAAAAGCCATAGGCGAAGAATTCTTCTTAGAAGACTCTGGCCTAATGAGGAAGAAAAGTTTCACTGATTGGGTTGAGAAACCCAACAAAGGTTTAGTTGCAACAACTTTATACCATGAGTTTGAAAGTAAATTTGGACAACTTGATGTTGAAGCTCAACAACGTATGGAAGATCAGAAGATTGAATTATTCCTTAAGACTGCAGATCCCATTTTGCAAGAGAAGCTTGCTAATCACCTAGAAGATGCTACCTCCGAATCAGGAGTCAAGACTGCATGGACAGATGTTATTGATGCAGTTAACATGATTGCTCAAAGAGAGCGGATGTGACTAAGATTGGGCTCTACTTCAACTTCAACAACTCCATTGATGGAGCTTGTTCCACCTTCAAAATCCCCTATTCCTTTGACTAATCAACCAACTCTTTCTTCTTCTGTTCCTTCTAAAAATGATATCATGGATGAAATCATTAAAAGCATGCATGACCTTCATTTGAATCTTACAGAAATTAGTTCCAAGGTGGAGAAGCTGGATGTCAAAGTCAAAGAACAAGGACGATCATAAACTCAAAGACCTATGAGAGAAGGCTTTAAGAGGCGTTGTATTTGGTGTGACAGCCAACAACATGACAAAAGGGAGTGTTTTGTCTTCCGTGAGGTTGAAACATAGAAGCTCGTCTTTTGGAAAGACGGAAAAACTCATGCGGTTGAAATTGGTCTTCCACTGAAACCAAATTTTGGTAATAGTGGAATGAAGAAAAGATTAGAAGATTTAGCTGTAAAGAATGCCTACGCAGCAATTGATACAGCTACCTTTGGGCTACAAATTGAACCAACTAAATCAAATTTGAAAGTATGTAAAGCTAATGTGCAATCTAAAGTATGGATGCAGGCAATTGATCAAATGGAATGTGGTAAAGCAGCCAAAGAAGATTTGGCTAATGCCAGTCAGTGCATTTGAGGAATAACTAGTTGGAAAGAACTGGTAAATTATTTTTCTACCTTTGCACATTTGGCTGACATCAATCATAAAGAAGTCTTGATTGAAGAAAAGAGAAGAAGAGAAGATGAACCACGACCTTCCTCTTCTGGCCCTCTAAAATAGGTAACTAGAAGAATGCCTAGTTGTAACAACTTGAAGATAAGTTAAGAAACTTGTTTAACAAAAGAATTGCTTGCTCTGTTTTTGTGTCTGTGCTGTAAATTACGTGAACGAACCCCATTCTCTAAAAGGCCTAATTAAGGAGGCTGATTTTGAATGTCACACATAAATGTGATAGGACCTAATTAGAAAACTAAAGCTATCAAGAGAAGTGGGTAGGGCGAACCCTCGATAGGTCCGTCCTATGGCAGGGTGGTCCCAGAGAACTGAGAGACTTCTCACAAGGTTTTACCAATATCAGATCCTTAGAAATTGTTAGGTTAGAATCTCGATTCATGCCATTTTGGGGGACCGGAATGGGACTACGCCCTACTACGCGCAGAGAGGTTGAGCGGTGCATCCCTCTCGTTTCCCATTCTCTTTGAACCAAGTGCAGCATGGGTCTGCTTCAGCTTGGATATCTTTGCGTAAAGTAGGATGTCCAAGACCCAATGGTAGAATGCTGTCAGGAGACCTTGACCACTAGGGACCCAAGTTTTAGGTTTGGCCGTGAACGTTCTATTGCAAGGCCGACTCAGGAAACCCTAGGTGATAAACCCTATAACATTCCATGGGAGTGTCAGATAGCATCTCTTAGATTTGTCTCTCGATGGACCGCTAAAAACGTGCCTGGATAGCCGATAGGCAGGCATGTTACACGTTACATGAGGTAGAAAACTACTTAAATCTCCCCTAGATATACCTAACCTAATCGTAGGATTTCATGAGTTGATTGCTAGTCCCCAATAAACAAAAAGAAAATAACCCCCACATACATATATAACACTATCAGCTTAAGGGAAAAACTCGAGAAAGTGATGACACCACCTAGAATGGCCTCAAGAAGCTCCCGTATAGCAAAGGCTCCCTCCAGGCACTTCATCAAATCTCTCTGATGATGCAGTCACTAAAATAAAAAACCATTAAACTCACTTGTACCAAACAAACACATGGCCCTCTTGGCCTTAAGGAATACAATAGTTCACAACCAACAAACTGTCCCTCTTGGCCTTATGAAATAAAATATTAGAACCTAATAGAAATGATCCTCTTGGCCTAATGAGATAATCCACTCCCCTGGACCACAATTGAAAAAGACATCTTCAACGAAAGCATAGTTGGTCAGGGAATCTACAAAGCAATTCTAGTGTCGAGAAACTAGTTGACAAGTCACTATCTCAAAAATGTACAACATATTTAAGGCTGCATGATGGTAGATCCGTAAGATGGTCCCATTCAGATGATTGATTACTAACTGGGAGTCATCATCTTTCACCAATTATTGATAGATACTACCACATCGGGCTACATTCAGCCCCATAATCAAGGCCTTGTATTCTGCCACATTATTAGTAAAAGGATATCCTAAATATACTCCCATTCTCATAACAGCCCAACGTCGGGGATCTTTAATGACCGCACCAATGCTCACATGTTTAGCGGGCCCTCTAGAAGCTCCATCAAAATACAAAGTATAAACTTAGTCTTCAGTGATAGGCCATGCCATATTAATCAGGTCACTTGTACTTATGATAATCAAAATCAACTAGAGAGAGAGGAACACTAGTTAAAATTCATTAACAATGGTGGCAGTAGACCTTAATTTCCCATGTGAAAGATTCATCTTGCCACTCAGTAACCTGATAACCTTTACTCCACTAGATCACTCGACCTTGGTGCTAATGTTGCTCTAGTTACATATGCTTAAGATAAGGAATGATTCATCCCATCTGATTGTCTTGGTACCTTGTGCAAGCTAAAGATGAATCATGAAGGACCTGCACAGGTACCAAGCCCAGCATTAGCCCTTACACAGAGTAAGGCTTTAGCTTATTAAAGTTAACTTTAGTTTCAAACTTTACCCCCTGTAAATCTGCTAAAAGGGTTGTAGAGTCGTTCTTTCCTAAACGTAAATTTTATATGGTCCATCCCATTGGGTCTTAACTTACTAGGAAATAGCTCATGCCAAGCATCATAATATAGTACCAACTGACCTTTCACGAATTTATATTTCTTAGCTTGAAGGTCATGAAGGGATTTCATTCTCTTCTTCCCTACTTCTTGATGTAATAAAACTTGCAATCGAATTTCATCAAGTTGTGTAAGAGAAGTATATCATTCTTGCAATGCTTTTGCCTCTCCCAATGAATGATTGAGAGTGAACAGCATAGTGGGCAGCTCGATTTCCAATGGAAAACCACACTCCTCCCCATATATCAGCTTGAACAAGGTGTGGCATGTAGCTCTCTTTAACCTTGTATTGTAAGCCCACACTACCACATATAATTTATTATCCCAATCTTGCTTACTTTTTGATACTATCTTGGCAACTAGCTCTTTATTTGTACTCTCAACTTGGCCATTGGCTTGAGGATTATATGTGGTATTTTTATTGTGCTTAATCTTCAAATCTTCCATCAAGGCTACAATAACCTTATTCAAGAAGTGTGTCCCTCGATCAGACACTATCTCCTCAGGTAGACCAAAACGACAAATAATTTGCTCCATAATGAAACTAGTTGTCTCCTTAGCATTATCCTTCGTCATTTCTCAAGCTTCAAACCACTTTGTAAAGTAGTCTATCACTACAATAATATATCGCTACCACGTTTCGATGAAGGGTATATTGGTCCAACAAAATCGATACCCCATTTTCCAAAGGGTAACGTAACTACATTAGGGTTTAGAGGTCACTTATGATTCTCCCTCGCATCGTGTCTTTGTCAGACGCCACATTGCTTAACATAACTAAAAGCATCTTGGAAAATGGATGGCCACCAATATATCTAGCACAAAGAGCTTTCTGGGTAGTAAGCCATCCAACAAAATATCCCCCACATGTTGAATCATGGCATTCCTCAAGAATGAATGGTACCTCATCAGTTACTACACAATGACGATAAATGTCATCTACACCTCTACGATACAAGACACCAATTGTAATCAAAAAGCATAGTGCTTGTTGCTTAGTCTTTCTCTATTTAGACTTTGATAGAGTAGTCCCATATCCTCATTTAGATAAATAATGCATTATAGTCATATACCAATAAGGAATGGAAGCTGTATTGATTTTAAATAGACCTTCAATATCACTTCCTTTAGCCAAAATTTCCTTTGGCTCCCCAAAATCCACAAGACATTCCATAAGACAATATCTCATAGTCGAACTCCTACAAAGTGAAACAGTCAAGAAACCGCAACTTGTTCATCAACAATCTACGTCCTTCCGCCTTTGTAAAAAATACTACCTTCTCATAGAGAATATAATGTCTAAATTTCTTCATTGCAAATACCATTCCAAGGCACAATTTCTCTATGTAATTAAAATTGACTTCGGATATCCCCAATTTCCTACTAGTAAAGGAAATTGGATGATACCATTTCTCTTTCCAAATTTGGGCTAAACAATAGCTAATACTATGCATTGTTGCTGCTGAAAATATATAGGAAAACTCAACTCTTCTAGGTGCTTTTAGGATTGGTGCTTTCACTAGTTCTTGCTTCACATCCTTGAAGGATACTTGACAAGCTTCATTCCACTCAATAGACAATTACAGATAGGAGGTTCACCAATGGCAATGCTCTTTCTGCCAGTGCATTGATAAATCTCCAATAATATCCCACTAATGAAAAAAAACTATGTCTCTCTTTTGGAGTACATGGTGGGCTCATAGCGACTATAACCTTTATCTTTTTCAGGTTAGTTGCAATACCAGCTGAACTAAACACATGGCCTAGTAACAACCCATAGGGCACTCCAAAAACACACTTCTGTGGATTAAGAGCAATGTAGAACTATGTGCAACACTCAAAGCATTTCCTTAAAATGATCAAATGTATTTCCCTCGTGGTGGCTTCCCCTAGATCATTGATAAAGACTTTAAACTCATCTAGAGATATGTCACTAAAAGTTTTATTAGCTCTTCGTTTCCAAGAACCATGCACATTGCATAACCCAAAGGCCATCACATGATACGCAAAGGTACCAAAGATAGTGATAAACATTATTTTTATCTTATCTTCCTCCGCAATAGCCATTTGGTTGTATCCAGCAAAGCAATCCATAAATGAATAGATTTCCCTACCCGCTAATTGATCTAAAATATGATCAATAAATGGCAATGGATAGTAATCCTTAACTATCTTCTTATTAACCTCTCTAAAGTCTACACAAAGCTGGATCTGATTGTTCTTCTTCTTCCTCATAACAACTAATGAACACCAGTCTGTGTGTTGTACTACTCAAAATATCAAGCTAGATTTCCGTAGTTTTGTCAATTCTTCAAAAAGCCGGTCCCTTAATTTGAAAGGTATATGTTGTTTTTTTTTTGCAAGGGTAGCTACCTTCCTTTAGGGGAATAGTATGAATAGTTAGGCTAGGAGAAATGCCTCTCAGCTCTTCATAACTCCAAGTAAAGATATCGTAGAATTTCTAAATCAAGGACACATAGTCCTTCCTTTCTTCTAGATTGAGCGCAGATCCTTATTTGATTGGCCGAGAATCACTCAGCGTACCCAAGTCTAGCTCAATTACATTTGTATCTCTTATCCTCTCTTGAGAATCTATTGGATCATTCAAAGTTATTTGATAGATACTCTCTATAGTGGACCCCTTGTTGGATTTGTCACTTCATGACGACTCACTAGCAAATGGAGCATCTAATGTATCTAACTCTAACGAGGATAAATGAATTCTCTCACTTTGAGGAGATTTAGGATAGGTATCTACTAGTACACGTCTAGCACCTCTACCAAAGATCAATGGACTAGGGGCAGGTATATAAACGTGATAGTCTACTCATAAGATCCATGGCCTGCCTAACAATAGTTGATAGCTAGGTTGTCCTGCAAACCTGATCACCCTAAAGTCCAAAATGGATTCCCAATTTGTGACAATCACATGGACTTTGGTAATGCAAACTTCAGGTTGTCTTAAACTATCATCAGCCATTCAGATAATCGTGGAGGCATATTTTTTAATTTCTAATCCTAGCCTCTCCATCAATTCTGAACTTATAATGTTGAGGGAGGATCCCATATCCACAATAGCATAATCCACTAGTATTCCATTAACATGTATTGCTACCCTTGGACAATGCTTTTCAATACGTTTAAACCAATCATCACCTACTCGTATTATGCCCAAGGGCTCCATGATATGCCCAGTGAAAAAAAATCTTCTTAAATTCTCTACATACTCCTAGAGACAACTTAATCAATTGCAAGAGGTTTACATTTGTCTTTAACTTCACAAGGAGAACTTGCTAAATCAAATTCATGATAGCTAGCAAGAGCTCTCTTTTCTAGCTAGACCATTCTCTCCTTTGGTCTTTGAACCGGCTTTGGTGCCTCTTTCTTAGCTTTTTCCTTCTTCTTTGGCAACTCCTTATCCTTCTTGGGGTCAGCTTTACCATCGATGGCCTTTAGAGGTCCACCTTCCATATCAGGGTTAAGGACTTGTGTCCCCCTTATCATCTTGCTTAGGGTTTCCCTCGACAAGTTTTACCTTGTCTTTGTCAACTTCTTTATCCTTTTGACCTCTCATAATGACCCCTAGATTAGAAGTTTTAGTGCAATTGACACAAATAGCTTCTATAAGCCTAACTCTAGTGCCACTAGGTAGCTTCTCTACCATAGCTTTTCCTCTTTATAGTATTTGTTTCAGTTCCCTCATCTTACTAGAGATTATTTCATTGTGCTCTATGATTAACTGGGCTTGGCTATTTACTTTCTTGCTGGAGAGAGCTAATCTTCCTCCAACAAGTACTAGCTAGGTGGCTATACTTCCCACATATATCACATTTGACATTTGGACAATTCCTAGGGAAATGTTGGCCACCACACCACTTACAGTTGAATATTGAGGGTGAATCCTCTTCAAAGCGTCGACTCCCTATCAAATTCTGCTTATTTTTAAGGAAATTGGCATTAATAACTATTTTCCTATATTGTTCGATGATCATGTCAGTATAGTGCTTTATCATATCCGTAACTTCACGGAAGACATTCAAGGCACTTGACTCATAGCCATGATCGTCTACCTGTTGTTCCATTGGTCTAACCACTTGAGTAGAGATTGGCTACTAACTCTCTGGAACAACATTTGGATTTCTTATTTGGCTTTCAACATTTGGTGGAGCAATCTAACTAGCCATACGCATGGTCACAGTGGGAAGATCTGACAACATGGGCACATTTTGAATCATGCATCCTCTCCCATTGGGAGTACTCATGGGCATCCCTTGACCTCCATTTGTTAGTGCTAAAGTATTTCCAAACCCTAAACTTAGATTCCAATTTGCCTTAGAGGTATAGGTTGCTAGTATTGCGATTCTACCTCCTCTACTCGTGTAATAGCCGTATCAATGTCAGCAAGAGCAACACTGCTCAACTGCACTTGAATGTTAAAGTCCAGCCAGTTCAAAACGTATTGCAATTGAGTAGCAAATAGAATAGGAATATAGGTTTGCAACTTATGGAATACTTCCTTGAGTTTCTTGGCATAACCACGAACATTCTTGTGAGATTCTTTACATGTTACACTGGTGCGCAGATCGGTCGCTGTATGCTCACGTAGTGAATCCTGGAAGGTCCCCAAGAACAATGAACTCTACCTTTTTGCACAAAAAACAATGTAAAATCATGAACGACAAGAAGCAAGAGACCAATTGGGTTCAATCTCCCCCATGCCTTGTGTGAGCGCTTCACAAAGCATGTATTTTATGTATATTTCCATCTTCATGCTCAATAATAGCCCAATTTACAAAAATATGACAAGCTTTTAGCTTTTGAGTTTGCTTTCTACAAAAATAGGAAATAAAGCTAATGGACGGTGCCCATAGAGTCTGGCACGCCCAATCTCAATGTCCAAATAGAAATAACATATCCGTGCGCATAGGCGCATACAAAATAATAATCAATAATCAATGTCTCAATAGGCATAACAAAATATAGGCGTGGCGCCTATCAAAATATAATCCATAGGTCGAATACTCGCTAGACTCCAATGCTTTCCTCCGCCACTGCTACTATCTCTACACATCAACTGAAGCATTCACAATCGTTAGTAAAATAATACAATTAAACCGACAAAAGTGAATACCTAGCAGTCTTCAGCTACATAAATAAATCAACTGGTTAGAAATAAATCCTAACCTTAATTTATTACGAGTGCGCACTCTAAACTCATAAACGTTTATTAATTTAATATGCATTTTGTGGAATCACCCGCTATGGAATCACCCATGTACACACTAAATTAATGAAACGCCCGAAAAGGACAGGCGTCCCCATCAACTTCTCGCACAAAGAATCCTCTTTGTGTATGAGCCCCGGTCATCTAAGTTTACGGAATCCACCGTAAAACCTCACGGAATCCACAGTGGAATATGCCTCCTGGCATCATATGGTGCGCAGATCGGTCGCAGTATGCTCACGTAGTGAATCCAGGAAGGTCCCCAAGAACAATGAACTCTACCTTTTTGCACAAAAAACAATGTAAAAGCATGAACGACAAGAATCAAGAGACCAATTGGGTTCAATCTCCCCCATGCCTTGTGTGAGCACTTCACAAAGCATGTATTTTATGTATATTTCCATCTTCATGCTCAATAATAGCCCAATTTACAAAAATATGACAAGCTTTTAGCTTTTGAGTTTGCTTTCTACAAAAATAGGAAATAAAGCTAATGGACGGTGCCCATAGAGTCTGGCACGCCCAATCTCAATGTCCAAATAGAAATAACATATCCGTGCGCATAGACGCATACAAAATAATAATCAATAATCAATGTCTCAATAGACATAACAAAATATAGGCGTGGCGCCTATCAAAATATAATCCATAGGTCGAATACTCGCTAGACTCCAATGCTTTCCTCCGCCACTGCTGCTATCTCTACACATCAACTGAAGCATTCACAATCGTTAGTAAAATAATACAATTAAACCGACAAAAGTGAATACCTACCAGTCTTCAGCTACATAAATAAATCAACTGGTTAGAAATAAATCCTAACCTTAATTTATTACGAGTGCGCACTCTAAACTCATAAACGTTAATTAATTTAATATGCATTTTGCGGAATCACCCGCTATGGAATCACCCATGTACACACTAAATTAATGAAACGCCTGAAAAGGACAGGAGTCCCCATCAACTTCTCGCACAAAGAATCCTCTTTGTGTATGATCCCCGGTCATCTAAGTTTACGGAATCCACCGTAAAAGCTGGTGCGCAGATCGGTCGCAGTATGCTCACGTAGTGAATCCCGGAAGGTCCCCAAGAACAATGAACTCTACCTTTTTGCACAAAAAACAATGTAAAAGCATGAACGACAAGAAGCAAGAGGCCAATTGGGTTCAATCTTCCCCAATGCCTTGTGTGAGCACTTCACAAAGCATGTATTTTATGTATATTTCCATCTTCATGCTCAATAAGAGCCCAATTTACAAAAATATGACAAGCTTTTAGCTTTTGAGTTTGCTTTCTACAAAAATAGGAAATAAAGCTAATGGACGGTGCCGGGGGCTCATACACAAAGTGGATTCTTTGTGCGAGAAGTTGATGGGGACGCCTGTCCTTTTCGGGCGTTTCATTAATTTAGTGTGTACATGGGTGATTCCATAGCGGGTGATTCCGCAAAATGCATATTAAATTAATAAACGTTTATGAGTTTAGAGTGCGCACTCGTAATAAATTAAGGTTAGGATTTATTTCTAACCAGTTGATTTATTTATGTAGCTGAAGACTGCTAGGTATTCATTTTTGTCGGTTTAATTGTATTATTTTACTAACGATTGTGAATGCTTCAGTTGATGTGTAGAGATAGCAGCAGTGGCGGAGGAAAGCATTGGAGTCTAGCGAGTATTCGACCTATGGATTATATTTTGATAGGTGCCACGCCCATATTTTGTTATGTCTATTGAGACATTGATTATTGATTATTATTTTGTATACACCTATGCGCACGGATATGTTATTTCTATTTGGACATTGAGATTGGGCGTGCCAGACTCTATGGGCACCGTCCATTAGCTTTATTTCCTATTTTTGTAGAAAGCAAACTCAAAAGCTAAAAGCTTGTCATATTTTTGTAAATTGGGCTATTATTGAGCATGAAGATGAAAATATACATAAAATACATGCTTTGTGAAGCGCTCACACAAGGCATGGGGGGAGATTGAACCCAATTGGTCTCTTGCTTCTTGTCGTTCATGCTTTTACATTGTTTTTTGTGCAAAAAGGTAGAGTTCATTGTTCTTGGGGACCTTTCGGGATTCACTACGTGAGCACACAGCGATCGATCTGTGCACCAGATGATGCCAACAGGCATATTCCACGGTGGATTCCGTGCCATGGTGGATTCCGTGAGGTTTTACGGTGGATTCCGTAAACTTAAATGACCGGGGCTCATACACAAAGTGGATTCTTTGTGCGAGAAGTTGATGGGGACGCCTGTCCTTTTCGGGTGTTTCATTAATTTAGTGTGTACATGGGTGATTCCATAGCGGGTGATTCTGCAAAATGCATATTAAATTAATAAACGTTTATGAGTTTAGAGTGCGCACTCGTAATAAATTAAGGTTAGGATTTATTTCTAACCAGTTGATTTATTTATGTAGCTGAAGACTGCTAGGTATTCACTTTTGTCGGTTTAATTGTATTATTTTACTAACGATTGTGAATGCTTCAGTTGATGTGTAGAGATAGCAGCAGTTGCGGAGGAAAGCATTGGAGTCTAGCGAGTATTCGACCTATGGATTATATTTTGATAGGCGCCACGCGCATATTGTGTTATGTCTATTGAGATATTGATTATTGATTATTATTTTGTATGCGCCTATGTGCACGGATATGTTATTTCTATTTGGACATTGTCTTGGGCATGCCAGATTCCATGGGCACTGTCCATTAGCTTTATTTCCTATTTTTGTAGAAAGCAAACTCAAAAGCTAAAAGCTTGTCATATTTTTGTAAATTGGGCTATTATTGAGCATGAAGATGGAAATATACATAAAATACATACTTTGTGAAGCACTCACACAAGGCATGGGGGGAGATTGAACCCAATTGGTCTCTTGCTTCTTGTCGTTCATGCTTTTACATTGTTTTTTGTGCAAAAAGGTAGAGTTCATTGTTCTTGGGGACCTTCCGGGATTCACTACGTGAGCATACAGCGACCGATCTGCGCACCAGTGGTATCAGAGCGGAGCTGAGATCAAGAGCTTCCAATTGCTACCCATCTCGGGCGAAGGCGGAGCTCGAGGAACGATCAGGCTCTACAGTCAATCTCGTCGCGAACCGTCGATACAAGCAGACTTCTGGCGATCAAGAACCCATGTTTCTACTCTCAGATCGTGAAGGACCAGGCTGTACAGGCGGAGGACCACGCATTCATCTCCTTCATCAAGTCGTGAAACAGTGAGAGATAAGCTCATATCTTCATAGCTAAATAAGCTTCACCCTTAAAATTTCAAAAGCTTTAGCTCTTTGCTTTAAGCTTCATTTAAAAAAACGTCAATTGTGAGGACGGCGGGCTGTTCTCACGGCCGAAATTTGCACCGTGGACATCCTCTTGTCCTCCAAAACGCCGTTGATTAGAAGCACTAAAGCTTCTTATTCTCTTAAGTCAAGCCAAGCTACTCAAGTTAGACAAGGCAAGCAAATCACAAACTTTAGGTCCTGCACACCAGAAGTCAAGTCCTGCAAGTCGACTGTAATCAAGTTCTGCAAGTTCACTAAGTTCTGCAAGTCTACAACTCTGCAAGTCGGCTAAGTCTGCAACTCTGCAAGTCAACTAGTCAACTGGAGTCAGAACTGACTAGTGCTCAAAACTCCTAGAAGGGTTGTTCCTCCACAGAAACTCTGAACTGCAAAGTTGTTCGTGGCAAAGTATTCTACCCATCCACAGGTCTGCTGAAGTATTTTTCAGCATACGAAGAAGGAAATATCGCAGATTTTCTGAAAATTGAGAAAGAAATACCCAAAAACACATAGCCTTGTAACCCCGAATTTGAGCTACGCTCATCCCGCTAACTTGATTTTGAGTGAGAAAGGTCTTTTGAGTTTTACAGGATGACGACACCACATATGGATGATCCTATGGCTGAAGACGACCTACCTGAGCCTACCATGGAACAAAAGCTGGACCTAATCATGATGCAATTGGAAGAGGAACGAAGGGCTAGGCAAGCATTGCAAGCGCAATTGACAAAATTACAAAGAGCGTCCACCGATAAAGAAGAACCTCAAGCTGAAGATTTGATTCGACGTACCATCGATGCCACTCTTGAAGCTCAAACCATTCGCAAGGAATCAAAGATAAGTAAACGAAGTTTCAAATTTCGCACTTTCAATGGCATACGAGAAGGAAAGACTGTTTTATCATTCATTAGCCAGTTTGATGACTATTTCCATGAGGAAACTTATCCACAAAAAGATAAAATCAAGTGTGTTACTAATCATTTGGTAGACAGAGCATCACTTTGGTGGACTGTAGTACGCAAGAGCATAGAATGTCCTGCTACTTGGGAAGATTTCAAGAAGAAGTTCATGCAGAATTTCCTTCCACCACAATTTCATGAGAAGGCTATCAAGCAATGGGATTTACTTCAACAACGGGATCGTGAGCCTATTCCTCAGTATACATAGCGTTTTTGGAATGCACTCCTACAGCTACGCATGCTTGAAGACGTACCAGAGACGACACATAAGCGGAAGTATATGTCTGGACTTCTTGGACATTACTACGCTGAAGTGAACATGTTCAAGCCTGCTACTCTTGAAGACGCCATCTCACTAGCTCACGACACTGAAGATAAATTACGCGGTAGAGACAGACGACCACAGCAATTCCAAGCCAATGGTAATTATGGATCTAAACAATTCAATTCCAATTTTAGAAGGTTTAATCCAGGTCGTTTCTCTTCACCATCTTTCCGCAAGAATTGGGCTAAACCACCTGCATTACCATCCAATGTCAATCCAAATCCTAAGCCTATTCCACAAGCAAATCCAAATGTACCCAGACTTCCAGCCATTGCAAATAATGTAACCAAAGCCAAGCCAATAGTATGCTATAAATGTCACCAGCCCGGACATCTCGCAGCAAATTGTCATTCAAAGAAGCCACCAGCACATATCAACTATCTTGGAGCCATGGACGAAGACGAGCATGAGGATATGCCTGATTTCACTGAAGATGAGGACGACACTACTACTACTTCTGACACTTTACCAGGTATGCCTACTCCACATTCATTATTGACTATGAAATGTTTGGTACATGGAAAGGAAAAGACTATCTTGCATGATGACGGTAGTACTCATGACTTTATTTCAGCAAAATTAGTAAAGGAATTGAAATTACAGACTGTACCTATGCATTATCGCATAAAAGCTGCATTTTTAGGCACTAGGTATAATGGTACACAAGAAGTTCAAGATTTAGAGATTCAAATTGATTCATACACTGAAAGAAGAAATTTCTTAGTTGTTCCATTACAGAGTGACATTATTCTAGGAATGTCTTGGCGACACGATCATAATCCAAATATAGATTATTCCACACACACAATGAATATTAATTTTTAAGGGAAATCTATTACATTATATGGTATGCATGCATCTAATATTTTTCCACTGCTTTCGTATACTCAAGCAAAACGTGCATTACGCAAGAGTACTAAATCATATCTCATTTGGGTGAATGAATTGCACGCAAAGGAAAATCATATGCACCCTAGGCATAATGAATTTCTTGCATATTTTAAGGACTGTTTTGTAGAAGACCTACCACCAGGTTTACCATCTTCACGTCCAGAAGACCATAAGATTGATTTAATCCCTGGCACACAACCACCTTGCAAAGCACCATATAGGCTCAATCAGATAGAGCAAAAAGAAATCCAGAGTCAAGTTGAAGAATTACTAAATAGAGGTTTAATTCGACCTAGCAGTTCTCCATTCGGTGCACCTGTACTCTTAGTTAAGAAAAAGAATAATACCTATTGTATGTGTATTGACTACCGAGCTTTAAATAAGATCACTGTAAAGAATATGTATCCTATACCTAGAGTTGATGACCTTATGGACAAACTGCAAGGATCTTCTATATTTAGTAAAATTG
The DNA here is from genome assembly GCF_053477565.2 of Lygodium microphyllum. NCBI lineage: Eukaryota > Viridiplantae > Streptophyta > Polypodiopsida > Schizaeales > Lygodiaceae > Lygodium > Lygodium microphyllum. The sequence continues at coordinate 68,029,652 of NC_141156.1, read as the reverse complement.
ACCTTAAGTCTGGATATCATCAGGTGAGGCTAGATAAATCTGACATATTTAAAACTGCATTCAGAACACAGTTTGGCCATTACGAATTCTTAGTCATGCCATTCGGATTGACTAATGCACCTGCCACCTTTAGTAGAATGATAAACCGTATCTTTCTGAAATATCAGTACTGTGTGATTGTTTTCTTTGATTATATTTTGGTGTTTAGTCAAAATGAGAAAGAGCATTATGAGCATTTGTCATTAGTTTTTCAATTACTGAAAGAAAATCAATTGTTTGCAAATCCTAAAAAGAGTGAATTCTTTAAGACAGAAATTGAGTATTTAGGTCATATTGTATCATTTGATGGAATTAAAGTTGATCCTCAGAAAATTGATGCAATATTGCATTGGCCTGTTCCTAAAAACGTGCATGAATTACGCACGGTGGATTCCGTGCCACTGTGGATTCCGTGAGGTTTTACGGTGGATTCCATAAACTTAGATGACCGGAGCTCATACACAAAGTGGATTCTTTGTGCGAGAAGTTGATGGGGACGCCTGTCCTTTTCGGGTGTTTCATTAATTTAGTGTGTACATGGGTGATTCCATAGCGGGTGATTCCGCAAAATGCATATTAAATTAATAAACATTTATAAGTTTAGAGTGCGTACTCGTAATAAATTAAGGTTAGGATTTATTTCTAACCAGTTGATTTATTTATGTAGCTGAAGACTGCTAGGTATTCACTTTTGTCGGTTTAATTGTATTATTTTACTAACGATTGTGAATGCTTCAGTTGATGTGTAGAGATAGCAGCAGTGGCGGAGGAAAGCATTGGAGTCTAGCGAGTATTCGACCTATGGATTATATTTTGATAGGCGCCACGCCCATATTTTGTTATGTCTATTGAGACATTGATTATTGATTATTATTTTGTATGCGCCTATGCGCACGGATATGTTATTTCTATTTGGACATTGTGTTGGGCGTGCCAGATTCCATGGGCACGGTCCATTAGCTTTATTTCCTATTTTTGTAGAAAGCAAACTCAAAAGCTAAAAGCTTGTCATATTTTTGTAAATTGGGCTATTATTGAGTATGAAGATGGAAATATGCATAAAATACATGCTTTGTGAAGCGCTCACACAAGGCATGGGGGGAGATTGAACCCAATAGGTCTCTTGCTTCTTGTCGTTCATGCTTTTACATTGTTTTTTGTGCAAAAAGGTAGAGTTCATTGTTCTTGGGGACCTTCCGGGATTCACTACGTGAGCATACAGCGACCGATCTGCGCACCAGGCAAGAGACCAATTGGGTTCAATCTCCCCCCATGCCTTGTGTGAGCGCTTCACAAAGCATGTATTTTATGTATATTTCCATCTTCATGCTCAATAATAGCCCAATTTACAAAAATATGACAAGCTTTTAGCTTTTGAGTTTGCTTTCTACAAAAATAGGAAATAAAGCTAATAGACGGTGCCCATGGAATCTGGCACGCCCAACACAATGTCCAAATAGAAATAACATATCCAGGCGCATAGGCGCATACAAAATAATAATCAATAATCAATGTCTCAATAGACATAACAAAATATAGGCGTGGCGCCTATCAAAATATAATCCATAGGTCGAATACTCGCTAGACTCCAATGCTTTCCTCCGCCACTGCTGCTATCTCTACACATCAACTGAAGCATTCACAATCGTTAGTAAAATAATACAATTAAACCGACAAAAGTGAATACCTAGCAGTCTTCAGCTACATAAATAAATCAACTGGTTAGAAATAAATCCTAATCTTAATTTATTACGAGTGCGCCCTCTAAACTCATAAACGTTTATTAATTTAATATGCATTTTGCGGAATCACCCGCTATGGAATCACCCATGTACACACTAAATTAATGAAACGCCGAAAAGGATAGGCGTCCCCATCAACTTCTCGCACAAAGAATCCACTTTGTGTATGAGCCCCGGTCATCTAAGTTTACAGAATCCACTGTAAAGCCTCACGGAATCCACCCTGGCACGGAATCCACCGTGGAATATGCCTCCTGGCATCATACATTGAGAACACATAGCCAATACTGACCTCCCCTTTCAAGGGCAAATTCTCTTTGAAATGCCGAAAAGAAAAAGTCAGTCATAGTTACAGTTCCAGCCTCTAGGCTATGATACCATACTACAGCTCGTCCTTTCAGAGTCATATCAAAGAATGTCAAGTGTCCTTCATCTTGATTTTGATAGTTAAACATTAACTTTTGGAATTCATTGATATGAAGTTCCACATCTTCCTTTGCTAACCCATTAAAAACGGGTAAAGGAAATCCCAAGAGGCTAGCAACTCTGGCATTCTTGCTGGGATTGCAATGGGTTGTGACCTAGTAGCAAACTAGATTTATTAAAGAGGTTTGAACAATGGGAACTATTACTCCACTCAAAGTGGGCTAACTAACTTGAAGAGGGAGATCACTATAACTTCCTCCTCCTAATGGACTATGCATAGGATAAGGGTTGCTAAGACCCCGCCCTTGTAAGGAAATTGAACCACTCCTTTGAAAAGAATATCTTCTAATGATTTCGGCCCGCCGTCTAACCCAGAATCTATCTCACTGCCTTTTGGCATACACTAATAAATTGGTCCCTATTGACCGAGATTTGGAAACCACCACTTAGCAGCTCCTAGCAAATTCACCACTTGTCGGGACCTAAAGGTATCCCGACATTGGCTCTATGGCACTAGATATGCCTCTACTACTCACCTCAAACCACCCCACATGGCCTCACGGTCAAGAGCATTAAAGGGATATACTCTTCTAACCTCTAATACAGAAGTTTTGTGTTTGTATGATTTGTAGTCCAATGAATAATTATTTCCCCACTCCTCAGAGAGTGTCCCTAAACATATTGGTGTTGTACACCACGTAAGCACACAAAAAGGGAGCACCCTTCAATTGATCACCACACCTTCACTATGACTCTTCTACACATCGCGGATTGGCCCCAACATGCGTCGTGAACACATAGAATAAATTCAAGACAAACTCCACTCTTTTGATTGATCAATCTAGAAGATAATAGATAAACCTCACTTAATATCCCCCAAAGAACCATATCTCTAACCCTACAAATTAGCGTACCTCCCACTCTCAATGCAAGTCATTGCTCATACAAAAAAGAGGTGCTATGCATCTAGGATATGATACCATATGGTGTGTGCAATGCAATTGTGTATGACTACCATGATCAAACAAGTTTATTCATTAACACTCAACATTGTGAAAGTGCAAAGATAGTTCTTTTCATGCTTTTCTTCTGATACACGATTGTTTCATTGCTTAGGGCTAGTACCGAGCTTTCTCGTGCTAGTTTTAATTTTAGAAAACAAAAAACCCTACATGTTGTGCATCATAAAACATCAGAATTCAATATATTCTAAGCACTCAACAACCCCCTTCTCCCTACCGTTTACAATTATGCATTCATTGGTAGGTTTAAGGCGTATTTTTCATGTATTTTTATTTTATGAAAACAATAAAAACCCACTCTAACATAGAGATAGGGCTATTGAACTGAGGTTAAACCTCATACTTTAGCTCTACCATACATTCACGAACATAAATCTTATTGATTCTTATCTTTTGATTGCGAAAAACATATTTTTTACCATTTTTTTTATTTTTTACTATTTATTTATAGAAAACTATTGATATTTACTGATTTACTAGTTTAGATTGATTGATGCTATTGAGAATTATTTTTTTATCATGATTCAACCCATATGAAAAGCATACACATAACAAAAATCTAAAAAATACATAATTTTTGTTAAACTGCAATCTTGGGTTTTGTGTGTTTAGCATAAAATCATTATACAATTGATTTTTTATGATTTCCTCAACATAACTTATAAATCACATAAATTGAAACATTGGCAGTCAAATACAATCATTTCCAACCATTTTCAACCAAAATTTATCATAAAATGAGGAAATCTATGACTTACTCATGAAATCCAACCTTATACGTATGTGTTTCGAAATCGGAGGCCCACTAATGCTCTTCAATGACCACTGACAATCTGTCAAACCTCAATTTACATTCCTTTGCACTCCTGCATCATTGCACGATTGAAATCTTCCATCTCGGCCTACCCTCTTCTCTCATATACTAATCCATGAGAACATACAATAAGAGGAGAAAGGAGAGAGAAGAGAGAAAGATAAAAATTAGATCTCTTCATATAATGCATCAATTTTTGATCCGTTTGTCACAATGGAGGGCGAGGAAATTGAGGAACTCATGGCTTGGATCTTGCCTATGATGAGATTACCGATCAGAAAATGGCATTCTTAAAGAAATTTTTGGGGCTCTAGAAACAACAGTGCCTCTCCCCCTCCCACATTTCATAAAACATGGCTTTTCATGTCTCATAAGCTTAAAACACAAAAAAACTTCTTTTATTTTTTAAGATTTCACACTTGGCATAAGTAGTTTTTTCATGAACAAAGGCCCAAAGAAACTTTGATTCTAGATCCAACTAGACAAGCAGCTTCGTGACATCAAAATCTATAAACTTGGCCATCGCACTTTTTTCTGGCTCCTAGATCACATAGCTCCTTCATAGTGTCCAAGACAGCTCCTGGTCTACCATGTCTCTCAATCTCGCCATCTGATCTGGAGACATGCTCATGAAGATATCCTGCAACTCCTCATCGCTCATCCCTCGACTCATCCTGAAAAGGTCACCTTCACAGGCAAAAAATGATGTTAGCATAATCAATTTAAATCATACAAAGCATGGTAATATAAATCCTTAAAAAATGATCTCACTTAAAATGCATATCTTATGTATCCTTATAAGCGATTAGTCAACGAATTGAGTAAGTGGATGCTCCAAGATGAAGTATCCTATGGTCCCATGCCAATCTCCTGACATAACTCTGCATACACTCGAAGGTCGATAGACATGTCACCACAAAAGGATGAGTCCACCTCGTTCTCAAAGAATTCTTGGACTCCTGTATTTCCATCATTATTAGCCAATGATGGCTCCTCTACATGCTCCAAGATTTCGGTGGCCTCCACCCCTTGCAATATCAACCCCTCTATTTGCATATTGTCCTCATCTATCCTCGAAACATTGCTTTGATCATATACTCTCACACTTCGGGGAGCTGAAGGTATAACATAACACCATCAAGGTTGTCAGGGGTTTGGATAGAAGATTACCTGTTCACAAACACATACAAGAGGGATGAAACTATTGTGACATGTACCATGTCATAATACAATTAACAAACAAATGAGTTCATGCACCTATTCACAATGGGTTGGTAACACAAAGGTGTCGTGCAAATCCATCCATTTTTTTAAATCTATTTCACAAAATCCAGATGGATCTCATTGAACTGTTGCTCTAGCTCCTTCAAGTATCACTTTGAACCACTGCATATCAAATAGTATCATGGAGAAGCTACGGTAATCCACCGTAACAATACTTTTCAAGTTCCCAAAATACTCCATCTCATCTATAACCGTGTTTGGATCAATTAATCATCATCGGCTCTCCTTCTCAAACCTTGCTATGATACCACAATCCATTGTGGATCGCATTTTGTCAATACGCTCCACGCGAAAATCCCGTCCCCGCGACCACGCTACACTATATATTTTGTATTGTACATTGAAACACTCAAATTATTTGTCGCATATAAAATATAGATACGACAAATCCTAAACATGTCATCACCTTTGGACTACATCCCCTCAAGAATTTTCACTCCTCCATTGAGACCTCCGCCCCCTCGCGAGACACTGCGGTCAAAGCTCCATGCAACCATCGCGTTGACATGAACTGTGACATCTCCTCCATGCCCTCAGGATATCGAATCGGTCAATGGCGTGTACTCAAGATTCAGATCGCACTTCCTCTCGATCTTGCCTAGCGATCTAGTACCTGGCAAGCCACATCTCCATAGAGGCATGGTGCAATATACAAAAATGATTCACCTTCTCCTCCATTGGAGTATCCATTCTTTTTTCTACCCCATTTCTAACCACCACATCTCCGATCAGTCTATCATCGTCCTTTAGCGACCATAGCATTTTGTTGTCTGGATCCACCATTAGTAGCCATTGTGAAATATGCACTAGCACCTCAAACACCAACGAACCTTCAGCCATGCTACCTTCTGGCCGACCTCGTTGTCCCACAAAGCCTTTCACGGTTCGTGACCTTCGAGAGTCTAACTGTGGCCTGCACAATGGACATGCATGGTAACCTGAGGTAACCACACCTATTCCAACACCTCTATCTAGTGAATACAAACTTGAACGAGATAAAATATAGATATTACTAATGAGAATGGAAGCCTATTTACCTGAGCACTCTCCAAATCTCGGAAAGTCATGCATCATCTACATGAGAATGGCACGAATATTGGCGGACCGTTGACCATCGTGCTTGCTCATATCTTGCACGCTGAACCCTCCTCCCACAAAATCTTAAGCTCATCGTCTAATGGAAGAAGATACATGTCCATATTTTTTACTTTGTAGCGAGCGACCGGGGACGAGTAAGCTAAGGATGAGATGCCTTTTCTTCGTAGAAATCCATGGAGGGATATTGTAGTTGACAAGGACTATAGGCCACACACTGTAAGAAGTTGAGCGCAGACCGAATGAGTTCACGCCATCCATTGCAAGACCAAGCTGAACATTCCTTGGCTCTTAGGCAAAGCCTGGGAAGCTAGAGTCAATGTGGCTCCATGCATATGAATCCCCTGATATTCGTTGAACTCCATTTGTGGACCTATTCTGCGCATGCCACATTGTCAAGCTCGCCATGCCAGACGTATGAAACAAGTGGTTTATATGGGGGATAAGCGGAAAGGGTCTAAGAACTTTTTGAGGGATGGTTTGCCCTTGCAAGTCCTGTCGATACCTCTGAGCCCACACTTTGGACATGTCTCCATAGTCTCGTATTCTCCTCGAAACAGTATGCAATCGTTGATACATGCATGGATGCTATTGTAGTCCATGCCAAGCTTTTGTAAAACATGTCATGCATCATCACGAGACTCAGGCATGGTATTTGCAAGTGGTAATATATGATATTTCAGTAACCTGAAAAAAATCATAAAACACCTTGAAAAAGCACAAATGTTTTTAATGATAGTGTCGAAAAGAAATCAACGAAGCATACATACAAGGTACCTGAACAACTCGGTGACACTCGCATCGCTCTACCCGTATTTTGCTTACACTTAGGAGTGCAAGCAGTGTCTTCAGGCGAGATACTTGACACCCATCATATAATGGTATGGATGCTTCCTCTCTAAGTGGATTAGAAGTCCCGACATCCATGGGAATGAATGCATCGATCATTGCCTCCATCTCAAGCTCCAAGATTGTAGGTGGGTCTGGAATGTTGCATGTCTCCTCTAGTGTTGTTGATATAGATTGGGTAGTACCTTCCAAGTGGTGGATTGGCTCAGGCACTCCATCCATCGCATGCCCAAGAACTCTTCCAATTGGCCGCAAAGGGTACACTCCTCCTTGGGACGAGACGTCACCTCCCTAGATAGAAAATTTGCCAGCCACACCCAATCTTCTTGTATATGGTATTCAATTAGCTTGCGAGTACAATGCATGATTGATATTAACTTTTCTTGCCATTTGCTAAAAATCCAAGATCGCTTGATCGATGATCTAAGATTGAAACTCGCCGAAGCGTCGTACTTGTTCTATAGACAATCGACGTTTTTGTCTAATTGCCAGCTTGCATTGAGAGCAAGGACATGGGGCACCTTGATTAAGATATGCCTCGTGATCTTGAACAACAAGACCTTCATCGTTTTCCATTTTGTCTACGTTACAACAAACAATTTGTTTTTGTTATCATTCTTTTTTCTTTCTTAAATTGTTTGAGAAGGGATTTCTTCTCTTGTAACTCAGCAAAAATTAACGTATGTAAAGTCTCAACCCACCCACCCACAAATTAACATATATATGTTGGAGTGTTTCCCATCTCGTAGTGTTGCACCGTACCTCGCTACCACTCTCTCTTTGTTTTTTATCCATTCATTATGTGCTCTCCTTCCATCTCTCTCTCTCTTTCTCTTTCTTTATTATGCTGTATGTTTATTCCCTCTTCCTCGTTCCTTCTTCTTTTTTCTCTTCTTCCTCCTCTCTCATTTTCTTTAACCATCATGGCTACGACTATGATGAAGACCACGACCACGACCACGACCATGATCACGACCACAACCATGGAGCCCCAAGAGGAACACCAAGGAAAAGGGAATTCTCTTGCAAGAAAATCTATCTTGTAACATCAACAAGCTTGTTTATCATGTTTCATATGATCACAATGAAGAAAAGAACACCAGGCACAACAAATCTTCATGCAGCATCATGTAGACCTCCCACGGATTTGATAGAATCAACCATATTCTTCAATATCTTCACAAAATCCATCAATATAATAAAGAAAGCAAAGGAATACACCATCTTTGAATGAAAATACATCACATAGTATTCATCTTCAATATCTTCATAGTCTTCTCTCTCAATCTCTCATATACAATCACTTTGTTTCAGTAGAATTGGCTATCTCTGACTCTCTCTCTCTCTCTCCATTAATAATACATCATATCCTCACTACAATCTCTCAAAATCACTCTCAATAATCCTTCTTAGGTCGTGGATACCCCTCCCAAGAGGTATGTCTGATATGAAGAGTCACCAGAGCCACTACAGTGTCCTTTCATAGCTCACTACTGTCACTTCACTCTAGTCCTCACTTGAGTCTTCAGCAGCTACTTCTTCCACTTCCTTCAGCTCTTTTGCACTTGTATTCACCTCTTTCCAAGGCTAGAAAACTTTCCCAAGCTACACTCTCATCCATCAGAACACATACAGAAGCATACAAAACAGTCACAGAACAGTACCAGAACAGCTACAGTACAGAACAGAACAGAACAGAACAGAAACAGAAACATAAGCTCTACAGAAGACCTACAGAAGATCATCAAAACCACATAACTCATACTCAAACCATTCCAAACTCTCACAAACCATTCAATAAGCTTTCATAAGATCTCAATCTTCATCAATCAATACTCCATCCCTCCTTACAGAAGTTAATCAGAACAAAACAGAAGCTATATAGAAGGTATACATAACCAATCAGAACCTATCAGAACATCACAGAACCACTAATAAACATCATGAACTTCCAAAACACAATCAATATCATCCAAAACACTCTCAAACCACTTCCAAACCAATCAATCATCTCATAAAATCAACCATTCAGCTCTCAAAAACAACAAAAATCAGCCAAAAAAACAAGTCATTTCAACACTCGACAAACCACGACCACGACCATGAACACGACGACCATGACCATGACCACGACCACGACCACGACCACGACCACGACCACGAGGATGACCACGACCACGACCACGGCCACAACAACCATGACCACGACCACGACCACAACCACAATCATGACTATGACTACAACTACGACGACCATGACCACGACTACAACCACAACCACGACTACCACTACCACTACCACTACCACTACCACGACTACGACCACCACATCTACCACTACCACTACCAGTACCACGACTACGACCACTATAATAAACAAGGAAAGAATAAGAAGAAAAAAAAAAACAACAACAACAACTACTACTACTACTACAATAAACAAGAAAAGAAGAAAAAACTACTACTACTACTACTACTACAATAAACAAGAAAAGAAGAAAAAACTACTTCTACTACTACTACTACTACTACTACAAAAAATAAGAAAACTAAACAACAATAAACAAGAAAAAAAAAACTACTACTACTACAACAACAATTAATTTCCTTTTCTCTCTTCCTCTCCCTCTCTCATTTCCACTCCCTCCCTCACCCTTTCCCTCTCTTTCTCTCTCTCATCAGGTTTAATTTTTTTTCTCTCTCCTCTCCCCCTCTCTTTTTTTCTCTCTCCTCTCTCTCTCTCTCATTTCCTTTTCTCTCTTTGTCTCCCTCTCTCATTTCCTCCCCTCCCTTTCTCTCTTTCCCTATTATGTTTAGTGTATTTTCTCTCTCCTCTACCTCTCTCATTTCCTTTTCTCTCTTCCTCTCCCTCTCTCATTTCCTCTCCCTACCTCATTCTGTCCCTCTCTTTCTCTCTTTCCCTATTAGGTTTAATGTTTTTTCTCTCTTTTTCTCTCTCCTCTCCCTCTCTCATTTTTTCTCTCTCCTCCCCCTCTCTCATTTCCTTTTCTCTCTTTCTCTCCCTCTCTCATTTCCTCTCCCTCCCTCACCCTCTTCCTCTCTTTCTCTCTTTCCCTATTAGGTATATGGGTTTTTTTCTCTCTTTTTCTCTCTCCTCTCCCTCTCTCATTTCCTTTTCTCTCTTTCTCTCCCTCTCTCGTATACACTCCCTCCCTCACTCTCACCCTCTCTTTCTCTCTTTAACTATCAGATTTAATGTTTTTTCTCTCTTTTTCTCTCTCCTCTCCCTCTCTCATTTTTTTCTCTATTTCTCTCATTTTTTCTCTCTTTCTCTCATTTTTTTCTCTCTTTCTCTCCCTCACATTTCCTCTCCCTCTCCCTCTCTTTCTCTCTTTCCCTATTATGTTTAATGTGTTTCTCTCTCCTCTCCATCTCTCATTTCCTTTTCTCTCTTTCTATCACTCTCTCTCTCATTCCCTTTTCTCTCTTTCTCTCCCTCTCCCATTTCCTCTCCCTCCCTCACCCTCACCATCTCTTTCTCTCTTTCCCTATTAGGTTGAATGTTTTTTCTCTCTTTTTCTCTCTCCTCTCCCTCTATCAATTCCTTTTCTCTATTCATCCACCTCTCTCATTTCCTCTCCCCCCCCTCCCTCACCCTCACCCTCACCCTCACCCTCGCCCTCTCTTTCTCTCTTTCCCTATTATGTTTAACATCTTTTCTCTCTTTTTCTCTCTCCTCTCCTTCTCTCATTTTTTCTCTCTCCTCTCCCTCTCTCATTTCCTCTCCCTCCCTCACCCTCACATTCACTCTCTCTTTCTCTCTTTCCCTATTATGTTTAACATCTTTTCTCTCTTTTTCTCTCTTCTCTCCTTCTATCATTTTTTTCTCTCTCCTCTCCCTCTCTCATTTCCTTTTTCTCTCTTACTCTCCTTCTCTCATTTCTTCTCCCTCCCTCACCCTCTCTCTCTCTTTCTCTCTTTCCCTATTATGTTTAATGTTTTTTCTCTCTTTTCCTCTCCGTCCCCCTCTCTTTCTCTCTCCCTCCCTCTCCCTCTCCCTCTCCATCTCTTTCTCTTTCTCTCTTATTTCCTCTCCCTCTCTCACAGCACATGAATTATACCTCCTTTGCATGATTTTATGACACAATACAAAGACAAAGAAAATAGTCGTTTGGCAAAACATATTTATTTATTCTTTTGCAAAGTTATTTACAGTGATTTTCCCCTTCTGCCTATACCGAATATAAAAATCCATTAATCGAAAAATCCCTTCTGTCTGCGTAGAAGAAAAGAAACCCTCCAAGATTTCCATCCCTCACTAGTACACTGGGGACTCCAGGATCCCATCCTGATTCGTGTAAGGATCAGGCAATTCCTAGGAGCGATCGAGATATTTACGGCCAGAGCACCTCTAGCGCTCCTGCCTCCTCCTGCCTAATGGATTCCTCTCACTGAGTGACCTCTCGCCATTGGGGCCGGTCCAAAGCTCCTCGTGGTGGTACAAAACAATTCCCCTTGGAGCAAGGTTCCGCGTCTAGCCGTGGGGGAGACATAGCATGATCTTTCCTCTTATTATCCTGATTATATATTTACAATCAGATCTAACTATTACAAGCATAACCAATATTTATTGTCCAACCATCAATATATGCACAAATTTTTTAAAAAAAACAACAAGTGTTTTTAGCATAGGAAGCAACCCCACCAAAATCTAGTATTTCTCTTTTAACGTCCCACCTTATTCTTAGGGTTTTGCTTCCTACTTGCAACTCTTTTTCGGTATCCACAAGTTATTTCATGAATCTAAAGTCTATTTTATCCTTATGAAAATTTTGGTATTTCCACCCTAAAAGATAATATGTGCATTTATGTGTATGGCAGGCAATTCATGCGTTGCCCTGCCCTTAGTAGGATTTCAAATGCTTTTCCAAGTCTCTTTAGACTTTAGAATTTGTATCAATAAATTCTTATCAATGTCCAACAAGTCCTATAGACTTCTGATATTTATTTAATTTCTTGATACTTATAGTTTTAGGGTTGTAGAGTATTTCATAGTTATTTTTACTTCAATATTCTTGATATTCTAGGTTAGGTTTAGCACTTGACTGAGGGGAATGTAGAGCCTTGTCGTGTCCTGAAATAGATAAGTCCATCATCCACAATGAAATTTTAGTATTTGACTCTAAGCTTAGGATCAATATCCTTAACTATGATTTCTCTAAGCATTAGTTGATACTTAGGATCCTTGTCTGCCTCTTCTTTGGCTAGCTCAATGACTAGATTGCTAGGCATCGATATCATGGTAGCTAAAGTATCTCCTTTAGATTTCTCTTCCATGATAAGTGCATTCAAAAAAGCTTTACGACTTAATGCATTAGCAATCACATTCTCTTTTCTAGGTCTGAACTTGATTGCCAAATCGAATTCTTACAAGACTTCAATCCACTAACACTGCCTCATGTTGAGGTCTAGTTGAGTAAAGATCCATTTGAGACTTTTGTGGTCAGTGACCAAATTAAACTTGCTTCCAAGAAAATAGTGTTGCCACAATTTGAGAGCATGGATCATAGCTAATAGCTCAAGATCATGGCTAGCATAATTCATCTCATGGATTTTTAGTTTCCTTGAGGAATAGGCTATCAAATGACCTTGCTGCATAAGCACACAACCTAGTGCAAGAGACTTGTTTCTGTTATGACCTCAAACACTTGACTTAGGTCAAGTAGCTTTAAAATAGGTGCTATTACCAAACTTTTCTTGAGCTACACAAAACTGGCTTGCTCAATGGTGGGTGTCCACACAATAATGTTTTCTTTTTTAGCAAATCAGTGAGAGGTGCAGCTATTAGGGCGTAATTTCTGATGAAAATTCTATACCATCCAATCATCCCTAAAAAACTTCTCACTTCCTTAACTGTTGTTGGTGGTTACCACTCTTAAACATCTCTAACTTTGGCTGGGTCTACAAAGATTCCTTCAGCAGATACTATGAATCAGAGATATTCCATATGTCTTTTGAAAAAGACACACTTCTTTTTCTTCTCATAGAGCTTGTGCGTCCTCATTGTGTCTAGCACAATGCGCAATTGCAACTCATGGTCCTCGTCTCTCTTGGAGTATGTTAGGATGTCATCAAATAAGACTAGGACAAACTCATCAAGATAAGGTAAAAAAATATCATGCAATAATCTATTAAATGTAGCAGGGGCATTAGTTAGACCAAAATACATTACAAGAAATTCAAAATGACCATATTTGGTATTGAAGGGAGTCTTGGGGATATCTCCTTCCTTCATCCTTATTTGGTAATAACTAGATCAGAGATCGATCTTGGAAAATATTTTTTCCCCTTGCAGCCTATCAAGTAGCTTGTCTATAATTGGATCGGATACTTATTCTTGATTGTTACTTGGTTTAGACCTCAGTAATCAATGCAAAGGCAGAGAGTTCCGTCCTTTTTCTTTTGAAATAGTACTGGGGCTCCCCATGGCAAATTATGAAGTCTGATGTATCCTTGATCCAATAACTACTTGTTGAATTGCTCTTTTAGCTCAATTTCTTTAGGGATAGATATTTTATACAAACTCTTAGCGATTGAAGTGGTTCCTCTCGTGATAAACTTCTCTTCGAGATGGTAATTCAGTTACCTCTTCTGGGGAGGATGTCATCATATTCCTTTAACCAATATGGCTCTCCCTCATCTTCGTTATTCTGCTCAACCTTATTTAATTTTATGAGATGCATAGGTAATCCTTTTCTCAACCCTTTTATTATGCGAGATGATTTGGCTAGTTGAACCTTGGGTTTTCCTGCCTCACCTTGGGTCATCACTTTTTCCCCTTTAGGTTTTGAACAGTCACTTGGCCTTTTCAGCATTGAATATGTTCATCATTGGGGATTAGCTAGTCCATACCCAATAGACATTCATAGGCCCCTAAATTCATGATACTAAATCCCATTTCAGAGAGCTTGCTTCCCAAGCTAAATGTCACTTTGCAAGTTTGCTGAGTCGACATGATTTCTTTTCCATTGGCAAGTTCCACAAGCAACCTAGATGTAGGTGTCTATACCTAATTTCTTGGCACCATTTGGTGACATGAATGAGTGTGTGCTTCCACAATCAATCATAATTTTAAAGGACTTACCCTAATATTTTGCTACTATTTGAATCACCGAAAACTAGCTGTTTGGGCCTTTCTTATGGAGGGTGGCATGAACTGATGCTGCCCTCTCCATATGGCTTCCATAGTTGGACTTTCCTCTTCTTCAAGATCTTTAATAATTACAGTAGATGGTTTTCCTTTTGCAATTGAAGCTTGGTTCATACCTCTATACTGCCCTTGGCGAGGAGTTTGGCCAAGCTTTGGACAATGTCTTTTAAATTGGCCTAGCTCATTATAGTGGAAACACCTATGTACTCCTCAATTACTTCTCATAGGTATGAAGTTCTCGACTGCATTTGTTTTGGCTTTCTTTCCCTGACCAGGTGGATGCTGACCTTGGGCTCACTTAACATAGCCTCGTTAAGTCCCTTTGTTTTGATTCGAGAGCCTATTAATCCTTGGCTTTGATTGAATCTCCTGAACAAGAGGTCCTACGTGAATCAAAGCATCTTGTAGATCATTTGGGCGCATAGATTCAAGGAGTGTGTTTAGAGGAGCATTCAATCCATGACAAAACTTAGACATCTGCTGGAGCAGTAGTCATGGAAGGCACTGTCGAAGGCTTTCAAAAGCAATGTCGTGACTTCAAAAGTCCTTGATTATTTTCAAGATAGAAGATGAAGCATGTGATTAAGCATAAGTGAAGTAGCAAATGTATTACTATCAAGATGTTTACAAAATTCAAGGTGAATTCCAATCTGTTCAGTCCACTGGCACTGGATCACCTGTTTTAATTCAGGCTTGGTTTAACAAGTTTTACATATTAAAAGTACTGTTTGGGAAGACCAGAGAATGCTCCAGCATTACATTCCTCTTCCATAGCTTGTTCACCTGAGCTAAAGTAATTACAAAAAGCTCTAATCTTCAGAGTATAGCATTAGCCACAGAAGAATCTGCATATTGTGGGCTTTCTGTTGAAAGTTTGTCCTCTATCCTCTTAACGATTGCGCCTTTGCTTGGCCTGCTTCTTCCTTGTCCTCTTATCTTTTTCAGAGGTGAAGGTGCTGTTGAAGCCACTCTATTCACTGTTTCAAAGAAGCAATGACAATCTCTGCATTCAAGCTTCCCAAACTGCCTGTGCCTCTTCCTCTGCTTGGTAAACACTGAATTTGATCTGCTGTGTTTATCTTCTTCCTAGATTCATTAGCGACATCACTGTAAGATGGTATGGAATCTAAAGAGCGTGTGGATGAGATGTCATCAAGAAAGGCTTGATGATTCTAACTAAATCTTCTATTTCTGCACGCTTCCATAGAGCAGCACTCTATCCACTATTTGAAAGAAGCAATGACAGTCTCTGCACCACGTCCATGTTGGCCTACTATATGTCGATGAAGGCAATTGTCAATTAAACTGTCTCGCAAGGATTCAGGACAAACACTGTTCGATGCACATCCTCAGCGAAAAATGACATGTCTGTCACCCTCTGTGAATGGCCTCGGAGCAAATTTCGCAAAGCTGTGTTTATGTGTAGTATCCGTATGTGATGGTTGGGCGTATTCCATAACATATATAGCTTTTATTCACAGCTATTTGCCTTCCCACAACCAATGCAGGATCTGAACTGTACATTGTGATGGGGCCCCTGGAAGCTTATTGGTATTGAGTCTCCAAGAACCAGATGTTGGAGCGAGGCTTACTAGAGGGGCCGAAGGTACAGCAGGGGCAACAGCAGCTGGTGGTTGTGATATTTCAGAATTTGTTTCAAAAGTGTGCAAAGCTGCTGGAGGAAGTTCTAAAGATGTCGGAACAACTATGTTACCCGAAGAGTGTGTAGACAGAAGGGCCATTAGGCGTGCACTGTCAAGAGAAGGACTCAATGGGCTTGAAAGATTAGACTATGGTAAACTTGGCTGAGGTGTTGCAGATAAGGGCACAGTTGGGGGTGCTGAAGGTGTTGGCTGAGAAAAATTAGATTGATCAAAATTATGAGGATATGGAGGCCGTGTTCCCTGATCCTGAGGGTAAGGTGAATACTGGTGATACGAGTTCCCTTTGTCTACTCTGATTGCTTCAAAGGTCGCAATTTGTTACCACAGCTGCTGCAGGTCCATTCTCCGTTTTCCATAGGATCGATTCTTCCCTCCTCCCATCGACTCAGAATAAAAATTCCCCATCTATCTCTGTCTAATTCACATCCTTCACCTTTTTCTCAGCACTTTCCCCAGCATCCTTTCGTTCCTTCTCCCTTCGTGTTTTTCTAGCATCGTCCCCTCCTCCACAGTCGATCCTGCTTTTTCTTCCCCCAATCGTCTTTTTCCAGCGTCGTCCGCCTTCCTCGCCTTCATCCTCTTTTTTTAAACTTCCTCCCTTTCAACCAGAAAAGCCACTCCTTTTTTTCTTCCCTCCAAAAAGCCACATTTAAAAATAGTCATCCCCATAATGAATCTCGTCATCATCCATTTCCTGGTCCATATATGGTGGATCTTCTCTCTCTGTTCGTTTGTGCAAATCTCTGCACATGACACCTATGGAGGCGAAGCAAGTGCATTATCACATCTGGTGTTAATGCAAATGGTTCTTGTTCTTCTCTACTACACTGATTCTTTTCCATGACTATGTCTTCCAAGAAGAAAACAAACGAACTGTTGCAGATTGACCTCAAGGACCTTCTTGTGTCCACATCAAAATCAGTTCCACTATCTCTTGAATTCCAAGCCTTGAAGGTGATTTTTGATCTTTGTAAATCCCTTGGAAGAAGGATGTAAGGATTTCTGAGCTCGGTTGTAGCAGATGCATTGTTGCAAGCAGCTATTTGGTTCTGTCCGCATAGCTTTAGTAAGATGTTGTATAGCACCCAAGACATCAAACTTGGGGAAAACAGGATCCACCTCATCCAGATGGTAAATAGGTAAGAAAGGAGCAGTTGGTTGATCAAAACCTCCTTGACCACTTGACAAGTCATACCAACTAGAGCATTATTGATAAGTTCCTCTTGATCCAAACCCTCTTCCACGCAGAACAAAAGTATAAACACAACAACTAGATATGTACAAAGTATCAAATCCCACACACAACTTTTGGGTGGTTTTCACACCTCGAATGCGCAGCAATATGACATCCACCCCCTCTAATCCTGCGCATCCTCCAGATGGGCCAACTACCCATGATCGTTATCATCAAGATCCACAAACAGATCAATCTCTTCATTATGCATTTTCTATATATCAACAAGATTATCTGTCATATCTTCTGTCTCTTCCATTGGAGTTTCTTCTCGTTGTTCTCTTGAAAATTCTTCCAATGCATAATCTTCATCATCTCTTTTCTTGAAAATCTTGATTCTTTTTCCAGCAATAGGCACTCTAAGCACTGTCCCATCCAATTCTGTCAGCTCATATGTTGCATTATCAAAGACATGTCTGACTATATACGGCCCAAACCATCTTTTCACCATCTTTCGAAGTACAGTATGCTGATTTTCAAGGCTGCTATCAAAGGCCAATACCCAATCTCCCTCTTCTATTTTTCTAGGCTGCAAGCGATGCCTGCTGTCAAACCTGTCCTTATTCCTTAGTCTAGCAACCTTCAACCTGTCAATAGCTAGCTGAATATCCTGAGGTCTCCTCTCCAACTGTTGAATCCAAAGAGCTAAGAGCTCCTCTCTCGTCAAATCCTCCTGCCAAGGTAAAACTGACCAAGTCAAAGCACAAGTCTCAGTCAGCATAACAGGTTTCTATCCATACATCAACTCTGCAGGCATATATCCTGTGGTAACACTATGAGTCGTACGATCAGCCCACAAAGAAAATGGTACAAGTCTCGGCCATTCTCCAATCCGTCATCTGCATGCTTTGGCTAATGCTTTCACTATCGATGGATGCCCTCTTTCACTCTTTCCATTTCCCTCTAGATTATATGCTGTAGTTAGAGCCAACTTGATTCCTAGCTGAGAGAAAAACTCCCTAGCTTCATCTGCATCCAATTCACCACGATCCGCAGTGATCTTACCCACACAACCATACCTGCAAAAAATTTCCTCCAATAAGAACTTACACACTGCACTAGTGGTCTTCGTTCTCAAAGATCTGCCCTCAACATGATTGGTAAGATCCTCTCTAGCCAAAACAATGTATCTCATCTGCCATAGACCCATAGGCATAGTAACCAAATCAACTACCCACTTATAATGAATGCATAGCGGATAGGTCGGATGAAGCTCATCTCGATGACGCACTACCGAATACATCTGGTAGTCTCTGCAAGTCTCAACAAAGTGAGAAACATCTCTGTACATGCCTTTCCACCAATATTTCTCCTTGATTTTTTCATAAGTAGCCCACACTCCTCTATGACCAGCCCAAGGACTCTCATGAAACTCCCTCATCACCTGTAACTGTGTCTCTCTATCGCAAACGACCCGCAAAGGTAATCCGCCTCTTTTCTTCGGATGCTTCCAAAGAAATCCATCCTTGAGAAAATAACCATATGCTTTCTTTCTGATCTTCTTGAACTCTTCATCTGTCCATTCATCTCTTTTGCTTAGTGTACTAAGGTACCTGCCAATCTGCAACCAATCTCCAACATAGAGTTCTTCTATGAAAACCACAATATCATAGACATGGCAAACATGATCAACCATAGTGGCTAAAATTTCTGCATCATCCTCTTCTGCAAGTAGAGTTTCCTCATCATCATATCTGGCTCTAGACAACATATCTTCCACTGGATTATCCTTCCCTGCTATGTGTTTAAATTTCGGATTTAATGACTTGATGTATGCAATCCATCTCAGCATAGCTATATCCGGAGTAGAGCAACTCGTGATCATACCAATCAATGGCAAGCAATCTGTCTCTACCACAACTGAAGCTCCAATAAAGTACTCCTTGTCACATTTGAGAGCCGTAACAATCCCCAATAACTCCCTCTTGATTTGCGGATATCTCCTCTGTCTCTCGTTTAGGACTTTCACCCCAAATCGAATAGCATACCTATTTCCATCTGCATCATCTTGACCCACAGCCCAACCTATGCCAATTGGACTAGTGTCAACTGTCAATACAATAGGCCTTCCACAATTATGATCCGCTTTCCTGAGAGTAGGAGCATTCTGCAATAACTTCTTCAATTTCGGCGTAGCTCTAGTGTGACTCTCATCCCAATAGAATTTCTGCCCCTTTCGAAGCAACTGATACAAACAATCTGCTATGTGTGCAAAATGAGGTATCCAAATCATATAAAACACACAAGCTCCAATGAATCTCTGTACCTCTGAAGTGGTAGAACAATACTCCGCAATCTTGCCTATAGCATTCACCTTATCAGGTGAGGGTTTCCTGCCATAATATCCACACATATGTCCAACAATGACAACCTCATTCACTCCAAAAATGGATTTTTGCCCTGAAAGTGTCAAGTTCACTTCTTTAACCTGGCCAAAATCTTCTCACATGCTGAAATATGATCAGCCACAAAGTATATGCATCCCTGCTCATTTAGACTCTCATTCTTCTCTTCTTCTGCACACCCCTTAATGGGCACATCATCCAAGAAAGGCATAGTAAGCTGAGGTATGTAATCTCGAAGGACCTTATGCATGGCATTCATCATATGCGCAACAGAATTAGTGGCACCTTGAGGCAAGGTACACATCCTGACAAGCCCAATAGGAGTTCTCATGGTGGTTATGTCCCTGCTTTCCAAAGCCAACTGAAACTGATCATATCCTGAATACAAATCACCTAAAGAATAGATGGCACATCCAGCAAATGCTTCTGCAAACTCATCCACAATTGGACCTATACCAACATTCCTGATAGTAACTCTGTTCACTGGCTGCATATCCTGAATAAATCGGAGAGTACCATTCTTCTTTGGAACTGTAAACCACCTGTTTGAGTATGGTGCAGATGAAGGCTCAAGATTTCCCATCCTGATTTTCTCATTCAATAAATCAATCAGCTTTGGCAGGTGTGCTTTAGGCACTGGAATAGGTCGAAGATTCCATGGAATATGAGGAATAGTAAAAATGACCATAGGAGCAACAATATCAGGATTCACACATCCAATCTCATGCGGAAAAAAAGCAAATCCCCTTCCATGTCGCTCAAGCATCTCCTGAAAGCATTGCTTCTCTATGGGTAGCAAGAAATCACCATTTCCAATTTTCAATTCAGCAAGAGTCTCTACTGAAAATTTATGACCAATACGCTCCGGATTCCTCAAAATTGGCTGTTTAGCAGCCCTCTCTATTTGCTGATCACTGTCAGGTGAAAGCGGTACAGCAACCGGCTTCACCTTCTTATCCACAGTTTTGTATTTCGTGTCAACCCTGGCTTCATTATGCTCTTCTGCATTACACAAATCTTGCTGTAAATCAGTAATTCTGCACTCCAATGGCTGAATATCCTCAGCCCTCTGCTCTATGGACTGCATAGAAACAACCCTAAACTCTGGATGCTGAAATATTTCAGTAGTAAACTCTGCTGGCTGAAAGTTTTCAGGCCTCTGTGTCTCTGAAAGCTGATCATAACCAGCTGGAAACTCTGTTTGCTGAATTTCTTCAACACTCAACACTCTTTGCTGAGTTACCTCAGCCTCTGACTCAATCTGTGACACAAAATCTGCAATTTCATGAAACATGTCCAAGGACTGTACTAATACATTACTGTGACAATTCTGCATATCAGTTTTCAGCATATCTCCCATCTCTGTCATCGTATCTGCACAAATCACACTGTCATACATCCCATCTATGTGCTCATCATCCTCCAAAATTCCTGCATTTTTCAAATTTTTCTCCTTCCTACATATGTATTGTCTGGCAGCTCTAGGCAACCTAGAAGTCTTCTGATAGCTCATCGAACTGTTTGCTGAAATCCCAACAAGACCGGAGGAGAAAACACTGCTGCCAGGAGGCGAGAACTCCAATCTCCTCTACTCTGTACCACCGTCGTCTCGCGAAACGGCGATACCTAATGAAAACGCGAATCCCTCACAGTGGGAAAAGGTGCATCTCTGAGAGTATCCCTATTTCTAACATGGTTTACACATACAGTCATAAATTGAACTGCTCTCATGCCATCTTTACTGCGAATCCGTGCATAAGCAGAACCATCATCCATTACCTTTGTTTCCATGCGCATCTCTGTGATGAATGGCTGACCAAGAATTATGGGATAAGAGCATGAATCCTGCACAAAGAAATGAAAATCCTCCTCTACATCACCAATAGAAACCTTGACACTAGGACAGGCAGCATACAAATCACCTGCAGTGTTATTGGCAGCTCTCATACGCCACCCATGCTCTACATCCATAGGCCTTCTGTTACTCTCATAAACTCCACGAACTATGAGATTAATCTCTGAACCATGATCCACCAATGCAACATAAGGCACCTGTTTCTCTCCAATCTTTACCATCGTCTCTGTAGTTGCCCTAGCCCAATGGCTCCGCGAAAAGTGACTACGCGGTATCAAGACACGCTCATCAATTTTAGCATAATGCATAGGTTGAACCCTCTTCTCTACCTGCGGAAAAATAGAAGCATTTTCAACCATAACCTCATCCTCATCCTCATCCAACTCCCCAATCAAAACTCCCTGTGTATCAGTGGTAGACAATGCATGTCTTTTCCTCTTCAGGACCTCCTGAAACTGATCCTGAAACTCTCTTTTCGAGATGCCCAAAATCTCAGAAATAGTGAAAGTCACCTCACTGCCAAGTATCTTGTCATTAAAGATTTTCTTCATGTCTGTAGATGTCTCAATATCGGACATCAATCTAAACCATGGCTGCTTTCTCTCTCTAGGCTCTTGCCTCTTTTCTCTCTTTTGAGCATCTTCCATATGTCGATCTGGCCCTGGTCTTGAAGACGGTCCTGCAGTAGGTGGAGTAACAAACTCACCCCCTCTAGTCTTCTTAGCTGCACTTGGATTTTCTTCATCCCTCTTACGCTTCTCCTCAACAAGTGCATCTACTTCCTGAGACTTAGCCAAATAAGCATAAATAGAGTACCTGTCAACAGGCGAGTCCCAACCTGTCTCTGATCTGATGCTAGAGCCTGCACTAGTCAAAACAGTTTGCTGAATTTTCCCCTTGTTTGCAGTCTCCATAGCATAAGTCCATAGCGCTAACTGAGTCTCTGATCCCTTCTCAATCTGGACTCCATATGCAAAAGCATCACCTCTAGCTGTCACATAAGAAGTACACGCAGCCATGTCATCCACTAACTTCTTCATTCCACCTTTACCAAAGTTGGTAGCAAGTGGAGCTCCTGTCTCAGTCAACCAAATCTTACCATCTTGCCCCCAATATACCAAATTCTTCCTCCTTGCATCCTGAAAAGATTCACAATCCCTGCAATGCTGATGGTCCGTACTATCACACCAAATACATCTCCGATCTCTCCTAGGTGCATTAGGAGCACTCCTAGGTGCACTAGGAGCACTAGAAGAAGTAGTAGGCGCAGTCGAAGCAAACTGCTCTTTCAATTTTCCCACCAACTCCGCTTTAACTGACTCCAGTGTCAAATCCATTATGCCTTTAATTATGTCATCAAGAGAGGTAGGCACCGATGGAGCGGATGGTTTTGGAGCAGAAGGTGTAGGCATCGGTCGTGGAACAAGAGGAATAGGTGGAGTGGAAACAGTAGACACTGGCATAGGCCAAGAAACTGACTGAGGAGGAGAAGAAAGAATAGGGATAGAAGCAGGCATAGGAGCTGATGATGGTGTAGGTGTCATGGAACCATTCTGTAGGCGAGTCTTCCATATCCTCCTCTTGGTCAAAGTCGAGATTGCATCCTGAGCATCCTGCCAATCCGTTTTAAGACCCATAGGCTTCGTGCCATCCTCAAGAAGCTCACCCAATTCTTCTTGAAGAGCAAGATCTGTAGCTTGCAAGAAAAGCTCAACTTTTTCAACATCCAATGCTCTTTGTTCAATGGCATCAAGCTGACTATACCTCTCCTCAAATTCTCGAATCAACTCTGAAGCAGCTAGACCTTTGTTTGGCATGTAGACCCACTCTCGGAATGACCGCCGAGTAGCCATACCAAAGTCCTCAAGGAAGTATTCTTCTTTCAAGGCCTTCTTAAAATCTTTCCAATGTGTATTTTGAATAAAAAGGTCAGTCACTTTTGCCCTCAAAGCGGGTGTGACAAGACGAAGGACGTACTTACTCATAAATCCAGCTGGAACTGCGAAAAACCCCATCTTGATCTCACATGTCTTCAAATATGCTGAAACATTACGACCATCAAATAGCTTCTTCTCATTCTCAACTGCTTCAATTGCTTTAGTCGCGCTATTTGCATTCTCTTGCTCCAAATAGAGATGCCTTTGCTGAGACAACTGTTGTTGATGCAATTGTTACTGCTGCTGCATATACAATTGTGTGTGCTGATTGTCCTCCATGGTTTCAATCCAAATTTCTACCTTGGCTTCAATGTCTTTGCCCTTGCCATTGAATTTCGGTGGCTTAACCTACTTAAGGAGATACTTCTTCTCCTGAATTTCACTTGGACTAGCAATAGTTGTATTATCCTAGATTATCATAAGTTTCGCGAATTAGTTTAGCGCTTCAACTTTTCAACTTCATTTCCACATTAAAATAGCTTACTAGATTTGTAAAAAAATGATGGTCCAAAGAGCACAATATTTTTACAAAATCTAGCTGCTATTATCTTTTATTATCGATAGCCATAAGCTATGATTTTTACAAGGGATATTTACAAATGGCGAATGTTTACAACTAGAGATACATCAGCATGGATAGGTTAGGTTGTATGCTATGTACCATTTTCAAAATAGGATATTACTATTTCTTTCTTTTTTCGAGATGGATATCAATTACATTCCTGTAGAAGAAAGTAGGCCAATTGTTGTCTATGTCCAGAAACCTATACTACGGAAATGGTAGATTTAGAAAACCATGGATATGGTGTCAAGCATTTTTTGAAAATTGAAAGCCCCTAGTCAAACTATAGCTAGGTTTGTTTTTTGTTACCTTAGTTGTCCGCATGACAGTTTGTATTGTCGTTTCATACACTACAAGATATAGGCCTTATACCGACATTAAAAGCGACGAAAATGTAAATAACAAAATTTGCCCCCATCATCGCAAAAAGCATCGTTATTGGCGACACCATAGAACAGTCGTTATCAGCGTCATTATCAGTGTCGCTATTTGTGCCGGTATCAGCATCACTATTTGCATCGGTATCAACGACTCTAATATCGACGCAAATAGCGACACTGATAACGATGCTCTGTGATGTAAATAATGATGCGTGCAGGTAAATTTGCGATGATAATAGCGACGATAACAAGGAAAAAAATTTGTGGCAGGGCTTTCAGCATTGTGTACAATGCTCATGTAAAAAAGAATAAAGTGTACTTAAATCATAACACTAATACATGAAATAAGTACATGATCGCATAATGAAAGTGACTGGTACAATCATGACAAGATATCACTACTACATAGAAAATGTCTACACAGATCAAGCGACCAAAAAAGAAGGGTGTGTGAGCTCTTGGAATCCAAGGGTGAGCTACATATCCTCGCCATCCGAAAGCTCGTCCTGCCGCAAAGGAGCATTGAACGGACTCTGCAAAAAGAGAAACAACTACACATCAGTCCACCATGCAAAAATGCATTCTAATTAAACATGGTAACTAAGGACAAGAAAGATGAGTGACTTACAGGGCCGCCGTGTCTATACAATTAGTCGATCAATGCAGTGAGACCGTGCCTCTCTACATATCCAGTCTCAAGGCCGATCGGATCGCAATTTGTAATGGAGTGCTACAAAGAAAACAAAATACTAACTATTAGAAATATGATTGTCAGTACAAAGGATATTGCAAAAAAATAAGCAAGCAAAACAAAAGAAAAACTTACAAAGTCCTCCAAATATGTCTTGTGGCCGCCACTCCCAAGATGATGGACCACTACGGCCTCTAGTCATGCCCTTGCTGCCTCGCGCTGCTAACTCCAACGTCTTGGAGAATCTGTAGCCTCCTCCCTCAGTCTGTGCCAGAGTCGTCTGCATCTAGCCTCTCGGGCTTTGCAACCCCACTCTTGAGTTCCTTGCGTGTGTTCGATCGTCTATGCGACATATATGCACACATGCAATCCATCATCCAGCCCGTAGAAAATCTATTGTTGTGGCTAGAATCGGAAACTTCTCATGCAAGGATGCTACTATGTAGTCCTTGCTCCCTCCGGTATGTTTTTCCAATGATCTAAGAAGTTGTATTGAAAAACTTGTTGGCACAACTCTCTCATGCGAGCCATCACCCTCCTCCCCTCATCATTCATGATGATGGCTCCTGAACTATCATCAATAAGATAGGCATATCCCTTTGGGGTATTCCTAAGATGGGTCCTCTCCCACCTACGTCCATGCTCTTGGGCATATTCAGGAGACCCCTGTACATCCATTGTACCAACCAGGGTAGTATCTATTGGTCCGCCATGTCTCTGAATCCCTACATATCAGCTACATAGTGTCCGAGACACTTCATGGTCTGCCACGTCTTTGAATCTTGCCATCTGAACTGGAGACATGCGCGTGAAGATATCCTGCAACTCTTCATCGCTCATTCCTCGACTCATCCTGAAAAGGTCATCTTCATAGGTGAAAAATGATGTTAGAATAATCAATTTAAATCATACAAAGCACGGTAATATAAATCCTTAAAAATGATCTCACTTAAAATGCATATCTTATGTATCCTTATAAGCGATTAGTCAAAAAATTGAGTAAGTGGATGCTCCAAGTATGAAGTATCCTATGGTCCCATGTCAATATCCTGACACAACTCCGCGCATACACTCGAAGGTCGATAGACATGTCAACACAAAAGGATGAGTCCACCTCGTTCTCGAAGAATTCTTGGACTCCTGTATTTCCATCATTGTTAGCCAATGATGGCTCCTCTACATGCTCCAAGCTTTCGGTGGCCTCCATCCCTTGCAATATCAACCCCTCTATTTGCATATTGTCCTCATCTATGCTCAGAACATCGCTTTGATTATATACTCTCGCACTTCGGGGAGCTGAATGTATAACATAGCACCATCAAGGTTGTCAGGGGTTTGGATAGAAGATTACCTATTCACAAACACGTATAAGAGGGATTAAACTATTATGACATGTACCATGTCGTAATATAATTAACAAACAAATGAGTTCATACACTTGTTCACAATGGGCTGGCAACACAAAGGTGTCATGCAAATCCGTCCTTTTTTTTTCGGAATCTATTTCAAGAAATCCAGATGGATCTCATCGAACTGTTGCTCTAGCTCCTTCAAGTATCACTTTGAACCACTGCACATCGAATAGTATCATGGAGAAGCTACGGTAATCCACCGTAACAATACTTTTCAAGTTCCCAAAATACTCCATCTAATCTATAACCATATTTGAATTCATTGCTCATCTCGGCTCTCCTACTCGAACCTTGCCATGATACCACAGTCCATTGTGGATCGCATTTTATCAATATGCTCCACACGAAAATGCCATCCGTGCGACCACGCTACACTATATATTTTGTATTGTACATTGAAACACTTAAATTAGTTGTCGCATATAAAATATAGATATGACAAATCCTAAACACGTCATCACCTTTGGACTACATCCCCTTGAGAATTTCCACTCCTCCATTGAGACCTCCGCCCCTTCGCGAGACACTGCGGTCAAAGCTCCATGCAACCATCTCATTGACATGAACTGCGGCATCTCCTCCATACCGTTGAGATATCGAATCGGTCCATGTCGCATACTACGTCGAGATTCAGATCGCACTTCCTCTCGATCTTGCCTAGCAATTTGGTACCTGGCGAGCCACGTCTCCATAGAGGCATGGTGCAACATACAAAAGCGATTCACCTTCTCCTCCATTGCAGCATCCATTCTTTTTTATAACCCATTTCCAACCACCACATCTCCAATCAGTCTATCATCGTCCTTTAGCGACCATAGCATTTTGTTATTTGGATCCACCATTGGTAGCCATTGTGAAATATGCACTAGTGCCTCAGACACCAACGAACCTTCAGCCATGCTACCTTCTCGCCGACCTCGTTGTTGCACAAAGCCTTTCAAGGTTCATGACCTTCAGGAGTCTAACTATGGCCCGCACAATGGACATGCATGATAACCTAAGGTAACCATCAACACCTCTATCCATTGAATACAAACTTGAACAAGATAAAATATAGACATTACCAACGAGAACGGAAGCCTATTTACCTAAGCACTCTCCGAATCCCGGAAAGTCGTGTATCGTCCACATGAGAATGGCTCGAATATTGGTGAACCGTCGACCATCGCGCTTGCTTATATCTTGCATGGTGACCCCCTCCTCCCACAAAATCTTAAGCTCATCGACTAATGGGCGAAGATACACATCTATATTTTGGACTTTGTAGCGGTCGAGGACGAGTAAGCTAAGGATGAGATGTCCTTTCTTCGTAGAAAGCCATGGAGGGATATTATAGTTGACAAGGACTATAGGCCACACACTGTAATATATGATATTTCAGTAACCTGAAAAAAATCATAAAACATCTTGAAAAAGCACAAATGTTTTTAATGATAGTGTCGAAAATAAATCAACAAAGCGTACGTACAAGGTACTTGAACAACTCAGTGACACTCGTATCACTCCACCCGTATTTTGCTTGCACACTTAGGAGTGCAAGCAATGTCTTCAGGCGAGATACTCAACACCCATCATATAATGATATGGATGCTTCCTCTCTAAGCGGATCAGAAGTCTCGACATCCATTGGAATGAATGCATCGATCATTGCCTCCATCTCAGTCTCCAAGATTGTAGGTAGGTCTAAAAGGCTGCGTGTTTGCTCTAGTATTGATGGTATAGATTGGGTAGTACCTTCCAAGTGGTGGATTGGCTCAATCACTCGATCCATTGCATGCCCAAGAACTCTTCCAATTGGCCGCAAAGGGTACACTCCTCCTTGGGACGAGATGTCACCTCCCTGTATAGAAAATTTGCCAACCATACCCAATCTTATTGTATATGGTATTCAATTAGCTTGCGAGTACAATGCATGATTGATATTAACTTTTCTTACCGTTTGCTAAAAATCGAAGATCGCTGAACGATTATCTCAGATTGAAACTCACCGAAGCGTCGTACATGTTCTATAGACAATCGATGTTTTCATCTAATTGCTAGCTTGCATTGAGAGCAAGGACATGGGACATGCTAATTAAGATATGCCTCGCGATCTTGAATAACAAGACCTTTATCATTTTCCATTTTTGTCTACGTTACGACAAACTATTTATTTTTGTTATCATTATTTTTTTCTTTCTTAAAATTTTTGAGAAGGGATTTCTTCTCTTGTAACTCAGCAAAAATTAACGTATGTAAAGTCTCCACCCACCCACCCACAAATTAACACATATATGTCGGAGTGTTTCCCGTCTTGTGGTGTTGCACCGGACCTCGCCACCACTCTCTCTTTGTTTTTTATCCATTCATTATCTCCTCTCCTTCCATCTCTCTCTCTTTTTCTCTTTCTTTATTATGCTGTATGTTTATTCCCTCTCTCTCGTTCCTTCTTCTTTTTTGTCTTTCTCCCCCTCTCTCATTTTCTTTAACAATCACGGCTACAACTACGATGAAGTCCATGACCACGATTACGACTACCACCACCACCACCACCATGAACACAACCACGACCACAACCACGAACACGACCACCACGAGCACGACCACGACTACGACGCACACGACCATGACCACAACCACGACGACCATGACCATGACTACGACTACGACCATGACCACGACCATGACCACAACCACGACTATGACTACGACTACGATGACCATGACCACAACTACGACCATGACCATGACCATGACCATGACCATGACCATGACCATGACTATGACTACGACTACGACTATGACGATGACGATGATGACTAGGACTACGACCACAACCACGACCACGACCACGACCACAACTACGACTACCATGACCACGACCACTACCACGACCACGACCACCACTACCACTACCACTACAACTACCACTACCACTACCACTACCACGACTACGACCACTATAATAAATAAGAAAAGAAGAAAGAAAAAAAAAACAACTACTACTACTACAATAAACAAGAAAAGAAAAAAAAACTACTACTTCTACAACAAAAAAAAACAAGAAAACTAAACAACAATAAACAAGAAAAGAAAAAAAAAACTACTACTACTACTACTACAATTAATTTCCTTTTCTCTCTTCCTCTCCCTCTCTCATTTCCTCTCCCTCTCTCACCCTCACCCTCTCTTTCTCTCTTTCCCTATCAGGTTTAATGTTTTTTCTCTCTTTTTCTCTATTCTCTCCCTCTCTCATTTTTTCTCTCTCCTCTCCCTCTCTCGTTTCCTTTTCTCTCTTTGTCTCATTCTCTCATTTCCTCTCCCTCCCTCACCCTCTCCCTATCTTTCTCTCTTTCCCTATTATGTTTAGTGTCTTTTCTCTCTCCTCTCCCTCTCTCATTTCCTTTTCTCTCTTCCTCTCCTTCTCTCATTTCCTCTCCCTGCCTCACCCTCTCCCTCTCTTTCTCTTTTTCCCTATTAGGTTTAATGTTTTTCCTCTTTTTTCTCTCTCCTCTCCATCTCTCATTTTTTTCTCTCTCCTCCCCCTTTCTCATTTCCTTTTCTCTCTTTCTCTTCCTCTCTCGTTTCCTCTCCCTCCCTCACCCTCTCCCTCCCTTTCTCTGTTTCCCTATTAGGTATATGGGTTTTTTCTCTCTTTTTCTCTCTCCTCTCCCTCTCCAATTTCATTTTCTCTCTTTCTCTCTCTCTCTCTCTCATATACGCTCCCTCCCTCACCCTCTCCCTCTCTTTATCTCTTTCCCTATCAGATTTAATGTTTTTTCTCTCTTTTTCTATCTCCTCTTCCTCTCTCATTTTTTTCTCTCTCTCATTTTTTATCCCTCTCATTGTTTTTTCTCTCTTTCTCTCATTTTTTTCTCTCTTTCTCTCCCTCTCTCATTTCCTCTCCCTCCCTCACCCTCTCCCTCTCTTTCTTTCTTTCCCTATTATGTTTAAATTTTTTTCTCTCTCCTCTCCCTCTCTCATTTCCTTTTCTCTCTTCCTCTTCCTCTTGCTCTCTCTCTTTCACTCGCTCTCCATGCCTCACCCTCTCCCTCTCTTTCTCTCTTTCCCTATTAGGTTTAATATTTTTTCTCCCTTTTTCTCTCTCCTCTCCCTCTCTCTTTTTTTCTCTCTTTCTCTCCCTCTCTCTCTCCTCTCTGTCTCTCATTTCCTTTTCTCTCTTTCTCTTCCTCTCTCATTTCCTCTCCCTCCCTCACCCTCACCCTCTCTTTCTCACTTTCCCTATTAGGTTGAAAGTTTTTTTCTCTCTTTTTCTCTTTGCTCTCCCTCTCTCATTTCCTTTTCTCTCTTTCTCTTCCTCTCTCTCTCATTTCCTTTTCTCTCTTTCTCTTCCTCTCTCTCTCATTTCCTTTTCTCTCTTTCTCCCCCTCTCTCATTTCCTCTCCCCCCTCACCCTCACCCTCACCCTCTCTCTCATTTCTTTTCTCTCTTTCTCTCCCTCTCTCTCTCTCTCTCATTTCCTTTTCTCTCTTTCTCCCCCTCTCTCATTTCCTCTCCCTCCCTCACCCTCACCCTCTCTTTCTCTCTTTCCCTATTAGGTTGAATGTTTTTTCTCTCTTTTTCTCTCTCCTCTCCCTCTCTTGTTTCCTTTTCTCTCTTCCTCGCCCTCTCTTTCCCTATTATGTTTAACATCTTTTCTCTCTCCTCTCCTTCTCTCATTTCCTTTTCTCTCTTCCTCTCCCTCTCTCATTTCCTCTCCCTCCCTCACCCTCACCCTCACCCTCTCTCTCTCTTCCCCTATTATGTTTAATATCTTTTCTCTCTTTTTCTCTCTCCTCTCCTTCTATCATTTTTCTCTCTCCTCTCCCTCTCTCATTTCCTTTTTCTCTCTTCCTCTCCTTCTCTCATTTCTTCTCCCTCCCTCACCCTCTCCCTCTCTTTCTCTCTTTCCCTATTATGTTTAATGTTTTTTCTCTCTTTTCCTCTCCCTCCCCCTCTCTTTCTCTCTCCCTCCCTCTCCCTCTCCTTCTCCCTCTCCCTCTCTTTCTCTCTTTCAATGTTTCCCTCTCCCTCCCTCTCCCTCTCCCTCTCTCATTTTTCTATTATGTTTAATGTCTCCCTCCCTCTCCCTCTCTCATTTCCTCTCCCTCTCTCAATACACACGAATTATACCTCATTTCCTCTCGCTCCCTCTCCCTCTCATTTCCTCTCCCTCTCTCAATATACATGAATTATACAAAAAAAAGTAAAAGAGAGAGAGAAAATTTCCTCTCCCTCTCTCATTTTCTCTCCCTCCCCCTCTCCCTCCCCCTCTCTTTCTCTCTCTCCCTCCCTCTCCCTCTCTCATTTCCTCTCCCTCTGTCTCCCTCTCCCTCTCTTTCTCTCTCATTTGCTCTCCCTCTCCCTCTCCCTCTCCCTATCTTTCTCTCTCATTTCCCCTCCCTCTCTCAATACACACGAATTATACAAAAAACAAGTAAAAGAGAGAGAGAAAACTCCCTCTCCCTCTCTCATTTTCTCTCCCTCTCCCTCCCCCTCTCCCTCTCCCTCTCTTTCTCTCTCGCTCCCTCTCCCATTTCCTCCATCTCCCTCTCCCTCTCTCATTTTCTCTCCCTCCCTTTCCCTCTCCCTCTCCCTCTCTTTCATTTCC
Organism: Lygodium microphyllum; assembly: GCF_053477565.2. Classification (NCBI taxonomy): domain Eukaryota; kingdom Viridiplantae; phylum Streptophyta; class Polypodiopsida; order Schizaeales; family Lygodiaceae; genus Lygodium; species Lygodium microphyllum. The sequence continues at coordinate 67,997,540 of NC_141156.1, read as the reverse complement.
TCTCCCTCTCTCAATACACATGAATTATACCAAAAACAAGTAAAAGAGAGAGAGAAAACACAAAATCAAAGCAAGAATAGACAATGCACTCACCGTAAAGGCTCGAAGAAGGGTTTGGTGGCTCCTCTTCACGACGCCGGCTCCTCTTCGCCCTCCGTACACCTCCTCCTCTTCTTTGCCAAATGGCGGCAGCGGCGGTGTCAATGGTGGCGGTGAGAAGCCTTATTTCTCCTTCTTTCTCTCTTTCTCTCCCTCTCAGCAAGATGCTCGCTCTCCCTCTTGCTCTCTCTTTCGCGAATGCATGAAAAATGACGCACGCGGGTTTTGGCCCATGTTTTTTTCATCTGGGTACTGTCACTATTTGCGACGGAAATAGCAACGCCACTATTTCTCGTCGCTAATGGGCGTCGCTATACCCTCATATCCTTGTAGTGATAATTGGATTTCTTGTGTTTGTCTAGCTTTAGATTTGTTTATGTCTTTTTTTTTTGTTTTTAGAGTGTGAAACATGATAGCCTTGGTCGAGCTTGGTATTTTTTTGGACAAGTTGAAGCTGGAGTTTGCTAGAAGCTATCAAACATTGTGGAGCAATGTATGTTTTCTTGATGAGACTCTTGCACTTCACGTTGTCCCTATTGATGCACTGCACTTCGAGGGTCATCTCCTATTCTTATCAAATACTTTCATGTCATGGGTTGGGATTATGTACGTTTTGCACCATCGTTGAGCATTAGCACAGCATGAGGCCCGCTGCAGCTATATGCACTAAATCTTAGATGCACGTGCACATGAGAGAGTACATGTCATTGAGCACACACATTTCTTGCACACACAATATTTGGGATGCTCATCACAAAGTTAGGAACCTCTGGTTGAGTGTGTAAGGTGGTTGGGTGAGTTAGAGGGTCGTGAAGGATGCCACCAATTGTGAGATGGGTTGTTCTTATTTGGTCAACATCTTGAGAACCATCATTTCTAGAGAGATTGTGAGATTTTGGATGGGTGGAACAGAGTATAATATTTTTTCTTGCTGAGAGTTGAGAGGTGAGGCTAAGGATTAAAATAATCAATGAACTTTTAATTGCATTTTGGATGATGCACAATCACATATAGATAGGCTAGGCACAATTTCTTCAATGCATACATTATTTTTGTGTGTAGCATTGATTGATTGGTTGCATACCACGATCCAACATTGCATATTTTTTCAAATCATGAATGATTGGGCACAGAGTACATTTTAAAAAAACATATTCCTACTAGGGCACACTGCAAAAAAACAAGTTCATATCCAGAGAATGTTTATTTTGAAGACTCAAGGATCAAAGGAAAAGGTCGTAAGTTTTACATTGTGAGCAAGTATTTCTTGAAGAAAAAGAGAACATGTGTGTTGAAAGTGTGTGCAACTACAAGAACAATAGGCCAAGGAAGGGAATAAGTCATCCAAGATAAAAGATGGAGAAAAGTGATGCAATTTACAAAAATCTATATTTTCTCCTATTTTTGATGAATTTTTGCAATTCTTCCCGCTCAACCTTGTTGATCATATGATTCTAATTGTTTTGAGTACCCAAACGACTATATTCGGAGTTCATATGATGAAGTTATGATCTAAACAAGTTTCGAACATGTATAGGGCAGAAAAAACGAAAATAATGAAAAGCATTAAAAAAGTAAAAGCCAAAAGCATAAAAGCCTTAAGCCTTTTTAGAAAGCCAAAAGCCTAATGTATGTGAGAGAACTTGTGAAAACTATATAAGGATGAGGAAGAGAAGAGCAAAGGGCCTTCCCCCTCAATTCCAATTGTATCTTGTGAGAGAGGTGAAAGGAGGGTCACATGCGAGAGTGTGAACTCTTGTTATGCTAACTTGTGAAGTCGGATAACTTGGAAGTTGAAGCACGGAGCATCGACCAAAGGTTACCAAGATATGAGAATATATTTCACTTGGTTTTATCTTTGAATCGTTGGTGTTTTCGAAATTTGTGTTGAAGTGATACTCTACCCACATTCGGGTTTTAAGTTGTTTTGAGCTACAAGAGGCATTGTTTGTTTGGTGTGTGGTTCTCTGTGATTCTTGTAGTGTTTGTCCAAACATTAAAATTTCTTGTGTTGTATTGTGCATCGAAAAAAGTCAATTTTCCCAACCGGCACTCCTTAGCGTCTCGTTATCGGGTTGTGAGTGAGACTTGTTCTTGATCACCGCTTGCATAACATCTCTTTTTTGGAGCCCCACTGAGGAGTGCCGAAAATTTTGACTTTGTGCATGAATTATGGATTTATTCCTTGTTTGTGATGGCTAGTTCTTTTCCTAAATTTTATGGAAAGAAGGGAGAGGATCCTCAGCAATTCCTGGAAAAATTAGAGCTTGGATGTATTATCCAGCAAATAAGTGACTCAACCCTGAAACTCCAAATTTTGAAATTTCAATTATTGGATACAGGTCGTAATTGGTTTGAAGATTATTAAAAGTCCCTTAGAATGAGAAATCCTCATGTTCCTATAGAATATGAAGCAACTTTTCTTGACCATTTTAAGGAAACTGATACTTCCCATGACCTTTGGAGAAAAATAGAAACCTGCCAGAAAAAAGAAGACTAGACCGTATAATTTTTTGCCATGGAGTACGCTAGACTTTGGGATCGATGGAATGTATCTTTAATCCCAGTAGAAAGAGCCCTAGAAATGTTGAAAATTAAACATTTCGTTGAAAAATTGCAAGGAGAGGTAAGCACAAATTTTGAAATTAAGGAACTGAATACTTTTGAGGAAGCTGTGATGATTGCCATAGAAAAAGAGAGGAAAATTGAGAAAATTAAAAAAAGAGAGTCTTTTAGAACATCTATTGAAAATAGAGAGCAAAATTGGCAAGGGGATGGACAAAACTTTCAAATTCTAACGAGACAAAATGCCCAATTAGCACTAGAGATTGAGGATAAGTTGTCAGGTCAATTCCGAAATATGAGATTAGGAGCTTTGAGAGGAAGACCTTTGGGGAAGAGGAAGTGGATGACCTGTAGTAGGGGATAGACCAATCATGGAGAGAAGAAAGAAAAGAGTGAGGAAAATAAATCGAGAGCTCCTAGAAAACATTATCATGCTGCTAATATTCCTTTCAGGAAAGGAGATAGTGACTATGACCTAAAAGAGGATATGATGGGTAAGAAAGCTGATATATATTTTGCCCAGTTGATGGAGTTGTGTCCTAAGATGATACAACAATGGAAGAAGCT